>NC_064868.1:119287423-119946377 GCF_024139225.1 Suncus etruscus
TGATTGTATCTTTAAACTATGCTATCTTGGAATAGTTTTATTGTTTTTGTTTTAGTATTTGGAGACACACCTGGCAGTGCACAGGGCTAATTCCTGGCTCTGCACTCAAGAATCACTCCTAGCCTGGCTCAGAGGACTCAGAGGTATGAGGGGAATTGAAAATAGGCTGACCGTGTGCAAGAAAAGAGCCCTACCTGCTGTAATATCACTCTGGCGCTTGCATAATAGTTTAATGATATGTTTTCAAACTACTTGCCAATGCTGGCTTTCTTGATCTATCTGCCTATATCCCATATCATTTCATTGTTGCCTAACCCATGACCTTACTAAATATTCAGGGTTCTGTTCTTTCAGAGATAAACGTTGTAGCCAATAAATGGACATTGAGTCTAGATAAATGAGGTGAAAGAAGTTGAGGGAGCCTCAACTCCTCAAAGTTTAGGTTAGGATAATGATGTGTGTCTTGGATTCAGCTTCTATTGGTTCCTTACATTCCATTATGGTCAGAGTTTCTGACATCCCAAAATTGTATTTAGACATTCCTACTTAGAATAAAGCCCCCATTTTCAGGCATCTTGTTGTTAGGGAACGACAACAGATGTCCATTATTTCCATGGTCTCTCATGTAATCTTTTAATCTCAGCAATGTTTTCGAGTTTTTTCGGCTGGACTCACTAAGCTGACTGAGCTGGCCTCAGGAATTTTTAGTTAAGCAGCTGTGGATAAGAAGGTGATGCTGTAATGCAGGCATCTTGGGAAGCAGCTCCAGGGATAAATTGTTCCTAGTCTTAGGATTGAGTTCTCTCTCAATATGAAAAATTTTAGGTGGTTCATTGCACTCCAGGTCTATTCACAGACACTGGAATGTTGCTGCATGGCAATACTAAATTTATCCTTACCAAGTAGTGTAAGCTAAAATTTTAAATAGGGCTGAAAAATTAGTATAGAGATAAAGGGATACACTTGCTTTGTATATGGCTAACTTGGTTAGATCCACGGTATTTTGCACAATCCCCTGAACACTGCCAGGAGGGACCTTAGAACTTAGAACCCAGGGCCGGAGAGAGAGCATGGAGGTAGGGCGTTTGCCTGGCATACAGAAGGATGGTGGCTTGAATCCTGGCATCCCATATGGTCCCCTGAGCCTTCCAGGAGTGATTTCTGAGTGTAGAGCCAGGAGTAAGCCCTGAGCACTACCGGGTGTGATTCAGAAACAAAAACAAACAAACAAAAAAGAACTTAGACTCACATTGAGGGCAATATTTAGTCAAATTCATCAAGGCCCTATTTTTATATTATAGTGTTCTTTTAATTTTCAAAAGAAAGTTATATATGTGTATTATATGAAAATATGAATATATTCTTGTTCTTTTATGTTTCTGGTAGAATAATTGACTTAGTCATTTTTTTTATTTTTTTATTTAAACACCTTGATTACATACATAATTGTGTTTGGGTTTCAGTCATGTAAAGAACACCCCACAACCCCAGTGCAACATTCCCATCACCAATGTCCCAAATCTCCCTCCTCCCCACCCGACCCCCGCCTGTACTCTAAACAGGCTCTCCATTTCCCTCATACATTCTCATTATTAGGACAGTTCAAAATGTAGTTATTTTTCTAACTAAACTCATCACTCTTTGTGGTGAGCTTCCTGAGGTGAGCTGGAACTTCCAGCTCTTTCCTCTTTTGTGTCTGGAAGTTATTATTGCAAGAATGTCTTTCATTTTTCTTAAAACCCATAGATGAGTGAGACCATTCTGCGTTTTTCTCTCTCTCTCTGACTTATTTCACTCAGCATAATAGATTCCGTGTACATCCATGTATAGGAAAATTTCATGACTTCATCTCTCCTGACAGCTGCATAATATTCCATTGTGTATATGTACCACAGTTTCTTTAGCCATTCGTCTGTTGAAGGGCATCTTGGTTGTTTCCAGAGTCTTGCTATGGTAAATAGTGCTGCAATGAATATAGGTGTAAGGAAGGGGTTTTTGTATTGTATTTTTATGTTCCTAGGGTATATTCCTAGGAGTGGTATAGCTGGATCGTATGGGAGCTCGATTTCCAGTTTTTGGAAGAATCTCCATATTGCTTTCCATAAAGGTTGAACTAGATGGCATCCCCACCAGCAGTGGATAAGAGTTCCTTTCTCTCCACATCCCCGCCAACACTGTTTATTCTCATTCTTTGTGATGTGTGCCATTCTCTGGGGTGTGAGGTGGTATCTCATCGTTGTTTTGATTTGCATCTCCCTGATGATTAATGATGTGGAGCATTTTTTCATGTGTCTTTTGGCCATTTGTATTTCTTCTTTGTCAAAGTTTCTGTTCATTTCTTCTCCCCATTTTTTGATGGGATTAGATGTTTTTTTCTTTTAAAGTTCTGTCAGTGCCTTGTATATTTTGGAGATTAGCCCCTTATCTGATGGGTATTGGGTGAATAGTTTCTCCCACTCAGTGGGTGGCTCTTGTATCCTGGGCACTATTTCCTTTGAGGTGCAGAAGCTTCTCAGTTTAATATATTCCCAACTGTTAATCTCTGCTTTCACTTGCTTGGAGAGTGCAGTTTCCTCCTTAAAGATGCCTGTAGTCTCAATGTCCTGGAGTGTTTTGCCTATGTGTTGTTCAATACATCTTATGGTTTTGGGTCTGATATCGAGGTCTTTAATCCATTTGGATTTTACCTTCGTACATGATGTTAGCTGGGGATCTAAATTCAATTATTTGCAAGTGGCTATCCAGTTGTGCCAACACCACTTGTTGAAGAGGCTTTCCCTGCTCCATTTAGGATTTCTTGCTCCTTTATCAAAAATTAGGTGATTGTATGTCTGGGGAACATTTTCTGAATATTCAAGCCTATTCCACTGATCTGAGGGCCTGTCCTTATTCCAATACCTTGCTGTTTTGATAACTATTGCTTTGTAGTAAAGTTTAAAGTTGGGGAAAGTTATTCCTCCCATGTTCTTTTTCCCAATGATTGCTTTAGCTATTCTAGGGTGTTTATTGTTCCAAACGAATTTCAAAAGTGCCTGATCCACTTCTTTGCAGAATGTCATGGATATCTTTAAAGGGATAGCATTAAATCTGTATAATGCCTTGGGGAGTATTGCCATTTTGATGATGTTAATCCTGCCAATCCATGAGCAGGGTATGCGTTTCCATTTCTGCGTGTCCTCTCTTAATTCTTGTAGCAGAGTTTTATAGTTTTCTTTGTATAGGTCCTTCACATTTTTAGTCAAGTTGATTCCAAGATATTTGAGTTTGTGTGGCACTATTGTGAATGGGGTTGTTTTCTTAATGTCCATTTCTTCCTTATTACTATTGGTGTATAGAAAGGCCATTGATTTTTGTGTGTTAATTTTGTAGCCTGCCACCTTGCTATATGAGTCTATTGTTTCTAGAAGCTTTTTGGTAGGGTCTTTAGGGTTTTCTAAGTAGAGTATCATGTCATCTGCAAACAGTGAGAGCTTGACTTCTTCCTTTCCTATCTGGATTCCCTTGATATCTTTTTCTTGCCTAATCGCTATAGCAAATACTTCCAGTGCTATGTTGAATAGGAATGGTGAGAGAGGACAGCCTTGTCTTGTGCCAGAATTTAGAGGGAAGGCTTTTAGTTTTTCTCCATTGAGGATAATGTTTGCCACTGGCTTATGGTAGATGGCCTTAACTATATTGAGAAAGGTCCCTTCCATTCCCATCTTGCTGAGAGTTTTGATCAAGAATGGGTGTTGGAACTTATCAAATGCTTTCCCTGCATCTTTTATATGATCATGTGGTTTTTATTTTTCTTGTTGTTGATGTTGTGTATTATGTTGATAGATTTACGGATGTTAAACCATCCTTGCATTCCTGGGATGAAACCTACTTGATCATAGTGGATGATCTTCTTAATGAGGCATTGAATCCTATTTGCCAGGATTTTGTTGAGGATCTTTGCATCTGCATTCATCAGCGATATTGGTCTTTAATTTTCTTTTTTCGTAGCATCTCTGTCTGGTTTAGGTATCAAGGTGATGTTGGCTTCATAAAAGCTATTTGGAAGTGTTTCTGTTTGTTCAATTTCATGAAAGAGTCTTGCCAGGATTGGTAGTAGTTCCTCTTGGAAAGTTTGAAAGAATTCATTAGTGAATCCATCTGGCCTGGGCTTTTGTTTTGGGGCAGACATTTGATAACCCTTTTAATTTCATCGATGGAGATGGGGGTGTTTAGATATGCTACATCCTATTCCTTCAACCGTGAAGATTATAAGAGTCCAAGAATTTATCCATTTCTTCCAGGTTCTCATTTTTAGTGGTGTAGAGTTTCTCAAAGTAGTTTCTGATTACCCTTTGAATCTCTGTAATATCAGTAGTGATCTCTCCTTTTTCATTCCTAATACGATTTATCAAGTTTCTCTCTCTCTTTCTTTGTTAGTTTTGCTAGTGGTCTATCAATCTTGTTTATTTTTTCAAAGAACCAACTTCTGCTTTCGTTGATCTTTCGGATTGTTTTTTGGGTTTCCACTTCATTGATTTCTGCTCTCATTCTTTGTTATTTCCTTCTGTCTCCCTATTTTTGGGTTCTTTTGTTGAGCACTTTCTAGTTCTATTAGCTGTGTCATTAAGCTACTCAGGTAAGCTCCTTCTTCCTTCCTGATGTGCGCTTGCAAAGCTATAACTTTTCCTCTCAGTACTGCTTTTGCTGTGTCCCAGAAGTTCTGATAGTTTGTGTCTTTATTGTCATTTGTTTCCAGGAACCTTTTGATTTCCTCCTTGATTTCATCTCGGACCCACTGGTTATTGAGTATGAGGCTGTTTAACTTCCAGGTGTTAAAGTTTTTCTTCTGAGTCCCTTTGGAATTCACAAATAATTTCAGAGCCTTGTGGTCAGCGAAGGTAGTCTGCAAAATTTCTATCCTCTTGATATTATGGAGGTATGTTTTATGTGCCAGCATGTAGTCTATCCTGGAGAATGTCCCGTGTACATTGGAGAAGAATGTGTACTCAGATTTCTGGGGATGGAGTGTCCTATATATATCCACTAGGCCTCTTTCTTCCATTTCTCTCCTCAGGTCTAGTATATTCTTGTTGGGTTTCAGTCTGGTTGACCTATCCAGTGTTGACAAAGCTGTGTTGAGGTCCCCCACAATTATTGTGTTGTTATTGATATTATTTTTTAGATTTGTCAACAGTTGTATTAAATACTTTGCTGGCCCCTCATTCGGTGCATATATGTTTAGGAGAGTTATTTCTTCCAGCTCTACATACCCCTTAATTAATATAAAATGTCCATCTTTGTCCCTTACAACCTTCCTGAGTATAAAGTTTGCATTATCTGATATTAGTATGGCCACTCCAGCTTTTTTATGGGTGTTGTTTGCTTGGATAATTTTTCTCCAGCCTTTTATTTTGAGTTTGTTCTGGCTATTCAGGTGCGTTTCTTGTAGGCAGCAGAAGGTTGGATTGAGTTTTTTTGATCCATTTAGCCACTCTGTGTGTCTTGACTGGTGCATTTATTCCATTGACGTTGAGAGAAAGAATTGTCCTAGGATTTAATGCCATCTTTATATCGAAATTTGGTTTGTCTTTTGGTTACTCTTGTCTTAAATTAGGTCTTTCAGTTTTTCTCTTAAGACTGGTTTTGAGTCTGTAAAGTTTCTGAGCTGTTTTTTGTCTGTGAAACCATGTATTCTTCCATCAAACCAGAAAGTGAGTTTT
This sequence comes from Suncus etruscus, assembly GCF_024139225.1. Taxonomy (NCBI): domain Eukaryota; kingdom Metazoa; phylum Chordata; class Mammalia; order Eulipotyphla; family Soricidae; genus Suncus; species Suncus etruscus. Next base: position 119,293,123 of record NC_064868.1, read on the forward strand.
GCTGGGTACAGTATTCTAGGTGAAGCATTCATTTCATTCAGTCTTGTCACAATGTCCCACCACTGCTTTCTGGCATTGAGTGTTTCTGGTGACAGGTCTGCTGTAAATCTCAAGGATGCTTGCTTGAATGTAATTTCCACTTTTGATCTTGATGTTTTCAGAATTCTGTCTCTATCTGTGGGATTTGTCATTGTGACTAGGATGTGTCTTGGGGTGGTTTTTCTGGGGTCTCTTTTGGTTGGTACTCTTCGAGCATGTAGGATTTGATCACATATATTCTTTAGCTCTGGAAGTTTCTCTTTAATGATGTTCTTGACTGTTGATTCTTCCTGGAAATTTTCTTCCTGGGTCTCTGGGACTCCAATGATTCTCAAGTTGTTTCTGTTGATCTTATCATAGACTTCTATCTTCATCTGTTCCCATTCTTTGACTAATTTTTCCATTGTCTGTTCATTTGCTTTAAGTTTTTTTTCCAATCTCTCCTGCTGTATGGAATAGTTATGTATCTCATCTTCCACAGCACCAAGTCTATTCTCAGCTTCTGATACCCTGTCCCAGAGCTTATCCATTTTGTCATTCACTTTGTTTACTGACTTTCTCAGGCCTGTTAGTTGACATGTTATTTCAGTTTGGAGTTTTGTGATTTCTGTCTTCATATTTTTTTGGTTCTTATTAGTGTTCTGTTCAACTCGATCCATCGTTTCTTTGAGTTCTTTGAGCATCTTCCATATTGCTAGTCTAAAGTCCTTATCTGAGAGGTTGATTAGTTGGTTGGTCATTATCTGGTCCTCAGAATTGTCATCTTCATTCTCTATGTCTGATGCTGGCCTGCATTGTTTCCCCATTGTCTCACTTGTATTGTGGTTTTTTTTACGTGTTGTGGTGGAATTCATTGGCTATATGATGCAGGCACCACTGTCCTCTGGCTCCGCCCTTTCTGCATGGGCCGACTTGCCTCTAAGGGAGGGGAGTCCTCTGTGGATGAAGCCTCACACAGGATCAAATCTTAGGCCCGAGCACGCAGCAGAGAAGACATTCCGGAGAGAAATGCTTGCTTCTGTGATCCAGCACAGTTCTTAGTGTGATTTTTTTCTTCTTGTTGCGATGGTGTTCTTTTTCGCTCGCTCACAGGGTAGCATCAGAATGTAGTTTTTGGGGGGTTTCACTTCCCAGGGCTCTGAGGAGAGCCGCTCGCTGGGTAGCTTCAGAATGGAGTTTTTGGGGGTTCGCTTCCCAGGGCTCTGAGGAGAGTCTCAGGATTCAGAAAAGACAGAGAAGCACAGGGCAGGGCTCCCTTCAGGTCCTCAGCCTCCTCAGACGAAGCACAGCCAGGCGGGGACTCTGCAAGTGAGTCAATCAGCACTTCACATGGCAGTCCGCAAGGTCAGCCACCTCTTACTCACCCACTCGCTGGGTAGGTTCAGAATGCAGTTTTTGGGGGTTCGCTTCCCAGGGCTCTGAGGAGAGCTCCAAGGATTCAGAAAAGACAGAGAAGCACAGCTCAGGGCTCCCTTCAGGTCCTCAGTTTCCTCAGAAGAAGCACAGCCAGGCGGGGACTCCGCAAGTGAGTCAATCAGCACTTCACCTGGCAGTCCCCATGGTCAGCCATTTTTTTACTCACTCACCAGCTCGCTGGGTAGCTTCTGAATGCAGTTTTTGGGGGTTCGCTTCCTAGGGCTCTGAGGAGACTTTCAGGATTCAGAAAAGACAGAGAAGCACAGGACAGGGCTCCCTTCAGGTCCTCAGTTTCCTCAGAAGAAGCACGGCCAGGCGGGGACTCCGCAAGTGAGTCAATCAGCACTTCACCTGGCAGTCCCCATGGTCAGCCATTTTTTTTACTCACTCTGACTTAGTCATTTATTATCCATATGTACTAAGATTGCAAAATTGAATAAGTCACAATTTCCTTAAAGGTCTTAGTATTTATATAGGCTAGAATACTGTTGGAATATAGTTTAGCATTTTGGGGTGTTTTTCTAAATTTTACTTTATTTCATTCATATGTATTTTTATTTAAACACCATGGTTACACGGTTGTTTAAAATAGAGGTATTTTTTAACAGATAGAGTTGTTCATGATTGAGTTACAATACAATTTCTACATACAATGTACAAAAACCTTCAGCAGTGCACATGTCCTGATACCAATATTCCCATTTTCTCTCTTGCCTTCCCTGATTCCCTTCCCTTTCCTGTCTCTGGGGCATATATTTCTCTTCTCTCTCTCTTTTTCTCTTTCACTCCTTTTCTTTTTCTTATTTCCATCTTTATCTTTCAGACTCTTTGGTTTGTGGTACAGTGCACATTTCCCACCACCAATGTCCCAGTTTCCCTACCACCCTCCCTCCCCTGCTTGCCTAAGGGACAGGCATTTTAATTCTCTCATTACTTTTTTGACACTGAGGTTTGCACTATTGTTAATGAACTGGTGAGAAATATATGTCACTTTATGTCTTTCAGAACCCAGTTCTTGTCCAGAGTGATCAGTGCCAATTATCATTATTATAGTAGACACTTCTGTACTCTAAATGCACTATCCAATCTTTGTGGTAAGCTTCCTACTATAGGCTGGTCCTCCTGGCCCTCATCTTTATAGTGTCTGGGTATTATGACCATACTATATTTTATTTTTCGCCTAAACCACAGGTGAGTGAGATTATTCAGTGTCTATCCCTCTGATTCATTTCACTCAGCATAATAATCTCCATGTTCATTCATGTATATGGAAACTTAATAACTCAGTTTCCTAATGGCTGCACAATATTCCATTTTATAGATGTACCACAGTTTAAGCCACTTATTTGTTGTTGGGTACCTGGGTTGTTTCCAGATTCTGCCTACTGTAAATAGTGCTGTGATGAACACAGGAGTACAGAGGATATTTTTCTTTTGCATTTTTGGTTATAACCCTAGGAGTGGTATTACTAGATCATATGGAATATCAATTTCCAGTTTTTTGAGGAATATTCATATTTTCCTAAAAAGGCTGGACTAGTTGGCATCCCCACCAACATGGGAGTTCCTTTCCCCCACATCCATGTCAGCACTGGTTGTTCTTGTTTTACGGTTTTGTGTGCGTGTGTGTATATGTGTGTGTGTGTGTGTGTGTGTGAAAGAGAGGGAGATGTGGGCCAATCTCTGTGGTGTGAGATAATACCCCATAGCTGTTTTAATTTGCATTTTTTTCATGTGCCCTTTGAACATTTCTATATTTCTTTTTTTTTTGGGGGGGGGGCTACACCCAGCAGCGCTCAGGGGTTACTCCTGGCTCCATGCTCAGAAATCGCTCTTAGCAGGCTCGGGAGACCATATGGGATGCCGGAATTCGAACCAATGACCTTCTGCATGAAAGGCAGACGCCTTACCTTTATGCTATCTCTCCAGCTCCCATATTTCTTCTTTGAGGAATTGTCTGTTCATTTCTTTTCACCATTTTTGATGGGGTAGGATGGTTTTCCTTGTTAAGTTCTGTCAGTAGCTTGCATATCTTAAATATTAACCCCTTATCAGATGGGAATTGTGTGAGTAGTTTCTCACATTCCCTTGGTAGATTTTGCCTTTTAGTCACTGTTTCCTTTGAAGAAGCTTCTCAGTTTAATGTAGTCCTGTTTATTTATCTTTTCTTTCACTTGTTTGGCCAATGGTGCTTCCTTCTTGAAGATGCCTTTATTTTCAATGCCATGGAATGTTTTGCCTACATTTTCTTTTATGTACCTTACAGTTTAAGGTCTTATGTCAAGGTTCAGCGATTTCTGAGCATAGAACCAGGAGTAACCCCTGAGTGCTGCTGGGTGTGACCCCCCAAAAAAAACAACAACAATAAGAAACCAAATTAAAGCTCGGGAAACTTATTACTCCCATTTTCCCCCCTAAGGTTTGCTTTAGTAGCTATTCTTGGGCATATATTGTTCCAAATGAATTTCAGAAATGTTTAATCCACTTCTTTGGATGTCATGGGTATCCTTAATGGGATTGCATTAAATCTGTATAATTCTTTGAGAAGTATTGCAATTTTTATTAATATCCTTATTTAAACATCTTGATTACAAATATGATTGTGATTAGGTTTCAGTCATGTAAAGAACACCCCCCTTCACCAGTGCAACATTCCCACCACCAATGTCCCAAATCATCCTCCATCCCACCCCACCTCATTGAATTCCCATGGTTATGGTATATTTCAGTGTAGTTATTTCTATAAATTCACTCACCACTCTTTGTGGTGAGCTTCTTGAAGTGAGCTGGGAGTTCCAGCCCTCCTCTCATAGTCTCTGAGAATTTTTGCAAAAGTGACTGTTATTTTTCTTAAAACCCATAAATGAGTGAGACTATTCTGTGTCTCTCTTTCCCTCTGACTTATTTCACTCAGCATGATAGATTCCATGTACATCCACATATAGGAAAATTTCTTGACTTCATCTCTCCTGACGGCTGCATAATATTCCATTGTGTATATGCACCACAGTTTCTTTAGCCATTCATCTGTTGAAGGGCATCTTGGTTGTTTTCAGAGTGGGGCTATTGTGAATAGTGCTGCAATAAATATAGGTATGAGGAAGTGATTTTTGTATATTATTCTTGTTTTCCTAGGGTATATCCCTAGAAGTGGAATTGCTGGGTCAGACGGAGCTAAATTTCTAGTTTTTGGAGGAATCTCCATATCACTTTCAATAGAGGTAGGACTAGATGGCATTCCCACCAGCAGGGATAAGAGTTCCTTTCTCTCCACATCCCCGCCAGCACAGATTGTTCTCATTCTTTGTGACGTGTGCCATTCTCTGTGGTGTGAGATGGTATCTCATCGTTCTTTTGATTTGCATCTCCCTGATGATTAGTGTTGAGGAGCATTTATTCATGTGTCTTTTGGTCATTTGTATTTCTTTTTTATCAAAGTGTCTGTTCATTTCTTATTCCCATTTTTTGATGGGATTGGATGTTTTTTCTTGTAAAGTTCTGTCAGTGCTCTGTATATTTTGGATATTAGCCCCTTATCTGATAGGTATTAGGTGAACAATTTCTCCCACACAGTGGGTGGCTCTTGCATCCTGGGCGCTATTTTTTTGAGGTACAGAAGCTTCTCAGCCTAATGTATTCCCATCTGTTTATCTCTGCTTCCACTTGTTTGGAAAGTGCAGTTTCCTCCCTGAAGATGCCTTTAGTCTCAATGTCATGGAGTGATTTACCGACGTGTTGTTCTATAGACCTTATGGTATCAGGTCTGATATCAAGGTCTTTAATCCATTTGGATTTTACCTTTGTACATGATGTTAACTGGGTGTCTATGTTCACTTTTTTGCAAGTGGCTAGCCAGTTCTGCCAGCACCACTTGTTGAAGAGGTTTTCCCTGCTCCACTTAGGATATCTTGCTCCTTTGTCAAATAGTAGTTGATTGTATGTCTGGGGAACATTGTCTGAGAACTCAAGCCTATTCCACTGATCTGAGGGTCTGTCTTTATTCCAATACCATGCTCTTTTGATAACTATTGCTTCGTAGTACAGTTTGAAGTTGGGGAAAGTAATGCCTCCCATATACCTTTTCCCTAGGAGTGCTTTAGCTATTTGAGGGTGTTTATTGTTCCAGATGAACTTTATAAGTGTTTGATCCACTTCTTTGAAGAATGTCATGGGGGTCTTTAGAGGGATCACATTAAATCTGTATAATGCCTTGGGGAATATTGCCATTTTGATGATGTTAATCCTGCCAATCTAAAAGCAGGGTATGTGTTTCCATTTCCGTGTGTCTTCTTTTATTTCTTGGAGAAAGGCTTTGTAGTTTTCTTTGTATAGTTCCTTCACGTCTTTGGTCAAGTTGACTCCAAGATATTTGAGTTTGCGTGGCACTAATGTGAATGGATTGCCTTCTTAATGTCCATCTCTTCCCTATCATTATTGGTGTATAAAAAGGACATTGATTTCTGTGTGTTAATTTTGTAGCCTGCCACATTTCTACATGAATCTATTGTTTCTAGAAGCTTTTTGGTAGAGTCTTTAGGGTTTTCTAAGTAGAGTATCATGTCATCTGCAAACAGTGAGAGCTTGACTTCTTCCTTTCCTATCTGGATTCCCTTGATATATTTTCTTGCCTGATTGCTATAGCAAGCACTTCCAGTACTATGTTGAAGAGGAGTGGTGAGAGTGGACAGCCTTGTCTTGTACCAGAATTTAGAGGAAAGGATTTTAGTTTTTCTCCATTGAGGATAATATTTGCCATTGGCTTGTGGTAGATGGCTTTAACTTGATTGAGAAAGGTTCCTTTCATTCCCAACTTGCTAAGAGTTTTGATCAAGAATATGTGTTGGACCTTATCGAATGCTTTCTCTGCATCTATTGATATGATCATGTGATTTTTATTTTTCTTGTTGATGTTTTGTATTATATTGATAGATTTATGGATCTTAAACCATCCTTGCATTTCTGGTATGAAACCTACTTGGTCGTAGTGTATGATCTTCTTGATGATGCATTGGATCCTATTTGCCAGAATTTTGTTGAAGATCTTTACATCAGCATTTATCAGGGATATTGGTCTGTAATTTTCTTTTTTGGCAGCATCTCTGTCTGGTTTTGGTATCAAGGAGATGTTGGCTTCATAAAAGCTGTTTGGGAGTGTTCCTGTTTTTTCCATTTTATGGAAGAGCCTGACTAGGATTGGTAGTAGCTCCTCTTGAAAGGTTTGAAAGAATTCATTAGTAAATCCATCTGGCTTTTCTTTTTAGGCAGACATTTGACTAAAGTTTCAATTTCCTCCATAGTGATGGGGGTGTTTAGATATGCTATATCCTCCTTACTTATCTGTGGAAGGTTATAAGTGTTCAAGAATTTATCCATTTCTTCTAGGTTCTCATGTTTAGTAGCATAAAGTTTATCAAAGTAGTCTCTGATTACCCTTTGGATCTCTGCAATATCTGTCGTGATCTCCCCCTTTTCATTTCTAATACAGGTTATCAGGTTTCTCTCTCTTTCTTTGTGAATTTTGCCAATGGTCTATCAAACTTATTTATTTTTTCAAAGAACCAAATTCTGCTTTCATTGATCTTTCGGGTTGTTTTCTGGGTTTTCACTTCATTAATTTCTGCTTTCAGCTTTGTTATTTCCTTCTGTCTCCCTATTTTTGGTTCCTTTTGTTGGTCATTTTCTAATTTTATGAGCTGTGTTGTTAAGTTTTTCAGGTATGCGCCTTCTTCCTTCCAGATGTGTGCTTGCAAAGCTATAAATTCTCCTCCTAGGACCGCTTTTGCTGTGTCCCATAGATTCTGGCAGTTTGTGTCTTCATTATCATTTGTTCCAGGAATGTTTTGATTTCCTTTTTGATTTCATTCTGGACCCACTGGTTGTTCAGTAGCTGGCTGTTTAATTTCCAATTGTTAAAGTTTATCTTCTGTGACCCTTTGTAGTTCACATCTAATTTCAGAGCCTTGTGATCAGCAAAGGTATCCTGCAAGATTTCTATCGTCTTGATTTTATGAAGGTATGTTTCATGTGTCAGCATGTGGTCCATCCTGGAGAATGACCCATGTACATTGGAGAAGAATGTGTATCCAGGTTTTTTGGGGTGGAATGCCCTATATATATCTACTAGTCCTCTTTCTTCCATTTCTCTTTTCAGGGCTAGTATGTTTTTGTTGGGTTTCAGTCTGGTTGATCTATCAAGTGTTGACAGGGCCGTGTTGAGGTCTCCCACAATTATTGTGTTATTATTGATATCTTCTTTCAAATTTGTCAATAATTGTATTAGTTTGCTGGTCTCTCATTGGGTGCATATATGTTTGATAGTCTTTGTCCCTTACCACTTTTCTGAGTATAAAGTTGGTGCCATCAGATACTAATATGGCCACCCCAGCTTTTTAAGGGTGTTGTTTGCTTGAATGATTTTCCTCCAGCCTTTGATTTTGAGTCTATGTTTGTTCTCATTATTCAGGTGTGTTTCTTGTAGGCAGCAGAAGGTTGAATTCATCTTTTTGACCCATTTTGCCACTCTGTGTCTTTTAATTGATGAATTTAGTCCATTGACATTGAGGGAGATGATTGTTATAGGATTTATTGTCAACTTTGTAGATAATTTTGCTGTGTTTGTTGGTCTCTCTTGTCTTAAAGTAGACATTTCAGTTTTTCCTTTAAGGCTGGTTTTTCATCTGTGAAGTTTCTGAGCTGTTGTTTATTCATGAAGCTATGTATCCTTCCTTCAAACCTGAACGTGAGTCGGGCTGGGTGCAGTATTCTCAGTGAAGCATCTATTTCATTCAGTCTTGTCACAATATCCCACCACTGTCTTCTGGCCTTGAGAGTTTCTTGTTTCTTGTGACATGTCTGCTGTGAGTCTTAAGGATGCTCCTTTAATGTAATTTCCCTTTTTGATCTTTCTGCTTTCATTATTCTATCTCTATCTGTGAGATTTATCATTGTAATGAGGATGTGTCTTGGGGTGTTTTTCTTCGGGTCTATTTTAGCTGATACTCTTCGGGCATGCAGGATTTGATTGCATGTAGTCTTTAACTCTGGGAGTATCTCTTTGATGATGTCTTTGACAGTTGATTCTTCCTGGGGATCTTCTACCTGGGCCTCTGTGACTCCAATGATTCTTATGTTGTTTCCTTTGAGTTTATCAAAGACTTCTATTTTCATCTGTTCACATTCCTTGAGTACTTTTTCCATTGCCTTAAGTTTCTTTTCCAATTTCTTCAGCTGTGTTGAGTTTTTGTGCATCTCATCTTCCAGCACGTTGATTCTGTCTTCAGCTGTTGTTAACCTGCTGGAGAGGCAATCCACTGAGTTTTTCAGGTGAGCTACAGTGTTTTTCAGATCTGTTATTTCAGGTTGGAGTTTTCTGATTTCTGTCTTTGTGTTCTGTTCAGATTGATCTATGCTTTCTTTGAGTTCTACGAATATCTTCCATGTTTTTATTCTATGCTCCTTATCCGAGAGATTAATCAGATGGTTGGAATTTTTTGGGTCATCTGAGTTATAGTCTTCATTCTCTGTGCATTTTGTTTGCCTGCAAGGTTTCCCCATATTCAAGCTTGTAATGTGATTTTTTTTCTGCGTGTTGTGGTGGGGTTTATTGGTTAGAAAGAGTGGGTTCACTTCCCAGGCCTCTGAGGAGAGCTTCAAGAATTCAGGAAAGACAGAGAAGCACAGGAAAGAGTTCCCTTCAGGTCCTCAAGGTCCTCAGAATAAGCACAGCAGGGCGGAGTCTTCACAGGTAGAGCAATCAGCACTCTTCCTGGCAACCCCCACAGCCAGCCAGTTCTTACTCACTCACTGGCTCGCTGGGCAGCTTCAGCATGTAGATTTTTTTGGATTCGTTTCCCAGGCCTCTGAGGAAAGCTTTAAGAATTCAGGAAAGGGGCCCGGAGAGATAGCACAGTGGCGTTTGCCTTGCAAGCAGCCGATCCAGGACCAAAGGTGGTTGGTTCGAATCCCGGTGTCCCATATGGTCCCCCGTGCCTGCCAGGAGCTATTTCTGAGCAGACAGCCAGGAGTCACCCCTGAGCACCGCCGGGTGTGGCCCAAAAACAAAAACAAAAAAAAAAAAGAATTCAGGAAAGACAGAGGAGCACAGGAAAGAGTTCCCTTCAGGTCCTCAGGGTCCTCAGAAGAAGCAGAAGTATTGCAATTTTAATCATGTTGATCCTCCTAAAGTTTATGACCTAAACCATGAGAAGGATATATCTTTTCTTTTCTTTCTGTCCTCTTTTATTTCTTGATGCAGTGTTTTATAGTTTTCTTTGTATAGGTCTTTCACCTCTGTAGTTAAATTGACTCTAAGGTCAAGATTTCTGGCACAATTGTGAATGGATTGTTTTTTGTAATGTCTCTTTTCTTCTCTTTCATAGCATAAAACAAAAGCATGGATTTTTGCGTGTGGGTTTTATAGCCTGCCACTATACTATAACAATTTATTGCTTATAAAAACATTTTTGGTAGAGTCATTGGGACTTCTTAAATATAGTATCATGTCTATACAAACAGTGAGAGCTTGACTTCTTCCTTTCCTCTCTGGTTGCCCTTGATATATTTTTCTTACCTGATTGCTATTGCAAGTACTTCCAGTAATATGTTGAATATAAGTGGCATAAGGTGGTAACCTTGTCTTGTGCTAGATCTTAGAGGGAAGGGTTTTGTTTTTTCCCACTGAGTATAATATTTGCTATCGGCTTTTAGTAAATGGCATTGACTAATAGAGAAAAGTTCTTTCCATTGCCTTCTTGTTGACAGTTTTTATCATGAAGGGGTGGGTGTTGGACCTTGTCAAAGGCTTTCACTTCATCGATTGATATGATCATATGATCTTTTTCTTTTGTTGATATGGTGTACTACATTGATTGATTTGCTTATGTTAAACCATTTAACATCTCTGGAATGAATCCTACTTGATCATGGTGTATGAATTTCTTGGTTAGTTGTTGGGTCCTATTTGTTGGAATTTTGTTGAAGATCATTGCATGTGTGCTCATCAAAGATATGGGCCTTAGCTGGTTGTGGTTTTTTTTTTTTTTTTTTGGCTGACATCCCTGTCTTCTTTTGGTATCAGGTGGTTAACTTCATAGAAACTATTTGGGAGTGTTTCTCTTTCTTTAATTTCCTAGATGATCCTGAAAAGAATTGGTAGTAGATCCTATTTAAATATTTGAAAGAATTCACTCCATCTGGAGCTGGGAATTTCTTTGGGAAAAGACTTTTGAGTATCATTTCAATTTCATCAATAGTGATATGTCTGGCCAGGTATTCCTGATCATTTTGGTTCAAACTTTGAAGTTTATAGGAGTTCAAGAATTGATCCATTTTCCCAGGTTCTCTTGTTCTGTGGCATAAAGTTTCTCAAAGTAATCTCTGATCACTCTTTGTATTTCTTTAGTAACTGTAGTAATTTCCCCCATTTTATTTCTAATTTACTTAGTTTCTCCCTCTCCTTTTCTTTGTGAGTCTTGCTAATGGTTTATCAATAATTTTAATGTTTTTGAAGAATCATCTTTTGCTTTCATTAATTTTTGGATGGTTTTCTTGGGTTTCTTGTTTATTAAGTTTTGTTCTAAGATTTATTATTTCCTTATGTCTGCCCAATTTTTTGGTTCTTTTAAAATCCATTTTCATTTTTTTAAAGCTGTGTCATTTTTATGTACATCCTTTTTCCTTCCTGATGAATACTTGCAAAACTATAAAATTTACTCTTAATACATCTTTTCTGTTTTCCACAAATTATAATAATTAGTTTCTTCATTTTTATTTGAACTTTTTGTGAGATTGATACATGATGGTGTTCAGGGGCCATTGTTGGCTCAATGCTTGAGAGCTGCTTCCTGTGATGTTTGGAGGACCATGTTGTTTTGAAATTAGATCTAGATTTTCTTCATGCAAAGCCTGCTTAGCCTGTTGAATATTGCTCCATCTCTAATTTTAATTAATTTTTCTTAATTTGGGGCCATACCTGGAAATGCAGAGGGATCAATTCTGGTAGTACTTAGGAGGAACATATGCATTGTCTGGGATAAAAACCAGATGTGTGCAAGGCGAGCATCTAACAGGTATACATACAATCTCTCCTCCTGACCATTTATATTTTAATGTTTTATTAAAACATTATTAAATGTATTTAAATTATTAAATTAAATTAAATTTAAATTATTAATTATTAAATGTATTTATTAAATATGAGAAATGTATTTGATTGATGTGAGTGGACATAGAGAGATTAAATCAGTATGGATTTTTTAGTACAACAAAAACAGATGACAATGACTTTGGCAAAGATCATCTTTGTGTGTAAAATGCCCCCAACACCTCATTTCCAACCTCAGGTGAGCAGGACTGAAGCAGGGTCACTGTGGGACTTAATCCAAACCATGCTGAGGGTGAAATACATCTAGTCTGGCAATCTTTTACCTCTTATTGAGCCAGAGCTGCTGTCAGAACTGTCATTTTTATTGAGTATTGAGCCCATCCACAGGTGGGGAAGTAAGGATAGAGTAAGGACAGATAGCTCATGACATGCAAGAATCAGTTCTGCCCAGGTGTGCTTGAGACTTGTAAAACAATCTGTGTTTTGGGTAAAATAATGTGGGAAACAGATACAAAGAAACTAGGGTTTGAACTTGGAATAAAAGGCCTTCAGTATCTGGGTTGAAAATGGGGTGGGGGACCCACTCATCTCTTTGATATTGATCCCCCTCCAATGGGGCTGTCTCTTTGACTTCTACCCCATTAATGAGTTAGATAAGCTGCTGCAGGTTGAAGAGGCAAGGTCCTTGCACAAAGCAACTTCAGTAGAAGAAAGATGGTGTGCATTGGCATCTGGGATGCTGCCCAGAGTCTTCAGCTCTCTCCCTTTCACTGCCTGCTACAATCCTGGCTGAGGGGGCCTCTGTCATCATGGATTGTGGAGGACTTGGATTGCCAGCACAGGCTTGTTCATCTGACTCTGGATTTGGGGTATGAGTGTATCTTTTGTTGAGCCGTTTTCAGACTCTGAGTCTGAAGAGGTGCTAGCTGGCTCATCATTCCTTGGAAGATGGGGGTGTCTCTGATTTAGTGCCAGTAGACCTTTACATGGAGAACTCATTACCACTGGAAAGGCACCCTTCTCTTCTTGGGGCATATGCCTAGGAGATCTATAGGGAGTCTGATACGTACAGTCCAGAGCAAGAAATGCAGTTAGATGGACCAGAACAACATGAAGCCATTCAGAAGCGGGGTCATGTGCACCCATGTTCCAGTGAAAGGCACGACACATTCAGTCCAACTCAAGGGGTTGTCATGGTGATTATCCACCACAGGGTCAAGTTACTCACCGTTGTTGGGAGTCTTCTCTGTTTCCTTGATCCCCATTGGGCACCAGATGTAAAAATGCCCTCAACACTATATTTCCAACGCTGAATGAGTGGGTCTGAAGCGGGGTCACCAGAGGAATTTATCCAGACCAGGCTAAGGGTTAAACATGTGTAGCCTGGCAATCTTATACCTCATATTGAGCCAGAGCTACCTGCCAGAACTGTAGTTTTTATTGAGTACTGAGCCCACACTCAAATGGTGGAGTAAGGTAAGAGTAAGGTAAGATAGCTCAGGCTATCCTACACCAGTCTCACCCATAATTGCTTGAGACATGTAAAATCAATATCTGATTTTGGGTAAAACCAAGTGGTAAACAAACAGATACAAAGAAACCAGGGATGATCTTTGTTTTGGGTAAAACAAGGTGTAACCTAACCATTGTGAACTTGAAAAGATGTCAAGATATGTTTTGGAGTTCAAACCCAAAGGACTAATAGATAAATGTAAGAATGAAGGAAAAAGAGTCCCTAAGATATTAGTGATAGCAGCTTGGAAGTAGCTCTTTTGGTACTTTAGTGTCTCTGACAACCAGAATTGAGGCCTCAACTCATTTATCCTTACTGGGCATTGTTGGCATACAAGCTGCTCTTTGTGATAACAAAAACAAGACACAGCATTAACGGAGGAAAATGGCATGTTCCACAAGGTAGTAAAGCAGAATCATTTACAAAGCATATGTGAAATAGCCTTTGGGTATTTATTGCCAGAAATACTTGAGAGAATTTAAGAAGGATTATTTATAACTTCTGCAGAGCAGATGGGAGTGGAGTCAAAGATAAACCATTTCATAATTGTGCTTGTGATCCTATAAGCTCTTTTGACAAAAAGAAACTGGATTATCCTGAAAAGAGGTCCCAATCAAAGCAATACTAAATGAAATATCATGAAATATGATTTTTGGTAAACATTTTCCATCAATTGTAGGAACATTAATACTTTATGTGATAGTAGCATTTATAACAGTTATGATCATTAACATTTCTACATTAAATACAGAAATCTTCAGAAAAATTCTTATATATCTGAACAACACATAATTATGAACAATAGAAGAAATCTTCAAATTATGCTCATGTATCTGAACAATACAGAATTGACAGAATTCTAGTTGATCCCAAGTTACAGAACCCTCATAAGAAATAGTCAGGAGATTGAGGCAAACTGACAGAGGGACTGCAACAGCAACAGCGGCTACAGCAGCAGCTGTGTGGAGTAGCCTGGAGATTCAGAGAGCACTCATCACCATATGGTCCAGAGTATGAAATCCCCTAAATCCCCGACTCTGGCAGCGGGGCACCAGATTCCTGGAGACAACGTGGAAGCCAGTAACCAGATCAACAATCAGACTCCTAAGGAGATTGCCAAAGAAAAACATGGTGGCAGTGGTGGTCTTAAGCAACGGTAGCAGTGCTCGAAGTGACTACTTAGCAGTTTGCTAGAGACAGAAGTCTGTCCGACAGTAGGGCTGGGAGCTGCTAAGAGTGGGGAGGGCCCATCTATGTGGGCGAGCTTGCAGAACACGGACATTAGCACTGAAGGAGTGTAGTAGGGGTAAGGCTAAGTGAAGCAGGAAGACCTTCAGACTGGGCCATACAGGCAGCAGTGGTGTGTCTGTGAAAAAAACAGCTACAAGATGGCTAGCAGTGAGAGTAAAGCCTGGAAGCAGTGCTGTTGGAGCCAGTAGACTATCAGAGAGTGGTGCCCTGACTTAGTCCCATTGCAGGACTCAGAGATGTGGAGTGTGGCAAAGGCACATCAGGATGACTGAATTTGAGTGCTGCAGACAACAGTGCCAAGGGAATGCAGCATAGGCGAGGCTGTGAGGCAGAAGGGCTTTGCGATCTAGCTATATGGGCAGCAGCAGTGTGTCTGTGACACGGTAGGTTACAAGATGGCCAGCAGTGACAGTAAGGACAGGGTACCACTCTGCTTGTGTATATCCTTTTGCCTGGTACCAGAATCTATTCCAGGGTGACACAAGCAGGGATTCAGCACAGCCTGCATTTTGAACTAAAGTTTATGTACCCAGAGTAAAGCATGACCTTGAACAAGCAAGACAAGAGACGAGAAGATCTGGTGACTTTGGGCAGCTTTAAAATCAAAAGGATCAGAAAACTCAGGATAATGCACCTAGAAAAGAGCATGGCTGCTTTTCTTTGCTCCACAGCCACACATTTGTTCTAGTCAAGGAACCCCAAAACAACACACCAAAAACACCAACACATTGCCAAGGTTACAATGAGAAAAGAATGCAGAACCCCACTACGCTTATTGAATGAAGATGAAAGTTCTGAAACAAACTAGCATCAGCCATCTATATAGGCTCTGATCAGGACTTTAGAGAGGAAATGTTAAAGATGTTCAAAGAACTCAAAGAAACCATAGAATGAACAGCCAACAGACTGTATGAAAATATGAAAGTAGAAATCAGAAAATATCAAGCAGAAATAACAGCACTAAAAATTAGTAAGCAAAATGAAAAACTCACTAGAAGGCCAAACTAGCAGAGTAACAGCTGTTGAGGACACAATGAGCTGGAAGATGAGCTGCATAACAATTCCATTCAATAGAAGAAGTTGAAAAGTGCATTAAGGGGCCGGGCGGTGGCGCTCGAGGTAAGGTGCCTGCCTTACCTGCGCTAGCCTAGGAGACGGACCGCGGTTCTATCCCCCGGCGTCCCATATGGTCCCCCAAGCCAGGAGCGACTTCTGAGCGCATAGCCAGGAGTAACCCCTGAGCGTCACCGGGTGTGGCCCAAAAACCAAAAAAAAAAAAAAAAAAAGAAAAAAGAAAAGTGCATTAAAATAAATGAACTAAGATGGAAAAATTCTCAAAATAAGATGACAATAGACCTTTGGAATAAATTCATGGAACAACGTAAGAATATTCTGATCTTACAGAGACAGTAAGAAAACTGTCGCCCATGAAGGAGTGAAAACCAAAGATTTTATTGCTGAGAAGTTCCCAGTGTAGAAGAACCCTTGTCCACATCCTAGATACCTGAAGAGTACCAGCTAACATCTTGCTGGTATCTTGATGCCTGCAAGAAACACATTTGAATATTCAGAGCAAAAACCAACTCAAAGTCAAAGGTCAAAAGTGAATCCTAAAACACAATAGGTTAAAGTCCTCTTCATTTTAGCACTATTATAATAGCTAGAATCTGGAAACAACCCAAGTGCCTAAGTGTTGCATTAAGCCCTTTGGATGGGCTTTGATGGTGGTGGATGATGATGGAGGCCTTTCTCCTCCAGCCCAGGACCACGTGTATGCAACTCCTCCAGCCAGCGGGTATCTGGGTTCAGGAGAGCAGCGGGTAGAAAACTCACTCACAGAACTTTACAAGAAAAAAACATCTAATCCCATCAAAAAATTGGGAGAAGAAATGAACAGACACTTTGATAAAAAAGAAATACAAATGTCCAAAAGGCACATGAAAAAATGCTCCTTGTCACTAATCATTAGGGAGATTCAAATCAAAACAATGATGAGATACCACCTCACACCACAGAGTTTGGTGCACATCACAAAGAATGAGAACAATCAGTGCTGGCAGGGATGTGGAGAGAAAGGAACTCTTATCCACTGTTGGTGCGAATGCCGTCTAGTCCAGCCTCTATGGAAAGCGATATGGAGATTCCTCCAAAATCTGGAAATTGAGCTTTCATTCGACCCAGCTATTCCACTCCTAGGGATATACTCTAAGAACACAAGAATACAATACAAAAACCCCTTTCTCACACCTATATTTATTGCAGCACTATTCACAATAGCCAAGCTCTGGAAACAACCAAAATGCCCTTCAACAGACGAATGGCTAAAGAAACTGTGGTACATATACATGATGGAATATTATGCAGCCGTCAGGAGAGATGAAGTTATGAAATTTTCCTATACATGGATGTACATGGAATCTATCATGCTGAGTGAAATAAGTCAGAGGGAGAGAGAGAGGCAGAATAATCTCACTCATCTATGGATTTTAAGAAAAATAAAAGTCATTTTTGCAACAATCCTCAGAGACAATGAGAGGAGGGCTGGAACTTCCAGCTCACTTCCTGAAGCTCACCACAAAGAGTGGTGAGTGCAGTTATAGAAATAACTACACAGAGAACTACCATAATCGTGTGAATGAATGAGGGAACTGGAAAGCCTGTCTGGAGTACAGGTGGGGGTGGGGTGGGATGGAGGGAGATTTGGGACATTGGTGGTGGGAATGTTGCACTGGTGATGGGGGTGCTCTTTACATGACCAAAACCTAATCACAATCATATATGTAATCAAGATGTTTAAATAAATTTAAAAAATTTAAAAAAAAGAAAACTCACAGGCAGGCTTCTTCAGGAGATAACATCTTTATTTGTCCTGGCCAACATGTGTGGCCTATATCATAACCATTTATGCTGGATTCCTATTCCGCCCTGCATCCAAGAACAGATGAGTGGCTTAAGAAGTTGTGGTGCAGGGCCGGAGAGATAGCATTGGAGGTAGGGCATTTGCTTTGCATGCAGAAGGTCAGTGATTTGAATCCTGGCATCCCATATGGTCCCCCGAGCCTGCCAGGAGCGATTTATGAGTGTAGAGTCAGGAGTAATCCCTGAGCCTGCCGGGTGTGACCCAAAAACAAACAAACAAACAAAAAGAAGTTGTGGTGCATATACACAATGGAATACTACACAACAGTTAAAAACCATCTAACCCCATCAAAAAATGGGGAGAAGAAATTAACAGACACTTTGTAAAAGAAGAAAGGCAAATGGCCAAAAGGCACATGAAAAGATGCTCAACATCACCAATCATCAGGGAGATGCAAATCAAAACTACTATGAGGTACCACCTCACGCCACTGAGATTGGCACACATCACAAAGAAGGGAAACAAGCAGTGCTGGCAGGGATATGGAGAGAAAGGAACTCTTTTTCACTGCTGGTGGGAATGCCGTCTAGTACAACCTTTATGGAAAGCGATATGGAGATTCCTTCACAAATTGGAAATTGAGCTCCCATATGATCCAGCTATACCACTCCTAGGAATATACCTGAGGAACAAAAAATAAAATACAAAAATCCCTTCCTCACCTCTAAATTCATTGCAGTGCTATTTACAGTAGCCAGACTCTGAAAACAACCAAGATGCTTTTCAACAGATGAGTGGCTAAAGAAACTGTGGTACATATACACAATGGAATACTATGCAGCCGTCAGGAGATGAAGTCATAAAATTTTCCTATACATGGATGTACATGGAATCTATTATCCTGAATGAAGTAAGTCAGAGGAAGAGAGAAAGACGCAGAATGGTTTCACTCATCTATGGGTTTTAAGAAAAATGAAAGACATTTTTAACAGTATTTCAGAGACAAGAGAGATGAGGGCTGGTAGGTGCAGCTCATGACATGAAGCTCACCACATAGAGTGATGAGTGCAGTTCGAGAAATAACTACACTGAAAACTATCATAACAATATGAATGAATGAGGGAAGTAGAAAGCCTGACTCGAGTACAGGTGTGGGTGGGGTGGGGAGGAGGGAGATTTGGGAAATTGGTGGTGGGAATGTTGCACTGGTGAAAGAGGGGGTGTTCTTTACATGACTGTAGTCATACAACTATAATCATATTTGTAATCACGGTGTTTAAATAAAGATAATTAAAAAAATGAAGCCTTGAAGTTTGCTTATACATGGATGGATATGGAGTGTATGATGCTGAGTTAAATGAATCAGAGAGAGATATATAGAATAATCTCATTCATTTTTGTGATATAAGAAAAAAAGATAGTGTTGTAGTAATATCCTGAGACAATAGAGATGATGGCCAGGAGCTTCAGTTCAGGTTAGGAAGCTCGTAGTGGGGGCCGGGCGGTGGCGCTAAAGGTAAGGTGCCTGCCTTGCCTGCGCTAGCCTCGGACGGACCGCGGTTCGATCTCCCGGCGTCCCATATGGTCCCCCAAGCCAGGAGCGACTTCTGAGCGCATAGCCAGGAGTAACCTCTGAGCATTACCGGGTGTGGCCCAAAAACCAAAAAAAAAAAAAAAAAAAAAGGAAGCTCGTAGTGGAGTAGTGCAAATAGGATAGAGGAAGGACCACTATGACAATGATAGCTGGAATTGAATTGATCACTAGATAATACCTGGATGCTGAACAGTGACAGGCACAATACCCTTTCATTAATTACAGCTGAAATCACATTGGCCAAAAAGAAAAAATGGAGAGAGATAGAGGAAGAGAGAGAAAAGAGAGTAAAATGCCAGATTTAGAGGCTGGCAGAAGGAGAGTGTGAGAGAAATTGGGGACATTGGCTACAGGAAATGTGCATGGGTGAATAGTGGTATACATAATAAGCCTGAAACTCAATCATGAACAACTTTGTAACCCCAGTGTTTAAATAAAAAGAAAAAATAGCTATAATGAGCTGCTTAGTGAGATGCTTTGAACAAAATATGTTTTACATGTATAGACAGATTTTACTGTATGTTTACATATAAAGGACATGTATAAAAGTATATTACTGATATTTATGAATATCATTTTTACATTTACAAACACACAGTAGTTTTCTGATGAGTAAAATTATATGGAACAGGAGATGTAGATCAATGATGCATCACTTTATATGTGAATTTCAGGATTTGATCCTGTAAACCTCCCCCAAACTGACAGTATTATTGTTTATTGTTTTGAGTTATACGTGGCAGTTTTCTGGGGTTACTATGTGTTGGGGTGTTGCTTCTTTTGATCCTCAGCAACTTGTGAGGCTAGGGATTTAACCTGGGTTTCTTGCATGCACAGCAAACTATCCAATGTGCTATCACTCCGGCCCTTATGTTCATTAGTTTTTAAATAAAACACTTCTTTTTTTTGTTTATACTATCCTTGTACAAACTTAAATTTGTTTACAGTCACATCTATTATTTTTTACCATCTACCAGGGGTCTCAAACTCAATTTACCTGGGGGCTGCAGGAGGCAAAGTTGGGGTGATCCTTGAGTGCAAAGTCAGTAGTAAGCCTTGAACATTGGGGGGTGTGACCCAAACAACTAAAACAAAAAAAACAAAACAAAACAAAAAAGATTCCTCTAGGGCAGGGCCACAAAATGTTGTATGGAGGGCCGCAAATGGCTGTGGACCGCGAGTTTGAGACCCCTGAGACTCTGGGTTTTGTGAGTTTCTTAGAAATCTTTTTTACTTCAACATTGTCAGATGAAAGTTCTAGTTTTTCTTTTTTACTTTTGATCTTTGGTTCATTATATTTTATTAGTGTATATGTAAGGAAATAGATATTATAACCCTCAGAAATGAAGGAAATTGTACTAATATCATTATTGAATACTCATTTTCTGCTCATGTTTTGACATGATGCAATTATTACATATTAAATTCTAAATGTTTATATATATTTGCTGAGATTCATTATCATTGCTTTATATAATCATAATTTATTTTATTTCTTTTTTAGTGAGGCCACACTATGAGATGCTAAGGACCTATACCTTGTTCCTTGCTTAGGAATGAGCTCTAGTGGAGCCGATGGACAGTTATATGGGCCTGGGTATCAAATTGTATTGGTTAGGTGGTGTAAGAAGAAAGTCTTACTTTCTGTACTATCACATTTTTGTAGTTTATATCTTTAAAATTCATCATCCATATATTTTACATCAGGGTTACTAAAAATCATCTAGCTTTCATATATTACCATATAATTTAATCCTTTATACCCATTTTATTCACCTCTGATTACCTTTCCTTCTCATAATTTCATAAACTTCGATTGTGTTTGCTTTGTTTCTCTACCACATTTGAGTGAACTCATGTCATCTTTTTATTTCTTTTTTCTATTGTTTTTAAAAATAATACCTTTTTTATTTGCTTTTTGGGCCACATTCTGTGATGTTCAGGGGTTACTCTGGCTATGCACTCAGAAATTGCTCCTGGCTCAGAGGACCATATGGGATGCTGGGGAATTAAAACAAGGTCCATC
Source organism: Suncus etruscus (assembly GCF_024139225.1). NCBI lineage: Eukaryota > Metazoa > Chordata > Mammalia > Eulipotyphla > Soricidae > Suncus > Suncus etruscus. Next base: position 119,313,924 of record NC_064868.1, read on the forward strand.
TAGATCGGCTGCTTGCAAGGCAAACGCCTTACCGCTGTGCTATTGTTCCGGTCCCTAAGCATAATACCTTAAAGATCCATTTACATTGGTGCAAATTTCATTTTTGGGGTTGTTTTAACTGACTGCTCAGGAATTACTCCTGGATCTGCACAATTATCATACCTGATTAAACTAACTGAATCATATGAAATGCCAATGATCAAATCAGGGAATACATACGATCAATGGACTACCCCTTTACTATCTCTCTGGTCTGCAAGTATCTCTTAATATTGTGGGAGAGACAGATACATACATAAATAACCTCAATAAGATATTAGTCAGAGGCCCAGGGATGTGGCTCAGTGGAAGAGCATCAGCCTTGCATACATGTGGCCATGAGTTCCACCCCTACTGAAATCCCTGGCATCAATCACTCCCACAAATATGTGACCGACAGTCCACCACAACCAAATGTGGAAACCCATAGCATTATGCAATAAAATAAGGGAAAATAAAAATGAAATTACATAGTATATAAATCATTTATCATTGGAATAGTCAGCTTGCTCAATGAAAATGCCCAAACAACATTTGGCAAGAAACATTTATACATAGTGATTTTTGATTGCATTGAAGTTTCTCAATGTGTTTTAACTGTATTTGCAGCAGATTTTCTTCCTTCCCAATGTGCTTCCTCATTGTCAGATTCAGGCAGGGGTATTGGTTTGGGAAGGAAATGAGGCAATTGAGTTTATTTAGTTGTTAATAAAATCAGCAAGCATTTATGAAGATCCTCTTGTGTGCTACACAAGATACATATATTTTCTCCATCATTAAATGATAAAGCTAATGCAATTAGTAGTGAATATGAGGTCTTTTACTCAAAGGGAAACTATTCATAGCTTGGGGAAATACAGTGTCTCGTAAGCTATGAAAGACTTTCCAAAGGCTACTGGGCAACAAGAAGTTTTACGGAATGTTTAAAGAGGCAACAGGGAAATTTGAGTGATTTCCTTATAAGAATAGTCAGATTTATTTTCTAGGGTAAGGTAAACTGGCTAAAGCTGAATGAGGAATTGTGCATATTATTAGGTTTCCTTGGCAGTGGGGGTTTTCCTGTCAGTAATGTGGGCTCATACACTGTCATAGCCTTTAGTTTGTGTCCTTATAGACAAATGAACTTGTTCACTCTTCACCACCTACTGATCACAGGAGTTTTCAGAACCTCCCAAACCAATTCAAACCAATGACAGACTTTTGTATTTTGTATTAAAGAAGGATGCATGGGACATGTTTCATTCAGATCTTGAGAAGAAGACACCAGGGAAGAAACAAGTGATGGTTCCTGAACTGAGTCTAGGACATATTGTAGTAATTAGGTAGATAAAGGAGGTGGGAGTTACTGAGGCATTTCTTGCATAGTCTATCAATATTTCAAGTTTATATCATCTGTTTACCAGCTGGGTCATTTGTCAGTTATAGGAATTCTTAAGGCAAGAACTATAGCAAATAAATTTTGGGGGTTGGTGTTTGGGCGATAGCCCATGGTGCTCAGAGGTTATTCTTAACTCTCTGCTCAGGAATGATCCTAGGTGGTTCTCAGGGGACTACATGTGGTGCCAGAATTTAACATGTGGTCAGTCAAATACAAGACAAGCACAGTTAGCTCTCTACTAACTCTATAACCCAAGAAAATATTTTTCTAATATTTTATAAACAATTATAATCTATATTCATAAATTATATTGGCCAACCAAAAACAGCACCATCTAGGTCTAGGATGTTAATTGTTGATAACACATAAAAAGTAATAAGGCCTCAAAACAGTTAAAACTTCTTTGAAGAAATAAAGAAACTAACATTTTATTTTTAAAATAATATCTTTATTTAAGCACCGTGATTACAAACATGTTTGTAGTTGGGTTTCAGTCATAAAAAGTACATCCATCCTTCACCAATGCAACATTCCCACTACCAATACCCCATCTCCCTCCTCCCCCACCTCTGCCTGTATTTGAGACAGGCATTCTACTTCTCTCACTCATTAATAGTGTTATGATAGTTGTTAATATAGTTATTTTTCTACCTGCATTCAGCACTCTTTGTGGTGAGCTTCATATCACGGGCTGGTCCTTCCAAACCTCATCTCTATTGTCTCTGGGTATTATTATAATAATGTCTTTTATTTTTCCTAAATCCCATAAATGAGTTGGGACTATTCTGTGTCTATTTCTCTCCCTCTGACTTATTCAGTATAATAGTGTCCATGTCCATCCACGTATAGGAAAATTTCATGACTTCATCTCTCCTGATGGCTGCATAATATTCCATGTGTATATGTACCATACTTCTTTTTTCTTTTTTTTTCTTTTTTTGGTTTTTGGGTCACACCCTGCAGAGCTCAGGGGTTACTCCTGGCTCTACGCTCAGAAATTGTAGACAGGCATGGGGGACCATATGGGATGCCGGGATTCGAACCACCATCCTTCTGCATGCAAGGCAAATACCCTACTTCCATGCTATCTCTCCGGTCTCGTACCCCAGTTTCTTTAGCCATTCATCTGTTGAAGGGCATTTTGGGTGTTTCCAAAGTCTGGCTATTGTAAATAGCGCTGCAATGAATATAGGTGTGCAGAAGGCATTAGAAACTAACATTTAAAAGACAACTCTAAACAAACAAAACAAAAAGCCAGAAATAAAAGTGGTATGTGGTTGGGCAGATAGCCCAAAAGTTTTCACATATGCTTTGCATGTGAGAGATCTTTGTTCCATCCCTTATAACCACATAGTAACCCAAGTACTGTTGGAGGATGGTTTCTAAATACTGTCAGGAGTGATCTTAGAGGATTAGTTGTAGTCCCTCCAAATAAGCAAATATACTATAAAATAACAATAAAAGAAGTAACATGTTGCAAATAGAGTAAAAGAAGCAGTTTAAAGTGCCAGAGCTTCAAGCACAAGGTAGAGAGTAATGAATAAGTTTGGAGAGGTAAGCAAGAAGAGGTCAGATCACAAAAGGCCTAATCTGACTTTATTCTGAAAGAAAATGGAAGCCATTAGGTAATCACAATGTCAGAGTTGCATTTATAGTCATTATGTTAGCCGTGTTGAGGACATCTTTGAATAGAAAAATTGTAAACAAAACAAAATCCAGTAACAGGAAGGCAGAATTGATATGAAAACTCATGCCATCTTTAGGAAGGTTAGAGTGCTCTTTTTTGGAGGGGCACATCTGAAGGGGCTTAGGGTATACTTTAATTTCAGTTCTCATGGGTTGTCTTGAGGTTCTCAGGGGACCATATGATACCAGGTATGGTGCATAGTCTCCCTCATGCAATGCATAAACTTACCCTTTGAGATATCTCCCTGGGCCCTAGAATATATTTTGGGAGAGACTTGGGATTCAGTAAAAAGAATGTAAGCATAATATCAGTTATATAAATTGTGAAGATGTTGGTTGCCAGATTAACTGAAGAGTCTGGCCTTTATTTGGCACATACCAGTAGTTGGAGATAAATGTGTTTCAGAAGTACACTGTGTTTCTTGGGCAATGGTTCTCTTCCCAGAAAGATCAATTATAGTTTTATAGAGAGCTGTGCCATATTATCAATAGGCACAATTGCCTGTGTGTTTGAAAGTTAAGAATAAGGAAGGCAATTGCTGCACTTGATTCATAAGATATATATTTGGTCCTGAAGATGATTAAGATGGCATATTTTGACTCAGAGCCCCCAAATTCTTGACAGTTTCTAGCTGATCAGAGCAGTACGAACATGTTTTGTGATACTCTTCATTCTTTTTTATTTGTTTGTTTTTTTGTTTTTTTGGGTCACACCCGGCAGCACTCAGGGGTTACTCCTGGCTCTATGCTCAGAAACTGCTTCTGGCAGGCTCAGGGGATTATATGGGATGCCGGGATTTGAACCACCGACTTTCTGCATGAAAGGCAAACGCCTTACCTCCATGCTATCTCTCCAGCCGGATACTCTTCATTCTTGTTCTCAGTTTCTGAAATAGCTCTGAAGTGGTATAGGTGAAAAGTATGTACTGATATTCATCACAAGTCATATTTTACTGCAATTGAGATTATGGTAATGAAGTGATTTTGGTAAGCATGTAAGAATGGGGACTGGTTTCTAGAGAACAAACTTAGATAGGAAAGTTGATGTTTGCATTTTTGAACTGCTTTATTTGTGTTCCATTTTGCTACTCTGTGTGTCTCTTAATAGGTGCCTTTAGTCTGTTTATGTTGAGAGAGATGATTGTCATGATATTTTTTTTGCCATCTTTTCATAGAAGTTTGATGTATTTGTGGAATTTCCTTAAATAGACCCTACAGGTTTTTCTAACGTTGGTTTTATGGCTGTCAAGTTGTTTTTCTGTGAAGCAGTGAATCAATTTCATTCTGAACCTGAATGAAATTCTGGCTGGATGGGGCAGAGGTAAGGTGTTTGCCTTGCACGTGGCCAACCCAGGATGGATGGTGGTTCAAATCCCGGCATCCCATGTGGTCCCCTGAGCCTGCCAGGAGCGATTTCTGAGTGCCACCGGGTGTGACCCCCAAACAAAACAAAAACAAAAAAATTCTGGCTGGTTAAAGTATTCTTGGCTAAACTATCATTTCATTGTAGTTTTGTCACTACATCTCACCACTGCTTTCAGGTCCCTATTTTCTAAGTCTATTTCAAACTTACTTCCACCAGAATTACACATAAAACCCAGTGACCAATATACAAAACAAAATCCTATGTTAGGGGCTAGAGTGATAGTCCAGCAGATGCTTGACTTGCACACATCCCACCCATGTTTGAAATTCATCATCCCATTCGTCCACCACCAGGAGTGATTCCTGAATACAGTGGTAGGAAAAACTCCTTAGTACTGCCAGGTGTGCCCCTCAAATAAGATGCTCCCCATTGTTTGACGGTTGGTCCAAGTTCCATTTTAGGACTAGATGCTGTTCATCTCTGTGATAGTTTGCTGACATCACAGACTTAATTTCATTTGTTTGCTGTTTTCTTTGCAGCATGTCTTTGCATGATATTATGGCAGAGAGAACATTGTCCCTCCAGAGCTCCCTACGCCCTCGAGGGACCCCAAAATTATTTGGTCTGGACAGGGATGGCGCTTCTACTCCTTTTGGTCCAGCAACAGAGAAGGATGCTTCTTTGTATGCAATTTCCCTCTCTGATCTTGCTTGCTCCTCTCAGTATTCTAAATCTATTTTTGGTTTTCATATTGTGACTAGAATGTTCCTTGGCATGTTTTTTTTAAGTTGGTATTTTTGGGGCATCCAGAATGTGGGTTCATGCAGTCTTCAAGTTTAGAAATTTCTCAGCAATGATCTTTGACTGTTTCTTCTTCATGGGGTTTTATTTTTTTGCCTTCTAGGGCCCCAATGATTCTTATGTTGTTCCTTTTGAATTTATCCCAAAGGTCTATTGTTGAGTGCTGATTTTGAGGCTTCCCCCCCCATCTTCTGTTCATTTGTTTTAAGGCTCTTTCCAACTTTTTCTCTTGTATGGACGTGTTATGCAGCTCATATTCAGCTCACTGATTCTGTCCTCAGCAGCTGTTACTCCGCTGTTGAGGTCCTCCAGTCAGTTTTTCATTTCGTCTACCAAGTGTTTCAGTCTTACTATTTTTGTTTGAAATTCTCTCATTTCTACTTTCATATCCTCTTGAGTCTTATTGATTGTTCATGTATTTGTTCCATTCCATAGTTTCTTTGAGCCCTTTGAACATACTTTGCATTTCCTCTCCAAAGACTTTATCAGAGTGGAAACTAGGTGCCTAGTTCTCAATGAATCTTCTAAACTACTATCTTTATTCTCTAAGCATGGTAGTACCCTCCATTGTTTCTCCATTCTGACTTTTGCAGTGTGGTAGTGTTTTCTATATCTTGTGCTGGGGCTCATTGACTAGAAGAAATGTGTAGCCTGGACTCCTGCTTCCTTTTAATAAAGTACCTCTGTGGTTCCACACATTGCCGTGTTGGGGCCAACTCTTCAGTGGCCTGAAGATCCCCTGAAATACTGGAAATATAGTTATGACCTGAAAGTCACATTAGTGAACTGCAATCAAGTATTTAACCCCAGGAAAGTACTGAATACAACTGTGCTTGAGTAATGCAACCTAATGTGTGACTTCTCATCACGTAAAACAGTGTTTGTACAGCATGCGTGAACTCCAGCAAGCATCAGAATCTAGTATGTGATATATCATAACTACAACAGAAATGAAAAAGCAGGTAAAACTATGTTTTAATGTCACTGTCCATTGTGAATAATTTCTCCAGTTTTATAGGACTACTTTATATTTAACTGAGGCAACGTGTTGGAGAGGAATGCATTTTTCTATCCTGCTAGGTATTTACAGTTGGAAAATAGTTAAATTGGCAGAAGACATATGAGCAACACAAAAGACTAATTGAATTTCACATGCATGGAAGTGAATGTCATACAAATATCAGACTCATGTTATGAACAGAATGATTCAATTAAATATTTTTCAACAAACATATGCTTGAACATTTTAACTGTACACTAAGTAAATATATTCCAAAATTAAATTAAATTTTAAAGAACAACTTATGTACACAGGAGAAATAGTCTCTTGACATTATTGTCATAAAAGGTTTCTACTCCTAGATTGGAAGTGCTTGACTTGCATGTGGTCAAGATAGTTTTAACTTTGACAATACATATAGTTTCCCAAAATCAACAGGGATGTTCCCTGAACACAGAGTCAGGTACAGACGCCAGGCATCTCAGGACATCTCTTATACACTGAAAAAAAGATGTCTCTTTTTTCCTAGTACAGTGGTACATGGACAACATTCTTTATATGTGAGATTTAGCTCCTGTTTTTTATGACAATGTTTAGAGCTACGTTCTTTAACCTTTTTATACATGTGGACAGGGAAATTGAAATGCTTCATGGGCCTGCTGGAATACAGGTTTTGTAGAAGTAAAACCCAATGTAGACAGTATTGTATTTATTAAATGTAATGTTATAAAATTACAGTTTTCCACTAGTCTGACATTTTTGCTGCTTAGAGGTTAGAAAATGTGATATTCATAACTAGAACATTGTTCACTGCAGTAATATATTTTATTACTGTTTGGTTTTTAATTAGCAACATTGTTAAAATATCTTTTAACACAAGTAGAAAATTAAAAATCAGTCAAAATATGAAATATTCTAATTTAGAAGTTGATATTCTTTTTTGAGGGATATCAACAATTGATAATAGTTCCATTTTATGTCTGGCCACCATAATGTTATCAGAAGACAGTTCAATCAGCATTTCTTTTTCTCGGTGATAAAATGAACATGATTATATATCTTCCAAGAAAATATAATTATTGCAGGGGTTAACTTTACGAGGATCTCCTTTTACAAGAAATCATTATAAAATTTTTACCTAACTCTCTGAAATGTCTTATTATGCTGAGTATAAATTTTTGCTTATTATGCTTATTAAACTGTTTCATTAACTACCTAACACCAAATTTATTTTTGATGCTTATCTCTTCTCTTAAGTAGCATTATCTTTTTCTTGTTTCTATTTGCTAGCCAGTACTATAGCAAGATGAAACTGGACGTGGCTGCAGGAGATACTTGGTAGTGATAGGCAATTGTGTAGTGAACCAGGGGAGCAGAGAAAGGCCCCAGTTATATATATATATATATATATATATATATATATATATATATATATATATATATGTGTGTGTGTGTGTGTGTGTGTGTGTGTGTGTGTGTATACACATATATACATACAGTAAGGAAATGCACAGTGTTAACTTCCACTCAGAGGAACTATGCCATTCCAATTTGAATACTTAGAATAAAAAAACCTTCTCCATTATTTTCACCATATGAAAGAGTCAATGAAACTGCTTAGAAGCAATATTTTAACCTCATATACTTTTTTTTTGGTTTTAGCCACCTCCTGAGGTGCTCAGTATTTTTTCTGGTGGGTTTGAGTAACCAATGATGCACTGAGTTGGCTGTGTGCAAGGCAAGTGCCCTGCCCACACTACTATCACTATGGCCTCTAACTCACAATTATTACAAAAATAGGTAACAAGAGTTGAGAGAAAAGATTCTAGACATAATTTACAACCAAGAGGTGGTAGAATATAATTCATTTTACTTAGATAAGCTCATGTGTAAACTGAAAATGCTTTCTGGCATTTAAGTGGTCGAAAAAATGTTTTCAGAGGGATAATTTGTCATATGTAGTTAATTGGCTTTTAATCTAGAGAAAAAGTCCTGAATTTTGATTGAGGATGAAGCTCAGTGGTTAGCTGCTTATCTTGTATGGAGTGAAGCTTAGTTTTGATTTTCTGCAAAAATACATGCACACACACATACAAAGTCCTTACTATTTGTAACAGGCCATTACAAATAAAAAATGCATTTAGCATGATATGTTGTGTAGTGTTTATGCATAAGCAAAAGATTCAAATTTGAGTTACAGTCTCAATTGTTAATTTATAAATTTGCAGTCGATAAAGCTTGATTTTCATGTTAATTTATAGAGATCTACTTTATAGTTAAAGTTTAACCATATATTACTAATCAAAATTCAGATATCAAAACCTTAGATTAAGAAACCAAAAGGATTTAAATTATAGGCTTCCATTATTTTTCACTTGCATATTTCACCAATTGCATAAGAGCATGAATTATAGTCTTGCTATTCTCTGAAAGATCATGATTAATACTAGAAATAAGAATTGTTACCACCCATAAATCTAAAGAAATAGCATAAAAGAAATAGCTGATGTCAGATGTGGAAAAGAGATACATTTCTCTAGGAGTGAGAGAAAATAGGTAATCTGCATTTGTTTAGGGGCCAAATTGAAGGATAGATTTTGTGATAATCAGGCCACAGTTATTCAAGAGGAACTTTCAGAGATCTTATAGACAAAATATTACTTTAAAAATTGGAGGAAAGTGGGGCCAGGCGGTGGCGCTAAAGGTAAGGTGCCTGCCTTGCCTGCGCTAGCCTTGGATGGACCGCGGTTCGATCCCCCGGTGTCCCATATGGTCCCCCAAGCCAGGAGCAACTTCTGAGCACATAGCCAGGAGTAACCCCTGAGCATTACCGGGTGTGGCCCAAAAACCAAAAAAAAAAAAAAAATTGGAGGAAAGTAAGAGAAAATGACTTGTGTGCAATTCAGAGGAGTTCTGCTTAATTTATCAGTTTATCTATTTTGTAGTATTAATCTCCACTCAAAATGTGAAGATTATGAATTTAGAATTGCCATTGTCCAATATAATTTTTGGCCACACTCAGTGATGCTCAGGGATTCCTCCTAGCTATGTGCTCAGAAATCACTCCTGGCTTGGGAGACCATCTGGGACCGCGGGGGATGGAAGCACGGTCCATCCTAGGTCAGCTGGGTGCAAGGCAAACGCTCTGTCGCTGTGCCACCGCTCTGGCCCCTAATATAATTTAAGTATAACACCATACAAGGGGACCAGAAATATCCTGTGACAGATAAAATTCTTGTATTGCATACGACTGACCTAGGTTTGATCCATAAACACAGCCTTGAATATAAGAGATTCTTAAGCACAGAGCCAGGTATTAAGCCTAAATACCACTGGGTGTGATTCCAAAACAAAAACAAAAGCAAAAACTAAAATTAGTTTGGGATACACACAAAATGAAATTAGGGCACGCCTGATGGTATTTGTGGGATACTTCTGGCTTGCTGATCTCAGATGACCATGTCCATGTGATGCAGGAGATTGAACCCTGGCAACCCGAATGTAAAACCTGTACTCTTTGGACTGACTTCTAGTGTTAGGTATATTAATGTTCATTAGAATTGTGCTTTCATAAATATTGTGTAGGATAAGGATTGTTTTCTTCACCACGAGAGAATTTTTATTTATTTGTATACAGAATAATTAAGTCTCTTTTGTTTTAGTTCTTTTTTTAAACATTTTATTTATTGTTTGGTTTTTGGGCCACACCCGATGATGCTCAGGGGTTATTCCTGGCTCTGTGCTCAGAAATTGTTCCTCAAGCAGTGCTGGCGGGGATGTGCAGAGAAAGGAACTCTTATCCACTGCTGCTGGGAATGCTGTCAAGTTTAAACTTTATGGAAAGCGATATGGAGTTTCCTCCAAAAACTGAAAATTGAGCTCCCATTCGATTCAGCTAGCCCACTCTTAGGGATATAACCTAGGAACACAAAAATACAATACAAAAATCCCTTCCTCACACCTATATTCATTGCTGCACTATTTACAATAGCCAGACTCTGGAAACAACCAAGATGCCCTTCAACAGATGAGTGGCTAAAGAAACTGTGATACATATACACAATGGAATATTATGCAGCCATCAGGAGATTTGAAGTCATGAAATTTTCCTATACATGGATGGACATGGAATCTATTATGCTGAGTGAAATAAGTCAGAAGGAGAGAGATAGATGCAGAATAGTCTCATTCATCTATGGGTTTTAAGAAAAATAAAAGACATTCTTGCAATAATTTTCAGAGACAAAAGAGAGGAGGGCTGGAAGTTCCAGCTCACTACACGAAGCTCACCACAAAGAGTGATGAGTGCAGTTAGAGAATAACTACACTGAGAACTATCCTAACAATGTGAATGAATGAGGGAAGTAGAAAGCCTGTCTCGAGTACAGGCAGGGGGGGAGGAGGGAAGAGGGAGATTTGGGACATTGGTGATGGGAATGTTGCACTGGTGAAACCCAATCACAATCATGTTTGGAATAAAGGCGTTTAAATAAAGATATTAAAAAAGAATTTGTTCCTGTCAGGGACTGGAGAGATAGCACTGCAGTAGGGTGTTTGCCTTGCATGCAGCAAAATCTAGGACAGATGGTGGTTCAAATCCCAGCATTTCAGATCATCCCCTGTGTCTGCCAGCAGCGATTTCTGAGCTCAGAGCCAGGAGTAACCCCTGAGCACTACTAGGTGTAACCCAAAAACAAACAAACAAACAACAAACAAACTCTTCCTGACAAGCTTGGGGGACCATATAGGATGCCAGGAATTGAACAGGATCTGTTCCAGGTTGGCTGCAAGTCAAATGCCTTATTGCTGTGCTATCTCTCCAGCCCCTGTTTTAGTTCTTTGGACTATGCCCAATAGTGCTCAGGGACTACTCTTGGCTTCATGGTAAGGGGTCACTCCTAGAAATTCTTGAGACACTACATGGTGCCGGAGATCAAGCCTGTGGGTCCTGCATACAAAGTGTGTTGCTTCAAGCTGTTAATATATCTTTCCAGGGCAGAGTTTTCTCAAAGAACATTGTATTAATGTATCTCTAGGCTCTTTTTCCCTTCAGTCAAGAATGTTTCTCATTTTTTCATTCTAGTTCTCTTGGTCATTTATTATAAAAGCGTCAAAGCTACAAAACTGCTAGGAGGTTCAAATGTAATTTAATGAAATGTCATTTACAGATACATAGAATATTGACAGAGTCTAACTTAAATCCATAGGTGTCTCATTTCTTATTATTCATTTAAAGAAATTCTGAAATCAAGAAATTTAGGGACCAAAGAGATAGTACTGCAGGAAGGGCACTTACTTTGAATGCAACTGACCCAGGTTCAATTTTCAGTACTCCACATGGTCCCCTAAACCCATATGATCCCCTAGAGTAAAGTCAGGAGTATGTCCTGAAGACCGCTGGGAGTGGCAAAATATTTCATTCAGTAATATCCACATATCAATCTCAATTTGGGGGGAGCACATCTGGTGAATCTTATGAGTTACTCCTGGGTCTGAATTCAGGAATCACTTTTGGCTGTGCTCAGGAGACCATATGGGATGCAAGAGACCGAGCATAGGTTGATCATGTGCAAAGTAAGAGCCCTACCTATTGTATTATCTCTTGGTCCCCAGATTAAATTTGCAAAGAACATTTTAAGCTGTTTTGTCTCTTTTTGTTTTGGGGGCCAGACCTGGCTGTACTGAGGGCTTATTCCTGGCTTTGTGTTCAGGGAACAGTTCTGCTAGGCTCAAGGGCTCATATGCGATGCCAGGTGATGGAACCTGGGTGGGCCACATGCAAGGTGACTGTACTATTGCTGAGGCCCTCAAACTTATTTATTTTCAACCTTATTTTTTTTTACAAAACCTAGTTACTACTGCAATATTTGCTCCTCCTAGCCATCAACAACAACAATGACAATTTTTTCCCCTATTTATTGGTTGAAATCAGACTCTGTAATTTGTCTTGCTTCATATCATGCTTTACTATATATCAGCTTTATAATCTTGGTCAAACTTAACTTCACTCTCTTTCTTCTAATAAAGTGATGACAGCAACACTTTCTGCCTTATAGAGTGGTTATATCCTAAAATGTGATAATGCATGAAAAACAGGTCCTCCAGCGTCAGCTATGCAGTGAATGCTCAGTAAAAACTAGCTCTTATTTGCTATGCAATGGGATGAGAAATGACATCAAAGAGTTAATATTGAACTATAATTAGCATTTTATCAGTCTCAATAAACACTGTTAATATAATAATTCGTCTTGAATGAGCAGCACAACACTTTTTAAAAACAATATATATTTTTGGTATGGGGGCCACATCTAGCAAAGTTCAGGGCTTATTCCTGGCTCTGCACTCTGGAATTGCTCCTGGCAGGAACAGGGGACCATATGAGATGGTGAGGATTGAACTCGGGTCCTTCCCGGGTTGGTCGCATGCAAGGCAAACACTCTACCGATGTGCTATCATTCTGGCCCCATAAAATAATATTTTAATTGAAACACCATGAGTTACAAAGTTGTCTAACACTCATTTCTTCAGAAAGTTGTTCAATTCCTTCAGTGCACAACCATTTTCAATATTAGGTTAGGAAATGTGTGATTAGAATAAACTAATAATTTTTGGGTGGAGACATTTATCAGCTGTGAGTCAATTATATGTCTAAACACACCTACTTTATACATTGATATTATCTCTTATCAAAATTTTAACATAGCATAGAGACTTTATATGATGAAATATCTGAAAAGGGAAGTGGCAAACATAAAATGGAAAATATTAGAAGTGGTACAAAGGGACTGGAGAGATATCATGGAGGCAAGGCATTTGCCTTGCATGCAGAAGGACGGTGGTTTGAATCCTGGCATCCCATATGGTCCTCTGAGCCTGCCAGGAGTGATTACTGAGCATAGATCCAGGAGTAACCCCTGAGCGCTGCCAGGTGTGACCCCAAAACCACAAAAAAAGAAAAAGGAATGGTACAAAGTTGAGCTTTTATGATAAAAATATGTGAGGCAACATTAGCTAACTAATCTAATTACTAGGATCTGATATTCTACTGTTTAAAAATTAATTTTTATGGGGACAGAGAGCTAGCACAGCAGTAGTGCATTTGCCTTGCATGCAGCCAACTTGGGAGGAACCCAGTTTGATTCCCAGAATCCTATATGCTTTCCCCCAGCCTGCCAAGGGAGATTTCTGAGTGCAGAGCCAGGAGTACCTGAGCACTTCTGGGTGTGGCCCCAAAACCAATCAATCAATAAATAAATAAATAAATAAAGTTTAAAAAATTAATTTTATATAGTCATTATGAAATTAAGTTATTCATGATTAGGTTTCAGGTACACAATGTTTCAACACCAATCCCTTCACCAGTTGTCCAGTTCCCTCAGCTAATAACTCTCCCAATCCCATTTGCCCATACCACTCTGCTTCTACAAGAAGCACTATATGATTTTTTTTGGGTTTTGGGTCACACCAGGCAGTATTCAGTCTTTTTCATGGCTCTGCGCTCAGGAGTCATTGCTAGCAGTGCTTGGGGGATCATATTGAATGCTGAAGATCAAACCCAGGTTGGCCGAGTGCAAGGCAAACACCCTACCTGTTGTGCTATCAATCTGGCCCAAGAGGCACTTTTTATTTTATTTATTTATTTATTTATTTGTTTGTTTGTTTGTTTGTTTGCTTGTTTTTGAGCCACCCCTGGTGATGCTCTGGGATTACTCCTGGGTATGCACTCAGAAATCGCTCCTGGCTTGGGGGACCATATGGGACTCCTGGGAATCAAACTGCAGTCTGTCCTAGGCTAGCACGCACAAGGCAGATGCCTTGTGCCCTGCGCCACCGCTCCTGCTCTAAGAGATACTGTTGCTGCCAGGGTTTCATACATATAACACTTGACCACCTTTCAGAGCCACCTCCTTCTCCTGGCTGAATAATTTCCTCTACCACTCCCCACTCCCACCCTATTCTGCTGCTCTCTCAAGGGGCATGTTTCCTACTGAATATCAGTTCTCATGTTCTTTGTCTCCATTGTCACTGGGTATTCATTATTCCACCATCATGTTTCATTATATACTACATATGAGTGAGATCATTCTGTGCTGTTCTCTCTCTTACTAACTCCACTCAGCACAACAATATCCAGGTCCATCCATGTAGCAGTAAATTGCATGCCTTTGTCTTTTCTTATGGCTAAGTTGTATTCCATTGTATAAATGTGCCATAGTTTCTTTATCCAATGAGATTTTTCTACTATATTTTTGTTTTAATCATTACTTGTTGTGACAATTTTAATAAACTGTGTTATTATTTTAACATTAATCACATTGTTTTCCTTTAAGATATGCCACTGGAAAACTGCTTCGGTTGTATTAATAAAAATAAACAGGTGACAAAATTATTTTTGCTTTGGGTCTATACCTGGCAGTGTTCCGGGCTCACTCCTGGCAGTAACTAAACCCAGTGTAGACTCAGGGATTACTCCTGGAAATGCTTGGGAGAACATATTGGATGCCAAGGATTAAACTTGGGTCTGTTGTGTTCTTATCTGCTGTACTATTTCTATAGTTCCTCCTACTCTTTGTGGAGTTATGGGATAACTTATGGGATAAGGAAAGTTGCTTAAAAAATTGTGTTTAATAAATTCTCCATTAGAAATTTGGAGAGAAGTCAGTGGTGAAATTCCTGTCTTGCAGCTATGAGGCATCAACTTTGAGTCCCAGCACTGCCTCATATGCTGAAAGTAATTCCAGTGTCATTGCTAAGATCATTGAGATTCCTGGCATCACATCTCTGTCAAAGTGCAACTAAGTATGTGCAAGCACAGCAACTAAAGTGTGCAACCACAATTGAGCACCACAATCAAATATGTGAGTATAGCAACTATATTTTTGACTCGAGTCATTGCAACAACAAAGGGAAAATGAGGGTAAATAAATACATAAATTCAAAGCAACAAAATTCAACTTGATTTTTAGAAATTTAGCAATGTGTTCAGTTAGGGCTACCATTATAAACATTCAATGCGAATGAATGTGAATAAATTGGAAACAAAAATTATAGACTTAGCTATGAATAACTTTAGAAATCACAATGCTTTAAATAAAAAAATATTCAAGCCACAGAGATAATATAGGGTAGAAAGTGTTTGCCTTATATGTAGCCAACTGTTCTTAGATACATCATATTAAATAGGATCTCAGCAGCACTACTAAGAGTAATTCCTGAGAACAGAGCCAGAAATAATCCCTGAACTTTCCTACATGAAAAAGAAAAAAAAAAGAAAAAGAAAACAGTTTTATATTTCAACACCTATATTTTGACCAGAGTGCTGTATTTGGAAATAGGATAAGAGATTATTAGAGTACCTCTTTGGTATTCCCCTTTAACCTGATTTTAGCTTCCTTTCTCCTCTGGCTATTCCTTTAGCCAGTTGCTGTGTTCAGTTGTCTGGGTTATTTTGGGTGGCAGTGGGTAGAGCTCAGTGGAGAAACAATTTTATATCTCTGCTCTTTAAAATGTTCTGTTCAGACAATTCCTTGAAGGAATATATGGTCATACAGTGGGCATATGAAAAATGTTCATTATTATTTGTTATCAGAGAAATTTAAGTCAGAACAGCAATGAGATATCATCTCCAGGGGTCTCAAAGTCACGGCCCGCGAACCATTCGCAGCCCTCCGTACAACATTTTGTGGCCCTGCCCTAGAGGAATCTTTTTTTGTTTTGTTTTGGTTTAGTTGTTTGGGTCACACACCCCAATGTTCAAGGCTTACTGCTGACTTTGCACTCAAGGATCACCCTGACTTTACCTCCTGCGGCCCCCAGGTAAATTGAGTTTGAGATTCCCTGATCTAACACAAGAATGGCTTATTAAAAAGATGGAACACAGCTACTATTGGCAGGAATGTGGTGGAAAAAAGAACTGAATTCACTGTTGGTAGAAATATAGCCTGGTTCAGACTCTATGGAAATTTGTATGGAGATTAGTCAAACAAGTAAAATTAGAACTTCTATATAATTCAGTGGCCCACTTATTGCCATTTATTCTAAGAACATAAAACATTAATTATAAATGATATATGCACACCTCTGTTCACTGTAGTGATAAATACAATAGCCAGGATATGAAAAGAAACTTAATGTCCAATGACAAATGAATGGATATAAACAGGTTATATAGGGGTTGGTTATATATAGGATTGTCTTGCACAAGACCAATCCTGGTTCAATCTCTGGCACTACATATGATTTGCTTGAGCATCACCAGAAGAGATTCATGAGCACAGAGTCAGTAGTAAGCTCTGAATACTGCAGGGTATGGCCCAATTTCTCTCTAACGCAGAATAAAACTTTGGTATATGTAGCAATGGAATAATATGCAGCTACACAAAAAAAAGAAATCATGAAGTTTGCTATAACTGGGAAAAATTGGAGGGCATCATGTTCAGTGAAATGTTAGAGGAAGGACAAATACTAGATGACCTAGTTTATAAAAGGATGAATTCATGTTTTAGACAATTCCCAATGGGGAAAAAGCCTTAAATTGTATCAATACAACTGTGGTCCAAAGATTTATGTGTGTGTAGAACCATGGGACAATGGTGGTGGTGGGGGAATTCTGGTACTCTGAGGTGCTGCAGCACTACAATTATAAAACAGTAATATTGGTACTACTTAAGGCAATAATAACAACAAGTTAAAAATCAAGCCTTGGAGGCTGGAACAGTGGCGCAAGCATTTGCTTTGCATGTGCTAACCCAGGATGGACCACGGTTCGATCCCCCATCATCCCATATGGTCCCCCAAGCCAGGAGTGGTTTCTGAGTGCATAGCCAGGAGTAACCCCTAACATCACTGGGCGTGGCACAATTCCCCCCCCCCAATTCAAGCCTGGCATAACTATACATTATAAAAAAATAGAAACAACCACTTTTGGGTTGAGGAGAGAGCTCTAAAGATTATAGCACACATTTTGCATGTGGAAGACCTGGGTTTGATCCTTGACAGTGCCTGGTTCTCCAAGAATAGTACCTGAACATTGTGGATTATGGCCAAAATTTTTTTTAAAAATCTCAGACACATTAAAAAGAAATAGTAGGGCCGGGCGGTGGCGCTAAAGGTAAGGTGCCTGCCTTGCCTGCGCTAGCCTTGGACGGACCGCGGTTCGATCCCCCGGTGTCCCATATGGTCCCCCAAGCCAGGAGCAACTTCTGAGCACATAGCCAGGAGTAACCCCTGAGCGTTACCAGGTGTGGCCCAAAAACCAAAAAAAAAAAAAAAAAAAAAAAAAGAAATAGTAACTTGTGCTTTTTTGACATGTATCTTCTAGATGTGGCTCAAAATCAGATAGATATTTTGTTTACTTGATTTGTTTTCTATTTTTTTGTTTTGGAGTCATATTCAGAAAGTGCACCCAAAAATCATACCTGGTGGTGTACAGGAGACCATATGCAATACACAGAATCAAACCCAGGTTAACTGCATGTAAGGCAAACATCTTACCCGCTGTACTATCTCTCCAACTCCATAAACTGTTCTCTATTTGACTGGTATATAATTGTCTCGAACTTCTGCTATTGCAAACAATATTACAAATACATTGGAAACATCATTTTGCAGATGTGGGACTGTGACAGGAGGGCTAATAACTGCTAGGCCATTAATTATACAACTTGGTAAAAATTATATCTCTGTACTGCTTATACAAAATTTACACCCGAATTAGAAACTTATGGGTGCCTATTTTCCTCTCATTGAAAGTACCTACTAAACCTTTATGTAGTTGACAATTTAATAGGTGAAAAGGTATCACAATTAAAACGTATGTCTCTCAATGTGGGTGAGCTTCAGTAATTTTGACCTTCCCAAAGCAGTTTTCTATCTTTGTGAAGGGTTGGAATTGGGTCACACTTGGCAGTTCTTCTAGATTTCTCCAGACTCTTCTTGGAGGTTGCTCTCAGCACAACTTGGGGAATCATGGGGATGGGGATGAAAGCAGGGCCAGCCTTAGGTGAAGCAAGCTTAACCTGTATTATGCCTGTGGTACAGTTTGTTTCATTTTTTTTTTTTTTTTGGTTTTCGGGCCACACCCGGCGATGCTCAGGGGTTACTCCTGGCTGTCTGCTCAGAAATAGCTCCTGGCAGGCACGGGGGACCGTATGGGACACCAGGATTCGAACCAACCACCTTTGGTCCTGGATCAGCTGCTTGCAAGGCAAACGCCGCTGTGCTATCTCTCCGGGCCCAGTTTGTTTCATTTTTGTTTGTGTTTGGTGAACTGTAAATCTATATTTTTCACCTGTTGACCTTTGTTATAAGAACTGTTTATACATTATGGAAACCAGCGCTATAATTTGAATATCCAATATTGTTCTATCTCATCTTATTGTTATTGTGTATTTTCCTCTGCATTAATTTGCATATTTTATGCATTTGAGTTGTAGCCTTTATATGGTTTCTGGAAATTTTTTTTCTCACATTGGAATTTGTTTAAGTTCCTGTTAATTTTGTGTACTTAAAAATATTTAGGACAGAAAAAAATGCTCCATGTACCCATAATTTGCATGCAAGAGGCCTCATATTTGGTATCCAGTACTGCTTTACCCCCTGAGAAATGTCAGAACAAATGCTTGTGGTCACAAGCACTGAGTTTGAATTATCCACCGAGCACCATCAGATGTGGCCTCAGAAACAAACATTTAAATATCTGATGATCAATCTAAGTTTATATGTTTAGCTATGTTTTCTCCTATAGATTTTTTTTTTTTTGGTTTTTGGGTCACACCCGGTGATGCTCAGGGGTTACTCCTGGCTATGCGCTCAGAAGTCGCTCCTGGCTTGGTGGACCATATGGGACGCCGGGGGATCGAACCGCGGTCCGTCTCCTAGGCTAGCGCAGGTAAGGCAGGCACCTTACCTCGAGCGCCACCGCCCGGCCCCTCCTATAGATTTTTAAAACTTTTTTGGGGTCATACCCGGCAGCGCTCAGGGATTCCTTCTGGTTCTACACTTAGAAATCACTCCTGGCAGGCTCAAGGTACCATATGGGATGTCAGGATTTGAACTGCCATCCTTCTGAATGCTATCTCTCCGGTCCCTAGATTATTATTTTTTTAAATTTCATTTGAGGCACAATGATTTACAGAACTGTTATCAATAAGGTTTTGTGCATAATGTACCATCCCCTGCATCAGTGTCCACATTCCTCCACCAAAGTCTCAATGCTGCTGTCCACCACTTCAAACACTTCTGCTATGTAAGTGCAATTCTACAAATTAGTTTTCATTTTCTGTTGCCTTTGGCTATTTCTTATTTTCTTACTATATTTCTTCATATCCCACATCTGAAAACAATCATTCTGTGTCTGACCCTGTCTTTCTCACTTCACTCAGTACAATATTGTCCAGATTCATCCACAAAACGAATGCCCAGCAGATTATTTTAATGTAGTCAAATCTATCAGTTTTTCCTTTTCTTTCTTTTTATTTTGTTTTTGGTCACACCCTGCAGCACTCAGGGGTTACTCCTGGCTCTATGTTCAGAAATAGCCCCTGGCAGGCACGGGGGACCATAGGGGATGCCGGGATTTGAACCACCATCCTTCTGCATGAAAGGCAAACGCTTTACCTCCATGCTGTCTCTCCAGCCCCAAATCTATCAGTTTTTTATTATGAATTTTATACTTTTTAATCTGGTTGAAATGGTCTTTAGCCTTTAATTTTATTCCATTTCTTTTCACTTTGCTGTTGTTCCTTTTGTGGTTTAATTTGGCAATTACACTGGGGTACCACTTCAAACTCTGTGCTCGAGATCATTTGAGGAGTTGTTTGGGGGGGGGAACTATGCAATGCCCAAGATGGAACTAAATGTCTTCAGGTTATCCTTCTGTCTTGCAGTGCAAACACATTTTGTTGGATGAGCTGAACACTCTGTGTGTGGTGTTGAGCATCATACTGGCAGACTGCTGTTGATTAAACTCTTGGTCTTATGCATATATGTCAGGTTCTATACCTATCAGTAGCACTGCTGAGCTTTTAAATGTTCCTTTCTGTGCTGGGGAGATAGTACAGTGGTTAAGGCACTGGCATTATGTGCAATTTTGTTCTCTGTTTTCCACATTGTACCTTGGGCAACACCAAGAGCAAGCCCTGAGCACCAAACAAAAACAACAACAACAACAACCAATCAAAAAACCAAGCAAGCAAATAAAGTTCCTTTCTGTTATAAATATATATGTCATAAATATATCTAACTAATTTGTTTCCTACCATATTTGGACAGGAATGAAATGTGGTGTCTTACACATGCAAGGCATGCTCTCTACCACTGAGATGCACGCCCAGCTCCTATTTCAGTTTCTTAAAAAACTAATCCAGCTAGAATTAATTTTGGCATAAAGAATGTTATAGGGGTGTCGTGTTATGTCTCTAGCCAGTTGTTGCTACACCATCTGTCTAGTACAAATGTTTCCATTAAGGATTTGAACTGTGTTGTTCTATTCCTAGGCTGAAGTTTCCTTATATATTTGGCTGTCTTCTGTCCCTTTGTCATGTATGTCTGTTTAATGCATACATGTTAAAGTCTTTTCAAAGCCAGGATGTTAAGCAAACATAAATCTAGTCTAAGTTTATTTTATATAGTCAATGGATGTAAAATTTTGTCAAATACCTCTTCAGTACTTATGAAAAGTACTTATGAAACTGTCGAACTGTTAAATATTTATACTAATGGTTTGCAAAAGTGGAAGTGATGTTCTTTCTGGGGACCTGGGGATAGTTCAGTGATAAAGAGCCTGCCATGTAAACATGAGGCCAAGAGTTTGTTTGCCACGTCGAGTGTAAACTCAGTAATACTTCTTTTGTGATACTTGGCATCACATCAGTGTGTGAATGATATTCAGTGTAAAACAATCAACTGTGTTTAATCATTACAACTAGTTAGACAACCCCTAAACATCACAACAATGGCAACAATAACATAGGGAAGGAATGGTAAAAAGATTCTTTCAGAATTAAGCCATAATTATTTTAATGAATAATTCTACTTTTAAAATATTTCATTTAGCAGAGTTTATTCCTGCCATTGATGAAGTGCTGAAGTGATTAGAAATTAGAAAACCTTTCCATGCCAAGGTGCCAACCCATTTTTTTGGGGGGGGATCACACCCGGCAGCGCTCAGGGGCTACTCCTGGCTCTACACTCAGAAATCACCCCTGGCAGGCACAAAGGACCATATGGGATGCTGGGATTCGAACCACCGTTCTTCTGGATGCAAGGCAAACACCTTACCTCCATGCTATCTCTCCAGCCCTCAACCCATTTTTCTAAAATATATATTTTCTTCTTCTCTTTTTTCTCTTATTTTTCTCCTTTCTCTTCTTTTCTATATTTTAGCTAATTATTTACTATCTTTTCTTAACCCAATTATTTCTTAAGTGTTCAGACCCAGACCATGAGGGTCAGGCCTCCAACAAAAACCTAAGAATAGATCTCTAATGTCTGTCTACAAGTGGGCATGTGTTTGAATACAGTGGACTTCCCTATGTCTACCCAATCTATATTATAAACAATCCATGCCTATATTGTATATAACCTCTCCTATATATTATCCCTCCTCCCCCCTTCAGAACTTCTATCCTCTTGTCCTCCCAAACCTGATCCATTTTTCCTCCCCATTTAACCCTCTGTACCCTCAGTTCTTAACTCATGAGGTACCAAGACCTAACTGCCCCAATAAGCCACTACCCAGCTCCCAAAGTGAAAGGACATGCTCTCAGTCCCACATCTCATGCTCTGCCAAAAAGCTGCAACCACCACTCCTGCTGACTCATTCTATGTGGCCCTTCTCACACACATCCCTGGGTGCAGACTGTTGTATACTACTGGATTCAGCTCCAGAAGTACCCTCAACTCAAGGACACTACCTGATTCCTTAACTGCTGTAAACCATTGTTCAAACTCAATAAGACTTTTATGTGGGATGAAAATGTGCCATGGATCTCACCTTCCCCAAGAATATCTCAAAAGGCTCAATGGAAATATCTATATTTTCCTTGTATGTTTAATATCTCAATAGTCATACCTCTTAGTATTAGTATTATGTTTATACCCAAAGATAAAGGTAGCCTCCATCCTTTTTTATTTTTTATTATTATTAATTTTTAAATTTATATAGGTATATTTTTTTCAAGTTTTTTTTTTTTTTTTTGCTTCAGCTTAGTATGAAATTCTAGAAGAAAAGGTTTTGCTTGAGATAAAATCTCAGGTCAAAACCAGGGCAGAGAGATTGTATAACTCTTACTCCCAAATGCACCAGCAATCTAATATGGCACCATTCACTTTTGCATAGACACACTAAAAAAGGGGAAAACTTATGCACAGAAACAAGCTCTTATCTATTAGGGATAAGAACCCATAAACTTTATAATAAGGGGCACCTCCCACCCTGAACATTTGTCATGGGGACTCGAATTAGACTCCACGTAATTGGGCAATGATCGTTCAGCCTCAAACCCCAGATCTCAACCATAGAACCAACACAGCACCAGGAACAGCACCTGCAACAGCACCAGGAACCAAACTCCCCCGGGGAGTTCCTAATACTGTTCTGGCACCAACTTAAGCCAGGTTAATATCACACACAGATGGTGAAGAAACAGCAACAACTTGATCTAAGAGCAGGGTGACTTACCTAACCACCTAACGGTAAGATGAAATCAGAAGACACTCTATCCTTTGATCTGTGCAAAAACCAAGATCACTAATTACAGAAGACTGACTTTGACAATTGGCGACTGAGCAGAACTTTTTATGAGACCAATAAGAAAGATTCCTGCCTAGGTTTTGGCCTAGGATTTGTACAAAAACCAAGATATCTAATTCCAGAGGACTGACTTAGACAGCCAAGACTGAGCAGAAGTTTTGGAACTGTATCTAAAGACTCTATCCTAGGCTTCGTTCTAGGATCTGTGCAAAAACCAAGATCACTAATTACAGAAGATGGAACACAACAACTGAGATGGAGCAGAAATTCTGTAACCATAAAGACTCTATCTTAGACCTCGTCCTAGGATCTGTGCAAATACCAAAACCTCTAATGACAGAGTATTGATTTTGACAATCACAACTGGGCAGAACATTTCCTGACACCATAAAAAGATCTTGGAGTTTGACATTGAGCATGTCTGGAGCATGTAGTTGTTCCCATGACATTATGCTTCAAGGGTGGAGAAATCCTGTATCTCTTAGGCCAAGGGAATCCCCATTCTAATTTCCCCAATACTTACTGTGCCTATGCAAAACAAGACAAAAAAAACCCCACAAAACCTTGCCACACCAGCCCTACTTCCTTCCTTCCTTCCTTCCTTCCTTCCTTCCTTCCTTCCTTCCTTCCTTCCTTCCTTCCTTCCTTCCTTCCTTCCTTCCTTCCTTTCTTTCTTTCTTTCTTTCTTTCTTTCTTTTGTTCTTTCTCTCTTTCTTTCTTTCTCTCTTTCTTTCTTTCTTCCTCTCTTTCTTTCTCTCTCTCTTTCTTTCTTTCTTTCTTTCTTTCTTTCTTTCTTTCTTTCTTTCTTTCTTTCTTTCTTTCTTTCTTTCTTTCTTTCTTTCTTTATATCTTTATATTTCTTTCTTTCTTTCTTTCTTTCTTTCTTTCTTTCTTTCTTTCTTTCTTTCTTTCTTTCTTTCTTTCTTTCTTTCTTTCTTTCTTTCTTTCTTTCTTTCTTTCTTTCTTTCTTTCTTTCTTTCTTTCTTTCTTTCTTTCTTTCTTTCTTTCTCTCTCTTTCTTTCTTTCATTCTTTCTTCTTGATGTTTAGTTGTTTATTGTTGCTGCTATGTTTTTTGTCAATGCTTCTTTTGTTTTCTTTATCCCTTTCTTCTTTTAAATTGATATTGATAGCTCCTAGATGGACTCCTCCTATCATTGTTTCTTCCCCCCACCCAACAGAACCACAGAACTTGAATCATCTTGTTCTG
Source organism: Suncus etruscus (assembly GCF_024139225.1). Taxonomy (NCBI): domain Eukaryota; kingdom Metazoa; phylum Chordata; class Mammalia; order Eulipotyphla; family Soricidae; genus Suncus; species Suncus etruscus. Next base: position 119,338,155 of record NC_064868.1, read on the forward strand.
CCTCATATATTGAGGAAAAAAATTAAAAAGTGGATGGCACCAAGAGCAAATAGTAGCATGAACATTAAGTGGAAATAAAAATGATCAGACTTAAATACCAAACTCAAAGTCAACAACAACCGAATCAAGATTCCCAATCTACAAGTTATATACAAAAGGAACCTGTTGTATTAGCAGTCCAGGGGGTAGAGTGGGGGAGGTATGGGATGTATGCCTGGAACAGGGGCGGAGGGAGGACAACACTGATGGTGGAAATGGCCCTAATTCACTGTGACTATGTGCCTTAAATATAACTGTGAAAGACTTGTAATTCACATTGATCACAATGAAAATTAAAAAATATTTTATAGAGTATTCTGCATTGATATTCAAAAACTATATTGTTTTTATTTGAAATTTGGCTTTTATATTTACATGATAATTGAAATGAAAGTAATCAAGGATTTAAATATTTGCTAGAAAATTTGACTTTTTAATTTTGTTGATTTTATGTTAATTTAAAACTTACAGTCTTGTATAAATATTTATAAAGTGCACCAATAATATTTGCCTGTGTTTTTCTCTATTTTAAAAAGAACATACACATACAAAACAGTAAAATGTGTGTAGAATACTGTGCTATCCCTGGAATTAATTTTGGTGTGGGAGGTAAGATCAAGTTTAGTGTTTATATGAAAATCTGATATTTTTGAAGATCTTAATTATGGGGTGTAACTTTGATAATACTTCTAACTTTTTTCATAGTAATTTTTTATTTTTTCCAGTTTTTTGTTTGTTTTTGGGCTAAACCCAGTGGCATCCAGATGTTACTCCTGACTGCACTCAGAAATTGCTCTTGGCAGAATCAGGGGACCATATGGGATGCCGGGGATCAAACCCCAGACTGACAAGGTCAGCTGTGTGCAAGGCAAACCTCCTATCTCTGTGCTGTCACTCTGGCCTCAAAATTTTCCAGTTTTTATTGATTTATAATACTGTTAGTGATAAAGTTTCATGCATGAAATGCCCTAACACCACATGAACCACTGGAGTGTTAGAGTCTCTCCACCAATGTTTTACGGTCCTCTCCTACTTACTCTCTTCTGCCTTCCTGCATTGGTAAACTACTTTTTATAGGTTTTTATAGTTTTATAGGTTCTGTTGCCTTTGGACATTTGTTATTCCTTTACTATGTTTATTTATGTACTATATGTAAGACAAAATTTTTGTGCCTGTACATCTACTTCTGGACATTTTCATGCTTCATGATACCCTCTTATTACATCTACATAGCAGCAAATTACATGATTTCATCTTTTATTATAGCTAAGTAAAATTCAACTGTGTATGTATACTACATTTTCTTTATTCATTCTTCTATTCTTAGACACTTGGGTTGTTTCCCAATCTTGGCTATTGTGTATAGTGCTGCAATGAATATAGAAGTAGAAATGTCATTTTGAGCAAATATTTAAAAATTTTAAGTGGTATTTTGGACTCCTGGGGTAGATGACAAGAAATAGAATTGCTGTACCATATGGATGCTCAGTTATTAATTTATTGAGAAGTTTCCATATTATTTTCCATAGAGGTTAAACCACTCAATATTCTAACAAACCATAACTAAAGTTCTGCTATCCCCAACACCCATCTCAGGAATGATTAGTTATTTATATTCTGGTTTTTGGTGTGTGTGTGTTTTGGGGAGGGGCACATATATCAGTACTCAGGGATTAGTCCTAGATCTTCACTCAAGAATCACTCCTGGAAGGCTTGGGGAGCATGATAGAAGATGCTAGGGACCGAACCCAGGTAAGATGAGTGCAAGGCAAATGGTGTGCCAGTCTTACTCAATGTTGTTTTGATTTTAATTTCCATGATTACAAATAATAAATAACACCTTTTATAGACATATTGCAATCTATATATTCTTTGATGAAATGAAAGTTCATCTTTTATTTTTAAGATTAATTTTATCAATATATTATATAGCTTGCTTATAAGTTGAGTGCTGATCAAATATTTTATCCCAGTTTGTAAGTCTTTTTGTTCTAATCATTTCTTTTGTTTTGCAGAAGGCTCTTTATGTGATATCAGCCCATTTGTTCATCTATGCTTCTGTTTTATTGGCCAGTGGCAGAGTCGTTGAAGATGCTCCATTTTGAGTTATGCGTATGTTTTCCCTGATACAATTTATGGATTGAGATCTAATATAGAAGCATTTTTGCCAATATTGAATTGACTTTTGTGAAAGCATGGACAACTGGGTCTGAATTAAACTTGTTTTTAATGTGATTGAACAGTTCCCCATTATCATTTGTTGATGATGCTTTAGAATTCTTCAATCAATTTTCAATTGATTTTTGTGTATTGAATGATAAGTGGGTCTGGATGAATTTTTTGTTTGCATGTAACTGACCACTTTTCCCATCATTGTTTATTGAAGAGGCTTTCTTAGATCTACTCCATATACCTAGATTGTTTTTTGAAGATTAGTTTTCAACTTGATCCCACTGACTTGAATACCTGTCTTTATTTCTGGTACCACGCTGTTGTGGTCTTGGTTTTTATAGTTATATAGTATAATTTAAAGTTGGGGAAAGAAATTCTTCCCAATTGTTATTAGGATTTATTTGTAGATTTTTGTGGGTTAATTACTACATATATTTTTCAGGAATTGTGTCAAACCTAGCTGTGTTCACAGATTACTCTTGGCTCTGTGCTCAGGGAACATTTTTGTAGGGCTCAGGAGACCATATGCAGTGCCAGGTATTAAACCCAAGACAGCCAGGTGCAAGCAATGTGCCTTGCCTGCTGTACTGTCTCTCCAATCCACCCCATATAAATTTTCACAGCATTTGGTTCATGTCCCTTAAATGCCATAAGACATTTTATGGAGACTTCACTGATTCTGTGTAATGCTTTGGGTACAATAGTAATTTTGACAATATTTATCCTTCAGATCCATGATCAGAAAATATATTTTGCCATTTCCTTGTATGTTGTATTTATTTTAAAACTGACATAGTTTTATTTGTATAAATCTTGTACCTGTTCTGTTAAGCTGATTCATAGTACATGCCATTTAGATGCATAACAGTGATTCTGATTTTAAAAAATTCTACATTTCTACTTTACTGATTGCATAAGAAATGCCAGTGTTGGGGCTGGAGTGGTGGCACAAGTGGGTGTGACCCCCCCAAAAAAAAGAAAGAAAAAGAAATGCCAGTGTTTTCTGCATTGACTTTAGTCTAGCACCTTATTGTACAAGTTTACTTTTTCTAGGATTAAAAAGAGAGTATTTTGTATTTTATATTTAGAATCATATAATCTTCAAATACCAGTAGTTTGATTTCTTTTTTTTAATTTATTAAAAGAAAATGTATCACATAGTTGACATAACTGATCATAATACATTTGTTTCAGGATGACAGAAAGTGAAGTTGTTAAAAAATAGAAAGAAAATAGAGAAATTTTAAAAAAGGATGGAAAAAGAAGGGGAGAGAGTTCATTAGCAGTTATATTTGTGGAAATTATTTTTATCACCAATAAAGTTATTACAATATCTGAAGGTTTAGTATGCTACCCCCCTTTTTTCTTTAAGATGGGAGATACAAAAAAGATGTGTGTGTATGGCAGATGTCTTTTGCATAGGCAGAGTAAAATATGGAAGGAATTGGGAAGAAAGACCTTTGGCCTAAAAACAGGGAAATCTTACCTCCGAAGTATTTTGGCATAAGTCCAAGTCAAGGCTCCAGGCATACTTGGTCCTCCAACCCGATAGTCATTCTCGGTGGTTAGCTCTTCACCATCACAGTTGTTGCTGTCAAGTAACTGTAGTTATAGATACTGGTCTCTGTATAGGTCCTATGTCAAAGTCTGGGTGCTGTGTAGTGTCTTCTGGTTCCATCTCACTATCAGTTAGTATTGTAGAGAGTTTTGTCCTAAAAGGAGACTTTTGCTATCGTTTGGTTGACAGGGTGACATAAGGACTGTCTTTGGAGTAAGTCATTGCTATGGTGGTAGTGGGGCCTTCCTTGGTAGATTTATGTTCCTGGTGCTGATGTAGGAAACAAAACAAACCTTGTTTGCTTCTGTAGGTGGTATCCATGATTCAAGGGTGAATAGTCAATGTCCAATCAACTGGAGTCTAACCCAAGTCACTATGCCAAGTGTAAGGTCCCACTGCGGTATAAAAATTTTGTGTTCCTATCTCTATTAGATAAGAACTTGTTTGCAACTATTAACCTTTCCCATTTTAATGTGCATATGCAAAAAGGGACATTGCCACAAGGTATTACTAATGCATGTGGGGGTCCGAGGTGTCAAAACCAACAGTCTCCAGAGAGACTTATCTACTAGTATTTCATATTGAACAGATCCTGAAGTTAGGGGAAGTTGCCACTACATAAGAAGATATTTGATATATGGGAGGCAGGATGGAAGCGGTGTGGGAGGACAATTCGGTGATGGGAATTCCTCTGATTCAATGTAAATATGTACCTGGAATATTACTGTAAACGATATGTAAGCCACTACAATTAAAATAAAAATTATGTTAAAAAAGAAGATATTTGATAATGGTTATGCCTATTAAAGGAGTATATCTAAAATAAATATTCAAAGGAAATTTATATGTCCTCTTTAAATCTTTTGAGGTAGGTGAGGGAGGGGTAAGATCCAGGGAGCAGCTTCCATCTGTGATATGGTTTTGTGGAGTCTAGGGAAAATGGCTCTTAACAGTCCCATATCAGGAATTGTTTTCAAGTGGAGGGTTTCTCAGGAACCTGATTTCTTTTCAACAGGATATGTTCACATGTCCTCATATATCTTTCTTGCTAAGAAAGGATACTGTTAACTTATAGTTGTGACAGTGCACAACCTTGTCTTGTGCTTAATTTTTAGAAACAAGACTTTTAGGTGCCAGAGCAAAAGCACAGTGGTAGGGTGTTCACCCGGCAGGCAGCTGACCCAGAACGAACCTGGGTTTGATCCCTGGCATCTCATATGATCCCCTGATCCAGGAACGATTTCTGAGCTCATAGCCAGGAGTAACTTCTGAGCATCACCAGGTGTGGCCCAAAAACAAACAAACAAAAGAAACAAGCCTTTCAGTTTTCACATCTGAATATGATGTTGGATTTTAGGTGTGGGTTTGTGATAATTGGCTCTAATTAAAACTCTTAGCGCTCTCCACCCTGCTAAGAGGCTGTGGACCTGTCAACTGTCGGGCATCACTGTGTGGCCCAGAGTTGTCTCTGTGGGAAATATATCTTTCGTCCATTACAACCATGCCGTAGTTAGTTCTGGGTTGATGCCTGGCAAAATTGCTGGAGCTGGCAGTTCGTTTGTTGGTGGCACTATCCTATCTGCCAAATGGGATTCTCACTTTTGAGAAAGTGTTGAGAAAACCATAGCTTATTCACACAAACTCTTTGAGATGACTCTTGGTGCCCCACCATACAATGTTCCAGTGCCAAAGAAGCAGGTCCAGCCTGTTCCAATGAAGATTTCTAGTATATCAGAGGTTATGAAAGAATCTAAACTACCTGCACCCCAAATTCAGAAACAGAGAGTCTCCAGCTTTAACATGTGACACATTGTCGGTCCCAGCCCCTGGGGTTTAGCTTAAGGACTATAACTGAAATTGGGGCTGGAGAGATAGCACAGTGGTAGGATGTTTGCCTTGCATGCGGTCAACCAGGGAGGGACCTGGTTCGATTCCCAACATCCCACATGGTCCCCCAGTCTGCCAGGGGTGGTTTCTGAGTGCAGAGCCAGGAATAACCCCTGAGCACTGCTGAGTGTGGCCCAACGACCAATCAATCGATTAAGTTTAAAAAAACTAAAATAAAAACTGAAATTGGTGAAAGAAAGCACAAGCCTGCAGCTTCAGCGGGAGCATCTTCAACTTCTGTAAGGGGAGCGATCTCCAGAAGAAGCTGCAGCCCGCTTTGCACAATGGGAAAAGCAAGAACAAGTTAAGGTTCAGTCTCTAGTCAAGAACTGGGAAGAATCACTGGGCTTCACTGATTCAATCATTGTGCAGGCCATTGCAGCTCAGAAGGCTGTGGTGTAGGTCGTGAACACATATTCCAGCGCACTGAAAGCAACCATGGACAGTTCAGAGATTTCAGGTAAGATGAAAGCAGCTCAGTGGTGCAGAGTGGAGGGTGTGCTGAAGGAATGCAGAAAGGTGGTCAATGAGGCTGTTGATGCCTTTCTCAGAGCCAAAGACCATTTAGAGCGGTGGTGCAGCAGTAGGGCATTTGCCTTGCACGCGGCTGACCTAGGACGAACCCCAGTTCCATCCCCCAGTGTCCCATTTGGTCCTCCGAGCCAGGAGCGATTTCTGACCCCAGAGCCAGGAGTAACCCCTGAATGTCACTGGGTGTTGCCCCAAAACAAAAAACAAAAACAAATAAACAAACAAAAGACCATTTACAGAAAATGAAATAACACTTGAGAAAGACCAAGAAAAAGAAGTTGCTGGGGCCAAGCCACATGTAGTTGCGGCAGAGGAAAAGCATCATAGCATGATAGTGGACCTGGATAAGGTGGTTCAAAAGGCCCAAAAGTTCCAGGCAGGCCAAGGTTGTGTCTCCATACCATGACTTGGTGGTCCAGGCATAGGGTGACATCAGACGAGAAATGGACAGTATTACTCCAGGCCTCCAGCCAGCCAGGGTGGAAAGGGAAAAGTATTTCTGGCCTAGCTGACAGGCTGTCTACAGATGATCTGAACTTTCTGACTGCTCATGTGCATCGCCAAATAGAACAGCTCAACAGAGAGGTGGCAGAGCAGAAAGCCAAAGAGAAGCAGCACATTACATTAGCCTGGGCAAAATAAAAGCTGGAAGAAAAGCAGGCATTTGACTGGCAAAAGCAATAGAGCATCACAGATGTGAAATACAGACTGAACAGTGTAATGAGATGTTCTTTGGGTATTGGGTTGAGGTTTGGTTATCCCACTGTTCCCAGAAGGGAAAAGGATATCCCGTACTCCCTATCCAGAGATTACAGGGGAAGCTGTAACAATTCTCTGCAATAAGTAATGCACACAGATATGGAGATTATAGCAGGCAAGAAAACTCACACTATAAGCGGTTCACCCGCAAGCCAGTTGTGTCAACACACAGAACCACAAGCCTCGATGAAAGCTCTCAGCTAAGCTCTCTTGCCTTGTATTTATTGAAATCTAATTCAAGTCCCACCCCAAGGGGAGGGGAAAAACATATGAAAGACAATGGGAAAACAACAGCAACAGAAAATAATTAAGATAAAATGAGAAATATTTGATACAAATGGGAACTATTTCAAAGGCCTCAATTTACCTCATAAAACAGGACAGAAAGATAGAGGAAGTCAGAGATGCCATAGAGAATGAAATGAGAACTCAGCTTCGTGCCCACCCTGATCACTTAGGAGATATTTGGAGGGTGTAGGAACAGGAACTGAAATATGAATTTGAGCCGGACCTGTCTGATAAACTTGCTGATCAAGAATTACAGCTCCGCTGGCTCAGTCAGGAGCAGGTTGACAACTTTACTTGGGATGGAAACACCGCCTGTCCTAGGCTGAGAGGAATTGAACAGGCAGTTTAGAGCCATGCCGTTGCTGAAGAGGAGGCCTGGAAAGTGCACCAGCTGTGGCTGTCAGTTGAAGCACTCAAGTATAGCATGAAGATGGCCTCTACAGAGCAGCCCATCATTCCACTGTGGAGTGCAGTCCAGGCCATCCAAGCCAGCTGCACTGAGAGTGAATTTGTACAATGAGGAGACCCTGACAGTTCGTTTCTATAATGTCTGAAAGTTGGCACGAAGGGTAGCTATCATTGATGAGATCAGAAATAGCTTGGGGCCGGAGAGATAGCATGGAGGTAAGGCGTTTGCCTTTCATGCAGAAGGTCGGTGGTTCATCCCAGATGGTCCCCCGAGCCTGCTAGGAGCGATTTCTGAGCATAGAGCCAGGAGGAACCCCTGAGCCCTGCGCATGTGAACCAAAACCACAAATAAAATTAAAAAAAAAAGAAAGAAAAGAAGGAAATAAATAGCTTGTATCAATATTTCCTCTCCTACTTGCAGTCCTCCTGTCCCCACCGTAGCAATTGAAGACACATGCTGAGCTGCACCCCGAGGATCTGAGCACACCTAAATTATTCTCCTATGCCTCCAATTGCGTTGAGTATGGCGATCTGGAGCTGGCAGCCAAATTTGTAATCAGCTGAAAGGGGAATGACTCTAGGCCAGTGACCCAAGATTGGCTCAAGGAAGCCCGAATGAGCCTAGAAACCAAGCAGATAGCGGAAATCCTGACCACCTATGCCAGCCAGCACTGTGGGAATAGGGACCACCCAGGTGCAGCAAGAGCAGATCCAGTAAGAGTGACATAAAGCCGAATTTGCTGTCCCAGGAAAGCTCTGGTGACAGGCGAAGGGTTTGCAACAGCTCTCAGCATGGCCTAGAGGCAAGCAGTGACAGTGTTGATGTGAATGTTCACACCTGTTGCATTTCTAGTCTTTTCATTTGCTATCATGTCAGTGAACACAGGGAGTACTTGCTTTGCAATTCCTGTAACATTTTCTATTTTTCAGGTTTTACTGATCAGACTGTGAGCCAATCAAAATGTTTGTGATCCCTATTACTATTGATTTTGCCTTGGGAGCAAACTGAATAAAACAAAGATGCAATCTGAAAAACAAATAAATGGCTCTAATTATATTAGGATAATGTCTTGTAAATGGAGTACAATAAATAAATAGTAAATAAGTAAATAGTACAGTGGGTAGGGCACTTGCCTTGCATGCCCAAGATACAACCCAAGAATCCCATACGGGTTCACAAGTCTTGCTAATAGTGATATCTGAGCGAAGAGTAAAGAGTAACCTCTGAGCACTGCTGGGTGTAGCTGAAAATCAAACAAAGAAGAGAAATAAAAAAGTTCCTTCTATCTCATTTTAAAATTATTTGTTTTTAATTTAATGTGATGGATATACTTTTATTTTTTGTTTTTGGGCCAAACCTGACCATACTCACTCATTATTCCTGGCTCTGCACTCAAAAGTGCTGGCAGTGCTCAGGGGTCCATATGGGATGTGGGGAATCGAATCCAGTTCCCCCATAGGAAAAATTTTAAAGCTTAATTATTGCAGTTTTGGGCCCTAACTTTATAGTACTGTTGGATCTAGAGGTTTAGCTATTTACAGATACCAGACCACTAGATGTTTGATTACAGGTTTTGTGATCACTACCACTACATTATTTCAAGACTATATCATCTTTATCCTCTGCTCCATTTCTCTCCTTCCATGACACTCTCATTTCAGAATTTAAGGCAAAGGGTTTGTCATCATTGATGCATTCAGTTCCCTTGTCATATTCTATATACCATAGATTAGTGACAATACCCATTATTTGTCCATTTACAGACTTCTCACAGCATGTTACTTCAGATATATCCTTGTAGCAGAAAGTTGCATGATTTTGTCTTTATAGTAGAATAGTAGTCTTCCATTGTGTTTATGTACCATAGTTTCTTTATCCAAATTATCTGTTCTTGGATATTTGAGTTGTTTTCATGTTTTAATTATTATTCAATAGTACTGCAATAAACAGAAGTGAAAATGGCTTTTCTAAATAGTTTTTGTGTTAGATCTCAAAAAGCATAATTGCTGGGTCATGTGGAAGCCCACTTAGTTTTTTGAGAGATACCAAATGTATTCCATAAAGTATGGAACAGACAGCATTTTCACCAGAAGTGAATGAGGGTCCTTTTATCCCACATCCAAGCCAACACTTGTTCTTTTTCTTTGTGATGTTTTCTAGTCTCTCTAGTGTGAGATATCTTATTATTGAACTAGTGCCTTAAGTACCTTAGATATTATCCCTTTATCAATGTGTATTGGGTGAATAGTTTCTACCAATTTATGGTCAGTCTTTGTATCCTGGTCATCACTTATTTTGTTATGGATGGACCTTACAAATTTTAGGAAACTTCCCTCAATTCCTGTTTTGTTTTCTTTTATCATGAATGGATGTGTGATCTAGTCTAAAACTTTCTCTGCATCAATTGATATGGTCATATGGTACTTATCTTTTTATTAATGTAACGTATAATGTTAATTGATTTGCATATATGGAACCATACCCAAAACCCTGGGATGATTCCCTGTTGATCAACATGTATAACTTAATTAATGTGATGTTGGATTCAGTTACTAAGATTTTGCTAAGGGTTTTGGCATTGATGTTCATCACAGAGATTAGTTTGACATTTTTTTCTGGAAATGTCTCTGTCTGATTTGAGTATTAGTATAATGTTAGTTTCACAGAAGGTATTAGGAAGAATTCCTGTGTGTTTTATGTTTTGAAAAAGCTTAAAGAGTAAAGATAATAAATCTTCTCCGAAAGTTTGATAGAACCCACAACAAACCCATCTGGACCAGTACTTTTGTTCTTGGGTAGATTCTTAATCTTTCACTTTCCTTCTTGTGATCAGTTTGCTTATCCTTTTAATTTCTTTCTTATTCAGCTTTGGGAAATTACATGACATTAAGAATTTATCTATGTCTTTTAGTTTCTCCATCTTAAGATCATAAAGTTCATAGTAACCTCTTTCTATACTTTGAACTACTTTAGGGGCCATTTTAATTTCTCCCTTTTTATCTCTAGTCTGGTTAATTTGAACACTTTTTTCTCTCTTCAGTTTAGCTAAAGAATTAGCTATTTTGTTTATTCTTTTGAAGAACCAATTTTAAGCTCCATTGATACTTCAGATTGCTTTATTGATATCTATGTTGTCCAATTCTGCTATTTTTATTACTATTTCCCTCCTACTACCTTTGGTTTTGTTTTTTGATCCATCTACATTTCCTTTTCCCTCTAAATTTCTTTTGCATTCTGGAAGCTTTGTATATTAATGTAGCTCCATTTGTTTATCTCCATTTGCTTGTTCAGAAGTGTTTTATCATTGAAGCTGTTAGCTTCAATGCCATGAAGAGTTCTGCCTACATTTTCCTCTAAAACCATTAGTTTTAGGTCTCATATCAATGTCTTTAATATATTTTGATTTCACTTTCTTGCATGGTGTTAAAAAGAGGCCTGAGTTCATTTTTTTTTGCTTGAGCCAATCAATTTTTCCACCACCACCTGTTAAAGGGCTTTCTTTGTTCCATGTTGTATTTCTCACTCCTTTATTATAGTTTGATTGATTATATACCTGAGGGTCAGTCTCAAGATTTTCAAGTCTAGTCCATTGATCTGAGTGTCTTTATTCCAATACCATCTGTTTTAATGACTACCATTTCATAGTAGAGTTTGAAATTGGAGAAAGTGATGGCTCCCATTTTCTTTTCCCCAAGGATTAGTCATTCATTAGTTATTGTTTCATAAGAATTTCAGAGTGTTTGATATATTTCTTTGAAAAATGTCATGAGTATTTTTATAAGAATTCAATAAAATCTAGGGGCCGGAGCAGAGGCGCAAGCAATAGGACTTTTGTCTTGCACACACTAACCTAGGACAGACCGTGGCTTGATACCTCAGTGTCCCATATTGTCCCCTGAGCCAGGAGCGATTTCTGAGCGCATAGCCAGGAGTAACCCCAGGACATCATTGGGTGTGGCCCAAAACAAACAAACAAAATTCAATTAAATCTGTATAATGCTATGGGGACTATTGCCATTTTACTATTAGTCCTGCCAATCCTTGTGTAAGGAATTTGCTTCTATCCACTTTCTTGTGTCCTCTTTTATTTCTTGAAGTAGTGTTTTGTTGTTGTTGTTGTTGGTTTTTTTTTGTATAGTTCTTTCACCACTTTCATTGATTCTGAAATACTCGATTTTCTGAGGCACATTAGTGAATGAGTTTGTTTTTATAATACCTCTTTCTTCTCTTTCATTATTTGTAGGAGAGCCATTCACTTTTGCATGTAAATTTCATAGTCTGCCGTTTTCTATAAGAAGCTATTGTTTAGAGAAGCTTTTTAGGTAGTCTTTAGGAATTTATCAACATAATATGTCACTCACAAAAGTAAGAGCTTGACTTCTTTAATTCCTACCTAAATTTTCTGAATGTATTTTTCTTGCTTATCTTCTATAGCAAATACTTCTACTTGTTTGTTCAATGGAATGGTGAGAATAGGCAACCTTGTCTTGTGCCAGATCTTAGAGAAAATGTTTTTAATTTTTTCCCATTGCTATGGGTTTGTGATAGATGGCTTTGAATACATTGAGGAAAGTTCCTTCAATTTCCATCTTATTGAGAGTTTTTTTTTTATCTTTAATGGATGCTGGATTTTGTCAAATACTTTCTATGCATCTAGCAAGATGATAATACAATTTTTATTTTGTTTTATTTATATATTATGTTAATTGACTTGCAGATGTTAAACCATCCTTGCATCCCTAGGATGAATCCCACTTGGTAATGGTGTCCTATTTTTTTGATGAATTGTTGGATTATATTTGCTACTATTTTGTTGAGGGTCTTTGAATCTGTGTTTTTCAAGGATATCAGCCTGTATTTCTCTTATGTTGTGGTGTCTCTGGTTTTAATATCAGGGTGATGTTTAGCTTCATAAAAACTGTGCGGAAGTGTTTTTGTTTCTTCAATTTTCTAGAAGAGCCTGAAAGGGATTGACAATAGTTTCTCTTTAAAAATTTGAAAGAATTAATCAGTGAATACCTCAGGGCCTAGGCTTTTGTTTTTGACGAGACTTCTGATTGCCATTTCAATTTTCTTTTATTCTTCTTCTTTTTTTTTTTTTTTTTTTTGAGCCACAACTGGCAGCACTTAGGGGTTACTCCTGGCTCTGCACTCAGAAATAACTCCTGGCAGGCTTGGGAGGTCATATGGGATGGTGGGGATAAAAACCAGGTCAACAGCATGCAAGACCAATGTTCTATCCCTTGTGCTATTACTCCTGCCACATTTCAATTTTCTTGATATTGATAGTTCTGTTTAGCTATTCCAAATCATCTTATTTCAACCTTTGACTTGTTGGAAGAAACAATGAAATTATCCATTTCTTCTAGTTTCTTTTGTTTCATGGCATAAAGATTCTCAAAGTAATCTTTGTTTATCCTTTTAATTTTAGTGTCTGTTTTTGACATCCCTCCTTTCATTTCTGGTTAAGTTTAATAAGGTTCTGTCTCTCTTGCTTTATGAATCTTACGAATGGTTTATTGATTTTGTTAATTTTTCAAAGAACAAACTCTTGCTTTCATTGATCTTTGTGATTTTTTTTTTTGCGTTTCCTGCTCAGTTACTACTGCTCTATGCTTTATTATTTCCTTTCTCCTGATGGCCTTTGGCTTATTTTATTTTTCATTTTCCTATTTCTTGAGCTGTGCAGGCAAATTATTTATGAGAGTCCTTTCTCTCTTTTTGATGGATGATTGCATACTATAACTTTTCCTCTTAATACTAATTTTCTGTTTCTCAGAAATTCTGATAGCTCTTGTGTGCATTCTCATTTGTTTTCAGGAATGTTTTGATTTAGTCTCTGACCCACTGGTTTTTTAGTAGTGAACAATAAAAATTTTTAGGAGTTATTTCTCCATGCAATATATATTTGTGATATATTTTTGTAGAAGTTTGGTGTGTTTGTGGCTTTGTCTTACCTTAAAGCTTTTCTTCAGTTATTTTAAAGTTGGTTTTGAGTCTATAAAGTTCCTGAGCTGTTGTTTGTCCATGAAGTTCTGTTTGTTTATTTAAATATGAATGAGAGTCTAACTGGGTAAAGTATTCTTGGTGAGGTATTCTTTAAATTTATGCCATAAAAATTCTAATAGTCTCCAAGGATCATTTGAATATCTGTGGTATCTGTTGTGATGACACCCTTTGAGTTCTGATTCAGTTTACTAGGCTCTTCTTTCTCTTTGTGAATCTTGGTACTAATTTTTTGATCTTGTTTATTTTTTCAAAAAATTTTTGTTTATTTTTTTCAAAGAAATGCAATGGCCTACTTGTTCTTTGGGGTTGTTTTTGTTTATATTCCAGTTCATTAAATTCTGCTCTAAATTTTATTATTTCCTTCCTCCTGCCTGCTTTGGGTTTCTTTTGTTGGTCATTTTCCAGTATCTTAAGTTGTGCAGTCAAGTAATTTATGTGGACTCTTTCTTTATTCCTGATGAATACACAGAGATATGAACTTTCCTCATAGCATCACTTTTTCTGTGTCACAAAAGTTCTGGTAGGTTGTGTCTACATTCTCGTTTTTTTTTTCCAGGAATTTTTTAATTTCATCTTTGTTTTTATTTTAGACACAGTGGTTGTTTAGTAATTAGCTATTGAGTTTCCAGGTATTTTAGTTGATTTCTTTTTGAGATTAGCTTCTATTTTCATTCAGTGCATCATGGTCTGAAAAGATAGTTGGAATAATTTTTATTCTATTGACTATCTTTTGTGTTCCAACATGAGGTTTATCTTGGAGATTGTCCCTATGTGCATTTGAGAAGAATGTATATTCAGCTTTTTGAAGATGAAGAGACCTACATACATCTACTTCCATTTCTTCTCTCCATCTACTATTGTGTTGCTTTTAATGTTTTTTTGCCTCAAGTCTATTACCATTTATTTTAAGTATCTTGTTGATCTCTCGTTAGGCACATACATGTTTAGAAATGTAAGTTATTCCTGACAACCCTTTATCATTAAGAAATAACCTTCACTGTCTATTATATTTTTTAGTCCAAAGTTTGTGTCTATACTAGTATTACCAGTGGGGCCTTTCTGAAGGAGTTGTTTGGTTGAAGAATTTTCTTCCAAATTTTTACTTTGATTTTGCTCTTATTATTCACATGTGTTTCTTGCAGAAAGCAGAATATCTGTATCAGTTTTCTTTTTTTTGGGGGGGTCACACCTGGCAGCGCTCAGGGGTTACTTCTGGCTCTATGCTCAGAAATTGCTCCTGGTAGGCTCATGGGGCCATATGAAATGCCAGGATTTGAACCACTGTTCTTCTGCATGCAAGGCAAACGCCTTACCTCCATGCTATCTCTCTGGCCCCTGTATCAGTTTTCTTTCTTTCTTTTTTTTTTTTTTTTTTGGTTTTTGGGCCACACCCGGTAACGCTCAGGGGTTACTCCTGGCTATGCGCTCAGAAGTTGCTCCTGGCTTGGGGGACCATATGGGACACCGGGGGATCGAACCGTGGTCCGTCCAAGGATAGCGCAGGCAAGGCAGGCACCTTACCTTTAGCGCCACCGCCCGGCCCTCAGTTTTCTAATATATCCTGCCATTCCGTGTCCCTTAAATGGTGCATTTAGCTGACTGACACTGAGAGATTAGATTTATGAAGTTTAATGCCATATATCCACAGGATCTTGGCATGCTTGAGGGATTCGTCTTGTCTTAAAGTAGCTCCTTTATTTTTCCTTGTAAAAATGGTTTGAGTTTATGAAATCCCTGGGCTGTTGTTTATCCATGAAGTTGTGTATTGTTCCTTCAAATGTGATTGAGAGTCTGGTTATGTTAAGAATTCCTGGTGAAAGAATTCTTAAAAACGATAGAACCTGCTGAAGCAAAGCAACATGAGGATCAAGTTATGATTAGTCATCTTCAGGAAGAATTTAAGGAAAAAACATATATTCCTTGGAGGCATCTCAGCAAGTAGAAGGAAAGGGAGACAAAAATAACAGAGCAAAACAAAACTCAGAAAATGTGGATGACAATACTTAGAAAACCCTTCAGGAGAAAGAACTAGCTTGTCAGATGCTGTAGAAAAAAAAAACGATTAAAGACTAAAGAGCTGGATTCATGCTTGTTAAGAGAGAAGAAAGCACATAGGACTGAAGTGGAAGAGTTGACCTTAAATATGAAAAATTACAGGCTTTATAGCAGCAAATAGAAAAGAGAAAATCCACAAATACATTGGAAGAAAGTGCTGATGAAAAGTACAAATCACTTTCAGTTCAACCCAGATTACTTGGTAACTGGGAGACTAAGCACAGTAACCTGGAATTTAAATTAGCTGAGGCAGAACAAGAGAAGCAGAAACCTAGTAAGGAGATGGTCAAATTGCAGAAAGATCAAGTGCTGAGGAAAGAGTATTAGCAGGGGGCCGGAGAGGTGGTGCTAGAGGCAAGGTGTCTGCTTTGCAAGCGCTAGCCAAGGAAGGACCACGGTTCGATCCCCCGGCGTCCCATATGGTCCCCCAAGCCAGGGGCAATTTCTGAGTGCTTAGCCAGGAGTAAACCCTGAGCATCAAACGGGTGTGGCCCGAAAAAAACAAACACAAACAAACAAACAAAAGAGTATTAGCAGGAATTGGATATAATGAAGAAAGAACATGAGCAAGAAATGGAAGAAAGAATAAGACAGGAACAGGAAGATCTTGAGTTGAAGCACAATTCTATATTAAAACGGCTAACGAGGGATTTTACGACGCAACTGGCAAACCCAACTACAATCATGCTTGTAATCATGGTGCTTAAATAAAGATTTTATTAAAAATTAACAATAGAGTTGTAAAAAAAAAACATTAAAAAAGAACAGGAGTTGGAGGTGACCATAAAAGAAGCCATTGATAAAACCCAGGAAGTAGAGGCTGAGCTTTTGGAGAGCCATCAAGAAGAGACAAAATGGTTAAATAAAAAAAATTGCAGAGAAAGAAGATTATCTGAAAAGAATAGCTAAAAGATGAAGAAATCCTTGATGCTCCTGAAGAAGAAATGACTGCAAAAGTAATGGACCTGCAGACTCAACTTGAGGAGCTGCAGGAAAAATATCAGCAGCAAAGTCTCCATCAAGAAGAGGTGAACCTGGCAATGATAAAATAACAATTATGGAGTTCCAGACACAACGCAGACAGAAAACTGCTCTAGTTGGTGATTCAAAGTTAAAAGAGCAAGAGTTCGGGGCCGGAGAGATAGCATGGAAGTAAAGCGTTTGCCTTGCATGTAGAAGGTCGGTGGTTCAAATCCCGGCATCCCATATGGTCCCTCGAGCCGCCGGGGGCAATTTCTGAGCACAGAGCCAGGAGTAGCCCCTGAGCGCTGCCGGTTGTGACCCAAAAACTAAAACAAAAACAAAACAACAAAAAAAAGAGCAAGAGTTCAAAGAACAGATTCATAATATAGAAGTCTGTTTGGAGAAGTACGGAAAGAATGTACACGGGGCAAATGCAGAGACCTCCTCTAAAGTTGGCAATTTATATCATTCTGATGTCTCACTCTTAGGAGGACTTACTGAGTTTGAATATTTGTGAAAAGTGCTTTATGAGTATATAGTGGGTCGTGCTAAAGTTTCCTGTTGATCAGACAGGCAGATTTTGGAAAGACAGGATGTTTGGCATATGAATACTTCACCTCACAGTGGTATCATCTGAGAAAACCATCAGCCTATGCTTAGTAAACCTGTGTCCTGGCTCTAATCTTCATCTTGATGAGCTGGGAAAATGATGGTGGGTGAGAATGGACATCCACACTTTTCTGATCTCTGAGAATGAAGTTGTGGTTCAGGGCCCCTCATCAAACCAGTGATACTTGGAAATGGACCCACAAATACATGCAGACTGCCTTTAAAGTAGAACTATTCAGTACAGACATGGGGCACTTATTACTTTTTATTTTCTCCAGTTGTGAGAAGTTTTCTGTTGGTTAAATTTTTTTGAGGGGCCATAGAGATAGCATGGAGGTAAGGCATTTGCCTTGCATGCAGAAGGGTGGTGGTTCTTATCCCAGCATCCCATATGGTCCCCCCGAGCCTGCCAGGAGCGATTTCTGAGCTTAGAGCCAGGAGTAACCCCTGAGTGCTGTTGGGTGTGACCCAAAAACTAAAAAGAAATTTTTTTAAATAACTTCACCTGATTTATGGGCTCACTTAATGTTCCCTTTCTTTATTTCATTCTTTTCCCTCTTTCTAAAGAGCTGTTTGCCTTTCCTATTTATTTTAGGGTGATTTTTTAAAAAGACTTGTGCAATATGTTTTTCGATTTTAATAAGTTTTATTGTTATATTTCATATCTTTATTTAAACACCTTGATTACAGACATGATTGTAGTTGGATTTCAGTCATAAATAGAACACCTTCCTTCACCAGTGCAACATTCCCACCACCAATGTCACCCCTTCCCCACCCCAGCTTGTATTCGAGACAGGCATTCTACTTCTCTAACTCATTGACATTCTCATGCTAGTTGTTAGTGTAGTTATTTCCATAACTGTACTCATCACTCTTTGTGGTGAGCTTCATATTGTGAGCCGACCCTTCTGCCCCTCATCTCTATTGTCTCTGGGCATTATTATAGTAATGTCTTTAATTTTTCTTAAAACCCATAGATGAGTGACACTATTCTGTATCTATCTCCCTCTGACTTATTTCACTCTACATAATAGAGTCCATGTACATCCAGACATAGAAAAATTTCACGACTTCATCTCTTCTGATGCCTGCATAATATTTCATTGTGTGTATGTACCACAGTTTCTTTAGCCATTCATCTGTTGAAGAGCATTTTGGTTGTTTCCAGAATCTGGCTATTGTAAATAGTGCTGCAGTGAATATAGGTGTAAGGAAGGGATTTTTGAATTGTATTTTTGTGTTCCTAGGGGCCTATACCCTAGGAGTGGTATAGCTGGATCATATGGGAGCTCAATTTCCAGTTTTTTTTTTGTGAATCTCCTTATTGTTTTCCATGAAGGGTGGACTAGATGGCATTCCCACCAGCAGTAGGAAACAGCACTTTCCAAACAAGTGGAAGCAGAGATAAACAGATGGGAATATATTAAGCTGAGAAGCTTCTGTGCCTCAAAGGAAATAGTGCCTAGGATATAAAAGCCACCACAGAATTGGAGAAACTATTCATCCAATACCCATCAGATAAGAGGCTAATATTGAAAGTATACAAGGTATTGACAGAACACAACAAGAAAAATATATTATCCCATCAAAAAATGGGGAGAAGAAATGAACAGACACTTTGTCAAATAAGAAATACAAATGGCCAAAAGACACATGGAAAAATGCTCCACATCAGTAATCATCAGGGAGATGCAAATCAAAACAACTATGAGGTACCACCTCATGCCACAGAGACTGGCACACATCACAAAGAACAAGAACAATCAGTGTTGGTGGGTATACGGAGAGAGGTCTTGAAGTATTTTTATTTGGACCTCTTTTAGCTGGTACTATTAGGTCTTCTGCATATGGGTGCATTCACTCTACATATCTTGGAGCTTCTTAGCAATGAAGTGTTTGATTACTGATTCTTCATTAAAGTTATTTTTCTATCCCTGGGAAGCTGATGATTCTTGCATTGTGCCTCTTGAATTCATCCCAAAATTTTTCTTATCATCTGCGCATATATTTGAGGCTTTTGCTGTTGTCTGGAGGTTTACTGTAACTCAGCTTGGAACTCATTGATTCTGTCCTCAGCAGACATTACTCTGTTGGTGAGTTCTTCTGGTGAGTTTTTTTTTATTTCACCTACCAAATTCTTTAGTTTTTGTCACTTATGTTTGTAGTTCTCTCATTTCTGCTCTCATCTCCTCTTGTGTTTTATTGACTATCCATTTCAAGGTTTCTTGGAACTCCTAAATTTTACTCAACATTTCCTCTGTAAAGGTTATATAGCTGTTTGTTACTGAGTCTTTAGGATTACCCTTTGCATTCACTAAACCTAGTGGGGTTCTTCTTTGCTTTCCCATTTGAACATTTGCAGATTGGAGGTGTTTCTTGTGTGGCTAAGTGACTAAATTTATGGTGTCATGAAGTACAAAGACATAAAAAATGTGCGGTCATATAGTGGTTGTGTACATCATGGCTGTCCTGGCCTGAGGAGGTTAAATGTTGATCTTGAGTCACAAACAGGGCCCTAATGTGTCACGACTGATTGGTCCTTACACTATGAAATTTTGGGGATTCCCTTGAAAGATGTGTACATGGGATGTGTCTATGGGAAACAGAGACCAAGGAGTCAAGTTGTATTCAAACTCTGTTCTGTTTGTTCAAAGAAAAAGGTGGAATACTTATACTCAGTTTCTTGATGTCATAATTTTTAAATAAAACTATTCAGACAGAATTAATTTTTACCAAAAAAAATCGTATAGGGGCAAATTGTTCAAAATATATTTTGACACAGAGCAGCTTCACTTTTGAAGCTGCTTTTTGCTATCAGAAGTTTCTCAGTAGCAAGTTCAGTTCAGAATCTTTGGTTTTATGCATATTGAACTGGGGCCTGAAATGTTAATCCTTACTATGACTGCACATAGGCTAAGAGCAAAGTTAAATCAGAAGATGAGTATATTTTTTAGAAAACTAAATAAAAATACTTAAATCTACACAAATAATCCTCATAGGATATGTTTATATATCTGAGTAATCTTTAAAATGTCAGCTAAAATTATGTTTCGATTAATATTTATGTTACATCCCTTTATTTCCTGAATGCTTCATGAACAGACAACCAAAGTTTTTCAGGGCCCTAATACTTGTGAGTACAGGTTATTTTTTTCAAGCATCTTTTCTTACAGGTGCTATTTTTTCAAGTATCCTCTCTGAGAGTACAGACTATTTGGAAAAAGTTTCTGTAATAGCACCCATGGGCAGTTAGGATCATTTTTAAACTTGGTGCCTTCCTAGGTCTCAGGATTTGTTAACACAAGGCATGTAGCACCAATGCTACAATGCCTCCCTTTCTTGTGACCAGGCAAGTAAATATATTTTAATGAAAGCAAAGAGATGAATAGATATAAAAATGAAGAGGAAGGGACCTATACAGTGAACAAGGTGAGATATTTAAACAGACTACAGTGGAAGGTGGAGAAGATGGAGTATATGGAGGGTTATGTAATAACCCTAAGTAAAAGGAGCCATTTCTCTGCTTCTGACAAAATGGAAGACGGGATTACAATGAAAGAGAAGCTTTCATAATGGAAGGAATCAAGGGCATTCTCCATTTCTACCACATGCCCTTTATTCACAAGTATATCTTCTTGACCTAATTGCCTAATTGTCTAAGAGCACTTTAGGTACTGTTTCTGAGACATTCCATTCTCTCAGGAGACTCTGACAGATCTACAGGGTGCAGCTCTTACATATTGGAACCTTTTTTTTATGTTTTTATTCTTTTTATTTTTCTATGTTGTTATTATTGTTTTCCTGTGTTTTACTTGGAACCTTGGTGCTTTTTTATGAATACAAAACTAGAGATAGCCAGTCAACAGGTAGGGAAGACAAGAATGGTACCTGGAAATATGAAATAATGAATGTAGACCAGCAGGCAAACCTTAGATAAATGAAAGACAAGAGTTAAGTGCTGGATTCTCTTTTCTTCCTTATACACTGATTTGAGACATGAATTTATGTTCTCTCTGGAAATGATCCATTATTTCAAACAATACCAACACACTTGCAGATTGGGTGATTTCATTCTATCTCTCCCTCCTGCTACTCTGAGATTGCACTGAATTCACATTAGAATGAACAGCATTGTTATTAGAAGTCAAAACAAATTACTTTCAGTGCTTTTATGGTCCGAGCAGAAAACGCATAAACCATTGCTCTATTTTCTTGGGAAATTAAGCTAAGATATACATAATATTTAAAAATCATTTTGTTTAAGATTCTTGATTTACAATACCGTTATTGGTATTTTTTATTGGTCCAACAACCCAATACCACACTTTTAGCCCACTTCCCTTCCCCACAATGGTTCCAGTCACCTCACCCCAATCTTCACCTCTAGCACAGTTCTATAGAGCAGGTTTCAGACTCTGTTATCTTTGAAAATTTATTATTTCCTTACTATGCCTCTTTATATCCCACATATAAGAGAGATCTTTTTAAGAAGTAGGATGTTGGGGCCGGGCGGTGGCGCTGGAGGTAAGGTGCCTGCCTTACCTGCGCTAGCCTAGGAGACGGACCGCGGTTCGATCCCCCGGCGTCCCATATGGTCCCCCAAGCCAGGAGCGACTTCTGAGCGCATAGCCAGGAGTAACCCCTGAGCGTTACCGGGTGTGGCCCAAAAACCAAAAAAAAAAAAAAAAAAAAAAAAAAAAGAAGTAGGATGCATAGTTGAATGTACCCATTAACATCTATAACTTATTGAGCATTTTCTGGTGTCAGAAAGAGTACTGTTTTACACACATGGACATATTTAACATACAAAGTACATTTTATTATTTCTATTTTAGTCAAATGAAAAGAACTTTAATTGTTTGCTATAGACCATTAGTAAATGATGGAATAGATATCAATCTCAGGTCTTTCTAGTACCTAAGCTGCAAATCTCTTTATGATACCATATCTTGCCTAAGATAAAGCTTAACAAAAAAAATTTAAATATTTAATTTAAAATTTAAAAGTAGACTACAGGAATTAATGAATCCCCAGCTAGGATATAAAATTATGAGTGTATAGTGGCTCAAAATCAGTTTTTTCTAGTTTAATTAATTCAGGTGTGGAATACTTTTTATTTGCTTTGAAAAGGCCACACTGGCAGTTCTCAGGGATTATTCTCATATCTGTGCTCAGTGACTGCTCCTAGCAGTACTAAGTGATCATGCAGTTCCAGAGATTAAAATCTGGCCTACTGCATATAAAGTATGATCAAAGACCTTTGAGCTATCTCTCTGGGGCCCAGGTTTAGTAGTCAAAGAGGCACAAGAGAAATAAAGGGGAACAACAAGGTTTATTATTCTAGTATGAGAGTATAGTGGTGTCCCCTAGCCTGATGGTGGGGCCAACTATTTGGGAAGAAATAAAAGTATTATCATGTCAAGAGACATATTTAATTAGTAGTAAAGAGTTGAAAAGCCTAGGCAAATATATTTGTTAGAGAAGCATATTAACTTAAAGATATCAGTGATATAATAATCCCTAAAATATTTGGTTGTTGAAATGGAATAGAAGTACAAATCACTGGAACAGAAGAGTCAAGGCACTGTCAGGTGATATATTAAACACCTTAATAGACTTGGTAATCACATGGGTAAACTACAGATAGACTGTGAAGTAAATGTTGAATTCTAAATAAATATAAGTGTGTCAGGAGCTGGACAAATGACAGTATCTGGCAGGCATATAGTGAGCATGATTTTCAAATGATGGGTTTGGAGCTGGAGAGATAGTACAGCAGGAAGCATGCTTGCTTTGCATAGAGTTGACCTGAATTTAATCTTGGGAACCCCCAATCCCTGAGCCCCACCATGAATGCTTCCAAGTACAAAACTTAGAGTCAGCCCTGAGCCCTGGGCAGTGTGGCCCAAAACAAAACAAAATATCAAAGGAGAGACAGTTGGCTTCATTTTGCATGAACAAAAATAAGTACTAGTTTTCAGTAGAGGTTGGCAGCCTACTCCTGGCTTAAGTCTTGTTTTCATTCTTGTTTTTATAAGTAAAGTTTTATGTGAACACAGTCATGCACATTTGCTTACATGTTATCTGTTGTTGCTTTTTACATTACGAGTACTACTTTGGTGGTGCTGTACACTGTGGTTTGTACTATTGATAAGAAAGGGGTATAATGAATAACATTATATCTATTTTCAGCACCCAGTTCACATACAAAGTAATCAGTTTCAATTATCATGTCAGAGTGTAATACTCTTTACCCTAACTGCAGTGCTCCACTATTTGTGGCAAACTTCCTACCAATAACTGTTTTCTGATACTCATCTCTATAATCTCTGGATATTATCATTCTATCTTTCATTTTTCTTACATACCACAAATTATTGAGATTATTCTATGTCCCTTCCTATCCCTCTGACTCATTTCACTCAGCATCAAACTATCCACATCATCATCCATGGATAAGCAAATTTCATGACTTTATTTTTGCAACAGCTGCATAGTATTCCATTGTGTAGATGTACCACAGTTTTTTATCCACTTATCTGTCTCAAACACTTGGGTTGTTTTTAGTTTCTGGCTACTGTAAATAGTGCTGTGATAAACATAGAAATGTAGAGGACATTTTTGAATTGTGTTTTTCGGTTCCTAGGTATATCCTTGGGAGTAATATTACTGGATTATGTGGAAACTCAATTCTAGTTTTTTGAGGAATATCCACAATGTTTTTCCAAAAGGCTAGGACAGTCTACATTCCCACAGCAGGGACTGAGAGGCCCTTTCTCTCAGCATTGGCACTGCATTGGTTGTTCTTGATCTTTGTGATGCTTGTCATTCACTGTGTGTAAAATGATATCTCATTGTGATTTTGGTTTACATATCCCTGAAGATTAGTGATATGGAACATTTGTATTGCCTTTTGTTCATCTGTATTTCTTCTCTGAGGAAGGTTCTATTCACATCTTCTCCCCATTTTTGGATGGGAATAAAAGTTATTTTCTTGCTAATTTCTATCAGTGCCCTGTATATCTTATATATCTTATGTAGTGATGTCTTATCTGCTGGATATTCAGTGAATAGTTTCCTCCATTTTGTGGATAGTCTTTGTATACTAGGTACCATTTCCTTTGAGATGAAGAAGCTTCTCAGTTTAATGTAGTACAATTTATCATTGCTTTCACTGTTTGGCCAGTGGTGTTTCATCTTGGAAGATGTTGTTAGCTTCAATGCCATGGGGTGTTCTATCTACGTTTTCCTCTATACCTTTTGTTTTCAGGTCTGATATCATGATCTTTAGTATATTTAGTTTTGACCTTTGTGCACACTGTTAAAGAGAGATCTGAGTTCAGCTTTTGTGTGTGTGTGTGTGTGTGTGGTGTGCTTAGTTGATCAGTTTTCCCAGCACTACTTGTTGAAGAGGCTTTCCTTGCTCTACTTTGTATTTATTGCCCTTTCATGAAAGATTAATTGATCATATACCTGGGGGGTCAGTCTCACAATATTCAAGTCTATTCCTTTGATCTGAAGGTCTCTCTTTATTCTAGTACCATGCTGTTTAAATGATGACTGCTTTATAGTATAGTTTAAAGTTTGGGCAAATGATGTCCAAGGTTTGCTTTAGCTATTCGTGGATGTTTCTGTTCCATATGAATTTCAAGAGTGTATGACCCATTTGTTTGACAAATGTCATGGGTATTCTGACAAGGATCACATTAAGTTTGTGCAGTGCTGTGAGTGGTCATTTTAATTATGTTGATTCCAAACCTTGAACAGGATCTATGTCGCCATTTCCTTGAGTCCTTGTTTGTTTCGGGAAGCATTGTTTTGAAGTTTCTTTTGTATAGACTTTTCATCTCTTTAAGTTGATTCCAACGTACTTAATTTTCAGAAGTACAATTGTGAATGGGATTGTTTTTTTTAATATTTCTTTCCTTTCATTATATGTATATTGAAAAACCATGGATGTTTGCATATTAATTTTTGTTTTTTAATATTTCTTTCCTTTCATTATATGTATATTGAAAAACCATGGATGTTTGCATATTAATTTTGTAGCCTGAAATGTTACTATAGAAACATATTGTTTCTAGAGTATTTTTGGAAACCTTTAGAATTTTCTAAGTAGACTATCCTGTCATCTGCAAAGAGTGAGTGCTTGATCTTGACTTATTACTTATCTTTATATTCTTGAAATATTTTTCAAATCTAAAATCTTTGGTGAGTACTTCTAGTAATATATTGAATAGAAGTGGTTAAAAAGGCAAACTTGGGCCCAGAGAGATAGCACAGTGGCGTTTGCCTTGCAAGCAGCCTATCCAGGACCAAAGGTGGTTGGTTCGAATCCCGGTGTCCCATATGGTCCCCCGTGCCTGCCAGGAGCCATTTCTGAGCAGACAGCCGGGAGTAACCCCTGAGCAATGCCGGGTATGGCCCAAAAACCAAAAAAAAAAAAAAAAAGGCAAACTTGTCTTGTGCTGGATCTTCGAGGAAAGGATTTTGGTTTTCCCCCATCAATCATAATGTTTTCAATGAGCATGTAGCAAATGCATTTGACTGTATTGAGGAAAGTACCTTCAATTACAATCTTGTCTAGAGTTTTTTCTTTATTAATGTCTTTATTTATACAATTTGATTACAAACATGATTGTAATTGGGTTTCAGTCATATAAAGTGTTTTTTTTTTATCAAGATTAGGTGCTGGAACATGTCAAGTGCTTTCTCTGCATCTATTGATGTGATCATATGATTTTTACTTTTTATTTTATTGATATGGTGTATTATATAGTTTAACTTATTTATGTTAATATATCTTTGCAATTCTGAAATAAATCATACGTGTTATGATGTATAACATTCTTGACAAAATGTTTAATTCTATTACTGTTATTTTGAAGAGGATCTTTACATATGTAAAGATATTTGCTTGTAACTCTTTGCTTCAAAGATATTTGCTTCTAACTCTTTTTTTTGCCTGGTGTATCTATTTTATTTTGGTATCCAGACAACGTTAACTTCATAGAAACAGTTTGTGATTGTTTATGTTTCCTTAGTTTCCTTGAAGAGCCTGAAAAGGATGGGCAGTAGTTCCATCTTAAAGGTTTCAATTAATTTATCAGTGAATCAACCTTGGCCTGATCATTTTTTGATAAGCCTTTTGATTACCATTTCAATTTCCTGAGTAGTGATAGTTCTGTTCAATCATTCCAGACCATCAGATATTTATGTAGGCCTTTTCTTCCTTCCTGATGAAAGCTTGCAAAACTATAATTTTTCTTCTTAATACCACTTTTGCTGTGTCTATAAATTATGATAATTTGTGTCTTTATTATCATTAGTTTCCAGGAATCTTTTGATTTTATCTTTGATTTCCTCTCTGATCCACTTTCATTATTTATATATTGTTCAGTAGTGAGCTATTTTGTTTCCAGGTTTTAAAGTTATTTTTTGCTTTTTCCATGTGTGTTTGTAATTCACTTCTATTTTCAGTACATTATGATCTGAGAAGGTAGTTCATACAATTTCTGTCCTCTTAATTTTATGGAGGTATGTTTTATGGCTCAGCATATGATCTATCTTGGGGAATGTCTCATGTCCATTGGAAAAGAATGTGTATTTAGCTTTTGGGGGATGAAGAGCTATATATGTATATATATATTTTATATATGTATATATAATTTATACACTACTTTTGTGATGCTATGAATGTATTTCTTTAAGTTTATTAGCAGTAGTTTGAAGTATTTTGCTTGTCCCTTTTGGGTGTATTTATGTTTAGGAGTGTGATTTTTTCCTTATGTACACAACCCTTGATTAGTATAAAGTTACTTTCTCTGTCTCTTACAGCCATTGTAAGCCTAAAGTTTGTGTCTTCTGATATTAGTATGGCCACCCAGCCTCTGTTATAAGCTGTGCTTGAAGAATTTTCCTCAAATCTTTGACTTTGAGTCTGTCTTTTCTCTGACTATTCATGTGTATTTCTTGAAGGCAGAAATATTTTGGGTTCAATTTTCTGATTCACTTGCCACTTCTTTGTTTTAATTGGTGCAAATAAACCATAGGCATAGAGAAATGATTGTCATGTTTTTTTAAAATCATCTTTTTGTAGAAGTTTTGTGTGTTTTCTCTGTCTCTTTTGCCTTAAAGCAGACCGTTTAGTCTGTAATGTTTCTGAGATGTTCTTTATTTATAAAGCTGTATATCCTTCCTTCAAGCCTGAATGAAAGTTTGGCTGGGTGAAGTTTTCTTGGCGAGGCATTCATTATGCTGTGTATTTTTCCCACTACATCCCATCACTGCCTTTGGGCTTATAGGATTGCTTGTAATAAATATTTTGTAAATCTTAAGAATGCTTTTTTGTATGCAATTATATTTTTGATCTTGCTTCTTTCAGTAATACATCTCTATGTTTTGAATCATTGTGATCCTTGGGATCCCTTTTTTTGGTCTTTTACTGTTATTCTTCAGATTTCAGGATTTGAGTTAGTGTAATCTTCAGCCATGGAAACATGTCAGCAATTATGTTCATGACTGTTGATTCTTCATGGGGGTTTCTTCCTGGGTCTCAGGTACCCCAACGATTCTTATATTTTTTCTCTTGAACTTATCTTAATAATAATTTCTTTATTTAAGCACCATGGTTACAAACATATTCATGATTGAGTTTCACTTATAAATGCACACCCCCTTCATCAGTGCAACTTTCCTACCGCCAATGTCCTCCATTTCCCTCCTCCTCCAACCCTGCCTATATATTTTGTTTTTGTTTGTTTGTTTTTGTTGTTGTTGTTTTGGCCACACTCAGCGGTGCTCAGGAGTTACTCCCAGCTCTGCACTCGGTAATCACTGCTGGTTCTGGAGTCCCTGCCTAGCTTAGAGAGTTCTGTTGTCAGCTTATTTTGAGAATCTTTCCATGTCTTCTATTTTTAAAGGTCTTTTCCAACCTCCTCTGCTGAGTTGTTTTGCAGCTCATATTCCAGCTCAATGATTCTGTCTTCAGCAGCTGTTACTCTGCTGGTGAGTCCTTCCAGTGAGTTTTCCATTTTACCTACCAAATTTTTCAGTTCTTTCACTTTTGTCTGATATTTTCTCATTTCTACTCCTATATCCTCTTGCACCTTCTTTGATTTCAGTTCCATGGTTTCTTTGTGTTCTTTGACCATCCTCCACATTCCCTTTCTAAATTTCTTATTAGAGTGGCTATATTGGTAGCTGGTTCTAGTTGGGTCTTGAGAACCACCATCATCACTTACCAAGCACGGTGGGGTGCTGCTTAATGTCCTCATTGTCACCTTTGCAGTGCCGTGGTGTTTTTTTTTATGTGTAGTGCTGGGTTCACTGACTAGAGAAAATGCTTTGCTGTTGAGCTAAGAGAGCAGCTGTGCTCCTCTCGTAGTGTGCAGATCCACTTCTGCCTTGGACTCAGTTCCCATTTACATGTGACATCTTCTGTGCAAGAGGAGTTGTTTTAAATATCTTTATGGTCCTTAATTAGGTGCTTACACATTAAAAATCTCAAGTTCTTAATATATAGGAAACTTGGTGATGATTATTCTTGACCCTATAACATTAAACAATTTGAAATCTATGTT
Organism: Suncus etruscus; assembly: GCF_024139225.1. Classification (NCBI taxonomy): domain Eukaryota; kingdom Metazoa; phylum Chordata; class Mammalia; order Eulipotyphla; family Soricidae; genus Suncus; species Suncus etruscus. Next base: position 119,367,019 of record NC_064868.1, read on the forward strand.
GTCTGATATAGGTATGGCTACTCCTGTTCATTTTTAGATAATCATTTGCTTGTAGAATAGTTTTCAAGCATTTGACTGTTTAAAAACATTATTTTGTTTATTTAAGCACCATGGTTAAAATATGTTCATTTTTAGGGGCTGGAGAGATACCACAGTGGTAGGGCATTTGTCTTGCATGCAGCTGATTTGAACAGTCAGTGGTTTGAATCTCAGTATCTTTTATGGTCCTCTGTACCTACCAGGAGCATTTTCTGAGTGAAGAGCCAGGAGTATCCCTTTAGCGCTGCTGGATGTGTTCCCAAAACAACAACAACAAAAAAGTTTATTGTTAAGTTTCAGTCATCGAATGAACACCCCCCTTTACCAAGGTATCTTTTCCCCACCACCAATGTTCTCCATTTTCCTCCTCCCCCCCACCTGCCTGTCTTATGACAGGCATTCTATTTCTTTCACTCACTATAATTGTCATGGTAGTTGTTAATACAGTTAATTCTATAATTGCACTCACCACTCTTTGTGATTAGCTTCATATCGTGGGCCAGTCCTTCCATCCCTCATCTCCATTGTTTCTGGGTATTATTACCATACTGTCTTTTATTCCTCTTGCATCCCACAGATGAGTGAGACTATTCTATGCCTATCTCTCTCCCTCTGACTCTTTTTACTCAGTATTATAGTCTCCATGTCCTTCCATGTATAGGCAAATTTCATGACTTCACTTTCCCTAGAGCTGCATAATTTTCCATTATATATATGCACAATAGTTTCTCTAAACACTCATCTGTTGTTGGGCATCTGGGTTGTTTCCAGACTCTGGCTACTGTAAATAGCACTGCAATGAATATAGGTGTGCAGAAGGCTTTTTTGCATTGTGTTTTTTGTTCTTAAGGTATATCCCTAGGAGTAGTATAGCTGGATCAATTTCCAGTCTTTTGAGAAATATCCAGATTGTTTTCCAAAAAGGTTGAAGTAGAGAGCATTCCCACCAGCAGTGGAGGAGAATTCCTTTATCAAAATACCCATGCTAGCACTGTTTGTTTTTTTATTCTCTCCCCCAAGGATTTTCTTTTTCTTCATGATATGTGCCAGTCTCTGTGGCATGAGATGTTATTTCATTATTGTTCTTATTTGATCTGCCTGAGTGTTAGTGATGTGGAGCATTTTTTCCACGTGTTTCTTGGTCACCTGTATTTCTTCTTCAAGGAAATGTCTGTTCATTTCTTCTCTCCATTTTTTGATGGGGTTAGATTTTTAGTCCCATTTGTTTATCTCTGCTTCCACTTATTTGGGCAGTGATGTTTCCTATAAGAAGATGCTTTAGTTTCATTTTCATAAAGTGTTTTGCCTAAATTTTCTTCTATATACCTTATAGTTTCAAGTCTGATATTAAGGTTTTTAATCCATTTTGATTCGACCTTTGTGTATGGTGTTAGATAGAAGTCTGAGTTTGCTTTTATGCATGTGACTGAGCAGTTGTCCCAACACCACTGTTGAAGAGGCTTTCCTTGCTCCATTTTGTGTTTATTGCCCCTTTATAAAAGTTTAATTAGTTGTCTGTCTGGGGTCATTCTCTGAATGCTCAAGTCTATTATATTGATCTGTGGGTCTGTCTTTATTTCAATACCATGCTGTTTTAATGACTATTGCTTTGTAATACAATTTAAAGTTGGGGACTGATGCCTCCCATCTTCTTTTTTCTAAGTGTTGCTTTAGCTACTTGTGGAAGTTTATTATTACAAATGAATTTTAGGAGTGTTTGATCCACTTCTTTGAACAATGTCATTGGTATCCTTAGAGGGATTGCATTAAATATATACAATGCTTTGAGGATTATTGCCATTTTAATGATGTTAATCTTCCCAATCCATGAACAAAGTATATGCCTCCATTTTCTTGCGTCCTCTTTTATTTCTTTAAGTAGTGTTTTGTAGTTTTCTTTGTATACGTCCTTCATTTATTTATTTAAGTTGATTCCAAGGTATTTGAATTTCTGTGGTGCTATTGTGAACAGGGCTTTTTTTTAAACATCTATTTCTTCTCTATCACTATTTGTGTATAAGAAAGTCATTTAGAGGCTGGCATGGTAGCATAGCGGTAGGGCATTTGCCTTGCATGCGGCTAACCCAGGACAGGCTTGAATTTGATCCCTGGCATCTCATGTGGTTCCCCAAGCCAAGAGTTATTTCTGAGTGCAGAGCCAGGAGTAACCCCTGAGCTCAATTGCGTGCTGCCCCACCAAAAAAAGAAAGTCATTGAGTTCTATGTGTTAATTTTGTAGTCTGTCACTTTGCTATATAAATCTATTGTTTCTAGGAGCTTTTTGTAGTATATTTTTTAAAACAAAGATCATATTTTAATTTTATTTTGGGGGGGGTCACACCTGCCGGTGCTCAGGGACTACTTCTGACTCTGAGCTCAGAAATTGCCCCTGAAGGCATGTGGAACCATATGGGATGCCAGGATTCGAACTACTGTCAGTGCTGGTTCAGCTGCGCAAGGCAAACACCTTACCACTGTGCTATCTCTCTGGCCCCCTTTCGGTAGAGTCTTTAGGATTTTCTAAATATAGTATCAGGTCCTCTGCAAGCTGTGAGAGCTTGACTTCTTCCTTTCCTATCTGGATGCTCTTAATAGATTTTTACTGTCTAATTTCTATAAGAAATATTTCCAGACATGATACTCTACTAGAAAACTCTAAAGTTTCTACAAAAAAAGCTTCTAGAAACAATAGACTCATATAGCAATGTGGCAGGCTACAAAATTAACACACAAAAATCAATGGCCTTTCTATACAACAATAGTAATAAGGAAGAAATGGACATTAAGAAAACAACCCGGGCCGGGCGGTGGCGCTGGAGCTAAGGTGCCTGCCTTGCCTGCGCACGGACCGCGGTTCGATCCCCCGGCGTCCCATATGGTCCCCCAAGAAGCCAGGAGCAACTTCTGAGAGCATAGCCAGGAGTAACCCCTGAGCGTCACAGGGTGTGGCCCAAAAACCAAAAAAAAAAAAAAAAAAAAAAAAAGAAAACAACCCAATTCACAATAGTGCCACACAAACTCAAATATCTTGGAATCAACTTGATTAAAAATGTGAAGAACCTATACAAAGAAAACTATAAAAATCTGCTCCAGGAAATAAGAGAGGACATGCAGAAATGGAAACGCATACCCTGCTCATGGATTGGCAGGATTAACATTTTCAAAATGGCAATACTCCCCAAAGCATTGTACAGATTTAATGCTATCCATCTAAAGATACCCATGACATTCTTCAAAGAAGTGGATCACGCACTTTTGAAATTCATATGGAACAATAAACACCCTAGAATAGCTAAAGCAATCATTGGGAGAAAGAATATGGGAGGAATTACTTTCCCCAACTTTAAACTGTACTACAAAGCAATAGTTATCAAAACAGCATGGTATTGAAATAAAGACAGGCCCTCAGATCAGTGGAATAGGCTTGAATACCCAGAGAATGTTCCCCAGACATACAATCACCTAATTTTTGCTAAAGGAGCAAGAAATCCTAAATGGAGCAAAGAAAGCCTCTTCAACAAGTGGTGTTGGCACAACTGGATAGCCACTTGCAAAAAATTGAACTTAGACCCCCAGCTAACATCATGTATGAAGGTTAAATCCAAATGGATGAAAGACCTTGATATCAGACCCGAAACCATAAGATACATAGAACAACACATAGGTAAAACACTCCAGGACATTGAGACTAAAGGCATCTTCAAGTAGGAAACTGCATTCTCCAAGCAAGTGAAAGCAGAGATTAACAGATGGGAATATATTAAACCGAGAAACTTCTGCACCTCAAAAGAAATAGTGCCCAGGATACAAGAGCCCCCCACTGAGTGGGAGAAACTATTCACCCAATACCCATCAGATAAGGGGCTAATCTCCAAAATATACAAGGCACTGACAGAACTTTACAAGAAAAAAACATCTAATCCCATCATAAAATGGGGAGAAATGGACAGACACTTTGACAAAGAAGAAATACAAATGGCCAAAAGACACATGAAAAAATGCTCCACATCACTAATCATCAGGGAGATGCAAATCAAAACAACTATGAGGTACCACCTCACACCCCAGAGATTGGCACACATCACAAAGAATGAGAACAAGCAGTGTTGGCGGGGATGTGAAGAGAAAGGAACTCTTATCCACTGCTGGTGGGAATGCCGTCTAGTTCAACCTTTATGGAAAGCAATATGGAGATTCCTCCCAAAACTGGAAATCGAGCTCCCATACGACCCAGCTATACCACTCCCAGGAATATACCCTAGGAACACAAAAATACAATACAAAAATCCCTTCCTTACACCTATATTCATTGCAGCACTATTTACCATAGAAACAGCCAAGATACTCTTCAACAGATGAATGGCTAAAGAAACTGTGGTACATATACACAATGGAATATTATGCAGCCATCAGGAGAGATGAAATCATGAAATTTTCCTATACATGAATGTACATGGAATCTTATGCTGAGTGAAATAAGTCAGAAAGAGAGAGAAAGATGCAGAATGGTCTCACTCATCTATGGGTTTTAAGAAGAATGAAAGACATTCTTGCAATAACTTTCAGACACAAAAGAGAAAAGAGCTGGAAGTTACAGCTCACCTCATGAAGCTCACCACAAACAGGGATGAGTTTAGTTAGAGAAATAACTACATTTTGAACTGTCTTAATAATGAGAATGTATGAAGGAAATGGAAAGCCTGTCCTGAGTACAGGTGGGGGTCGGGTGGGGAGGAGGGAGATTTGGGACATTGGTGATAGGAATGTTGCACTGGTGATGGGTGGTGTTCTTTACATGACTGAAACCCAAACACAATCTTGTATGTAATAAAGTTTTTTAAATAAAAAAAAGAAAAGAAAGTTTATCAAACAGGGAAAAAAAAGAAATATTTCTAGTACTATGTTGAATAGGAGTTAAGAGGGGGAAGCTTTGTCTTGTGCCAGATCTTAGAGCAAAGCCCTTAACTTTAAGCCTGCATATACTATATACTATATATTATATACTATGGTTATTCTGAAGTTCCTCTTGAAGGTAGTGGAAAGTTGGGTTCAATTTTCTGACCCATCTTTCCACTTGATTCCTCTTGATTGGTGAGTTCAGGCTGTTCGCAATAGGTGTGACCATTGAAGTGATGGAATTTATTGCTATAATTTTATATAAATTATTAGTATTTATGAACTTTGTCTTGTCTTTCAAAGAAACTCCTTTAAAGCCTCTTCCAAAACTAGTTTTAAGACTGTGAATACCCTCAATTGTTCCTTGTCCTTGTAGATTCTTATCTTTTCCTTATTCTGAATGATAACTTAGACAGTGGTTTTTTTTTTGTGAAGTAATTCTTTTATTGAGTTTTTGTTTTTAAACTATTTCACCATTCTTCTCTGACCTTTATAGCCTCATTTTATGGGAAGTCCTTTACATGTGAGTTCTTTCCTTGTCCATGCTACTTTCAGTCTTTGACATTTATCTTTTTGATGCGAATATGTCTTCACATTTTTCTGTTTGGGTTTCTTTGAGACTTTTGGATCTGGGTGCATGAGTTCCTTAACTCTCGTAATCCTTAGATATGATTATTTCCTTGACAAATATTTCTTTGTCTCTCTCTCCCTATTTTTCTGGGACTCCCCTGATTCTATTACTGTTCTTCTGGATCTCATTTTCTAATTTTCTCTTGTATTGTTTAAAGTTCATCAGTGTTTTTATATCTTATGTTGTTTTCTTGGAATTTTTTGAGTTGTATCATTGAGGTTAATGACTCACTCCTCAAATGTTGTCATGCTGCAACTAGAGCTATCACTGAAATTTTAATTTCACCAATTGTGCTATCCAGTTTCATCATTTCTAATTTCAGTTTTATCATTTCTCTCTCATACATTTTTGTGAATTATTGACAGCCAGTATCATAGTTCATTAACATCAACATTGTCCTCAAGGATATTATAAAATATTTGTTTGAGTGGTTATAAAGCTTGTTGGCTGTGGTAGCATCTTTTGGGCTATTCTCTGAAATCATTGAGGCTGGTGTTTCTTTGCTGTTGTAGCTCCGTTGTAGCTATATATGTGGCTCTGGTTTTGTAGTTAGCAATGTTTCATCAAGATTTTTCAAGCCAGTTATCCACTTCAAAATTTTGTATTTCCAGTTTCTTGAGAACTTTGGCTCTATTTTATCCTTGGCCGAAGGTATGGTGTGAAATGGGAGAGGAAGTTTTGTGTGTGTGTGTGTGTGTGTGTGTGTGTGTGTGTTTTGAGAGGGGGAGCGACTAAATCACTATTTTTGTAGTTCTTTGTCGCCATCTAGTGTCAAAAGTCTTGACCTGAGATATATCCCAGACTCTATCTCTACCTTCAATAATGAATATGTTGAGGTGTTTTTTTTTGTTTGTTTGTTTTTGGTTTGTTTGTTTTTAAGTAAGGTTTTTCCTTTCTCTTTATAGTTTCTTGTTAATCCCTTTGCCTGCCTACTGACTAGAGTTTTTTTTTTTTCTGATATATAGTTGAAAGTTCATGGGTGTGATCCAAACCCAGCAGGTTTCACTGCTTATCGTATCACATTGTTTGGGATTCTGCCACCAGGCCCAGTGTGAAGTCTAAAGTCTTTCTGTCTCTTAGCTCAGAGAGCTTTTCCCCCAACCCAGACACAGAGAAATCTGTCACTCACTTCTTTCTTGGTGTCTCAAGAGAGAGGTTCTCTTGGCTGCTCCATGAAATTTTGTTTTCCTTTTCTCTGTTGAGAGGTAATTGCTGTCTCTATATTGATAACTTCATTTCCTGGAGCAGTTCACCAAGGTCTTTTCTCTGTGGTTTGATCCTTCCTCCTCTTGTTTTATTTTTCTGAGAATAGCTAATCAATCTTTGGGATTCAATGTGAAAATAAATTTCCAATGTATTTTTATCCAGAACTCTTTCACTGCGTTTATCAATTTCTAATAGTAGTATGTTTTTATATATCAGTGCGTTGCCAGTCTACTAGATTTAAATGTTCTTTCAGGGCAGAGTGATTTTATGATTCTATTCTACAGCTCCGTCATACTTGCCAGAGTATTACAACAGCGGTTTCAGCTGCCCAGGACAATCTCAGTTTATGATTGCTGCTTGAAGAAAAATATATATCAAGCCCCTTTCCACGTGAAAAAATTCTGTTTGAATGATAAATTGCAAATAATCACTGTGTTCTCTGGGTTGCATTCAGTAGATGATTGATGATTGAATTAGTGAATGAATAATAGAAATTAGCCATCCACATATAGAAAGTAATAGGACCTGTCGAATTGATGAGGTTTTTTAAGAAGACACCATGAAATAATTACCTCAGGAAGACGTAATATTGTGTTGGCCCTTTGCTAAAGGGACAAAACTCTATATAATTATTGACCTTATAGAGCAGCAATAGCTCTATAAATCATTACTTTAGTAATTGTTCTGTCTCAGTCCAATGAGGTTTCAAAATAGTCACTCAGTAATTAAGGGAATGTGAGTAACTAGATCATCTTGCAGAAGAAAGATGAGTTTGAATAGGCTCGTTCGCCCACACGCATGGTAAAAAATGAATAAAATGCAGGTTTGTAGATAATCCCAAATAAGGAACAGCTATTTTGATGGATTTCTCACGTCATAGATATAGGATATTGTGATTATGATGTCTTCCTTCTAGTTACCTTATCACACTTACAGCTCTCCTGGGAACTTACTTGGAAATCTTTCAATACTCAACAGATATTTGGATTGACAGTTTCACCTTATCACACTGATTCTACCATTGACCCCATGATCACAGTCTGTAAAACTCTTATTTTACTTCATTCACAGTTTCTTTTTCCTACTGCCATATAACCAAGGGTCTGTTTTTTTATGGATTGGACTGGGAGTGAGATTCTGAGCACAGCTGAGAGAATTCATACGTGTGGATTTGAGAACATTAAGTCCAAGGAAACCGTGTTTCCTTGAGCTTGTTTACAACTCTTCATTTATTGAAGGCAAGAATGTTATCTCTGTCATTTCATCTCATTTGAAATTTTCTTTTCTTTTCAAATGAACTCTTTAATTAATTAAATCATCATGAGATACACTTACAAAGTTGTTCATGATTGGGTTTTAGTCATATAATGTTCAACACCTTTCACAAATGCACATTTCCTACCACAATTATCCCCATTTCTCCCCCCCTCCTCCCTGCCTGCTTCTGTGGCAGACATTTTCCTCTCTCTCTCTCTCTCTCTCTCTCTCTCTCTCTCTTGTTTTTTTTTTTACTTTAAGACACTATGGTTTGCAATATTGTTACTGTAGGGGGTATCATGCATATCTCTTTATATCCTATCAGCATCCAGTTCTTATTTAGAATGATCATTTCCAAACTATCATTGTAATAGTAGTCCCTTCTCTGCCCTAATTGTACTTCCCTGCTTTTTGTGGTAAACTTCCTACCATGAATTGGTCCTCCTGGCCCTTATCTCCATGGCATTGGGAATCATTGCCATACTATCCCATTTGGACATTTTCCCTCCAAAATTATCTCTGCTTCTTCATATTCAGTTGTCTTTAGTAGACAGGTAAACTTGTTTCCTTATTAGATGTTCCTTTGTAAGTCTATGCAGTAGGCCTAAGCAGACATCTTTCAGAAATCATACTTTGATGTTTTATATCTCTTTCTTAAGTAAATTTAAGGTTTATGCACATTTTTTCCTCAGGAAGTCTTGGTTACTGCCCCCCGCCAGGAATATTCCATAGCTTTCTCATGGACACAAGTATAATCTCACAGAAGGACTAAGATACAGAGGACAGCATTCATTGATCAAAGAAAAATGGGGGCCTTTCTTACAAAAATAAACTGAAAGTATAGCTATCGTTAACTCCCACAAACTACTTGAGTCTTCTCTTTCTGAATATGGTTTTGAGCTGTTTCCGAAGGCATGGCCTTGGCCTAAATGTCCAGGGCTTGAGTCGGAGTAACCAGACGAAGGCAGAAAGTAGGAAGAGGGAAGAATGTCTGAATGTCTTTGCTGCCTTTTTGTCATGCCATTATTGTTGTTAAGCTAAAGTTATCATAAAGTTATGATAAAAAGATTCCACAGTTACCCACACTCCAGAAAAGAGTATATTATATATCACATAGATGAGAAACTAAAGGGTAGATGGGACAGATATTCTGTCTTCTGCACAAAATTTGTGTTAATCTCACTGATTGTCCTTCTCTTCCCAACATGGTATTTCTTGGCCAGCATAGAGTCCAGAGCTGTCCGAGTCTCTCAGCCTAGAAGCCAAGGACAAGAGGAGTTCAGTATATTTTATTTTATTTAGTCACTGTGGAATTATAAAGTTATTCATTACTGGGTTTCAGGAGTTATTTATGGATTTCAGGCATACATTTCAACACCCATTCTTCCACTAATGACCACTTCCTTCCACCAATATCTTATCCCCCATTTACATCCTACCTACTTGTCTCCTTACATGAGGCATTTTTAAAAATAAATTTACTGGGGACAGATCCAGATTCGATCCTTGGCATCCCATATGGTCCCCTGAGCCTGCTAGGAGCAATTTATGAGTACAGAGCCAGGATTAACCCCTGAGCGTTTCCAGGTGTGGCCCCAAAACAAAAACAGAAAATTACTTATTTTAAACACCATGGTTTACAGAGCTGCTCATAATATTTTTTTTCCTGGCATTAGATGTTCAACAGCAATCCTACCACTAGTGTAATATTCGCTCTACCATCATGTCAGGCCTCATTGCAAGATGTAACAATTTTTATATCATGAACTTATTGTGAGATATAATAGGCTTCATTACAAGAAATGACAATTTTTATGTTTATTGCTAGTTGAGAATTTTGTTGGTTTTATTTGTTGAGCTTATGTGGCTTCCAATTTGTATTCTTACTGGGAAATCATTTTTAAAATTATGGAGACAAGTTGATAGGCAGGCATGATGTTCAGCTCTGGATCATGGGTATGGCTGCCAGGACTGCTAGAAAGACGTACAGAGGCTTAAGATAAGGTGGCTTGTCCAAAGAGTTCCTGGAGATTTTAGCCATAAAACCTCTAGTTTGAGAGGTACTTTCTAAAAGAGTGGTTAAACTGTGGTTTACAATACTGTTAAGGACAGGGTTTCATGCATTGCACTTTACCAACTTTCAGCACCTTCTTTTTTTTTTTTTTTTTTGGTTTTTGGGTCACACCCGGCAGTGCTCAGGGGTCACTACTGGCTGTCTGCTCAGAAATAGCTCCTGGCAGGCACGGGGGACCATATGGGACACCGGGATTCAAACAAACCACCTTTGGTCCTGGATCAGCTGCTTGCAAGGCAAACGCTGCTGTGCTATCTCTCCGGGCCCACCATCTCGTTCTTGCAGTCAAACATTTCCCGCCACCATAGTTGTTGTCCCCTCCCTGTCCTATCTCTCCACCTGCAGCAATGTGTTTCCTACAGAATACCAGTTATTGTACTCTTTGTTTCCATTATCTTTGTATATTCATTATTCCAGCATTAAGTTCCTTTATATACTACACATGAAAGAAATCATTCAGTGTCAGCCTCTTTCTTTGACTAACTTCACTCAGCATGAAACTCTCCAGATTCATTCATGTAGCAGTGAATTACATGATTTTTATCTTTTCTTATGGATCAGTAGTATCTTACTGTGCGTATGGCAGCAGAGTTAATTTACTCTGCATTTTTTTTCTAAATGGATTCTTTCCAGATTTTTGCTACTGTGGATAGGGCTGAAAGAAATAAGGGGTGCAAATGTCATGTCTTCATTTTAGTTTTGAGACCTTGGGTTATATTCCAAGAAGTGGAATTGCTATGTCAAATGCAAAACCAACTCCTATTTTTTGTGGCGTGTCCATATATCATGGATCATCAACTTCAAAAAAATAAGGATATATATGTGATACAAGTAAGGAACTTTAACTAAAACAACTATCATTGTTTAATGGTGATTGTTGTATATTCTTTCCTGTGATACTTCAGGCTCCACTTATCCACAAAGAAAACATATAGAGTTCTACTACATACCTGCCATTTAATAAATTCTTCAAAAAAAGTGAATGACTCACAGAGAAAAATGTGGCAGAACTCCAATCAAAAATAAAACACAACTCATAAGACAAAAATAAATATATATGGGGCATTGTAAAGAATAAGGTATTTGTTCTTTTCTGGGGACTATCCTTAAGTTAGTTACTTCACTAACAAATTACTAGTTAATCACCAAACTAATTAATCACTACATTAATTAATATATTCTTATGGCAATCAGAATATGACCAACTTAAAAGTTTAAGTTTAGTTTCAGGACTCGCTTCAAAAATGTGGAACAAATTTCTAAAGGACAATCAAAATAAAATTTAGTAGACAGACAGAGCAAGAGCGAGGTTCTCTTTGTAACTCATAGAGCCATTTTCACTTCAGGTCAGTGCACTCTGAGAAAAAGAGAAGCACCAGAATAAGGGGAGAGATATTTCAATAACCCCACCTGGATTCCCTCCCAGCCATACAGTCCCAAGAAACAGAAGCAGGCAGACCAGTAACAAGGTACTCTTGGAGACTCAGAAGAGCCATTTCCATGCCAGATCACTGCTCCCAAGAAGATTGTGGCCATACTGATTTGCACTGTGGCAACACATTTCTTCTAGGAAAGGAGCCCCACCACAAGAAATATAAAAACACCACCACACTGAAAATATCACACTAGGAAAGTGATGCAGAACCTCAATACACTTAGTAAATGAAGTTAGTTGTTCTGAGGACACAAGTAATATTAGTCACCTCTACAGTCTCTTGGAGAAGGACTTTAGAGAAGAAATATTGTGGGTGTTTAAAGAATTCAAAGAAACTGTGGAATGGGCAGCCAATAAGATTCAAGAAAATAGAGACTAGAAATATGAACACATAACTGAAAAACTTGGTTGGCAAAATGAAGAAACTCACTGTAAGTTTTCACTAGCACCTATTGAGGACAGAATTCATGAGTTGCAGAACATTCAGACAGCAGCAGAAGATGGGAAAACAAGTCCTAAAATAGGGGCTGGAGTGGTGGCGCAAGCAGCAGGCATTTGCTTGCATGTGCTAAACCTAGGATGAGCTATATAGTTTGATCCCCCAGCATCCCATATGGTTCCCTAAGCCAGGGAAGATTTCTGAATGTATAGCCAAGAGTAACCCCTGAGCATTACCAGGTGTGCTCCCCAAAAGTCCTAAAATTAACATATAGGAGATGGAAAGAATCATCAAAATAAGCGAATAGTGACAGAAATAGCAATACAGAACATTGTGGTCCCAGAGAGACAGGAAGAAAACACCTATTAAGAAGCAATGCCATCTAGTCCAACCTTTATAGAAAGCGATATGGAGATTCCTTCAAAAACTGGAAGTTGATATCCCATACGATCCAGCTTTGCCACTCCTAGGGATATACCTTAAGAACACAAAAATATAGTACAAAAACTCTCCCTCACACCTATATTCATTGCAGCACTATTTACAATAGCCAGACTCTGGAAACAACCAAGATGCACTTCAACAGATGAATGGCTAAAGAAACTGTGGTACATACACACAATGGAATATTATGCAGCCATCAGAAGAGATGAAATCATGAAATTTTCCTATACATGAATGTACATGGAATCTATTAAGTTGAGTGATATTGGTCAGAGGGAGAGAGATAAATGCAAAATAGTCTCTCTCATCTATGGGTTTTAAGAAAAATAAAAGACAAATTTGCAATAATTCTCAGAGACAAAAGAGAGGATGGCTGGAAGGTCCAGCTTACGACATGAAGCTCACCACAAAGAGTCATGAGTGCAGAGCCAAGAGTAACCCCTCAGTGCTGCAATATATGGCCCAAAAACCAACAGAAGGAGAAGAAGAAGAAGAAGAAGGAGGAGGAGGAGGAGGAGGAGGAAGAGGAGAAGGAGGATAAGGATAAGGAGGAGGAGGAGAAGGAGAAGTAGAAGGAGAAGGGAGAGAAGGAGAAGGAGGAGAAGAAGAAGATGAAGAAGAAGAAACAGTCAAAGAAATCATTGCTGAGAAATTCCTAAAGCTGAAGAGTGCATGGACCTATATCCCAGATGCCCAAATTGTATCAGCTAACAAAGACCCAAATAAGAACAACCCAAGTAATATCCTCATCAGAATGATGAAAATTATAAATATAGAATACCAAAAGTATCAAGATCAATAAAGGAAATTACACACAAAGTAGCATCCTTGAGATTTACAGCTGTTTTATTACCAGCAACCTTTCTGTACCAAAGGCAAGTGGTGGGATATAGTGAAAAAACTCATCAAAATAAATACCTCACCAAGAATATTTTACCTAGACAGACTGATTAAGATTGAAAGAAAAATACACTTCACGATAAAAGAAGCGACAAGGAATTTAAAGATTCAAGGTTCAAAACAAACTTTAAAAGAAGAACTGAAAGGGTACTTTAAGGCAAGGCCAAATACACCAAACTTCTACAAAAAAGATGGTACAAAATTACATGACAATCATTTATCTCAGTGTCAATGGACTAAAAGCACCAATTAAGAGACACAGACTGGCATCATGGATTTAAAAATTGAATGGAACATATGGCTGCTTGCAAGAAACACATTTGAGTAGTCAAGCAAATAAACTAAAAGTCAAAGATTGGAAGACAAATCTTCAATCATACAAATAGCTTAAGGTTGGGGTAAACATGCTAATATTAGAATAAGTAGACATCAGGCTTAAAAAAGGTTATGAGATAAAGAGAGTCATTTTTAGTAATCAAGGGATATGTACATTAGGAAGAAATCACACTCACAAACATATATGCACCCAATGAGAGGTAAGCAAAATACTTAAAACAACTGTTAAGGAACTTGCAGAGGGGCCAGAGAGATAGCTTGGAGGTATAGAGTTTGCCTTGCTTGCAGAAGGATGGTGGTTCAAATCCCAGCATCCCATATGGTCCCCCGAGCCTGCCAGGAGCGATTTCTGAGCGTAGAGCCAGGAGTAACTCCTGAGCGCTGTCAGGTGTGACCTCCCACCAAAAAAAGAACTTTGCAGAAAGATATGAATATAAATCAACACAATAGTAGTTGTAGACCTCCAAACCACTCTGTCACCTCTTCATAAATCACAATGCAAAGAATATATCTGCACTCCTATTTTCTTTGTTCAATCATGATAGCCAAAATCTAAAAACAACACAAGAGCTGGAGGAACAGATGATGAATGGCTAAAGAAACTTTGATAAATATACACAATGGAATAGTATGCAGCTGTCAGGAAAAGTGAAATTATAAAATTTACTTGTTCAGGATAGAATATCACGCTGAAAGAAATGAATCAGAGGGAGAGGGACAGACATAAAATGATCGCACTTGTGGAATTAAAAAAAGATAGTATGGTAGTAATATACAGAGACTATAGAAATGAGGGCGAGGAGGAAGAGTTCATGGTAGAGACTTGCCACAAATAGTGGGGGAGTGCAGTTAGATTAGAGAAGGACCATTGTGACTATGATAGTCGAAAATGATCACTCTGGACACGAACTGAATAATGAAAGGAGGTAAAATGTTTGCCTGACACTAATAAGCAAACCATAGTGTCTAAAACAAAAGAAGAGAGAAGAAAATATTCTGCCACAGAGGCAAACAGAAGTAGGGCAGGGGGAGGGTGGGAGATAAAGTGGGGGCATGGTGGGAAATGTGCACTGGTGAAGGCTGTTGTACATTGTATGACTGACACTTAACCGTGATTAACTTTGTGTGCTTCGTGGCGAGTCTATTAAAGTCTTTATTTACAAAAAATAAAATAAAACATTGAAGGAAAATATTTAGTCGACAGTTTAAGTGCTCTCAAATAATCCAGATATTCAGATATTGGCCTTGAACAGGAAGAGAAGATACACATGGGGATACTATCTTCAGGAAGAGGCTGTATTGAAGTGGTTCTTTTCAAGGTAAACTGGACTAGTTGAATTTATCTTGAAGAATACTAGTCACTTTATCCACGCTTCTTCTGTTCATTCCATAGTCTCTCATCCCAGATATTATCACCGCTCTGCTTCACGTACTGCTGACTTCTGAAGTGCTTCTCCCATTAGTTTGTTCCCAATTGCTGCATTGTAGCAATCTGGTTCACTTTCTTTAGAGATATTCATTTTGTCCCATGTCATTATCATTCTTTAATTTTTTTCTATTCCCTCTGTACTCTCTGACTTCTTGGGAACATTCTCATGCTGGCAGCTCATGGCAATACTTAACACTCCCATGTGACAAATTGCTTGTCTTCATGCATCAATATATCAAAGTCAAATTACTAAGGACATTATAAGCTGCCAGAAACAACTACAACTTCCCATGGTACACATTCTCCAATACAGATGGTTTGCATCACTGTATACTCCACTGTATAGTCAGAACCCTTTTTAATTTGTTTAAAAACAGAAACATTCTTCTATAATGTTGGATGCCTCATGAAAGGTATCATTGAATTCAATGGTGTCAAAAACACATGTTAAATTGTTATTGAAGTAAAAATCACTGTTCCCACAATAAATTATGATTTATTTATCTCTTTTTATTTCAAGGGATATTAAATATCCAACAGATTTTCTTAGGAAGTAGTTTTGTGCTTTGTAAGGAAAATACCTGAAAAATATCACACCAAGGGTGGCAAAGAAAAAAGATAAATGAAATACAACTAGGATGAGGTAGGGAAAGGTTTTACATCATGAAGAAGAATTTAATTATTCCTACATTGAACTTATGAGTATTCTGAAGATTCTAAATTTTAAGAAAATTCAACAAATATCCAATTTATGAATTTGGTTTTTCAACACCTCACTTCTTCCTCGAAAATCATTTCCCCTTATGACACTGCATTCCATATGTAATGTAATGTAATATGTTATGTAATGATATATTATATATGTGCAAATGTTTATATAGATATAACCTATTGGAAAATAGTACTTACTTTTTAATAATATTGCATTGAAAGAACAAGCAAGAATAAAGGGTAAATTGTGAAAAATAAGATCAGTGGAGTGGGTACCAGCTATATATGATATTATTGTTAAGGGAATAATAGAATTAGGGGTCAGATTAGGTGTATACCTGGAAAGAGGAGACAGATTAAGAAGTAGAGAAAGAGGGAGGCCAAGTAAAGAGGGCATGAAAAAGCAAGGGCTGGATAATCCAGGTCTTCAATAAGCTTCCTATAGGTATTCTAAATGGCTTTTCCAATGAACTAATGAAGTAAAAGAAATAACTAAGGGGACTTTAATGGAGGAGTGGTACATATGGCCATTGTGAATATCAATGGTTTGATCCATGATCTTATTAGACACAGGTAACCATTAATTGATTAAACAGGTAATCATTTGGTAGGTACAAGCAAAGGATATCCAAACAGAATATAAGTAAACCTATATCTCTATCTATAACTACATATAGATAGAGAGAATTATAGGTCAGAGATTGGTGATGTGTGTGGAACAATAGGTGCTGTCAAGAATGCAGAGGTTATTGTTTCAGTGATTGTTATAGCCAGAGGTATACTACATTGAGCTGTAAAATTAAAAGAGCTATAACATCAAAGAGTTTCAGAGGACAGTGTGATTTTTCACAGGCATTTCACAGTAATCCAAAGTTGGTTCCAAACTCTCTGTAACAAAACCATATACTATACAAATAATAGAATCCAAATAGAATAATGACACAGACAAATATCACTTTCATATAGCTACAAGCTTATTTCCCAATGGAACAGCAGCTCAATACAGTGTGGAATCAGGCACTAGTGAATTAACAATATGATCACATTAAGGAAGATCAATTTGGAGTTTTTCTCAGACAAAACCTAGGGAAATTCCCAGTACATCCTCCTCTTCCTTCTTCTCTTAGAAAGACTTAGATCTTACTCTTCCACTTACCTAGCAACGCAAATAGAATTCTTTTATCCTCAGATTTTTCTTTGGATTGAGATTTGCTGACATGTTCTCCTACTAGTTTCACTTTGGGTCAGTTTATCACAGTCCAGAGGCTTTTTAAGGTCAGTGTTGTGCCACTTTTCCTAGCTTCATTACCATTTTCCCTTGAGGGATTCAGGTTTCATGGATTTGACTTCCCGTGGAAGCTAAATATAACAGGAACAATTCAGATGGGCTGAACTGGGACATTAGAGTTCTTCCATTTGTCTCCCTGACTTGCTCCCAAATCCTCCATTTCACGATCATTCAATTTGATCTCTGTCATTTCATCCCATTTCTACTTTTTGTTCCCAAATGTTGTTTTACCTCTCTGAGATCTTCAAGTCAAAATGTACTAAAAGTACAGATATTCTCCATTGTTATTATGATGATCATTATTATTATACTCAAATAAAAATTTTAATATAAATTACTTTATATAAGCCTCAATCTACTGCCAAGCTACTGGATGGACATGGGCTGGCATTACTGAGGTCCATGGGGGGCCAGTAAGGAAGACTCTGGCAAAATATTTTAAGCCTTTTTATAGAAGAGCACAGGGGCCTAGTCTGGGAGAGGGAGAAAGAGAGAGAGAGAGCTGGGTTTGGGACTAGGGTAAGGTCAGATTGAGGGCCAAAAATGGGTATTCAATGTAAAGAATAAATAGTCCAAGAGGCTAAAGCTGAAGGTTTGTCCAAATCAGGGAGAAAAGCCATAGCCAGAAGTAAAAAACAGTCAAATTGCCGCTTCATTTGCCTCTTCAACTGCCACACAGTCTCCACATTAACTCTCCACCCCCAGCCTCACTGGGTGGGAGGTGTCTTTTATATCCCAACTAGCCAATAATAATTAAGGTTTATTTTTTGTTTGTTTTTGGGCCACCCAATGACTCTCAGGCTAGGTGCTCAGAAATCGCTCCTGGCTTGGGGGACCATTTGGGATGCTGGGGATCAAACCTCAGTCAGTCCTAGGTTAGCATGCAAGGCAACTGCTCTACCACTTTGCCACTGCTTCAGCCCCAAAATATGAAACTGATATTAATTTTGTATACCTGACTGGATATGTTCTTTTCTTTTCTTTTTGATTTTGGGTCACACCTGGTGGCACTCAGGGGTTACTCCTGGCTCTGTGCTCAGAAATCACTCCTGGCAGTCATGGGGGGCCATATGGGATGCCGGAATTTGAACCACCGTCCATCCTGGAATGGCTGCATGCAAGGCAAACGCCCTTCCGCTGTAGTCTCCCAGGCCCCTTAAAGTCGTTCTTTCAGGAGAAAACCCCTTTTATGGCTAGGACTGGACTTCTGTTGGGGTAATACTTAATGTCAGACAAGATCAATTTATTGGTGTAATTAGTCAAATACCTTTTAGATAATGGCAGCCCCCCTGCAATGGCAGTTGGACCTGGACAAGCCCCTGGACATGCTCTGTGCAATAGACATTTGCCCCCAAGTATAAAAAGAAAAAGTCTGGCAATTTGTGGGAAGGCCAAGGGTACTGACTCGAGCAGCGCTGGCAGGTTGGCCAGGGGGCCTGAGATAAAGCAATGAAGAGATGCTGCTGCTCTGTATCTACCCTTAATTTTCTATTCTCCCTCCAAACCTCTATAGGCCTCCCCCATCCTCTCTGGTGGGTGAATCTCTCTCTCCCCCCCTCTCTCTGTCTCTCCCTCTCATCCTCCTCTTCTTCTTCCTCCTCCTCCTCCTCCCTCTCTTCAGACTTCAGGTAGGAATATAAAGACACTTGGTTTCTACTTCTCTCTCCCTCCTAGGCCTCCCTGGGGCAGCGGCAGTGCCTAGGTGGTTACAAATTGGAGTCTCTGTGAGCCCTGCAGCACCCAGCCCTTGCAGCTTTGTGGCTCCTGCAGCCGAGCAGTAGATGAACAGCAGGTTGCCTGGCTGATATCTGCAGATTACTGCGGGATTCTGCAAGAGCAACAAGACAGTTTGTGAAAATTATTGTATCTTGCAATGAAGTCATTAAATCATCGTCAAAAGGGTTAGTAAGGTCTTGTTTCTAGTTGATCATTCTGTTCCTTTTATTTCTGAACATTAGGTGGTTTCAGATACACACTGGCATCTAAATGGATATGTTTCTATGGGATTGACAGTATTAAAAATTGGAGATGCTGCATGGCCACAATTCTATATATACACATATATGGCTATATATTTATATTATTAATTTATATATTATATATATTATTTTATATTTAAGGTGAATATATATATATTCACCTTAGATAAGAGGTTAAGTTGGGTCATTGTCAACAGAGGTTATGGGTGGTGGATGCAGCTGGTGGGACTTTGGCAGAGCAGAGATTTGGTTGACCATCTCTTTCTGAGATTGCCATTTTCAGCTGGAAGGCCTGTGTAGCATGATTATTCATGGCTTGGTATATATCTCTTTTGAGAAAAGAGTGATTGTATGGAGCTGGCTAAATACAAACAAGGTGACTGCTTTTGTGGGCATGATTTTGGCTACCAGGCCTTCCAGAAGTATTAGAAGACAGAGGGAGGGTGCCCACTTTCACTCCCCAAAAGTCCTGGTGATGTTAGCCTGAATACTGGAAAACCTGGAGTTTAAGTAAGTCAGAATGGTGTCTCTGCAGAGATCCAGAGATGAGTCAAACAAATTTTTTTGTGTTTTTTTTTGGGGGGGTCACACCCGGCTGTGCTCAGAGGTTACTCCTGGCTGTCTGCTCAGAAATTAGCTCCTGGCAGGCACGGGGGACCATATGGGACACCGGGATTCGAACCAACCACCTTTGGTCCTGGATCAGCTGCTTGCAAGGAAAACGCCGCTGTGCTATCTCTCCGGGCCCAAACAATTTTTTTTTAACTTAGGCACCATGATTTACTAATGTGTCTATAATAAGGTTTCAGGCATATAAAATTTCAATACCAATCTCACCACCAATGTCAATTTACCTCCACCATTGTTACCAAGTTCCTTCCCACCTCCCTTCTATCTGCACAGTTGTAGATTAGGACAGGTTTAAATCCATGTGATGAGAGCGTATCTAATGGTCACAGATTCATCAAGGCTGAAAATTGAATAATAGACATGAGATTTATTGAGAGTAAAGATAGGAAGGTGTCGATGGCCAGGAGGACTGGCTCTTACCAGAAAGCTTACCACAATAGGGCAGTTAGGTCAGAGAAGGGACCACTATGACAAAGAGTAGTGTGAAGTGATCACTGTGTATAAAAACTGAGTGATAAAGGGAGGTAAAATGACATGCATGAACAGCTTTTAGTACCATATTGCAAACCTCAGTGCCTAGTAGGAAAAATATGTCTGCTATAGAGGCAGGCTGTGAGGAAAATTGGGGACACTTGTGGAAGGAAGTGGACACTGTAAAGGGATGGGTGTTTAAATATTATATAACTGAAACTCAAGCATGAAGGAATTTGGGAACACCAGAGGAGAGAAGAGGACACTGGTGAAGGGATGGGTGCTCAAACATTGAACTAAAATCCAGTCATGAACAATATCTTATCTCAAGGTGAACTCAATAAACTTTTAAAAGATAGGAAGGACACTTGAATGGGAGGGTTATCAGAAATGGGATGCTATACAGCAGTTGTTGTGTAGGGGAGTTTTGGGTCTCTTTTTCAGTAGAACTACTTTGGACCACTCATCTTAAATGAATAGTGATATATTTTTCTCTTAGTTGACACATTGAGTATATTTACATCTACTGATAGGATTTTGAGAGGAGTGTCTGACACTTCAGCAATCTGCAATGCAATTCTGGAATATTTTACTTCAGCTTTTAGCTGAGTCCTTTGGATGCTGCAGGCTCTGCCAGTAGCTCATAGACCTTGAGGACTGTTGATACTTTTGTCCAGAAATATTGCTTAAGTTTTCTGGCTACGAAAGTTTGTTGATTCTTTCCCTGGTTTGACCTATGAAGAATTTTAAACACAGCCACTGCCTGAGGGGCAACTTTCAGCTTGCACTAGATTTTAAGGTAGCAGAATGATGGCATTTTAAAAGTGGTTTAAAGTGAAATGTCTTACAAGGAAAAATTTAGAAGTCTTCTCTCAGTACCTGGAGGATTTTGCTAGCATGTACACTCTTTTTATTGTACAGTATATAATTTAGAGCCATGTGGTGATATAGCACCATTTTAGCTAAGGAGCTTAAGGAGCAGTGGATATCACAAAAAAATTAACCCATTCTCTTCAGCAACCAAGGTCATGATGGAGTTTGTTAGTTAATTCTACATAATTTGAAGTATCCTATAACTGATTCCAGGTATGATTCTAACTAGTGCATGCACTCCCAAAAGAGTAAGTATAACCGACCTCTCATTTCATTCTACTAATAATTTCACTAGATGTAGAATAAAATTTTATATTTTATATTGATTAATAAAATAAACCCAAGTAGATCAGGAGGTTTCTGTCCAATGATCCATCAACACCTACTTTCAGATGGATGTAGGTATTGGACCACCCATATACTATGAATTTATAACCACCCAAAACAGTATACAAAGAAGGTATATATCTTCCTCTTGTGATGTTTAAAGCCCAAATAATGTTTAAGATTGTTTTGACAGTATTATATTTCACTCAAGAAGTGAAAATAAAAAATGTTGATAGCTCATGGGATAAGCCTGGGGGCTAGTTCCTTTGTTGGAATGGACCGTGCTTATGGTGTGTTTCCCTGTGTGATATGGGTTGAGCTTTCCCTCACTTGGGTGCAGTTGACAACCCATCCCCTTCTAAAGATGTTGGAATTACATGCCAAGATTTCCATATGTAAACAACTATACAAACACACACACACACACACACACACACACACACACACACACATATATATATATATCCCTTTCAGGAAGATTGTGTGAAGGCCATATATAGAAATTAGAAATTAGGTAAGAAAGGACCAGAACCCTATTTTCAAGAAGATGTAACAAACGGAGCTTTCTGCAGAAAGGACAATAGATAACAGACACACCAGTAAAGCTATACAAACTCAAATATATGCTGGCAAACATTATGGCAAATAAGGTACTTTTTTCTTGAATATGGCAGTTGGAAATGGTTCACGAATGTCCTAGAGATCTGAGTTTATTTTTACCCCCTCTGCTCTGGGGGGTTGTGTTATGAAGATGTCCCTTCTTTACTCAGCGGTGGTATAATATTGAGGTAAAGCCTGTTATTACTTTGGTGGATTTTGGGGGTTATATAAAAGACAGTGTAGGTGCCTTCTGTATAATAGAGAATGAGGATTCAATTAAAAAAAAGGTTATTTAATTAAACTCAAGTTACCAAGATTTGGGACCAGAGTGGTAGCGCAAGTGGTAAGGAGTCTGCTTTGCCCACACTAGCCTAGGATGGACAACGGTTCGATCCTCCAGTGTCCCATGTGGTCCCCCAAATCAGGAGCGATTTCTGAGTGCATAGCCAGGAGTAACCCTTGAGCATCACCAGGTGTGGCCAAAAAAAAAAAAAAAACCAAAACCAAAAAAATCAAGTCACCAAGATTAAAGATAGGCAGTGCCAGTGACAGGGGTAGTCCATCTGACAGATTTTATGGGAATTATGGAACTTAGCCAAATTTATTGACCATATTGTGAATAATTTATTGGATAGATTTGTTCATGAGAAAATAGTGAGACATGTTCTTGCATGTAGCTTTTCATAAGAACTCAGCTCCAAATATCCAGGGGACATTTCTGATTCTATATCTGTCAGTGAACTCTATGGAAGGTGGGTTTCTTGAGATTACTGAGATGTCTCTAGTATATCAATAGATTTTGTTCAACTTGGCCCTTGGCCTGAAGTCCCCAGGCACAATGGAGATGGAACTGAATTCCAAGAGCCTAAAAAACTCCCTAGTTAACTCCCTGAAAAACTCCCAGACATGAAATTCAATCAGTTATTGGATTGCAGTCCCTGGGGCAAGCCAAATCTGGGCATTGGCCCAATAATGAGTGTTTGAATGACCTCCAGTCTTCTTAGTTCAGCAGGGAAATGTTTCAGGACAGCTTGTGAAAGTCTTTCCAGACCAAAACATGTTGAATTATCTGGTAACTAGGCATGTAAGTGAAATCTAACTAGAGTTAAATAACTATAGTAAACTATGTCCAGTAAAAGCAGCTCTGCAAGACACAGGACTGCTGTTCTGGCAAATATTGCAGGAGCAAGTCATCTGCTTTATGGTCTTCTATAAACCTGACCCTGCAAACAGCTTTATGGCCATTTGTTAAATTTTTTTTTATTCTCCAGATGGAAAGTCTGAGGCAGTTGCTTAAGGACTTTCCACATATAAGCTTCTGGAAGCCATAACAGCCCTTCTTAATTTCAAAACTGTCCTGAGGGAAGCACTTGAAAGCCTGGCACCTTCACAACTTCGTCCTCTTTAGCCAAGTATTGTGGTTTACAGCCTGGAAGAGAGTTGTCTCAAGTGAAAGAAGCCAGGGCCACGCACTCTTGGACAGAACCATTTTGCTTCAGAATCTACTTGTCAGTCCCTTTGGCAATGAAATGATCTATTTTGGGATGTTACCTATCCAGTGAATTATAATAATTTTTATTTTGTTTGGGACCACATCGAGAGATGTGCAGGGAGCAATCTTGGCTCTGTGCTAAAGGATCACTCTTGGCAGATCATGGGGAAACATATATGGTGCTTTGTGTATAACTTGAGTTACTGTGTACAAGGCAAATATCTTATCTGCTATATTATCGCTCCAGCCCAAATATGGCCATTGTTAAACAGAGATAAACAGTACACTGCAATTATTGTTCAATTATTTGGTGTTGTTTGATAGGAGAGCCATTAGTCATGAGAAATTATCACTCATTCCAAATTTCATAGTGTGGATGAAGCACAAAGAAGGAAAATTTGGAGTATGTGTATATATATACCTATATATACATACAATGCACACACATATTTTAATCTACAAAGCTAGGATTGAGCACTAATTCCAAAGGGGCAAGGCTTGGGCTTCTAAAATAGGATCATGGAAAAATGAGTTCATAACCAACCTTTGAATTTTCTTCCGAAAAAAGAGCTACCATGAGTAAACCAAGTGAAATTATTATGTGAGAGAGGAATGGTTATATCTTTCCCATATGTTTGAAAAATAAGTTCTACCCAATCGTGTTCTGAGTTGCTTCTTTCCTCTGGAAGGAGAGTGGCAGAATTGAGACCCACATATTAGCAAATGTCAATTAATGGCTCCTCAAGAATCCAGACCTGGCCATTTAACAGGTGATAACCATAACCCACTTTTGAGCCAGATAAATCGTGTGGTAAATGAACTGTTAGATCTCTTCCCAGCATAAGTTTGTCAGCCTCTCGTACCAGGAGATTGTTGTGGACAAAGCCTGGAGAAAAAAAGGTCAAAGCCATCCATTAGCAACCACATTTAAAAACCTTGCTGAGGCAGCCATGACAAGGGTTTGATAACCATCCCTAAAGCAATCCCTCCTCTCCTGTACGAAAAGGTGGAAATCGTCTTGTCACTTGGGAAGACCCAAGTCTGTTGCCCTGAGGAGGATCCTCTTGAGTTTGTCAAGGCCATCTTGAAGAGCAAGTTCAAGAATATGAAAATGGTTTGATTCTGCTAGGTCTCAACTATAGCTCAGGAGAAAGGTCAAACTATTCCTTCATATTCAGGAATTTAGATCATGCAGTATTCAGTGATACCCAAAAATCCCCCAAATTGTTTAATAGTATGAGAAATTGAATGATTCACAACTGGGGTCACTCTGTTCATACCTAGGGTCTGGGTCCCTTGTTTGATGGTCAGCCTAAGATGAGTGGCAAACCAGAACTTTCCTTTGAAAGACTTTATATACACATTTCCCTAGAAAATTAAGAAAGTATTTAGTGTCCTCTTCAGAGACATGCTCTGAAAGTGAGCTTACAAAATAGCACACTTAAGTATTGGAGAACAATACTCTTGTAAGTCTGACACTGCTGTAAACTTCAGGCTAAACCAGACCAAACTGATGGCAGCTGTCTAAAAAGTCCTGGGAGAGTATTGTCTAGATGGCCTTCCACCTTGTGTTTCAGGATATCCAAAGGCAAATAGAAACTGAAAGTCACAATGCAGGGGGGATATCAAAGAATATGACCTTAAGATCTAGGAATGTGGAGTTGGACCCAGCAGAGCACACATGCCAGGAAAGCTGTCCCTCTTTTTTTTCTGGTATGTCAGGGTCGCTGGTCAGACAGCAGGCCACAGATCTCCTGGACTGAACACTGGGTCCAGGAGACTGGGACCCCCCACGCCAGACAGGTGTTCATGGCCAGTCCTGGCGACTCGGGCCCTGGGGGGTGGGCGGAGGAGGGAAACCCCTCCCCTACGTATATTGGTTTTGTTTGCTAGTAATACTATTTTTCAAAACCGTGCGGGCACAAATATTTTTTAAATATACTTTTTTTAAATTTAAACACCTTGATTACATACATGATTGTGTTTGGGTTTCAGTCATGTAAAGAACACCACCCATCACCAGTGCAACGTTCCTATCACCAATGTCCCAAATCTCCCTCCTCCCCACCCAACCCCGCCTGTACCCTAAACAGGCTCTACATTTCCCTCATACATTCTCAATATTAGGACAGTTCAAAATGTAGTTATTTCTCTAACTAAACTCATCACTCTTTGTGGTGAGCTTCCTGAGGTGAGCTGGAACTTCCAGCTCTTTTCTCTTTTGTGTCTGAAATTTATTATTGCAAGAATGTCTTTCATTTTTCTTAAAACCCATAGATGAGTGAGACCATTCTGCGTTTTTTTCTCTCTCTTTGACTTATTTCACTCAGCATAATAGATTCTGTGTACATCCATGTATAGGAAAATTTCATGACTTCATCCCTCCTGACAGCTGCATAATATTCCATTGTGTATATGTACCACGGTTTCTTTAGCCATTCGTCTGTTGAAGGGCATCTTGGTTGTTTCCAGAGTCTTGCTATGGTAAATAGTGCTGCAATGAATATAGGTGTAAGGAAGGGATTTTTGTATTGTATTTTTGTGTTCTTAGGGTATATTCCTAGGAGTGGTATAGCTGGATCGTATGGGAGCTCGATTTCCAGTTTTTGGAGGAATCTCCATATTGCTTTCCATAAAGGTTGAACTAGACGGCATTCCCACCAGCAGTGGATAAGGGTTCCTTTCTCTCCACATTCCCGCCAGCACTGTTTGTTCTCATTCTTTGTGATGTGTGCCATTCTCTGTGGTGTGAGGTGGTATCTCATTGTTGTTTTGATTTGCATCTCTCTGATGATTAGTGATGTGGAGCATTTCTTCATGTGTCTTTTGGCCATTTGTATTTCTTCTTTGTCAAAGTGTCTGTTCATTTCTTCTCCCCATTTTTTGATGGGATTAGATGTTTTTTTCTTGTAAATTTCTGTCAGTGCCTTGTATATTTTGGAGATTAGCCCTTTGTCTGATGGGTATTGGGTGAATAGATTCTCCCACTCAGTGGGTGGCTCTTGTATCCTGGGCACTATTTCCTTTGAGGTGCAGAAGCTTCTCAACTTAATATATTCCCATCTGTTAATCTCTGTTTTCACTTGCTTGGAGAGTGCAGTTTCCTCCTTGAAGATGCCTGAAGTCTCAATGTCCTGGAGAGTTTTGCCTATGTGTTGTTCTATATATCTTATGGTTTGGGGTCGGATATCGAGGTCTTTAATCCATTTGGATTTTACCTTCGTACATGATGTTAGCTGGGGATCTAAGTTCAATTTTTTGCAAGTGGCTAGCCAGTTGTGCCAACACCACTTGTTGAAGAGGCTTTCCTTGCTCCATTTAGGATTTCCTGCTCCTTTATCAAAAATTAGGTGATTGTATGTCTGGGGAGCATTTTCTGAGTATTCAAGCCTATTCCACTGATCTGAGGGTCTGTTCTTATTCCAATACCATGCTGTTTTGATAACTATTGCTTTGTAGTACAGTTTAAAGTTGGGAAAGTAATTCCTCCCATATTGTTTTTCCCAATGATTGCTTTAGCTATTCTAGGGTGTTTATTGTTCCAAATGAATTTCAAAAGTGTCTGATCCACTTCTTTGAAGAATGTCATGGGTATCTTTAGAGGGATGGCATTAAATCTGTATAACGCCTTGGGGAGTATTGCCATTTTGATGATGTTAATCCTGCCAATCCATGAGCAGGGTATGTGTTTCCATTTCCGCGTGTCCTCTCTTATTTCTTGGAGCAGAGTTTTATAGTTTTCTTTGTATAGGTCTTTCACATTTTTAGTCAAGTTGATTCCAAGATATTTGAGTTTGTGTGGCACTATTGTGAATGGGGTTGTTTTCTTAATGTCTATTTCTTCCTTATTACTATTGGTGTATAGAAAGGCCATTGATTTTTGTGTGTTAATTTTGTAGCCTGCCACCTTGCTATATGAGTCTATTGTTTCTAGAAGCTTTTTGGTAGAGTCTTTAGGGTTTTTTAAGTAGAGCATCATGTCATCTGCAAACAGTGAGAGCTTGACTTCTTCCTTTCCTATCTGGATTCCCTTGATATCTTTTTCTTGCCTAATCGCTATAGCAAGTACTTCCAGTGCTATGTTGAATAGGAGTGGTGAGAGAGGACAGCCTTGTCTTGTGCCAGAATTTAGAGGGAAAGCTTTTAGTTTTTCTCCATTGAGGATAATATTTGCCACTGGCTTGTGGTAGATTGCCTTAACTATATTGAGAAAGGTTCCTTCCATTCCCATCTTGCTGAGAGTTTTGATCAAGAATGGGTGTTGGACCTTGTCAAATGCTTTCTCTGCATCTATTGATATAATCATGTGGTTTTTATTTTTCTTGTTGTTGATGTTGTGTATTATGTTGATAGACTTACGGATGTTAAACCATCCTTGCATTCCTGGGATGAAACCTACTTGATCGTAGTGGATGATCTTCTTAATGAGGTATTGAATCCTATTTGCCAGGATTTTGTTGAGGATCTTTGCATCTGCATTCATCAGCGATATTGGTCTGTAATTTTCTTTTTTCATAGCATCTCTTTCTGGTTTAGGTATCAAGGTGATGTTGGCTTCATAAAAGCTATTTGGGAGTGTTTCCACTTGTTCAATTTCATGAAAGAGTCTTGCCAGGATTGGTAGTAGTTCCTCTTGGAAAGTTTGATAGAATTCATTAGTGAATCCATCTGGGCCTGGGCTTTTGTTTTTGGGCAGACTTTTGATTACCATTTTTATTTCATCAATGGTGATGGGGGTGTTTATATATGCTACATCCTCTTCTTTCAACCGTGGAAGATTATAAGAGTCCAAGAATTTATCCATTTCTTCCAGGTTCTCATTTTTAGTGGCATAGAGTTTTTCAAAGTAGTTTCTGATTACCCTTTGAATCTCTGTCATATCAGTAGTGATCTCTCCTTTTTCATTCCTAATACGAGTTATCAAGTTTCTCTCTCTCTCTTTCTTTGTTAGGTTTGCCAGTGGTCTATCAATCTTGTTTATTTTTTCGAAGAACCAACTTCTGCTTTTGTTGATCTTTCGTATTGTTTTTTTGGGTTTCCACTTCGTTGATTTCTGCTCTCAGCTTTGTTATTTCCTTCTCTCTCCCTATTTTTGGGTCCTTTTGTTGAGCACTTTCTAGTTCTATTAGCTGTGTCATTAAGCTACTCAGGTAAGCTCCTTCTTCCTTCCTGATGTGTGCTTGCAAAGCTATAAATTTTCCTCTCAGTACTGCTTTTGCTGTGTCCCATAAGTTCTGATAGTTTGTGTCTTTATTGTCATTTGTTTCCAGGAACCTTTTGATTTCCTTCTTGATTTCATCTCGGACCCACTGGTTATTGAGTATGAGGCTGTTTAACTTCCAGGTGTTAAAGTTTTTCTTCTGAGTCCCTTTGGAATTCACAAATAATTTCAGAGCCTTGTGGTCAGCAAAGGTAGTCTGCAAAATTTCTATACTCTTGATCTTATGGAGGTATGTTTTATGTGCCAGCATGTAGTCTATCCTGGAGAATGTCCCATGTACATTGGAGAAGAATGTGTATCCATGTTTCTGGGGATGGAGTGTCCTATATATATCCACTAGGCCTCTTTCTTCCATTTCTCTCCTCAGGTCTAGTATATTCTTGTTGGGTTTCAGTCTGGTTGACCTATCCAGTGTTGACAAAGCAGTGTTGAGGTCCCCCACAATTATTGTGTTGTTATTGATATTGTTTTTCAGATTTGTCAACAGTTGTTTTAAATATTTTTCTGGCCCCTCATTTGGTGCATATATGTTTAGGAGAGTTATTTCTTCCTGCTCTACATACCGCTTGATTAATATAAAATATCCATCTTTGTCCCTTACAACCTTCCTGAGTATAAAGTTTGCATTATCTGATATTAGTATGGCCACTCCAGCTTTTTATGGGTGTTGTTTGCTTGGATAACTTTTTTCCAGCCTTTTATTTTGAGTGTATGTTTGTTCTGACTATTCAGGTGCGTTTCTTGTAGGCAGCAGAAGGTTGGATTGAGTTTATTGATCCATTTAGCCACTCTGTGTCTCTTAACTGGTGCATTTAGTCCATTGACGTTGAGAGAAAGAATTGTCCTGGGATTTAATGCCATCTTTATATCGAAATTTGGTGTGTCTTTTGGTCAGTTTTGTCTTAGATTAGGTCTTTCAGTTTTTCTCTTAAGACTGGTTTTGAGTCTGTAAAGTTTCTGAGCTGTTTTTTGTCTGTGAAACCATGTATTCTTCCGTCAAACCGGAAAGTGAGTTTTGCTGGGTACAGTATTCTAGGTGAAGCATTCATTTCATTCAGTCTTGTCACTATATCCCACCACTGCTTTCTGGCATTGAGTGTTTCTGGTGACAGGTCTGCTGTAAATCTCAAGGATGCTTGCTTGAATGTAATTTCCCCTTTTGATCTTGCTGTTTTCAGAATTTTGTCTCTATCTGTGGGATTTGTCATTGTGACTAGGATGTGTCTTGGGGTGGTTTTTCTTGGGTCTCTTTTGGTTGGTACTCTTCGAGCATGCAGGATTTGATCACATATATTCTTTAGCTCTGGGAGTTTCTCTTTAACGATGTTCTTGACCGTTGATTCTTCCTGGAAATTTTCTTCCTGGGTCTCTGGGACTCCAATGATTCTTAAGTTGTTTCTGTTGATCTTATCATAGACCTCTATTTTCATCTGTTCCCATTCTTTGACTAATTTTTCCATTGTCTGTTCATTTGTTTTAAGTTTTTTTCCAATCTCTCCTGTTGTATGGAATTGTTATGTATCTCATCTTCCACAGCACCAAGTCTATTCTCAACTTCTGATACCCTGTCCCAGAGCTTATCCATTTTGTCATTCACTTCGTTTACTGATTTTTTCAGGCCTGTTAGTTGACATGTTATTTCAGTTTGGAGTTTTGTGATTTCTGTCTTCATATTTTCTTGATTCTTATTAGTGTTCTGTTCTATTCTATTCATGGTTTCTTTGAGTTCTTTGAGTATATTCCATATTGCTACTCTAAAGTCCTTATCTGAGAGACTGATTAGTTGGTTGGTCGTTAACTGGTCATCAGATTTGTCATCTTCATTCTCTATGTCTGATGCTGGCCTGTGTTGTTTCCCCATTGTCACACTTGTATTGTCGGTTTTTCTACGTGTTGTGGTGGTATTCATTGGTTATATGATGCAGGCAACACACTTCTCTGGCTCTGCCCTTTCTGGATGGGCCGACTTGCCCCCAAGGTAGGGGAGTCCTCTGTCGATGAAGCCTCACACAGGATCAAATCTTAGGCCCAAGCACGCAGCAGAGAAGACAGTCTGGAGAGAAATTCTTGCTTCTGTGATCCAGCACAGTTCTTAGTGTGGTTTTTTTCTTCTTGTGATGGTGTTCTTTTTTTAGAAAGAGCGCACAGCTGCGTAGCGAAGTGGAGGTAAGTGCCTTCTGGAGCCTCTTTTCAGCCCACTCTCAGGAGGTTCACGCAACAGGATAGCAGAGAGACACACACAGGCAGCACTCACAGTTTTTCACAGTCGGACCCCACTGGTCAGGCGTAGTTTTCACTCGCTCGCTGGGCAGCTTCAGAATGCTGTATTTTTGGGGTTCACTTCCCAGGACTCTGAGGAGAGTCACTGGCTCGCTGGGTAGCTTCCGAATGTAGTTTCTTTGGGGTTCGCTTCCCAGGGCTCTGAGGAGACCTTCCAGAGTTCAGGAAAGACAGAGAAGGGTAGGACAGGGCTCCCTTCCGGTGATCAGTTTCCTCAGAAGAAGCACAGCCGGGTGGAGACTCTGCAGGTAGAGCAATCAGCACTCTGCCTGAAAACCCCCACATGCAGCCATTTCTCACTCACTCACTGGCTCGCTGGGTAGCTCCCGAATGTAGTTTCTTTGGGGTTCGCTTCCCAGGGCTCTGAGGAGACCTTCCAGAGTTCAGGAAAGACAGAGAAGGGTAGGACAGCGCTCCCTTCCGGTGCTCAGTTCCTCAGAAGAAGCACAGCCCGGTGGAGACTCTGCAGGTAGAGCAATCAGCACTCTGCCTGAAAACCCCCACATGCAGCCATTTCTCACTCACTCACTGGCTCGCTGGGTAGCTCCCGAATGTAGTTTCTTTGGGGTTCGCTTCCCAGGGCTCTGAGGAGAGCTTCCAGAGTTCAGGAAAGACAGAGAAGAGTAGGACAGGGCTCCCTTCAGGTGCTCAGTTTCTGGTTCGCTGGGTAGCTTCCAAATGTAGTTTCTTTGGGGTTCGCTTCCCAGGGCTCTGAGGAGAGCTTCCAGAGTTCAGGAAAGACAGAGAAGGGTAGGACAGGGCTCCCTTCTGGTGCTCAGTTCCTCAGAAGGAGCACAGCCCGGTGGAGACTCTGCAGGTAGAGCAATCAGCACTCTGCCTGGAAACCCCCACATGCAGCCATTTCTCACTCACTCACTGGCTCGCTGGGTAGCTTCCGAATCTAGTTTCTTTGGGGTTCGCTTCCCAGGGCTCTGAGGAGACCTTCCAGAGTTCAGGAAAGACAGAGAAGGGTAGGACAGGGCTTCCTTTCGGTGCTCAGTTCCTCAGAAGAAGCACAGCCCGGTGGAGACTCTGCAGGTAGAGCAATCAGCACTCTGCCTGAAAACACCCACATGCAGCCATTTCTCACTCACTCTTAAATATACTTTTTAAAGCATTATCCAAAAAGTTTCCTGATCCTAGACTGTTCCTAGGAATAGAATCAGGATGCCCAAGATTTTGATACGACACTCAAATTGACCTTTATTGTCTAGTCTTTTATGTATTGCCTCTCCCCTCACCCCTGTGTCTCTCCTACCTCCTCACACCCAGGCCCTGAACCATTATCTTCCCCTTATTCAACCCTCCTTATCCTCAGTTCCTAATTGGGTAGACACCAAGACTGACCTTTTGCCCCAACACCACCATCCAGCTCCTCATTGAAAGACTCCCTCTTGGTCCCCAGCTCATGCCTCTACAAATAACTACAACCAACACACCTGTTGACCCATGTTTGGTGGCCCCTCATGCCCCCATCAAACTATGGACTGTTGCATGATACTGGAATCAGCTTCAGCAAAACCCCTAGTTCAAGGACAATATAGGGTTCCATAATGCTTCAAAACATGTCTCAAACTCAACTATCACCTGTTGTCTTCAAATGCCCTTGTTTTCTTGTTTTTCTTTTTAAAACATAAAAGGGTCACATGTATCTCTTTTGTATATCTCAGATGTACTCCCTTAACATCTATAACTCTTTTCGAATATCCTCATATAGTGACAATTTTGCCCACTAGATTAGTTATTTGATTGTTTGATTTTCCCCCCTGTGAGACCTGTTTTATAAGCAATACTGGTATAAGAGTAACTCTGTATAGATTTCACGTTTATACCAAGTTACGGGAAATGTTGGACTTTATTCTTGGGCCCCGAGATGCACCAACAATATCTTGTGGCATTGCTTCTCTTTTGCATAGGCATATTAAAAGGGGAAAATAATACATATGCAAACAAGTTCTTATCTAATAGAGATGGGAACACAAATTTGGTGATGTAATTAGGCCTTTTACCCTGAACATTGGCATAATGATTTGGCTCAGGCCTCAGAAGAATGGGCATAGCCCACACACACCTGAACAATGGATACCATCTGTGGAAACAACCACAATTGTCTTTAACATTACCAGGATCCAAGCCTCTACCAGGGAAGACCTACCACTGCTTTGGCATTGACTTACTCCAAAGAGTGCTCCCAACACACAGGTGACTCAGCAAAAGTCTGCATGCAGCGCAGATCGCTTCGCATTTAATGATATGCTGAAACTAGAGGATGCTCCACATCAGCCTGACATCGATGAAAGAAATGCACAGAATCCAGAGTCTTTAAATATAAGAGTCTGATACCAACAATAGCTAAAGTGTGAAAAAGTTTCACCGGGACCTTGAGAATGACTGGATTTGAATAGACTCTGGAACCCAGAGTCTGTCTTATGCCAATAAACTTCTGGGGTGAGGCCTTTTTGTAATCAGGTCAAGGATTTTTTTCCATTTTCTCCATTTTTCTGGACCTACGCAAATATTGGCAACTGCTACTATCACACCTTTACTATATTTTTTACTCTTATTATTTAAGGAAAAAATACAACTTACTGAACTTAAAAACAAATTACTGTAGTAGAATGCCTGTCTTGAATACAGGCAGGGGATGGGAAGGGGGGAGGGGGTAATGTTGCACTGGTGAAGGGGAGTGTTCTGGTTATTACTGTAACCCAAATATGATCATGTTACTTAAATAAAAATATATTTTTTAAAAAAGATCTAGGAATGTGAACCAGCTTCTGAGCTCAGGATATTAGAGAAGTGGTTGCATGGGTCAGGGATCACAAGGAAGTAGGAATTTTAGCCTCTGTGATGAGGTGTAGATTTTGTACTAGCATCCACACCCCACTGGGTTTCCATGCACTCAGTGATAGGGAGTTACAGGGAGTTTTACAAGGAACATCATAAGACCCTCTTTGCCTCTGGTATTATGTATAATTGCTTCTCCTGACAGTAAGAAGCTCTAGGCTTAAAGAATGTGCTTATTATCTGAGCTCTTTTTCTCTTTTTATTTTACCAGGAGCTGCCAAACCTGGGCATCCACTTCTACCTTTACCATCGGCAATATGGGGACTGAGTTTTATTTCACTAATACCTACAATCTTTTTTTCAAAAAGAAAATGGAAGAGAAAAAGAAAAAGTTCAGTAGCAAGTGTATTTGTTAAAATTATTTTATCTACAATAAACTTATTAAAACAATAGCAGAAGGTTTAGTAAGTTTTTTTAAGATAAGAGATAAAAATACAATAAAAAGGCATGTGTGTGGCAATTGTTGTTTGCATAGGTACAGCAGTATATGGGAGAAATAGAAAGGAAAAATCTTTGGCCTAAAAACAGGGAAACCTTAACCATAAAGTATTCTGGCATAAGATCAACTCTGGGCTCCAAGTATACTAAGTTGTCCAAACCCTGAGTCAGTCTCTTTGGTTCCAGTAAAAGCTCTTCACAATCACGGTTGTTGCTATCAGTTTTCTGTAGTTAGAGTTCCTGGTTTCTGTACAGATCCTATGTTGAAATCAGGGTGATGCAGAGCGTTTTCTGTTTTCATCTCACTATTAGGTGGCAAGGCAGAGAACCCTGCTCTGAAAGGTTGCTGCTGTTACCAAGTCGTCAGGGTGTCATATGAACCCTCTCTGGATTAAGTTGATGCCAGGGCAGCAGTAGGGCCTTCCTTGGTAGAAGTTCGATTCCTAGTGATGCTGTAGAAAACTGTGGTTATTTCCATAGATGGGATCCAATGTTCGGGGTGAATGGTCAATGTCCTATCTTCTTAAGCCCAAGCCAAGTAACTATGACAAGTGTTCCGGGTAACACCTACATTCTTAACCCAGCCAAAATATGTCTTCTTAAGTAGAGATGAAAGCTGTGGGGCTGGAGAGATAGCATGTAGGTACCTTGCAAGCAGAAGGATGGCAGTTCGAATCCAGGCATCCCATATGGTCCCCCGAGCCTGCCAGGAGCGATTTCTGAGCGTAGAGCCAGAAGTAACTCCTGAGCGCTGCTGGGTGTGACCCAAAAACCAAAAAAAAAAAAAGAAAGAAAGAAAAAGAAAAGAAAGTTGCTCAGGCACCATCAGAAAGGAGTGCATAAAAATTAGTCCATTGCTCCCCTAAGTAGGATAAAAAAATTTAGTGGATATGGGAGGGCGCATGTACAGTGGGGGTCTTCAGGGACAAATATCCAGAAAAAGAGAAGTGAGAATGCAATTCTGGTATTTAATAGAAGCTTATCAATCAGGTTCTAAACCTCCAAAGCAGCCAGAGGTTCCTGGAGATTAATTGCCTATATTAGTATTATGTCAGTGAGCAGGAATCTTGAGGTTCCTCAGTACAAATCCTCCTATCTTTGCAACTTTCCTTTTGGGACCTTTACCCCTGATGGAATTCCACCTTTCAGTAGGTTTTCTTTCCCTGACTGAGGTGGCTAGCTTGCTCAGGAGCAGTCTTTGTGAAAGCAATCTGTCATTTTTGTAGAGGAAAAACATGTAGTTTTCCTCTGCAGCAAGACCTTCTCTGATATTTGCCTTTATCAAAACTGCAACAAGTGCTTTGGCTTTATGTTTGTTTTTACTTTCTTGGACCCAAGAATTATCTTTCCAATTTCAGGACTAGTGGAGTTTGTTAGCTTACTTAAGAATGTGGCATTTTAGGGGCCAGAGCAATAGCACAGCAATAGGGCATTTACCTTGCATGCAGCTGACCCTGGATCGGCCTGGGTTTGATCCCTGGCCTCCCATATAGTCCGCCAAGACAGGAACGATTTCTGAGCACACAGCCAGGACTAACCCCTGATCATCACCAGGTGTAACCCAAAAACCAAACCAAAACAAAACAAAAAATAATGTGGCCTTTTGTTTCTTCTGGGTCAATTGGAGATTTCTGGATTGTTTTCCTAATGTGCAAAGTAGTCTGAGAGATAAATTTATTTCTAATAAGTATATTTCAGAACCATTAAAGTATAGATTGGTATATTTGATTAATGTTTCTGACAATCATTTGGGAAAAGTTGGGGTGGTTTATTCTGGACCTGTTTCACCTAGGCCACCTGATTTTAGCTAAGAGTCTTGGCTTTTGTCCTTATCAATTCCTCTATTATGCATTAGAAAAAGTGACAGAACCACCATTTTGTAGTCTTAGACAATTATTGTTTATTCCTTAGTGGGAAATTTAGTAGACACTACTATGCCTGTGTCTTTGGTCTCTGGTTCCCATATTTCTTCTACACCTACCTCCAATGAACAAATTTCTGCCAACATTTTCCATTTTTGTCATTGTCTCAAAGGCCTTCTTCTCATTATTTCACTCTCATCCCAAACTGCCCTTATTATGGATTGAGTGAGGTGAAGATTTGATAGCTTTGCTTGGTAATACTTTGCAAGGAAGTAGGGCACCTTGAGGCATTGGCAGTGATTAGAGTAGAAGTGCCACTGATCAGGAGGAAGAATAACTGCAGTGGCCTGAGAAGAGCTAACTATTGATTGTTATTTTCCCTGATTACCAGTAAAGCAAAATACACATGGAATACATGTGTTTTTCACAAAGACCATACTGGTAGTGCCTCTGGCTCTAGAATACAGTAGAAAGCAAATGGAATAGCCATCTCAGTAAAAAGACCAGACAGGTTCCTAAGTTGCCTTTCGGGCATGAGAATAGTGGGATCCAATTGTCTGGTTGCCTCACAAGAAGGCAGGTCTTTTAGCCTCCTAGTCATTTGGTTGGAAGAAATGTTGAATGCAAGCTGTCTAGTCACTTCAGAGGGAGGTGGGCAGTGAGTTTTCATTGATCACCAGGAGTGAGGGTGTGATTTTTTTTGCCTAGGAATGTATAACATAGAAAAATTGTATGTCGCGATGTTTCTTTTATTTACTCTTTGGGGAAAAGAAAAAAATTATTCTTAAGGAGATCTTGGACCACAATTATCTGTGTTCAGAGTTTACTCCTGGCTTTGTGCTCTGAGAACACTCCTGGTGGTATCCAGGGACCCCTATGCAATGCTGGTGGTTGAGCCATAATTTACTGCATGCAAAGAGAGCACCTAAATTCCTGTACTATCTTTGAACCCTGGCTCAGTTTGAAAATTGTCCCTGGTTTTCCTAGCCATAAATTTAATATAGAATTCTGCAGGTATAGCAGGGTCCAGCACGTGTTTCTTGCAATACTTGGGAGGTTTTTGGTGAAGTTCCTATAATAACTAGGACTTGGTAATTTCTGAGCATTTCCCCTTACATTGAAAAAATAGGTCTATTTGATAAAGGAGAGAATAAGTCACACTTTTGTTTTCCGGCCAGCCTTTATCACTGTCAAAAGGATCATCAGGCATAAGAAAATCAACTTGTCCCTTTCAACCTTGGGGCGACTTCTCGTGAGACTCCAGCTGCTCCTGTGCCTGTTGCAATTCTCTTTCCTTCTTCCCATCCAAGAAGACCCTCAAGTTTGCTTTCCTTGGCTCTACTCACTGTGGCCTACTTGCTCTTTGAAACCAAGAATGCGTCCTGTCTGGTTGTTGATGCCTGGAATCCCAGTACTTCCTCTGCAATTTTGAAAGATGTATTGTCCGGCCTGATACCCAAGGAACAGGCCAAAATTAAAAATTCAGACAACATGGCAAGACAGTAGTTGGTCAAATCATTGTTGATATGGTGTATGGTGGCATGAAAGGCATGAAGGGATTGGTGTATGAAATGTCGGTTCTTGATCCTGATGAGGGCATCCACTACTGAGGCTATAGTATCCTCAAATACCAAAGGCTACTGCCCAAAGCTAAGAGTGGGGAATAGCCCTTATCTGAGGGCTTGTTTTGGCTGCTGGTAACCAGAAAAATTCTAACAAAGGGACAGGTATTTTAACCTCAAAATAGTGGACTGAAAGGGCACCTCTGCCTTCTCATGTCATCACCATGATGGATAACTTTCCCAACAATTTGCATTTCGGGTCTCAAGACAGTAAAACCATTACAGCCCTCAACAGTGAAAGTAATTTTGGTGAAGCATACGCAGAGGGTATCAACAAACCAAGTACTAGGAGTTTATTTACGAGGACTATATAGATCTGATTGCAAAGCTGTGTTCTGTTGCATCAAAGATTTACTGAAATCTCTAACTGGAGGGCAGCAGCAATGGAGTCATTGACTCTAAGCTGGACAGGTCCCACAATTTCACCAATATGTTCGACTATACCGATGCTCATTTCACTGAACACATGCGCTTGTACCTCACCATCCACAGTACCACAGGAGTGGCAATGTAAGTGCCCATACCAGCCACTTAGTGGGCAGTGCCCTTTCAGATTCTTGCCTGTCCTTTGCAGCATGTATGAAAGGGCTGGCAGAGCCCCTCTATGGACTTGAAAACTGGAAGTGTGTGCATGGCTGACACACTATAGAAGGAAGTTGACAAAGACGTGTCAGATGAGAAGTTTTGAGACTACATATGGAATACATTCAACTTAGGACTGGTTGCCCCAGGCTATGGCCACGCAGTCCTAAGAAAGACATATCCATATTATTTATACCTGTTAGCAGGAGTTTTCTTTGAAACAACTTTCCCAAGGCCCCATGTTTAAGTTAGTTGCTCCGCTCAACAAGATTGTGTCCAGTGTTCTCTTAGAGCAGGCAAGGCAAAGAATCCTTGACCCAATGTTGAGATGCTCATAGTAAAGTGTTACTTTAGTACTAGGGCGTGACAGAGATGAATTAGTACACAGTCCTGTTTGGAGTGCCACAGGCACTGGGTGTGCTGGCACAGCTTACCTGGAGCTTTGCCCTGGGCTTCCCTCTAGAGAGGCCAAAGTCCAGGAACACAGATGGTCTGATGAAGTTTGTAGACTCTAAGTCCAGTAAAACTGAAGACTAGGGTAAAACTAATTACTAGAAAGTGATGGAACTTTAAAAATGTATACTTTGAGAGGCCTTTAAAGACTTTTAAATTGTATCCAAGACACTGATACTATTTTGAGGTTAATATAAATTAAGACTTTAAGATATTAAAAGTGACCCCTTCCCTAAACAGCTTCTTTCCTCTGCCTGGTAGGAGTTGCCCATCCATTGTAGAATGATCAGGACCAATGCAGGTGGTACATATTAGCTTTGCAATGCTCCCCCCTTCTCTAGAGAACATCTTGTCCCTTTTCTCTGGGACAAAACAGGTTGCAGGCAATCTGCAGTCATGTCAAAAGCTTTTGGTTTTATCTTTAATGGACCAGCAAACCAGGATTCTTCTGATTTCATAGGAATCATGTTCTGAGACCCGTTTTCCTCTTTGTACATGCAAAAGCAAAATCTGAACAAAATTTGTTGGTTAGCCAGGTGTGCTTTGGTCCTTTACTTTCTTCCAAAAAAGGTGATCAATAAAAGATGGCATTTATTGAAGTGGCACCTACTTTTTTAAATTCTTAAATGAAAACTAAGGTTCAGGATTGTTCTATTTGCCACTACTTTAACACCCAGGCCTTTCTGTACTTTTTCTACTTGCTACAAACCTCAGACCGAGGATGCTCTGCATCTTCACTTCAAACCTGAATGTGAGCCTGAGTGGGTGCAGTATTCTAGGCAAAGAATTCATTTCATTGAGTTTTGTTATTATGTTCCACCACTGCCTTCTGGCCTTGAGGATTTCTTAAGACATGTCTGCTGTAAATCTTAAGAATGCTCCTTTGAATGTAATTTCTCTTTTTTATCTTGCTGCTTTCAGTATTCTATCCCTATCTGTGGGATTTGTCATTGTGACTAAGATATGTCTTGGGGTGCTTTTCTTTGGGCTTCTTTTAGCTGGTAATCTTTGAGCATGGAGGATTTGGTTGCAAGCACTCTAGCTCTGGGAGTTTCTCTAAAATGATGTCCTTGACTGTTGATTCTTCCTAGGAATTTTTTTCCTGGGTCTCTGTAGCTTCAATGATTCTTATGTTGTTTCTGTTGAATTTATCAAAGACTTCTATTTTCATCTGTTCACATTCTTTGAGGGTTTTTTCCATTATCTGATCATTTGCTTTAAGGCTCTTTTCCAATCTCTTTTGTTGTATGGAGTTGTGCATCTCCTCTTTCAGCTCACTGATTCTGTTCTTAGTCATTGTTGGAGAGGCTTTCCACTGAGTCTTTTATTTTGCCTATCAAGATATTCAGTCCTGTTATTTCAGTTTAACATTTTTTTCATTTCTATTTTTATATCCTCTTGACTCTTATTTGTGGTTTGTTCAGCTCGTTTTAAGCTTTCTTTGAATTCTATGGGAATCCTTCATATTGCTTCTCTAAACTCCTTATCTGAGAGGCTAAATAAGTGGTTGACACTTTTTGGGTCATCAGGGCTTCCATCTTTATTTTCTATGCACGGTGGAGGCCTGTGTTGATTTCCCATTGTAGGTGGTATTTTCTACATGTTGTGCTGGGGCTTATTGGCTAAATATGTGCATGGCCACAAAGCAGAGCAGCCATGCTCATCTGTCTCTGGCCTTTGTGGGTGGGGTTAGCTCACCTCTGTTGCTGAGTGATCAGGAGCTCTTCCGGGACGGGTGGTTCATGAATGCAGCAGAGCCAGTTCCTAAAATGACATATTCAAAGTATTGAATAAAAAATATTCCCTACTTAGAGTCCACTATCCAGTAAAATGAATATTTATACTTAAAGGAGGGATAAGAACCATTTTAGACAAATAAGAACTGGCAGAATTTGAAACAACTAAACCAATACTTTAATATTTACTGAAAATTTTCTATTAAAAACAAATACTTGCAGAAACAGTCAGATTCCATACACATAAATATAAGAACAGCAAATGTCTAGAAATCAACTCAACAAAAAAAGTGGAATCCCTATACAATAACTTTATTTTTTTTTTTTTTTTTTTTATTTTTTATCTTTATTTAAACACCGTGATTACAAACATGATTATAGTTGTATGATTACAGTCATGTAAAGAGCACCCCCCCTTCACCGGTGTAACATTCCCACCACCAATTTCCCAGATCTCCCTCCTCCCCACCCCCCTACACCTGTACTCGAGACAGGCTTTCTACTTCCCTCATTCATTCACATTTTATGATAGTTTTCAGTGTAGTCATCTCTGCAACTGCACTCATCACTCTATGTGATGAGCTGCATGTCCTGAGCTGCACCTACCAGCCCTCATCTCTCTTGTCTCTGAGATATTGTTAAAAATGTCCTTCATTTTTCTTAAAGCCCATAGATGAGTGAAACCATTCTGCGTCTTTCTCTCTCCCTCTGACTTACTTCACTCAGCATAATAGATTCCATGTACATCCATGTATTGGAAAATTTCATGACTTCATCTCTCCTGATGGCTGCATAGTATTCCATTGTGTATATGTACCACAGTTTCTTCAGCCACTCATCTGTTGAAGGGCATCTTGGTTGTTTCCAGAGTCTGGCTATTGTAAATAGCGCTGCAATGAATATAGGAGTAAGGAAGGGTTTTTTGTATTGTATTTTTGTGTTTCTTGGGTATATTCCTAGGAGTGGTATAGCTGGATCGTATGGAAGCTCAATTTCCAGTTTGTGAAGGAATCTCCATATCGCTTTCCATAAAGGTTGTACTAGACGGCATTCCCACCAGCAGTGAAAAAGAGTTCCTTTCTCTCCACATCCCCGCCAGCACTGCTTGTTTTCCTTTCTTGTGATGTGTGCCAATCTCAGTGGCGTGAGGTGGTACCTCATAGTAGTTTTGATTTGCATCTCCCTGACGATTAGTGATGTTGAACATCTTTTCATGTGCCTTTTGGCCATTTGCCTTTCTTCTTTTTCAAAGTGTCTGTTCATTTCTTCTCCCCATTTTTTGATGGGGTTAGTTGTTTTTTTCTTGTATAGTTCTGTCAGTACCTTGTAAATTTTGGATATTAGCCCTTTATCTGATGTGTATTGGGTGAATAATTTCTCCCACTCAGTGGGTGGCCTTTGTATTCTGGGCGCTATTTCCTTTGAGATGCAGAAGCTTTTCAGCTTAATATAGTCCCATCTGTTTATCTCTGCTTCCACTTGCTTGGAAAGTGCTGTCTCCTCCTTAAAGATGCCTTTAGTCTCAATGTCCTGGAGTGTTTCACCTACATGTTGTTCTATATACCTTATAGTTTCAGTTCTGATATCAAGGTCTTTAATCCATTTGGATTTTACCTTTGTATATGGTGTTAGCTGGGGGTCTGAGTTCGCTTTTTTGCAAGTGGTTAACCAGTTGTGCCAACACCACTTGTTGAATAGGCTTTCCCTGCTCCATTTAGGATTTTTTGCTCCTTTATCAAAAACAAGGTGGTTATATGTCTGAGGAACCTTCTCTGAGTACTCAAGCCTATTCCACTGATCTGAGGGTCTGTTTTTATTCCAATACCATGCTGTTTTTATAACTGTTGCTTTGTAATACAACTTAAAATTGGGGAAAGTAATGCCTCCCATATTCCTTTTCCCAAGGAGTGCTTTAGCTATTCGAGGTTGTTTGTTGTTCCAGATGAATTTCAGAAGTATTTGATCCACTTCTTTGAAAAATGTCATGGGTATCTTTAGAGGAATCGCGTTAAATCTGTACAATGCTTTTGGAAGTATTGCCATTTTAATGATG
This sequence comes from Suncus etruscus, assembly GCF_024139225.1. Taxonomy (NCBI): domain Eukaryota; kingdom Metazoa; phylum Chordata; class Mammalia; order Eulipotyphla; family Soricidae; genus Suncus; species Suncus etruscus. The sequence goes on from NC_064868.1 coordinate 119,409,570, forward strand.
TTGATCCTGCCAATCCATGAGCATGGTATGTGTTTCCATTTCCGCGTGTCCTCTCTTATTTCTTGGAGCAGTGTTTTGTAGTTTTCTTTGTATAGATCCTTCACATCTTTAGTCAGGTTGACTCCAAGATATTTGAGTTTGTGTGGAACTAATGTGAATGGGATTGTTCTCTTAATGTCCATTTCTTCCCTATCATTATTCGTGTATAAAAAGGCCATTGATTTTTGTGTGTTAATTTTGTATCCTGCCACTTTGCTATACAAATCTATTATTTCTAGAAGCTTTTTGGTAGAGTCTTTAGGGTTTTCTAAGTAGAGTATCATGTCATCTGCAAACAGTGAGAGCTTGACTTCTTCCTTTCCTATCTGAATTCCCTTGATATCTTTTTCTTGCCTAATCGCTATAGCAAGTACTTCCAGTGCTATGTTGAATAGGAGTGGTGAGAGAGGACAGCCTTGTCTTGTACCAGAATTTAGAGGAAAGGATTTTAGTTTTTCTCCATTGAGGATAATATTTGCCACTGGCTTCTGGTAGATGGCTTTGACTATATTGAGAAAGGTTCCTTTTATTCCTATCTTGCTGAGAGTTTTAATCAAGAATGGGTGTTGAACCTTATCAAATGCTTTTTCTGCATCTATTGATATGACCATGTGATTTTTATTTTTGTTGTTGTTTATGTTGTGTATTATATTAATAGATTTACGGATGTTAAACCATCCTTGCATTCCTGGGATGAAACCTACTTGATCAAAGTGAATGATCTTCTTGATGAGGCACTGGATCCTGTTCGCCAGGATTTTGTTGAGGATCTTTGCATCTGTGTTCATCAGGGATATTGGTCTGTAATTTTCTTTTTTGGCAGCATCTCTATCAGGTTTTGGTATTAAGGTGATGTTGGCTTCATAAAAGCTATTTGGAAGTATTCCTGTTTTTTCGATTTCATAAAAGAGCCTGGCCAGAATTGGTAGTAGTTCCTCTTGAAAGGTTTGAAAGAATTCATTCGTGAATCCATCAGGGCCTGGGCTTTTGTTTTTGGGTAAATTTTTGATTACAGTTTTAATTTCCTCAATAGTGATGGGGGTGTTTAGATATGCTACCTCTTCTTTATTCAACCGTGGAAGGTTATATGAGTTCAGAAATTTATCCATTTCTTCCAGGTTCTCATATTTAGTGGCATAGAGTTTCTCAAAGTATTCTCTGAATACCCTTTGAATCTCTGCAGTATCTGTAGTGATCTCCCCCTTCTCATTTCTAATACGCGTTATCAAGTTTCTCTCTTTCTTTTGCTTTGTGAGTTTTGCCAATGGTCTATCAATCTTGTTTATTTTTTCAAAGAACCAACTTCTGCTTTCGTTGATCTTTCGGATTGTTTTTTGGGTTTCCACTTCGTTGATTTCTGCTCTCAGCTTTGTTATTTCCTTCTGTCTCCCTATTTTTGGGTCCTTTTGTTGAGCACTTTCTAGTTCTATTAGCTGTGTCATTAAGCTACTCAGGTAAGCTCCTTCTTCCTTCCTGATGTGTGCTTGCAAAGCTATAAATTTTCCTCTCAGTACTGCTTTTGCTGTGTCCCATAAGTTCTGATAGTTTGTGTCTTTATTGTCATTTGTTTCCAGGAACCTTTTGATTTCCTCCTTGATTTCATCTCGGACCCACTGGTTATTGAGTATGAGGCTGTTTAACTTCCAGGTGTTAAATTTTTTCTTCTGTGTCCCTTTGCAGTTCACATCTAACTTCAGAGCCTTGTGGTCAGCAAAGGCAGCCTGCAAAATGTCTATCTTTTTTATTTTATGGAGGTATGTTTTATGTGCCAGCACATGATCTATCCTGGAGAATGATCCATGTACATTGGAAAAGAATGTGTATCCAGGTTTCTGAGGATAGAGTGCCCTATATATATCTACTAGGCCTCTTTCATCCATTTCTTTTTGCAGGTCTAGTATATTTTTGTTGGGTTTCCATTTGGTTGACCTATCAAGTGTTGACAAGCCTGTGTTGAGGTCTCCCACAATTATTGTGTTATTATTGATATCCTTCTTCAGATTTGTCAACAATTGTATTAAATACTTTGCTGGACCCTCATTCGGTGCGTATATGTTTAGGAGAGTGATTTCTTCTTGCTGTACAAATCCCTTGATTAGTACATAATATCCATCTTTGTCCCTTACAATTTTTCTGAGTATAAAGTTTGTGTCATCTGATATTAGTATGGCCACCCCCGCTTTTTTAAGGGTGTTGTTTGCTTGAATGATTTTCCTCCAGCCTTTGATTTTGAGTCTATGTTTATTCTGACTATTCAGGTGTGTTTCTTGTAGACAGCAGAAGGTTGGCTTCAGTTTTTTGATCCATTTCGCCACTCTGTGCCTCTTAACTGGTGCATTTAGTCCATTGACATTGAGAGAAATAATTGTCATGGGATTTATTGCCATCTTTGTGTAGAAGTTTGGTGTGTTTTTTGTTCTGTCTTGTTTTTAGAGTAGATCTTTCAGTTTTTCTTTTAAGGCTGGTTTTGAGTCTGCAAAGATTTTGAGCTGTTGTTTATCTGTGAAGCCGTGTATACATCCGTCAAACCTGAAACTTAGTTTTGCTGGGTGCAATATTCTTGGCGAAGCATTTATTTCATTGAGTTTTGCCACTACGTCCCACCACTGCCTTCTGGCCTTGAGTGTTTCTGGTGACAGGTCTGCTGTAAATTTCAAGGATGCTCCGTGGAATGTAATTTCCCTTTTCGATCTTGCTGCTTGCAGTATTCTATCTCTATCGGTGGGTTTCATCATGGTGACTAGGATGTGTCTTGGGGTGTTTCTACTGGGGTCTTTTTTAGCTGGTACTCTTCGGGCATGCAGGATTTGGTCACATGTTTTCTTTAGCTCTGGTAGTTTCTCTGTGATGATGTTCTTAACCATTGATTCTTCCTGAAGATTTTCTTCTTGGGTCTCTGGAACTCCAATGATTCTGAAGTTGTTTCTGTTGAGCTTATCAAAGACTTCTATTTTCATCTTCTCATATTCTTTGAGTAAATTTTCCATTGTCTGATCATTTGATTTGAGGTTTTTTTCTAATCTCTTCTGCTGTGTAAAGTTGTTATGCATCTCATCTTCTAAAGCACTAATTCTATCCTCAGCTGCTGTTAACCTGTTGGAAAACTCATCCATTATGTTCTTCAATTCGTCTATTGAGTTTTTCAGACCTGTTATCTGATCTGATATTTCAGTTTGGAGTTTTCTGATTTCTGTCTTCATATTCTCTTGATTTTTATTAGTGCTCTGATTTATACTTTCTTTGATATCTGATAGCAACCTCCATATTTCGTCTCTAAACTCCATTTCTGAAAGACTGCTTAGGTAGTTGGTCGTTGTTGGGTCATCAGAGTTTCCATCTTCATTCTCTATGGTTGAAGTTGGTCTGCGTAGTCTCCCCATTGTCTCGCTTACGCTGTGGGTTTTTCTACGTGTTGTGGTGGTACTCATTGGCGAGGTGGAGTGCGCGGCCGCGAAGCGCAGCGGAGCGGCCGCGCTCCGGCCCCCAAACACTCACCTCAGCCGAGGCAAGCCGTCAGGGGATGCCTGGGGAGGCCCCCAAGTGTCTGCCAAGCAAAGAAACCAGCACAATCCACAACTCCAACAGAAAACTCACAGCCCCAGCGAGACACGCCTTGAAGAGATTAATGCTGAATCAGGTCAAAGTTCCCAGGTTGATGCAGGCTGGGGGAGGTCCCAAAATGTCTGCCGGGCCTAGGGGTCCAGCAGTCAGCCTGATCTGCAACTCCGGCCCCCAAACACTCACCTCAGCCGAGGCAAGCCGTCAGGGGATGCCTGGGGAGGCCCCCAAGTGTCTGCCAAGCAAAGAAACCAGCACAATCCACAACTCCAACAGAAAACTCACAGCCCCAGCGAGACACGCCTCAGCCGAGGCAAGCCGTCAGGGGATGCCTGGGGAGGCCCCCAAGTGTCTGCCAAGCAAAGAAACCAGCACAATCCACAACTCCAACAGAAAACTCACAGCCCCAGCGAGACACGCCTCAGCCGAGGCAAGCCGTCAGGGGATGCCTGGGGAGGCCCCCAAGTGTCTGCCAAGCAAAGAAACCAGCACAATCCACAACTCCAACAGAAAACTCACAGCCCCAGCGAGACACGCCTCAGCCGAGGCAAGCCGTCAGGGGATGCCTGGGGAGGCCCCCAAGTGTCTGCCAAGCAAAGAAACCAGCACAATCCACAACTCCAACAGAAAACTCACAGCCCCAGCGAGACACGCCTCAGCCGAGGCAAGCCGTCAGGGGATGCCTGGGGAGGCCCCCAAGTGTCTGCCAAGCAAAGAAACCAGCACAATCCACAACTCCAACAGAAAACTCACAGCCCCAGCGAGACACGCCTCAGCCGAGGCAAGCCGTCAGGGGATGCCTGGGGAGGCCCCCAAGTGTCTGCCAAGCAAAGAAACCAGCACAATCCACAACTCCAACAGAAAACTCACAGCCCCAGCGAGACACGCCTCAGCCGAGGCAAGCCGTCAGGGGATGCCTGGGGAGGCCCCCAAGTGTCTGCCAAGCAAAGAAACCAGCACAATCCACAACTCCAACAGAAAACTCACAGCCCCAGCGAGACACGCCTCAGCCGAGGCAAGCCGTCAGGGGATGCCTGGGGAGGCCCCCAAGTGTCTGCCAAGCAAAGAAACCAGCACAATCCACAACTCCAACAGAAAACTCACAGCCCCAGCGAGACACGCCTCAGCCGAGGCAAGCCGTCAGGGGATGCCTGGGGAGGCCCCCAAGTGTCTGCCAAGCAAAGAAACCAGCACAATCCACAACTCCAACAGAAAACTCACAGCCCCAGCGAGACACGCCTCAGCCGAGGCAAGCCGTCAGGGGATGCCTGGGGAGGCCCCCAAGTGTCTGCCAAGCAAAGAAACCAGCACAATCCACAACTCCAACAGAAAACTCACAGCCCCAGCGAGACACGCCTCAGCCGAGGCAAGCCGTCAGGGGATGCCTGGGGAGGCCCCCAAGTGTCTGCCAAGCAAAGAAACCAGCACAATCCACAACTCCAACAGAAAACTCACAGCCCCAGCGAGACATGCCTCAGCCGAGGCAAGCCGTCAGGGGATGCCTGGGGAGGCCCCCAAGTGTCTGCCAAGCAAAGAAACCAGCACAATCCACAACTCCAACAGAAAACTCACAGCCCCAGCGAGACACGCCTCAGCCGAGGCAAGCCGTCAGGGGATGCCTGGGGAGGCCCCCAAGTGTCTGCCAAGCAAAGAAACCAGCACAATCCACAACTCCAACAGAAAACTCACAGCCCCAGCGAGACACGCCTCAGCCGAGGCAAGCCGTCAGGGGATGCCTGGGGAGGCCCCCAAGTGTCTGCCAAGCAAAGAAACCAGCACAATCCACAACTCCAACAGAAAACTCACAGCCCCAGCGAGACACGCCTCAGCCGAGGCAAGCCGTCAGGGGATGCCTGGGGAGGCCCCCAAGTGTCTGCCAAGCAAAGAAACCAGCACAATCCACAACTCCAACAGAAAACTCACAGCCCCAGCGAGACACGCCTTGAAGAGATTCTTATACAATAACTTTAAATCACTTATTAAAGAGATAAATTAAGAGCTTGGAAAATGGAAAAATATTAAAAGCTTGTGCATTGGAAGAAAAAATATTGTTAAAGTGACTGTCCTACATAAGCTATTATATAAATTTATTGCTCTCCTCATCCAAATTCAGACGGCATTTTTCAAGGACCTAGAAAAGCCAATAAAATATTTGGAATTAGAAGAGCCCATGAATAGTCAAAATCATACTGAAAAATAAGAAATACAAAGGTATCTCATTACCTAACTTGGAAATTTACTATAATGCTATCGTTATTAAAACTACATGGTATTGGGGCCGGGTGGTGGTGCTAGAGGTAAGGTGCCTGCCTTGCCTGCGCTAGCCTAGGACGGACCGCGGTTCGATCCCCCGGTGTTCCATATGGTCCCCCAAGCCAGGAGCGACTTCTGAGCACATAGCCAGGAGTAACCCCTGAGCGTCAAATGGGTGTGACCCAAAAACAAAAAAAAAACAAAAAACAAACTACATGGTATTAAAATAAAGATAGACTCCTAATTAATGGGTCATAATCAAATATCCAATAACAAAACCCAATATGTATGAACAAATCATTTTTGATCAAGGAACTGAGAACATTAAATGAAGTAAATTTAGCCTCTTCAGCAAATGATGCTAGGAAAACTGAATAACTACATGTAAGAAAATAAAACTCGGGCTGGGCGGTGGCGCTGGAGGTAAGGTAAGCCTGCGCTAGCCTAGGACAGACCGCGGTTCGATCCCCCGGTGTCCCATATGGTCCCCCAAGAAGCCAGGAGCAACTTCTGAGCGCATAGCCAGGAGTAACCCCTGAGCGTCACAGGGTGTGGCCCAAAAACCAAAAAAAAAAAAAAAAAAAGAAAAAAAAGAAAATAAAACTCTATGTTTTACACCTTACAGAAAATCACTTTAAAGTATATCAAAGACCTACATATCTGGCCAGAAACTCTAATGTACATTGAGGACAATATTGGCAGAACACTCCAAGATTTAAACCTCAAGAACATCTTAAATGATCTGATACCCTAACAAAGGCAACAAAATAAAAATAAACAAGTGGTACTTCATCAAATTAAATAATTTCTCATCCACGACTGAGAGGAAAGTTTCCAGACACCACAAAAGGACCTAGGGGAAAGTAAAAGAGCATTATGGAGCCTGGAGTTATTCCCATGAGAGTATACTTCAAGGGCGGAGAAACTCTGTATCTCTTAGGCCAAGGGAATTTCCTTTCTAATCTCCCCAATATTTATTGTGCCTATGCAAAAAAAAGAAGTACAAATTAATTTTTAGTTGTTATTGTTGTTCTTGTTGTTTTGTTTTTATTTCGGGACCTTGTTTATTGTTTGGTTGTTCTCTTTATTGCTGTGGTGCTTTTAGGGGTTTTGTTTGATATTTTTGTATTGTTGTTATGTTTTTCTTCCTTTTTCCCTTTCTTCTTTTAAATCAATATTTATAGCCTCTAGAAGGACTCCTCCTATTTTTTCTCTTATTTAATTTTTGCACCTTTTAATATTCTTTCCTTCAAATAGAGCCACATAACTTGTGCCATCTTGTTTCATCTCACAATTTGAGGGGAAATAATGGAGGGTACCAAGACAAAACAACCATATGAAAATTGAATAGAAATAAATATGATCATACTTAGGTACCAAACCTAAAGCCAATGACAACAGAATCAATACCCAAACTACAACAAGCTAGGCACAGAGGGGACCACTTATACTAGTAGCCTGGGGGGGGGCAATGGAAGAGGATATGGGATGGATGCTGGGAACAGGGGTGGAGGGAGGACAACACTGGTGGTGGGAATGCCCCTGATTCAATGTCACTTTGTAACTAAAATATTAGTGTGAAAGATGTGTAATCCACTTTGTTCAAAATAAAAATTACTTTTAAAAAATTAAAGTGTTTCTGCATGGGGAAATAAACATGGCTAAAACTAAAAGACAGCTAAATAAACAGGAAAATATTTGCATTCAACACTTCATAGAGGGCTTTATATCCAGGATAAATAAAGTATTAAAAAAGATGAACAAAAGCAAATTAAAAATCCTATCAAAAATGGGGAGAGGAACTAAACAGAAACTTTTTAGAGGAAGACAAGCAGATGACCAGTAGTCACAAGAAAAAGTGCTCAGCATCATATAAAATTAGGGAAATATAAATCAAGGCTACAATGAGATATCTCATTTTAAATATAATGATACATATCAAAAATAGTGGGAACAATGTATGTTGGTGGGGTTATACTGAAAAGTGAACTCTCTTCCACTGCTGGTGTGAATGTTGTCTGGTTTAACCACTGTGGAAAACTGTATGAAAAGTTCTCAGTAAAATTAGAATTGAGCTGCCATATGACCCAGATATTTCACTTTTGGGTATCTAACCCATGATGTTAAAATATTCATTCAGGGGTACTGGGGGTAAAAAATTCATTAAAAAGAACACGTGAACACTATTATCCGTTGTTCCAAAAGTGCAATAGCTAAGATATAGTATCAATGAGTTGTCCCAGGACAGATATGTTTCAGGGCCAGAGAGATATCACAGCAGTAAAGCATTTGCCTTAGACACAGAAGGACGATGGTTTGAATCCTGGCATCCCATATGATCCCCCGAGCCTGCCAGGAATGATTTCTGAGCATAGAGCCAGGAGTAACCCCTGAGCGCTGCTGAATGTGACCCAAAAACCAAAACAAAAAATGCTGTGTTTCATTGTATAAAATTGTTCAGGACCCTGGTTATTCTGAGGTTTCTTCTGCCCATATCCACAGAAGGATCCAGATATCTATCTGTAGTGTATTTTCGTAAGATTGTTTTTGCCTGTCGTCCCACCTGGATCTTCCAGGTGGGGCGATTAAGGAAAGAATAAAGAGCTTGTGGGCAAGGTGAGAAAAACTTTTTGGCAGAATTGATGTCTGGCTCGGTTGTTGTTTTGGAGTTGGCATCAGAACTGTTAAAAGACTTGCCTCACCAACTTTTGTCCCTAACTTTTGTATCTGTCTGGATTATTTGTGATGGAGAATTATCACGTAGGCTTTCCCCAGGAGGGGGAACGGAAGAATGGGATATAATCTACCATTTTGGGAGATATTTCTGGACTCTCAAATCACCAGCAAGGGGTTCAAAATTTCCCAACAAATGGTGCCCGAAACAGGTGAATCTGGACCGTCTGTAACTGTAAGTGACATGTTTTATTGGAAATTGCCTCTGGAGGTCCTTGGCTGGTTTCTATGGATACTCACGCTCACTATGCCATCTGTTATTAAACACATCGGTTCAGCATTATTCAAGTGCATTATTCTGTTTGGAAGTAAACCATTTGGTTTGGCACTAACAAATATCATTGTTGTTGGATGGTTGCTGTTTACATTTCAATCGAAAATTTCTACTCCTGAAACTATGCCTGCCCAGTGGGGCCCGACTGTGAAAAATTGTGAGTGCTGCCTGTGTGTGTCTGTCTACTGTCCTGTTGCGTGAACCTCTTGGGAGTGGGCCGAAAAGAGGCTCCAGAAAACTTGCTCTCCCAGAGGCCAATTCTAGGGAGGGAATGCCAAGGAACTGCTCCATAACATGAAAACCAGCTATAAGCAGTATTTTGCAGAAGACAGGTCCCCTGTTTGTGACGTCAGGCTGGGAAAATCCACGAAACTATGCCTACCCAGTGGGGTCTGACTGAAAAATTGTGAGTGTTGCCTGTGTGTGTCTGTCTAGTGTCCTGTTGTGTGAACCTCTTGGGGGGTGGGCTGAAAAGAGGCTCCAGAAGAGCACTTTGGCTTCGCTTTGCTACGTGCTCTTTCTAAGAAAAGAACACCATTGCAACAAGAAGAAAAAATCACACTAAGAACTGTGCTGGATCACTGAAGCCCAGCATTTCTCTCCGGATTGTCTTCTCTGCTGCGTGCTCGGGCCTAAGATTTGATCCTGTGTGAGGCTTCATCCATGGAGGACTTTCCTCCCTTGGAGGCAAGTTGACTCATCCAGAAAGGGCGGAGCCAGAGGAGTGTGGCTGCCTGCATCATTTAGCCAATGAATACCACCACAACACATAGAAAAACCCACAATACAAGTGTGACAATGGGGAAACAACGCAGGCCAGCATCAGACATAGAGAATGAAGATGCCAATTCTGATGACCAGTTAACGACCAACCAACTAATCAACCTCTCAGATAAAGACTTTAGACTAGCAATATGGAAGATGCTCAACGAACTCAAAGAAACCATGGATTGAGCTGAACAGAACACTAATAAGAATCAAAAAATATGAAGACAGAAATCACAAAACTCCAAACTGAAATAACATGTCAACTAACAGGCCTGAGAAAGTCAGTAAACGAAGTGAATGACAAAATGTATAAGCTCTGGGACAGGGTATCAGAAGCTGAGAATAAACTTGGTGCTATGGAAAATGAGATAAATAACAATTCCATACAGCGGGAGAGATTGGAAAAAAACTTAGAGCAAATGAACAGACAGTGGAAAAATTAGTCAAAGAATGGGAACAGATGAAAATAGAAGTCTATGATAAGCTCAACAGAAACAACTTAAGAATCATTGGAGTCCCAGAGACCCAGGAAAAAAATTTTCAGGAAGAAACAACGGTCAAGAACATCATTAAAGAGAAACTTCCAGAGATAAAGAATATATATGATCAAATCATGCATGCTCGAAGAGTACCAACCAAAAGAGACCCCAGAAAAAATACCCCAAGACACATCCTAGTCACAATGACGAATTCCACAGATAGAGACAGAATTCTGAAAGCAGCAAGATCAAAAAGAGTAATTACATTCAAGCGAGCATCCTTGAGATTTACAGCAGACCTGTCACCAGAAACACTCAAGTCTTCAGAGAAAAACTGAAAGACCTAATTTAAGACAAGTCTAACCAAAAGACACACCAAATTCGATATAAATATGGCATTAAATCTCAGGACAATTCTTTCTCTCAACGTCAATGGACTAAATGCACCAGTTAAGAGACACAGAGTGGCTATATGGATCAAAAACGCAATCCAACCTTCTGCTGCCTACAAGAAACAGACCTGAATAGTCAGAACAAACATAGACTCAAAATAAAAGGCTGGAGAAAAGTTATCCAAGCAAACAACACCCATAAAAAGCTGGAGTGGCCATACTAATATCAGATAATGCAAACTTTATACTCAGGAATGTTGTAAGGGACAAAGATGGACATTTTATATAAATCAAGGGGTATGAAGAGCAGGAAGATATAACTCTCCTAAACATATATGCACCAAATGAGGGGCCAGCAAAATATTTAAAACAACTGTTGATAAATCTGAAAAACAATATCAATAACAACACAATAATTGTGGGGACCCCAACACGGCTTTGTCAACACTGGATAGGTCAACCAGACTGAAACCCAACAAGAATATACTAGATCTGAAAAGAGAAATGGAAGAAAGAGGCCTAGTGGATATATATAGGACACTCCATCCCCAGAAACATGGATACACATTCTTCTCTAATGTACATCGGACATTCTCCAGGATAGACTACATGCTGGAACATAAAACGTACCTCCATAATATCAAGAGAATAGAAATTTTGCAAACTACCTTCGTGACCACAAGGCTCTGAAATTATTTGTGAATTCCAAAGGGACACAGAAGAAAAACTTTAACACCTGGAAGTTAAACAGCCTCACTCAATAACCAGTGGGTCCAAGATGAAATCAAGGAGGAAATCAAAAGGTTCCTGGGAACAAATGACAATAAAGACTCAAACTATCAGAACTTATGGGACACAGCAAAACAGTACTGAGAGGAAAATTTATAGCTTTGCAAGCACACAATCAGAAAGGAAGAAGGAGCTTACCTGAGTAGCTTAATGACACAGCTAATAGAACTAGAAAGTGCTCAACAAAAGGACCCAAAAATAGGGAGAGAGAAGGAAATAACAAAGCTGAGAGCAGAAATCAACGAAGTGGAAACCCAAAAAACAATCCGAAAGATCAACAAAAGCAGAAGTTGGTTCTTCGAAAAAAATAAACAAGATTGATAGACCACTGGCAAAACTAATGAAGAAAGAGAGAGAGAAACTTGATAACTTGTATTAGGAATGAAAAAGGAGAGATCACTACTGATATGACAGAGATTCAAAGGGTAATCAGAAACTACTTTGAGAAACCTTATGCCACTAAAAATGAGAACCTGGAAGAAATGGATAAATTCTTGGACTCATAATATTCCATGATTGAAGGAAGAGAATGTAGCATATCTAAACACCCCATCACTATTGATGAAATTAAAACGGTAATCAAATGCCTGCCCAAAAACAAAAGCCCAGGCCCAGATGGATTCACTAATGAATTCTTTCAAAGTTTCCAAGAGGAACTACTACCAATCCTGGCAAGACTCTTTCATAAAATTGAACAAACGGAAACACTTCCAAATAGCTTTTATGAAGCCAACATCACCTTGATACCTAAACCAGACAGAGATGCAACGAAAAAAGAAAATTACAGACCAATATAGCTGATGAATGCAGATGCAAAGATCCTCAACAAAATCCTGGCAAATAGGATTCAATGCCTCATTAAGAGGCTCATCCACTATGATCAAGTAGGTTTCATCCTAGGAATGCAAGGATTGTTTAACATCTGTAAATCTATCAACATAATACACAACATCAACAACAAGAAAAATAAAAACCACATGATCATATCAATAGATGCAGAGAAAGCATTTGATAAGGTCCAACACCCATTCTTTTTTAAAAATATTTTTATTTATTTAAACATCTTGATTACAAATATGATTGTGATTAGGTTTCATTCATGTAAATAACACCTCTCATCTCCAGTGCAACATTCCCACCACCAATGTCCCATTTCTCCCTCCATCCAACCCCCCCACCTGTACTCTAGACAGTTTTTCCAGTCCCCTCATTCATTCTTTTTTTTTTGAATATATATTTAAGTAACATGATCATATTTGGGTTACAGTTATAACCAGAACACTCCCCCCGTCACCAGTGTAACATTACCCCCTTCCCCCTTCCCAACCCCTGCCTGTATTTGAGACAGGCATTCTACTACAATTGTTTTTAAGTTCAGTAAGTTGTATTTTTTTCCTTAAAGGAAAAAAGTAAAAAAAAAAGTAAAGGTGTGATAGTAGCAATCACCATTGTTTGCATAGGTCTAGAAAAATGGCGAAAATGGAAAAAAATCCTTGACCTGATTACTAAAAAGGACTCACCTCAGTTTATTGGCATAAGACAGACTCTGGGTTCCAGGCAAACCAGTCCATCCAACTCCAGTTATTCTCAAGGACCTGGTGAAATTTTTTTTCACACTTTAGCTGTTGTTGGTATCAGATTCTTATATTTAAAGACTCTGGATTCTGTACATTACTTTCATCGATGTCAGGCTGATGTGGAGCATCCTCTAGTTTCAGCATACCATTAAATGTGGAGCGATCTGCCCTGCATGCAGACTGTTGCTGAGTCGCCTGGGTGTTGGGAGCACTCTTTGGAGTAAGTCAATGCCAAAGCAGTGGTAGGTCTTCCCTGGTAGAGGTTTGGATCCTGGTAATGTTAAAGACAATTGTAGTTGTTTCCATAGATGGTATCCATTGTTCAGGTGTGTATGGGTGATGCCCATTCTTCTGAGGCCTGAGCCAAATCATTATGCCAATGTTCAGGGTAAAAGGCCTAATTACATTACCAAATTTGTGTCCCCATCTCTATTAGATAAGAACTTGTTTGCATATGTATTATTTTCCCATTTTAATGTGCCTGTGCAAAAGAGAAGCAATGCCACAAGATATTGTTGGTGCATCTGGGGGCTGATGAATAAAGTCCAACATTCCCCATAACTTGGTTCAAACATGCATTCTATACAGAGATACTCTTCTACCAGTATTGCTTATAAAACAGATCTCAAAGGGGAAAATCAAACAATCAAATAACAAATCCAGTGAGCAAAATTGTCACTATATGAGGATATTCGAAGAGTTATAGATGTTAAGGAAATACATCTGAGATATACAAAGGAGATACGTGACCCTTTTATATTTTAGAAATAGTCAAGAGGGAGGGGGTGTTTCCAAGACACCACTTTGGTCTGTGATTGGACAAACGAAGAGAGCATGGAGCCATGTCCTCCACTTGTAGCCTGCAGAAGCTTCTGATTCCCTGAGAGGCTTTTGCTTCACAATTGCTGGAAGTTGAGAGTTCAGCAGTCCCCTCCCAGCCCCTTGCATGAACAAGGAAACCTGGGGTCTCTTTTAAATTGCATGTCACTGGAACCCACTTGCTGGGACCCTGAATAGGCCAACACCCATTCTTGATGAAAACTTTCAGCAAGATGGGAATGGAAGGAACCTTTCTCAATATAGTTAAGGCCATCTACCACAAGCCAGTGGAGAAAAACCAAAAGCCTTCCCTCTAAATTCTGGCACAAGACAAGGCTGTCCTCTCTCACCACTCATATTCAACATAGCACTGGAAGTACTCGCTATAGTGATTAGGCAAGAAAAAGATATCAATGGAATCCAGATAGGAAAGGAAGAAGTCAAGCTCTCACGGTTTGCAGATGACATGATACTCTACTTAGAAAACCCTAAAGACTCTACCAAAAAGCTTCTAGAAACAATAGACTCATATAGCAAGGTGGCAGGCTACAAAATTAACACACAAAAATCAATGGCCTTTCTATACACCAATAGTAATAAGGAAGAAATGGACATTAAGAAAATAACCACATTCACAATAGTGCCACACAAACTCAAATATCTTGGAATCAACTTGACTAAAAATGTGAAGGACCTATACAAAGAAAACTATAAAACTCTGCTCCAGGAAATAAGAGAATACCCTGCTCATGGATTGGCAGGATTAACATAATCAAAATGGCAATATTCCCCAAGGCATTATACAGATTTAATGCAATCCCTCTAAAAATACCTATGACATTCTTCAAAGAATTGGATCAGGCACTTTTGAAATTTGTTTGGAACAATAAACACCCTAGAATTGTTAAAGCAGTCATTGGGAAAAAGAATATGGGAGGAATTACTTTCCCCAACTTTAAACTTTACTACAAAGCAATAGTTATCAAAACAGCATGGCATTGGAATAAGGACAGGCCCTCAGATCAGTGGAATACTCAGAGAATATTCCCCAGACATACAGTCACCTAATGTTTGATAAATTAGCAAGAAATCCTAAATGGAGAAAGAAAGCCTCTTCAACAAGTGGTGTTGGCACAACTGGCTAGCTACTTGCAAAAAATTGAACTTAGACCCCCAGCTAACATCAAGTACGAAGGTAAAATCCAAATGGATGAAAGACCTCAATATCAGACCGGGAACCATAAGATATATAGAACAACACTTAGGCAGAACACTCCAGGACATTGAGACTACAGGCATATTCAAGGAGGAAACTGCATTCTCCAAGCAAGTGAAAGCAGAGATTTACAGATGGGAATATATTAAGCTGAGAAGCGTCTGCACCTCAAAGGAATAGCACCCAGGATACAAGAGCCACCCAATGAGTGGGAGAAACTATTCACCCAATACCCACCAGATAAGGGGCTAATCTTCAAAATATACAAGGCACTGACAGAAATTTACAAGAAAAAAACATCTAATCCCATCAAAAAATGGGGAGAAGAAATGGACAGACACTTTGACAAAGAAGAAATACAGATGGCCAAAAGACACATGAAAAAATGTTCCACATCACTAATCATCAGGGAGATGCAAATCAAAACAACTATAAGGTACCACCTTGTACCACAGAGAATGGCACACATCACAAAGAATGAGAATAAACAGTGTTGGTGTGATGTGGAGAGAAAGGAACTCTTATCCACTGCTGGTGGGAATGCCCTCTAGTTCAACCTTTATGGAAGGCCATATGGAGATTCCTCCAAAAACTGGAAATCGAGCTCCCATACGATCCAGCTATACCACTCCTTGGAATATACCCTAGGAACACAAATATACAATACAAAAACCCCTTCCTTACACCTATATTTATTTCTGCACTATTTACCATAGCAAGACTCTGGAAACAACCAAGATGCCCTTCAACAGATGAATGGCTAAAGAAACTGTGGTACATATCACAATGGAATATTATGTAGCTGTCAGGAGAGATGAAGTCATGAAATTTTCCTATACATGGATGTACACGGAATCTATTATGCTGAGTGAAATAAGTCAGAGAGAGAGAGAAAACACAGAATGGTCTCAGTCATCTATGGGTTTTAAGAAAAATGAAAGACATTCTTGCAATAATAATTTTCAGACACAAAAGAGAAAAGAGCTGGAAGTTCCAGCTAACCTCAGGAAGCTCACCACAAAGAGTGATGAGTTTAGTTAGAGAAATAACTACAGTTTGAACTGTCCTAATAATGAGAATGTATGAGGGAAATGGAAAGCCTGTCTAGAGTACAGGCGGGTGTTGGGTGGGGCGGAGGGAGATTTGGGACATTGGTGATGGGAACATTGCACTGGTGATGGGTGGTGTTCTTTACATTACTGAAACCCAAACACAATCATGTATGTAATTTAGGTGTTTAAATAAAATATATATAAAAAAGAATATTTCTACTCCAATATCTGCATTGTTTGAGTGGTCTCCATTAGTTATAGTTTGTGGAATTTCTGTGTTGGCTAATATGGCTATCATATGCATAGGCATTGACTGGTGCTTAGGAAATAGACAGTGTGGAAATTGTAAAGTGATGAGCAGTATGGACAATAAAAAATTTATCCTACGAAAATTCAGACTAAGGTACATGCTGATGAATTTATCACTGGCATCAAGAGTATAGGCATTTTTCCGGTAAAAAATCAACCCAGACACGTAATTTAGACATTCACGATGCAAATCAAAATCTTGACACTGATGACCAACCTCCGGTGCTAAGTTCACAAGGGAGTCCTGATTCTGTTCACTGTATGGACTCACATGATAGTGCCAACTCAGACAATGAACTACATTCTAGTACTCCACACCTCAGGCCTCAGAGCCCTGTGCAGGGTACTTCTGCTAATCTGGCCTCAACTGCATTGCAGACAGTATATGTTTCACCTTATCAACCTCTTGAAATGGAGGATGTGGAATGGTTAAAAAAGCATGTAAAGATTTTGGGGCGACCTCTCCATACTGTCTGGAGATACTAAGAATTTGGTGTCAAAAAACAAATTGGACTCTGTATGACTTTAAAAAACTTGCCGAAATATGCCTGCTATCTAAACAGCGAACCAAAAGGGAAATGTTATATGCAGATGTTGTGAAATCCAAACTATATAGTCCGGATGGAACAAAAAAAAAAAAACGAGTGGCAGGGGTTAATCTCTCGTATGAATTATTAATGGGAGAAAAATCAATGTTAAGATGTCTAGGCACAAGCGACTTTACCTAAGGAAATCTCAAAAATAATTAAAGACATTGCATTGTCTTCATAGGAAAGAATTGGTGCTAACAGTACTGGTGAGGGAACCTTTTTATGAATCATTCAAGGTCCCCACGAGCCTTATGTACAATTTGTGGCTAAGCTCAAAGATGCTTCGAAAATACAAATTAAAAATGAGAAGGTGAGGAAATTTCTAGAAAAATGTTTGGCTTATCATAATGCAAATTTGGCTTGCAAATTGGTATTGGTTCCGTTGCAGGACAAAGCTGGTTTAAATACATTTTTATATGCATGTAAGAATGTTTATGATATGACCCACTCATTGGCAAACTTAGATCCAGTGCAAACCTTTGCAATTACTAAAGAAACAATACCTCTTTACCTCTGGGGACAAAAAGTCGCCCAAAATCCAGGTCTCTGCCCAAAATGTAAAAAAGGTCACCACTGGGCGAAAGACTGTAGATCTGGAAATCTCCCTAATAATAACATAGAGAGAGGTTTTAACACAAACCGTAGGAGACAATTTGCCTGTTACCATTGTGGAAAGCAGGGGCATATTAAAAGGAATTGTATTTTGTTAAATTCAACTCCTCTGGGACCTACATTTATGAAACAGGGAAACGCCTACAGGGCCAGTCCCCAGCCCCTTTCAAATCAGGAGCAAAGTCATCAAACCATAATTCTCCCGGCCCAGCCCAAGAAGATTAATCTCAATTAATGAATTAACACATGCCATGGCGGGCAGTGCTGGGCTTGATATAACTTGCCCAGAGGACATTACAATTTACCCAGGAGAATGCCCTTGTATGTTACACACAGGTATAGTGGGACCACCACCCCCAGATACTATAGGTTTGATTCTGTGCAGAAGTTCCCTTAACGTAAAAGGTATATCAGTAACCACAGGAGTCATTGATTCAGATTCAAAGGGAGAGATTACTGTAGTCATTAACGTGCCGGTTACTTGGACCTCAAAAAGGGGGAGACAATTGCCCAGATAGTAATAATACCTTATGTTAAATTTGGGACTTTATATAAGACAAGAATTGGAGGTTTTGGAAGCACAGATCCGGGGGCTGCCAAAAACCCATTAGTGGCTGTGATTACTAAATTTAAATATGAAAATCCAATGATTAAACTTAATTTAGAAGGGCAATCCTTCAATGGCATGATTGACTCAGGTGCTCAAACTTAAAGGTAAATTAGCAGATAAATTTGATAATCTCATCAAAATCATGGGAAATGGATGCAATAGGCATATTAATCTTAAAAATTTCAAAACGACAATTGGTTTACTCAATAACCAATTTGCTGGACACAACCAACAGGATCTTCACGAATTATTAATTTTTCTTATAGAAGGACTACATCAGGATTTGCTTAAAATTCAATAACAGATGAAACTATACACCTCATAGACAATGAAAAATATGAACAATTTAGGGCTTGCGAATCTATTATGATCTCTTTCAAGGACAGTTTAAATCTCTACTACAGTGTCTTACATGTTACCAAAAGTCTGAGGTTTATGAAACATATGTTCAGTTGTCCCTGGCTGTCAAGTCTGCAGATAAATGTACGTTACAGGAATGCCTCACTGAATTTTTTAAAGAAGATTTCAGAGATAACAATAGAATTCACTGTAATAATTGCAACACTAAAAGGGATTTTTCAAAGAAAACATATTTATGGAAATTACCTCCAGTATTAATAATTCATTTGCAACGTTTTGCTTTTTATGGAAAACAAATTAAAAAACTATACACTTATGTGGATTTTCCTTTAGAAGACCTCAATTTAGCAGAATTCACTCAGGAAGATAATAACAAGAATGAAAAATAAAATTTATCATCAGTATCAAATCATTTTAGTCAAGTTTAATATGGACATTGTACTCCATATTGTAAAATTGCTGCAGAACAGTATTGGATCAATTTTGATGAAAAGAAGATCAAGAAAATCCCTATTGCATCGGTAAAATCCACAGCAGCATATATCCTGTTTTATACTTCTCAGAGATCTACTATGAATACCTAATAATCATATCCTTGATTTGTCAATTGTCATTAATGTTTTATGGGTCATTTTTAGGTATGACTGCTTAATAGGAGCGAATACAATGAATCTCCATTGTGGTTGCTTGCATGATGTATTTATGCCTTAATTTCAGTTTTGTTTTAGGTCATTATTAATTAGAAAATTTTGTTATATATTGATGTTACTTAAGACCTACATGAGAGAAAGATTCTTCATCATGTTAATGTTGCTTTATGTTTGTGTATTGAGATATATTCAATTGGCAACTTTTGACTTTTCATTGTAACATCATTGTTTTATTGCCCTCAACGTAGATTTTAGGATGGAGGTATAATCATAGTTTTGAAATAACCATACTTTTTGCGTAGACTCTTTTCACACTGCTCATCATCAATGACTGATTATGATAGATTTACTGTTTCATATTTGCATTATAGAACTTCACAGTCATATTGTGCATGAAATTCTTTTGCAGATTTACTCGACTCTGATTAAAAAATAGTTTTTTGTTATTGTGAATTTGAAGATATCTATCTAAGCAGTTTTTCCGCTATTGTATATTTAAAGCGTTTTTTGTTGATTCAGCTAATTTTTTTCTTTAGCTCTATTTTAATTCCTTCCCAATAAATATTTTTGGTAATTATGAGTGAGTGTTATTCCTATAATTTTGTATAGAATGTATTTGCATGTCTTATTGTGTATCTGTCTGTCTTGTATGTTTTTTATATGGCTCCCTTTTCCTGACATTTTATCCCCTAATTTATTATTCCTCATTATTCCCTATTTCTTCCCGCCACATGTGTGGATCGCCTCCTTCACCCACAATTACAAGCCTCCTGATTTTGGACTGAGGAATACATCGTTAACGGTTCCAGTGCTGTATCCAGTATCAAGTTACAACTCATCTTCCCTGATTCACCAAATGTCTTTGGTCGGACTTTTGGGAGTTCTACACTCCCTATCTTTTTAGAGTGATTTTGAACTTGGTAAAAATTTTTAGCTTATGTATTTGTATTTTTTATGATTGGAATCCTTTGAAGTACATTTGATTCTATATTTTTTGATTATTATAATTAATGTTTTTATATTTAATGTTTTAATGTTATAAAATTGATGTATTTCATTAAAGTTTTGCTTTTGTAACTATGGGTTTGGGGTTAGATATTGTTACATTATTATCATTATCATTATTATTATTATTGTTATTGTTATTGTATTATATATTATTATTGCTTTGCTTACTAAAAAGGGGTAATTGTAGTGTAATTTTGTAAGATTGTTTTTGCCTGTCATCCCATCTGAATCTTCCAGGTGGGGGCGATTAAGGAAAGAATAAAGAGCTTGTGGGTGAAGCAAGAAAAACTTTTTGGCAGAACTGACGGCTGGCTCAGTTGTTGTTTTGGAGTTAGCATCAGAACTGTTAAAAAACTTGCCTCACCAACTTTTGTCCCCCAACCTTTGTATCCCTCTGGATTATTTGCGGTGGAGAATTGTCACTTAGCCTTCCCCCAGGAGGGGGGAGTGGAAGAATGGAATATAATCTCTCATTTTGGGAGATATTTCTGGACTCTCAAATCACCAACAAGGGGTTCAACATCTCCCAACATCCATCTATATCTATCTATCTATCTATCTATCTATCTATCTATCTATCTATCTATCTATCTATCTATCATCTATCTATCTATCTATCTATCTATCTATCTATCTATCTATCTATCTATCATCTATCTGTCTGTCCATTGTCAGTCCATCCGTCTGTCTATCTAGAATTCCATGGGATTCTATCATGTTGATATACCCTATGTCTACCAAATATTAGTCCATATACTTCTCAGCTTCTGTTGATTCCTTTTCTTTATGAGAAATATGCTTCAACAAGAGCCTTTTTGTCCCAAGGACTCAAAGTTGTGGTGGAATTCCTCATCATGATATACATAGTATGTGAGTGTGACATCACAGAATGTTGCTATGGTTCCTGTTTCTGTGCTTCCACTACTTGCCTCATATTTAAAGGAAAATCTCCACCAATCCTCTAAGAAGAATATTATCCTCCACAGGATTTCAAGGAATGAAGAATTGATCAATGTGAAAACAAAGAAATTTGTTCAGTATAATTCACGTGATGTTTGGAGAAAAGACATAATTGATCTTTTCCTTGTATGACCACGAGGGTTTGAGGTAATTATTGACTCGAGTGTAGAAAATCTGTGCCAAAGCCTAATGTCAAACCATGCATTGTTTTCATATTTTCATACCAAGAAATCATAAGTCATACCAACAGGTTTCTAACTCAGTTTCAAAGATATTGGGAAATTGCTGGTGTAAAAGTACTGTGACAAGGATTATGGGAAAAATAAAGCTTCGGGTGCTTGATATCAACTGTCCACTAGCCTGTATCCATTTTTGGTAGAAATACAATGACAATGAAATAGGCAGAAATATGCATTTTTCACACAAACTATGGACACAGTCTTTGAGTGATCTCTGCTCATATCTCATGACTCCTATTTTACTAATTTCCTATTTTAGTTATTTAATTAACCTCTTATATATTTTTGTAGACTCCTAGCTTATTGGGAACCCTTAAGGAAGTTCAGAGCATTGTTATCTCAGAGGCAACACTAGACTTCTCCACTTGTTATATTCTGGGTGGCAGCTTTTTAAGAGTGGAAGATGGGTAGTACTTTTGTATAGCAGTAGGAAGGGGCCTTGAGGGTTGTGTCTCCACAGTTTCATTTGCTCTCATGTTTTCCTTATATATGCACCCTGACTGAGACCTTTGCTCTGGCCTCTGCTGCTTAATGCACTATCCCATGACAGAGATGGAGGTTTCCCCCTCTCATCTGTCTGGGAACCCCTGCTATAGACTTGGAGTAGAGAAGGAAGCTTTGCAGGTATATCAAGTATATTCAGATTGTGAGTCTATTTTTTGTCCCCCAATTCACAATACAGACCAAACAAAGGGCCTGGGTTGAGGTGTATATGGGGTGCATTTACTGTACCTCCTATTTTTATACAGTCAGTGTAAAGACAGCCTGTGGTAAGAAATGGAGGCCTTATCTTTTCTTTTCTTTTTTTGATTATATATATTTATATATATAATCCTTCACCAGATTGTGATTCTGCCACTTTCTTGTGGTAGTCATGAAATAGAGGGTTGCAGTCCAGTAGTTTGGGAACCCATACTCACCTATCCCAAACCTCAGATTGCTCAATTGCAAAATGACAAGAATTGTATTTGTGTTTGTGGTGGGGGTGCTTAGGCTACAGTCCTTTACATAGGGTAGGCATGGTCTCCAGTCCAATTTCCCTCTGGATGTGTACATATGCATTTCCAGATTTTTCTTCTCTTGGAGGTCTCAGATTCTTTGCTTGCATCAGTCATAGATGCAGTGGTAGTAGACTTCAGCTTCTTTATGTCTTATGATGTTTAATCCCAACACATATCCACTAAGTTTCTAGTCACTGGTTTCTTTAGTAGTGTTGAGAGGCTCAACCCTGAGCTTTACTATATGAGGATAGCTTGCCACATATACCTATTTAAAATTTATTTAAAAAAGGGGATAATAAAAATTGATGTTCTTATGTTTTGTGACCAGGAGACTCTAAGCCTCCTCTTTTCCTGGCTTGAAGTATGTGTTTCCAGAACACATAGTGGATTTATTATAGGTTTCTTCTGACAAAGGCTTGAACATCTGCCTGAGACTGCATAGAACATATCTCCTCTTTTCAATGAATAAGGAGCAATGTAAAAATGTGAGGTTTAGTGGCCTTATAGGCCAATGAATCCTGGATGCAGGTGATCATTTAATTGCAATATTCCAACCTCCAATTAGCTTGACTAAAAGAACTCAAACTTTTCAGACAGCAGGCAGACTAGAAACCTGATCCACCTGATTAACCACATGATTTTATGTAAGTCACTGAGAGAGAAATTATCCATCAAAAATGAGCAAAGATCTTTTTTCAGTTGTGTATCAGCCAGTGAAATGGGTAGACTCATGTCTGGATTGATGTTAAGTGTGAGACTAAGTGCAACAAGTTGAGGGACCATCTCTGAATACTAGATCAGTGTCCTTTTGTAACAGTGAAGTCTTGCCAGTGTGTGTCAACCCATACCTGTCTGCCCACTTATAGAAAAATATGCCAGCTCTTCTAAGCATATAAGATTTATCCAGCCTATACCAACTCATGAAGTCATTCCAGCCTATGAGAACTACTACCAGACCACTCCAAACTACTTCCAAACCATGTCAATTTAAGTCAGCCTGTTAATGCTAAACCAAACCACTTTTCCAAACCATAGTAGTCTTTACAAACCGATGGCATCACTATATTATTCCTTGTTAGCAGGTGCCTGACTGAGCCAGAATATGCTAATGTGCCCACTCATGACATTTGATGTCAGTATGTGCCAGTCAGTGCCAAATGGTGACAAATCAGCACCAACCCATACCAAATAATGCCAGTATATATCAGTCCATGCCAACTCATGTAAGATAGTGCCAATTAATGCTATATGATGCCAGTCCTTACCAAACCATGACAACTGATGAATGTATGGTCCATGCCATATCAGTATGTGGCAACACACAAAGTACCACTGGTTATTATAATTCTGTGCCAGTACATGACAACTACCAACTAGTATGACTGCATACAGCTTGTCTAATCCATGCCAGTGAGTATCCAATCCTGTCAGTAATGGCAGCCTGGGCCAGGCAATGATAATTTGTGTAAGTTTATTTTAGACTATCCCAGAATGTGCCAATAAATATTAAGTAGTGATAATCTGTTGAAGCCTATGCCAATCTATGTCAGTCTCTGCTAGGCTATAGCAATATATGCAAACCTATGCTTATTAGTGCTAGTCTGTTCTAGTCTATGATGATTTATGCTATGCTCTGATAGGCTATATTTATTAGTGCTAGTCTACATCAATCAGTGCTATCTTGGGCCTCTCCATGGAAGATAGTACCAAACAATGCCAACTGAGGCCAGTCTGTGTCAAAATGCCAGGCAGTGAAATCCCCTGTCAGTCTGTGCCATGCCATACTAACTTATGACAGATCATATCAATGAGTTCTAAAGTACAGAAGTCTGGTTGGCCATGCAAATCAATTCTAGGACAAGTTAATTGATCCAGTATATGCCTGTCAGTGCCAACCTGTGACAACTTCACCCTTATGAATCTCCTGCCATCAATTACACTGTAAGAAAATCAAATCCATGCTATTTTGTGTCAGGTCATTGCTAGTAGAGCCAGTCCGTATAAATCAGCGCCATCCCATGCTTTTCCATGATAGCCAGTTCCAAAGAATGCAGATTGAAGCCAGTCTTGCTAACACCTGGGAGACAGTGCAAGCCCATGCCAATATGTACTATGGCAAGTACACAGGTGCTACTCCATGCCAGCATCTTCACATTAATCTCAGTTAACTCAGGGAAGTTTAATGCCATCCCATGTTAGATAGTGCCAACAAATGCTAAATGGTAAATCCATACCAACCTATTGTCATCTGGTTCTAGCGCGTGTCAGTTAACTGCAGTCTGTGAAAACCTACTCAGTCTGTGTCAGGACAACCAAGTAGTTATACCTGTGTCAACCTATGTTGACGTGTGTCAGCCAAAGCCAACTTGTGTCTGTCTATTCCATTCTGTAGTAGCCTATATCAGTCCTTATCAAGCTGTGTCAACCTATGCTAGTGAATGCCAGGTGGTGCCAAACATTATCAGTTTATGCCAGACAATGTCAATATATGGCAACTATCACAAGCCCATGCCAGCCAATGACTGCACAGTTAATGTCATACCAAATGTTTCCAGTCCATCGTGACATCTGCAAATAGTGATAGTTTGACTTCCTTTTTTCCAATTTTGATTACTTTGATTTACTTTTCTTGCATGATTGCTGTTGTTAGGACTTCTAATACTATGTTCAATAAGAGTGGAGACAATGGACATCCTCACCTTGTGCCTGGCATCAGTGTAAATGCTTTCAGTTTTTCACAATTAAAAATAATATTGTTCATGGACTTTTTATAGATTGCTCTTTCTATCTTGAGGACGTCTTCTTCCACACCTATTTTACTGAGTGTTTTAATGATGAATGGGTGTTGGATCTTGTCAAATAATTTCTCTTCATCTATTGATATGATCATATAGTTTTTACTTGGTTTGCCTATCTTGTATTTTCTTAAAATAAAACCCAACAACCAGCTCTTGGTTTCATAAATTTTTTTATTGTTGACTTGGTTCCTATATCATTGATTTATGCTTTTTTTTTGGTTTTGGGGCCACACCCGGCGGTGCTCAGGGGTTACTCCTGGCTGTCTGCTCAGAAATAGCTCCTGGCAGGCACGGGGGACCATATGGGACACCAGGATTCGAACCAACCACCTTTGGTCCTGGATCGGCTGCTTGCAAGGCAAACGCTGCTGTGCTATCTCTCTGGGCCCAGATTTATGCTTTTTTAATTAATTCTTTTTTTCCACTCGTGTTTGAGTTTCATTGTTGTTGGTTTTCCAGATATTTAAGTTGTACCTTTAGGTTGTTGGTTTTATCTTTGTCTTCTTTCATAATGTAGGCCGGTATCTCTAATTACAACTTTCCCTGTGTCCCATAAGTTTTGGTAATTTATTTTTCATTATCATTAGTCTCAAGAAATCTCTTTATTTCTTCCTTGATTTCCTCTTTGATCCAAGTGTTATTAAGTAGAATGTTTTTCTGTCTGCAGTTTTAGAGTTTTTCTACATCCTCCTATAATTTCTATCTCTGTGGTATTTTGGACTGATAAGATGCTTGGTATGCTTCTTTTATTTGTGATATTTTATAAGTTAGACTTGTTTCCTAAAATTTTTATATATTCTAGGGAGTGTTTCATCTAAACTTGAGAGGAATGTATATTCAGCTTTTTGAGGATGGAAGGCTCTATATAAATCTACTAGTCTCATCTCTTTTGCTTTCTCATTTAGGGCTCTATGTACTTCCTGATGGGCCTATCCATTGGCATAGTGGGTCTATCCAGTAATGTGTTTAAATCTTCAATTACTATCACATTCCCATACATGTGTTTATCTAAGTTTGTGATAAAAAGTGTTACATACTTTGTTTCCCCAAAATTTGGTGCATATATGTTGATTATAGTTAATACTTCTTGATCTATTGCTTCCCTATTAATAAGTAGTATTTGTATTGACTCTAATTAGTTTCTGGAAGTTGTATGCAGTTTATTCTGACATGGATGTCCCAGATTATTTTTAAACCAATGGCTTGTAATTGTCTCCCATCCTTTTACTCCGAGCCTGTGTCCATCCTGAGATTTTATATGTGTTTCCTATAAATAGCAAATAAATGAGTTTTGTTTTCTGATCCACACCTCTACTCTGTGCCTTTTGATGGGAAAGTTTATTTTATTGACATGCAAGAAAACTATTGACTGAAAGGTATGTTGTATAGGGTTATTGCTGTCATTGCTATTACAATTGGTTGTATAAGTTATGTAAGTGATATTTCAGTAGTTCATTTATTTTCAATTGTATTATGATGAATATTGCTAGTTTATTTTTTTAATTTTAAATTTTTTAATTATTACAAATATTTCACATCACAATTGTATATCACTTACATAGTGACAGTGAATTAGGACCATTCCGCCACTAGTGTTGACCTCCATCCACCATAGTTCCCAGCATGCATCCTGTACCTCCACCCTTAGCCCCCTAGACTGCTAGCATAACAGGTCCATTTTGTGTATAGCTTGTTATAGTTTGGGTCTCTTGATTCTACTATCAATGACATTGGTTTGGGTATTTAGGGCTGACCATTTACTTTGGTTTTTGAGTCACACCCAGCAATTCTCAGGGGTTACTCCAGGATCTCTGCTCAGAAATCACCCCATGGCAGGCTCAGGGAACAATATGGGATGCCGGGATTTAAATCACCCTTAGTCCTTGATTAGCTGTTTGCAAGGCAAATGCCCTACTGCTGTGCTCTCTCTCTGGTCCCAAGGCTGACCATTTTTATTTCCACTCTATCCTCCTGGAAGCATTTGGCCGCTGGGGTCCATCCACTTATTTTTTCCTTTTTTCAGTTTGAACAGAGACATATAAATTTGTGAAGCACAACTAGATGATTCATGTTCTATAGTTATGTAAATAAAAAAGGTGCCACCTATCTAGAAGCTATAAATATAATAAAATTTATAAAAGATAAAGAAGAAAGAAAGAAAGAGAAAGAAAGAAAGAAAAGAAAAGAAAGAAAGAAAGAAAAAGAAAGAAAGAAAGAAGAAAGAAAGAAAGAAAGCAAGAAAGAAGAAAGAAAGAAAAAGAAGAAAAAGAAAAAGAGGAGGTCAGATATGGCAAGTGGTTTTTTTTGTTTTGTTTTGGTTTTGTTTTTGCATAGGCACAGTAAATGTTCGGGAAATTAGAAAAAAATGTTCTTAGCCTAAAATATACAGGGTGTTTCTATGAAACCGACTATATGCTCTGGGCAAGGTCTTTCTTTATGGTCCCAGGAGAAATTCTGTCCAGTTGTGGTTGTCAAAGTCAGTCTTCTGTAATTAGATATCTTGGTTTTTGCACAGATCTTAGGGCAAAGCCTAGGATAAAGTCTTTCTTTATGGTTCTAGAAAAAGGTCTGCTCAGCTGAGGTTGTCAGTCAGTCTTCTGTAATTAGAGATCTTGGTTTTTGCACAGATCCTATGACGAAGGTATTCTGATCTAATTTTACTGTTAGGTGGTAAAGTAGTACAACATTCCCTTTCATCAAATTGTTGCTGCTTCCTCTTTGTCAGGGTGTCATATGAATCTACCCTGGTGCAAGTTGATGCCTGAGCCTTCCCCAGGGGGAGTTTGGTTCTTGGTGCTGGTGCAGGGAACTGTGTCAGTTCTAAGTCTGGGATCTATAGATTGGGGTGGAGCAGTCGATGTCCAATCACATAAGGTCTAAGTTAAGTCCCCATGAGGTTGTTCAGGGTAGAAGGTGCTCCTCCATTATAAAATTCATGAGTTCTTGTTAATCCCATAACAGTATACTTCAGGGGTGGAGAAACCCTGTATCTCCTAGGCCAAGGGGATTTCCTCTAATATATCCCCGGTAGTTACTGTGCCTATGCATGAAGAAAAAGAGAAAAAACACAAAACAATCATTTTTCCACATATATATTTATTGATTGATCTATTTTTATTGATGTCTTTATTTTGGTGTAGATATTAAAGCTGATGTCTCCAATTTTATTTTATTTTATCTTTCTCTTTCTTTTTGTTCTCCGGCATGGTTTGATTTCAGAACTGAGACTATTGTGTGGTGCTTGTCTTTATTGCTGTAGTACTCACTGGGTATTTAATTTGATATTTCTTTCTGTATTGATGTGGTGTTTAAATTACCTTTTTCATGTCCTCGCTCAAACTGAGGTCAAAAGCCCCTAGAAGAACTCTGTCATTTTCAGCTTATTTGATTTATTTGATTTTTTATTATTTTTTTATTTTTCTTAGTTTTTTTTAATATAATTTTTATTTTAGTTATAGTGGCTTACACATCGTTCACAGTAATATTCCAGGTATATATTTACATTGAATAAGGGGGATTCCCACCTCCGAATTGTCCTCCCACAACCTCTCCCATCCTGCCTTCCATATCGTCCACTCTCCCCCCCAGGGGCTGCTAGAATGTGTGGTCCCTTCTCTGTCTAATTTATTACTTAGTAGTCTTATAACTGTTTGGTATTGGTGACTTCATTACTGCCCCCTCCAATTGGGAGGCAGGACTAGAAAGTTCAAGTTATGTGGTTTTCTTTGAGGAAGAGAAAGGTAATATAATGGGGTAAAAATTGACTACGCCGACTATGAGCAGAGTCATTCTAGAGGTTCTCATCCTTTTTTTTTAACACAGGAAAGGTATAGTTTTTTTTTTTTTTTTTTTGGTTTTTGGGCCACACCCTG
This sequence comes from Suncus etruscus, assembly GCF_024139225.1. NCBI lineage: Eukaryota > Metazoa > Chordata > Mammalia > Eulipotyphla > Soricidae > Suncus > Suncus etruscus. The sequence goes on from NC_064868.1 coordinate 119,438,528, forward strand.
TGACGCTCAGGGGTTACTCCTGGCTATGCGCTCAGAAGTTGCTCCTGGCTTCTTGGGGGACCATATGGGACGCCGGGGGATCGAACCGCGGTCCGTCCTAGGCTAGCGCAGGCAAGGCAGGCACCTTACCTCCAGCGCCACCGCCCGGCCCCGAAAGGTATAGTTTTATTGCCAATTCTTTTACAGTTAGGTAGTCCAGTCTATATGTGACCAATATCTGCACATGGCTTTCAAAGTGAAATCAAAGAAAAATTAAAATTTTGCTACTTCAGTTTTAGTAGTCACACCTAAAGTTTTCTCACTGCTCATGCATAGTGGCAACTGAATTGAACAGTAGAGAGAGACCATATTTCATTATTGCTGCAGAATTTTTTTAAATATAATTTTTATTTTAATTATAGTGGCTTACATATTGTTCACAGTAATATTCCAGGTACATATTTACATTGAATCGGGGGAATTCCCACCACCAAATTGTCCTCCCACAACCGCTCCCATCCTGCCTCCCATACCTCCACTCTCCCCCCCCCCAGGGGCTGCTAGAATGTGTGGTCCCTTCTGTGTCTAGTTAATTACTTAGTGGTCTTATAACTGTTTGGTCTTGGTGCCTCCATTACTGCCCCCTCTAGTTGGGAGGTGGGACTAGAAAGATCAAGTTATGTGGTTTTGTTTGAGGAAGAGAAAGGTAATATAATGGGGTAAAAATCGACTATGCCGACTATGAGCAGAGTCATTAGGCTCTCATCCTTGGTTTGAGGGACGATGGGGAAAAGAAGAAGGTGAAACACCACAGCAGTTCAAAAAGAGGAATCAAATAAGATATCCAGTGAGCACTGCAACCATAAAAATATGCACCACATAGTTGCCATGGTCTTGAGATACGAAATATGATGAGGCACAAGGAGGAAGAAGAGGAAAGAAAGAAAAAATAAATATATAATTAAAAAATAGACAACTACTTCAATATCTACCCGGAAACAAAGAAATCTATCAAAACTAGATTAAAAATAATAAAAAATAGAAACATTAAAAAAAGGATTATTTAGTGTTTTTTGTCTCTTCCCCCCACCTGCATAGGCACAGTAAATGTTGGGGTCATCTGAAACGGGAATCCCCTTGGCCTAAGATATACAGGGTTTCCATACCCTTGGAATATATTGTCATGGGATTATCTATAGACTCCTTTCACGTTCATATACTCTCCCCTTGGTGTTTTTGTGCCATATGGAAGACTTCTGCTCCAATCTGGATGATAAAAACAGACCTCTAAATCTAGAGGTCTCAGTCTGTGCACAGATCAAGGAGTGGAACTTATGATGAAGACTTTCTTTGTGATTTTAGAAGTTCTGTTTCCTCGATGTCATTTTAATCTGTCTTCTGTGGTTAGTGGTCTTGGCCCTTGCGCTGAAACTTGGATGGAGCCTGGGATATCATCTTTCATTATGTTTCCAGAAGACCCGATAAGTTGCAATTTAGAGGCTCTCATCCTTGGTTTGAGGTTCGATGAGGAAAAGAAGATGAGACACTACAACAGTTCAAAAAGAGTAATCAAATAAGATATCCAGTGAGTACTGCAGCACTAAAAATATGCACCACATAGTTGCCATGGTCTTGAGATAGGAAATATGATGAGGCGCAAAGAGGAAGAAGAGAAAAGAGGAAAGAAAAAGTAAATATATAATTAAAAAATGGACAACTACTTTAATATCTACCCCCAAACAAAGAAATCGACAAAAACTAGATAAAAATACTAAAAAAATAAAAAATAAAAATAAAAAGGATTATTTAGTGTTTTTTTGTCTCTCCCCCCTGCATAGGCACAGTAAATATTGGGGTCATTTCAAAAGGCAATCCTCTTGGCCTAAAAGATACAGGGTTTCTCTACCCTTAAAAGATATTGTCATAGGATTATCTTTAGACTCCTTTCACGTTCATTTACTCTCCCCTTGGTGTTTTTGTGTCGTATGGAAGACTTTTGCTTCAATCTGGATGATAAAGACAGACCTCTAATCTAGGGGTCTTAGTCTGTGCACAGGACAAGGAGTGGAATTTATGATGAAGGCTTTCTTTGTGATTTTAGAAGTTCTGTTTCCTCGATGTCATTTTAATCTGTCTTCTGTGGTTAGTGGTCTTGGCCCTTGCACGGAAACTCGGATGGAGCCTGGGATATTGTCTTTCGTTATGTTTCCAGAAGACCCGTTCAGTTGCAATTGCCTCAGTCAGGACTCTGGAATTGGAGGTCATGGTTGTTATGAAGGACGTAGACCAAACCCTAGACTAGGGCTTTCTTGTTGGTCCCAGAATACATACTGCCCGGTCATGGTTCTATCAGCCGGTCATCTGTATATCACATTCTTGGCTTTTGCACAGCCCATAGTGTGGTAAGTCTTCCGAGTTTGTTTTATCATTTGTTGGTAAAGTAGGATAACCTGTTCTTATGTGCATTTGTTTCCAATTTCCTCGTTGTCAGGATATCATATTGGCACATGTTGGAGATCGAGTAGTATTCAGGATGTCCCAGGTGGGCTTTGGTTCCTGTTGCTGTTGTGAAGAACTGTGTCGATTCTATGTCTGGGGCTCAGGATTCAAGTCTGGAAGGTCAGTGTATAATCTTCTGGCGTCTAAGATGGATCCACATGACATATTTTTAAGGTGGGAGTTTCCCCTGTATTGTAAATAAGTATGAGTTCTTATCCCTAGTAGATAAGAACTTGTTTATATATGTGGGATTTCCTCTTTTTTAGTGTGCCTTTGCAGGAAGAAATGGTGCTTCATTATATTGCCGGTGCATTTGGGGGTGAAAGGACCCAAGAAAAAAGTCGCACACCCAAAAACATAAAAATAGCAATAAAGAAATATATGTTTGCTCACATATGTATAGTGAAAAACGCTTTTAAGTAAAGTGAAATAAAAAATAAAGAGGTAGTGTTATACAGGTCTTCTACTTATGATGGAAGTATAGGTTTCCCCATTGTCTTTTGAGATTTTCTTGTGGGGTGTGGGTTCCCAAGCCCCTTTTCATCACATACCCTGCCCTTCCTGAGATTGGTAAAAGATTTGAGGGGGGTCTTGTGTAAAGTTCTTGCATTGAGAGTCCTTTTAGGGCTAAGTCCGGTATCCAGCAACAGTCCACGTTAGGATAAGTTGGTAGGGAGAACCACACAGCATGAGTCAGTAGGGGTGTTGGTTGTCTTTTCCTGCCGGGGATGAGGTGTGGGTTTGAGTGGATGTCCCTTTGCTCGGGTGCTGGGTACTGGTTCGTTGGGGGTAGGAGGTCAGTCTTGATGCCTAATAGATTAAGAACTGAGGGTGAAGAGTTTTAATAAATTGGAAACTCTGGATGGGATTGAGGGGTGAAGGGGTAGTCGGATTCCTGGAAGGGAAATAGGGGAGAGTATTTGGAAGAGGCAGAAAGTAAGATAGGGGAAAATAAGATTAAATAGGGAAATAAAAAAAAGGAAGAGGGAGAAGAGAGGTGAAAAGAGCGGGGGCATGTTATTCTGCTTGGATATGTTCAATGAGTAGGCCCTGCAGTATAAGTCTGCAGGTCACCGTTGCTGCTTCGGTGGTTGGCTGGTCATATGCTTCAGGTCCTAAAAGAGGTCATGCCCTAGAGATAAAGGGTGTGTTAAAAAGTTTTGTCCAGACAATTTTGTAACGCAACCTGGGTATGGTATCTCGTGTGGCTTAGTTCTGAGATGGCATCTTAGGTTGTCTATCCTTTGTATTCAAGAACGCCTCTGGACAGAAAAGCTGAGAGGTTACTTTAAATATATTAAGCTTAAGGAATTAACACCTATTATTTTGAAATACTTTGGTTGTAGTCAGTGATTTCCCATGGTGTTCTTTACCTGTAACCTTGTATAAGATCCCTAAGAGATTATTATGAGCCTTTGCAGTAACAGGCTGATTACATACCTGTTCACTCTATGCTGCTGTTTCTGCAGTTTCTGGTTTCTTTATGGTTTAATGTGTGGCCGAGAGTTTATGATGTTCCTCTTTCATGTGTTTTGGGCACTTCTGCCTAGTATATGTGTGTTATTACAGTGTTTGGAGTTTCTATCCTGTTAAGTCCTGTTATTTGATCTTTGAATATTAGTTATATATATGGTGTAGTTTCTAGGTGCTTCAGAATAGTGCTATCATTCTGTGTTTATCTTTCATCTTCTGACTTACTTCATTTAACATAATATGTTCAATGTCCATCCACGTTGATGCAAAGTTTGTGATTGAATCATTTCTTACTGCCATAGTATTCCATTGTGTATAGATGCCACATCTTAATAATCCACTCATCTGTTGTTGGGCATCGAGGTTGGTTCCAAGACTTTACCATTATACTGAGTGCTGTGATAAATAGTGGGGTGCACACATATTTTGGGTTTTCCAGCTTGGGGGTAGATACCCAGGAGAGCAATTGCTGGGTCAAATGGCAGCTCAATTCTGAGTTCCTTGAGCACTCTCCAGACTGTTCTCCATAGGGGTTGGACTAGGGGGCATTCCCACCAGCAGTGGATGAGAGTGCCTTTCATACCACAACCCCGCCAACAGAGATTGTTTCCATTATTTTTGATGTGAGCCATCCTCACTGGTGTAAGGTGGTACCTCATTGTTGTCTTGATTTGGATTTCCATAATGATGAGTGAAGGTGAACATTTTTTCATGTGTTTGTTGGCCATCTTTCGATCTTCTTCGGTGAAGTGTCTTTTTTTTAATTATTTCTTTTTTTTATTTAACCAACTTTATTACATACATGATTGTGTTTGGGTTTCAGTCATAAAAGGAACACCACCCATCACCAGTGCAACATTCCCATCACCAATGTCCCATGTCTCCCTCCTCCCCACCCGACCCCTGCCTGTACTCTAAACAGGCTCTCCATTTCCCTCATACATTCTCTTTATTAGGATAGTTCAAAACGTACTTATTTCTCTAACTAAACTCATGCCTGTTTGTGGCGAGCTTCATGAGGTAAGCTGTAACTTGCAGCTTCTTTCTCTTTTGTGTCTGAAAGTTATTATTGCAAGAATGTCTTTCATTTTTCTTTTCTTTTTTTCTTTTTTCTTTTTTTTTGGTTTTTGGGCCACATCCGTTTGACGTTCAGGGGTTACTCCTGGCTATGCACTCAGAAATTGCCCCTGGCTTGGGGGGGGACCATATGGGATGCCGGGGATCGAACCGCTGTCTGTCCTATGGTAGCGCTTGCAAGGCAAACACCTTACCTCTAGCGCCACCTTCCTGGCCCCTATTTTTCTTAAAACCCATAGATGAGTGAGACCATTCTGCATCTTTCTCTCTCTCTGACTTATTTCACTCAGCATGATAGATTCTGTGTACATCCATGTATAGAAAAATTTGATGACTTCATCTCTCCTGACGGCTGCATAATATTCCATTGTGTATATGTACCACCGTTTCTTTAGCCATTCATCTGTTGAAGGTTATCTTGGCTGTTTCCAGAGTCTTGCTATGGTAAATAGTGCTGCAATGAATATAGGTGTAAGGAAGGGATTTTTGTATTGTATTTTTGTGTTCCTAGGGTATATTCCTAGGAGTGGTATAGCTGGGTCATATGGGAGCTCGAGAGAAAGGAACTCTTATCCACTGCTGGTGATGAGTCTTTTCATTTCATCTCCCCATTTTACTATGGCTTTATTTGGTTTTGTGGAGCTCATCTTTCTGAGTGCTTTGTTTATTCTGGATATCAGCCCTTTATCGGACATGTTGAGTGCAAAGATATTTTCCCATTCAGTTACCTGTCTTCTTGTGTTGAGCATGGTTTCTTTTGCCATGCAGAAGCTTTTTAGTTTGGTGTAGTCCCATTTGTTTATGTTTGATGCTAAAGTTCTTGCCATTGGCAATCTATCATCAAAGACTTTTTTGATATATAGCTCTTTGAGTGTTTCGGCAATTTTTTTCTCAGTAAACTTTATGGTTTCGGGTCTGATTTCGAGGTCTTTGATCCATTTTGAGTTGACTTTTGTATATGGGGTGAGGTATGGGTCAATTTTCAATTTCTTACAGGTGGTTTTCCAGTTGTACCAACACCATTTGTTGAAAAGACTTTCTTTGTCTCATTTCAAGTTCTTGGCTCTTTTGTCAAATATTAGTTGACTATATGTCTGGTGGCTTATGTCTGGAAATTCTGTTCTAACCCACTGGTCTGTGGCTCTGTCTTTGTACCAGTACCATGCCATTTTGATCACTATAGCTTTATAGGATAGCTTCAGGTTAGGTAGCAAGATGCCACCCAGGTTCTTGTTTTTTAGTATGTGTTTGGCTATCCTGGGTCTTTTGTGGTTCCAGATGAATTTTATGATTGATTTTTCTAAGTCTTTAAAGAATGATGTCTGAATTTGGATGGGTATTGCATTAAATCTATATAGGAGATTGGGTAGAATGGTCATTTTGACTATATTGATTCTACCTACCCATGAGCATGGGATGTTCTTCCATTTCCTTAGATCCTCTTCAATTTCTTTCTGAAGTGTTTTGAAGTTTCCCTGGTATAAGTCCTTCACTTCCCTTGTAAGGTTGATCCCTAGGTATTTAATTTTTTGTTATATTTTAAATGGAATTGAATTCTTAATCTCTCTCCTCAACTTCATTATTTGTGTAGAGAAATGCTACTGTCTTTTGTGTATTCACTTTGTAGCCAGCCACTTTGCTGTATTGGTTAATTATTTCTAGAAGTTTTACAGTGGACTCTTTAGGGTTTTCTATGTATATCATCATATCACCTGCAAAAAGGGATAATTTGAGTTTGTCTTTCCTAATTTGGATTCCTTTGATTCCCTTCTCTTGTCGGATTGCTATTGCTAGGACTTCTAAGATTATATGGAATAAGAGTGGAGAGAGTGGACAGCCTTGCCTAGTTCCTGAACTTAGTGGAAATGTTTTCAGCTCTTCGCCATTGAAGATAATGTTGGCTGTGGGCTTTTCATAACTATCTTGAGAAAGGTTCCTTCTAAGCCTATTTTGCTGAGTGTTTTCAACATGAATGGGTGTTCAATTTTGTCAAACGCCTTCTCTGCATCGATTGATATGATCATGTGGTTTTTGTTTTTCTTGTTGTTTATGTGGTGTATGATGTTGATTGATTTACGTATGTTGAACCAGCCTTGCAACCCTGGGATGAAACCCACTTCGCCATGGTGTATAATCTTTCTGATGTAGTGCTGGATTCGGTTTGCTAAAATTTTGTTGAGAATTTTTGCATCTATGTTCATTAGGGAGATTGGTCTGTAGTTTTCTTTCTTGGTGCTGTTCTTACTGTCTTTGGGAATGAGTGTGATATTAGCCTCATGAAAGGAGTTGGGGAGGGTTCCTGTCTTTTCTATAGTTTGGAAGAGCCTGTGGATCAATGGTAGTAAATCTTCTCGAAATGTTTGATAGAATTCACCTGTAAAACCATCTGGACCTGGACTTTTGTTCTTAGGGAGTTTCTTAATTACATCTTCGATTTCCTCTGAAGTGATTGGCCTATTTAGATTTTCTAGATCTTCAGATTTCAGTCTTGGTAGCTGGTATTTTTCCAAGAATCTGTCGATTTCTGCTTGGTTCTTTAGTCTGAGTATAGTTGTTCATAATATAACCTCATGATATGTTGTATTTCATGGGGTTCTGTTGTAATCTCTCCCCTTTCATTTGTGATCCTATTAATTTGGGTGATTTCCCTATTTTTTTGGTGAGTCTTGCCAGTGGTTTGTCTATCTTGTTTATTTTTTCAAAAAACCAACTCCTGGACTCAGTGATTTTTGTATTGTTTTCTTGGTTTCTATGTTGTTTATTTCTGCTCTGGTTTTTATTATTTCTTGACTTCTCGTTGTGGTTGGATTTCTTTGCTGCAGTTGTTCCTGTTCCTTAAGGTGATCCTTTAAATTGTTGATTTTGTTACTTTCCTCTTTTCTGACATAAGCCTGTATTGCTATGAGTTTCCCCCTAATTACTGCTTTTGCTGTGTCCCACAAGTTTTGACAAGGTGTCTCTTCATTATTGTTTGTCTCAAGGAATCTTTTTATTTCTTCCTTAAGTTGCTCTTTGATCCAACTTTTGTTGAGTAGCATGTTGTTTAATCTCCAGGTGTTGGATTTTCTTCATTGTTTCTTCTTACAATCAATTTTGACCTCTGTTGCATAGTGATCTGATAGGATGCTTCTGACGATCCTTACACTTGTGGTTTTATAGAAGTTAGATTTATATCCTAAGGCATGGTCTATTTTGGAGAAGGTTCCATGTGGGCTTGAGAAGAATGTGTATTCTGCTTTTTGGGAGTTGAGGGCCCTATATAAGTCTACTAGCCCTAGATCTTCTAATTTTTCATTTAGGGCTTTTATTACTTTGCTATTTTTCTGCCTGCTGGATCTATCCATTGGTGATAGTGGAGTATTGAGATACCCTACTACTATCATATTTCTCTTCATGTGTTTCTCCAGGTTTGTGAGTAATTGCCTCACATATTTTGCTGAGTCTACATTAGGTGCATAAATATTGACCAGAGCTAGTACTTCTTGATCTATTGTTCCCCTGATCAGTATGTAGTGACCTTCCTTGTCTCTGATCACTTTCTTGAGGTTGAATGCAATTTGGTCTGATATTAGGATGGCCGTCTCTGCTCTTTTCTGTTTTCCATTGGCCTGAATAATTGACTTCCATCCTTTTATTCTAAGTCTGTGCCTGTCCTGCATTAGTAGATGTGTTTCTTGCAAGCAGCAGAAGTCCGGTTTATGTTTTTTAATCCAGTTCTCTAATATGCCTTTTAATGGGAGAGTTTAGACCATTAACTTTTAGGGAGATTATTGACAGAGAGGGCTGATGTGTAGTTGTGTTGTGTAGGGTTGTTGTTGCTGTTACAATCGGGGATTTGGATTGTGTAATTCGTCTCTGAGTAGGTCATTTAAAATTGGTTTTGTTTGCACAAATATTGCTAGATCGTTTTTATTTGAGAATGGTTTTAGTCTTCCTTCCCATATGAATGAGAGATTTGCTGGGTATTGGACCCTAGGTTGGAAATTTCTTTCATTCAGCCGTTTAAATATGTCATTCCACTGTCTTCTTGCTTGAATTGTTTCAAATGCAAAATCTGGTTTGATTCTTATGTCCCTTCCTTTACTTGAGTTTTTTTCTCCCTTATGGCTTTTAAGAGTTCATCTTTATCTTTTTTTTTTTTGCCATTTGGATTACTATATGTCTTGGTGTTGGCATATTAGGGTCTATTTTATTAGGGACTCTTTTACTTCCTGGAATTGCATTGAGGTCTCTTTCCAGAGGGTTGGAAAATTTTCTATTATTTCCCTGACCATTTATTCTTCCCCTTTCCCTATTTCCTCCCCTTCTGGTATACCTACAATTCTTAAATTATTTCTTTTGTCTTTGTTTATTAAGTACTGGACTTTCTCTTCTAGTGCTTTGCCTTTTATTTCCTTGTTGGTTTCCTGGATCATTTTTGATTGCAGTTTTTCTTAAGTTGTCCTATACACTTTTTCAGCTGTGAGATTCTACTCATATAGCTTTTTACATTATTTATTGTTTGCTTTAATTCCATTTGTATGGAATTTCTCATACTCTGTAGCAGTTCTTCTTAGTTGGCTGTTTTTTTCATCCATGGTTTTCTTGTACTCGCTGGCTAGTGCTTCTTTCATTTCATAAACTATGATTTGCATTTCTTTTTTCATGGCTGTTTTCAGATCTTCATCTCTTGGATCTGTTCGTTTTGGTGGACTTGGAAACTTGTTTGTGTTTCCTTCCATATCTCCAGATGTTAGGGTCTTCCTTGGTTTACCCATATTTCTTTGCAATTCTTGGTGTTGCCTGGTTTGCAGGGCCTTTCGATTAGGGCGCACTTTTGCCACCTGCCTTGTTTGATATAGGCATTTCTGGTTTGTTTGGTATTTTTCTTCCAATTTTATGGCTCTTAATTATTTAAGAAATTTGAGTGTTAGGTCTGAGCTGGCTAGACCTATAAGTTGTGTTAGGCTATATTCCGCAAACATGTGGCATGAGTGGGCGAGGCTTCCCTACCTGAGGCAGGCAGGGAAAAACCAGGCAGAGGTGACTAGGACAGTTCACGCGGTCGGCATGAGTGGTATTTTTTTCTTATTTTTTTTTACTCCATTCTATTGCTTTTCTTTCCTTCAAACGAAATCACATAACTTGAATTACCGAGCTCCACCTCTCAAATAGAGGGGGAAACAAAGGAGGGTACCAGGACCAAACAGATATATGATATCTAATAGTAAGCTAGACAAAGAGGGGTCTACCTACTCTAGCAGCCCTTGGGGTGATGGTGGGGGATATGGGTTGCAGGAAGGGAACGGGGGTGGGGGGAGGATAAATTTGGTGATGGGTATTCCCCTGATTCAATGTTGATATGTAACTAAAATACTACTGTGAAAGGTATGTAAGCCAATATGATCAAAATAAAAATTAAAAAAAATCATGAGTTCTTACCCCTATTAATAAAAACTTTCTATACACAAGATTTCCCCCTTTGATTTGCACCTAATAACTTTTGAAGATTTTACTATATAATCCTCAAATTTCTAAAAGAAAAGATACATTATGAATCTCTTATATTATTTTCATCCTTTGTTAATATATAAAATCTTTATTTAAGCACCATTAATACAAACATGATTGTAGTTGGCTTTCAGTCATAAACAGAATACCCCTCTTCACAAGGACAACATTCCCACCACAAATGCCTCCCTCCCACCCCTACCTGTATTCAAGGCAGACATTCTACTTCTTTCATTCTTTAACATTGCCATGCTAATTGTTAGGGTAGTTATTTCCCTAACAGCATTCTCCACTTTGTGAATAGCGAGCTTCAAATTGTGAGCCAGTACTTCCAGCCTTCCAACCCTTAACTCTATTGTCTCTGGGTATTATTACAACAATGTCTTTAATTTTCATAAAACTCATAGATGATTGAGACTATTCTGTGTCTATCTCTCTCCCTCTGATTTATTTCACTCAGCATAATAAATTCTATGTACATCCACATATAGGAAAATTTTATGACTTCATCTCTCCTGAAGGCTGCATAATATTCCATTGTGTATATGTACCACAATTTCTCTAGCCATTCCTCTGTTGAAGGGCATCTTGGTTGTTTTCAGAGCCTGGCTATTGTAAATTGTGCTGCAATTAATATAGGTGTGAAGAAGGTATTTTTGAATAGTATTTTTGTATTCCTAGGGTATATCCTTAGGAGTGGTATAGCAGGATCATTATAAGAGCTCAATTTCTAGTTTTTTGAGGAATCTCCATATATTTTCCACATAGACTGGACTAGACAGCATTCCCACCAACAGTGAATAAGAGTTAATTTCTCTCCACATCCCTGCCAGCACTGATTGTTCTTGTTCTTTGTGATGTGTGCCAGTCTCAGTGGTGTGAGATGGTATCTCATTGTTGTTTTGATTTTCATCTCCCTGATGATTAGTGATGTGGAGCATTTTTTTAATTGTCTTTTGTCCATTTGTATTTCTTCTTTAGAAAAGTATCTGTTCTCCCCATTTGTTGATGGGGCTATATGTTTTTCTTGTTAAGTTGTGTCAGTACCTTGTATATTTTTATATTAGCACCTTGTCTGATGGGTATTAGGTTAATAGTTTCTTCCATTCTGTGGGTGGCTTTTGTATCCTGGGCACTATTTCCTTTGAGGTACAGAAGCTTTTCAGTTTAATATATTCCCATTTTTTTTTTATCACTGCTTCCACTTGTTTGGAGAGTGCTGTTTTCTCCTTGAAGATGCTTTTAGTCTCAATGTCATGGAGTGTTTTACCTATGTGTTGTTCTATATATCTTATGGCTTCAGGCCTGATATCCAGGTCTTTAATCCATTTGGATTTAATCTTTGTGCATGGTGTTAGACGAGGGTCTAAGTTCACTTTTTTGCAAGTGGCTAACCAGTTATGCCAACACCACTTGTTGAAGAGGCTTTCCTTGCTACATTTTGGATTTCTTGTCCCTTTATCAAAGATTATTGATTGTATGTCGGGGGAACATTCTCTGAATACTCAATACTATACCACTGTTCTGAATATCTGTCTTTATTCCAATACTGTGCTGTTTTGATAACTATTGCTTTGTAATACAATTTTTTAATGCATATTTTTTTTATTTAAACACCTTGATTACATACATGATTGTGTTTGGGTTTCAGTCATAAAAGGAACACCACCCATCACCAGTGCAACATTCCCATCACACAAGTCCCAAATCTCCCTCCTCCCCACCCAACCCCCGCCTGTACCCTAAACAGGCTCTACATTTCCCTCGTACATTCTCAATATTAGGAAAGTTCAAAATGTAGTTATTTCTCTAACTAAACTCATCACTCTTTGTGGTGAGCTTCCTGAGGTGAGCTGGAACTTCCAGCTCTTTTCTCTTTTGTGTCTGAAAATTATTATTACAAGGGTGTCTTTCATTTTTCTTAAAACCCATAGATGAGTGAGACCATTCTCCGTTTTTCTCTCTCTCTCTGACTTATTTCACTCAGCATAATAGATTCCATGTACATCCATGTATAGGAAAATTTCATGACTTCATCTCTCCTGACAGCTGCATAATATTCCATTGTGTATATGTACCACAGTTTCTTTAGCCATTCGTCTGTTGAAGGGCATCTTGGTTGTTTCCAGAGTCTTGCTATGGTAAATAGAGCTGCAATGAATATAGGTGTAAGGAAGGGGTTTTTGTATTGTATTTTTGTGTTCCTAGGGTATATTCCTAGGAGTGGTATAGCTGGATCGTATGGGAGCTCGATTTCCAGTTTTTGGAGGAATCTCCATATCGCTTTCCATAAAGGTTGAACTAGACAGCATTCCCACCAGCAGTGGATAAGAGTTCCTTTCTCTCCACATCCCCGCCAACACTGTTTATTCTCATTCTTTGTGATGTGTGCCATTCTCTGGGGTGTGAGGTGGTATCTCATCGTTGTTTTGATTTGCATCTCCCTGATGATTAGTGATGTGGAACATTTTTTCATGTGTCTTTTGGCCATGTGTATTTCTTCTTTGTCAAAGTGTCTGTTCATTTCTTCTCCCCATTTTTTGATGGGGTTAGATGTTTTTTTCTTGTAGAGTTCTGTCAGTGCCTTGTATATTTTGGAGATTAGCCCCTTATCTGATGGGTATTGGGTGAATAGTTTCTCCCATTCAGTGGGTGGCTCTTGTATCCTGGGCACTATTTCCTTTGAGGTGCAGAAGCTTCTCAGCTTAATATATTCCCATCTGTTAATCTCTGCTTTCACTTGCTTGGAGAGTGCAGTTTCCTCCTTGAAGATGCCTGTAATGTCCTGGAGTGTTTTGCCTATGTGCTGTTCTATATATCTTATGGTTTTGGGGCTGATATCGAGGTCTTTAATCCATTTGGATTTTACCTTTGTACATGATGTTAGCTGGGGGTCTAAGTTTAATTTTTTGCAAGTGGCTATCCAATTGTGCCAACACCACTTGTTGAAGAGGCTTTCCCTGCTCCATTTAGGATTTCCTGCTCCTTTATCAAAAATTAGATGGTTGTATCTCTGGGGAACATTTTCTGAGTATTCAAGCCTATTCCACTGATCTGAGGACCTATCCTTATTCCAATACCATGCTGTTTTGATAACTGTTGCTTTGTAGTACAGTTTAAAGTTGGGAAAAGTAATTCCTCCCATATTCTTTTTCCCAATGATTGCTTTAGCTATTCGAGGGTGTTTATTGTTCCAAATGAATTTCAAAAGTGTCTGATCCACTTCTTTGAAGAATGTCATGGGTATCTTTAGAGGGATGGCATTAAATCTGTATAATGCCTTGGGGAGTATTGACATTTTGATGATGTTAATCCTGCCAATCCATGAGCAGGGTATGTGTTTCCATTTCCGTGTGTCCTCTCTTATTTCTTGGAGCAGAGTTTTATAGTTTTCTTTGTATAGGTCCTTCACATATTTAGTCAAGTTGATTCCAAGATATTTGAGTTTGTGTGGCACTATTGTGAATGGGGTTGTTTTCTTAATGTCCATTTCATCCTTATTACTATTGGTATATAGAAAGGCCATTGATTTTTGTGTGTTAATTTTGTAGCCTGCCACCTTGCTATATGAGTCTATTGTTTCTAGAAGCTTTTTGATAGAGTCTTTAGGGTTTTCTAAGTAGAGTATCATGTCATCTGCAAACAGTGAGAGCTTGACTTCTTCCTTTCCTATCTGGATTCCCTTGATATCCTTTTCTTGCCTAATCGCTATAGCAAGTACTTCCAGTGCTATGTTGAATAGGAGTGGTGAGAGAGGACAGCCTTGTCTTGTGCCAGAATTTAGAGGGAAGGCTTTCAGTTTTTCTCCATTGAGGATAATATTTGCCACTGGCTTGTGGTAGATGGCCTTCACTATATTGAGAAAGGTTCCCTCCATTCCCATCTTGCTGAGAGTTTTGATCAAGAATGGGTGTTGGACCTTATCAAATGCTTTCTCTGCATCTATTGATATGATCATGTGGTTTTTATTTTTCTTGTTATTGATGTTGTGTATTATGTTGATAGATTTACGGATATTAAACCAGCCTTGCATTCCTGGGATGAAACCTACTTGATCGTAGTGGATGATCTTCTTAACGAGGCATTGAATCCTATTTGCCAGGATTTTGTTGAGGATCTTTGCATCTGCATTCATCAGTAATATTGGTCTGTAATTTTCTTTTTTGGTAGCGTCTCTGTCTGGTTTAGGTATCAAGGTGATGTTGGCTTCATAAAAGCTATTTGGGAGTGTTTCTGTTTGTTCAATTTCATGAAAGAGTCTTGCCAAGATTGGCAGTAGTTCCTCTTGGAAAGTTTGATAGAATTCATTAGTGAATCCATCTGGACCTGGGCTTTTGTTTTTCGGCAGACATTTGATTACTGTTTTAATTTCATCAATGGTGATGGGGGTGTTTATATATGCTACATCCTCTTCCTTCAACTGTGGAAGATTATAAGAGTCCAAGAATTTATCCATTTCTTCCAGGTTCTCATTTTTAGTGGCGTAAAGTTTTTCAAAGTAGTTTCTGTTTACCCTTTGAATCTCTGTCATATCAGTAGTGATCTCTCCTTTTTCATTCCTGATACGAGTTATCAAGTTTCTCTCTCTCTTTCTTTGTTAGGTTTGCCAGTGGTCTATCAATCTTGTTTATTTTTTCAAAGAACCAACTTT
The DNA here is from genome assembly GCF_024139225.1 of Suncus etruscus. NCBI lineage: Eukaryota > Metazoa > Chordata > Mammalia > Eulipotyphla > Soricidae > Suncus > Suncus etruscus. The sequence continues at coordinate 119,453,697 of NC_064868.1, forward strand.
TGCTTTCGTTGATCTTTCGTATTGTTTTTTGAGTTTCCACTTCGTTGATTTCTGCTCTCAGCTTTGTTATTTCCTTCTGTCTTCCTATTCTTGGGTCCTTTTGTTGAGCATTTTCTAGTTCTATTAGCTGTGTCATTAAGCTACTCAGGTAAGCTCCTTCTTCCTTCCTGATGTGTGCTTGCAAAGCTATAAATTTTCCTCTCAGTACTGCTTTTGCTGTGTCCCATAAGTTCTGAGAGTTTGTGTCTTTATTGTCATTTGTTTCCAGGAACCTTTTGATTTCCTCCTTGATTTCATCTCGGACCCACTGGTTATTGAGCATGAGGCTGTTTAACTTCCAGGTGTTAAAGTGTTTCTTCTGAGTCCCTTTGGAGTTCACAAATAATTTCAGAGCCTTGTGGTCAGCGAAGGTAGTCTGCAAAATTTCTATCCTCTTGATCTTATGGAGGTATGTTTTATGTGCCAGCATGTAGTCTATCCTGGAGAATGTCCCATGTACATTAGAGAAGAATGTGTATCCAGGTTTCTGGGGATGGAGTGTCCTATATATATATATATCCACTAGGCCTCTTTCTTCCATTTCTCTCCTCAGGTCTAGTATATTCTTGTTGGGTTTCAGTCTGGTTGACCTGTCCAGTGTTGACAAAGCCGTGTTAAGGACCCCACAATTATTGTGTTGTTTTTGATATTATTTTTCAGATTTGTCAACAGTTGTATTAAATATTTTGCTGGCCACTCATTCGGTGCATATATGTTTAGGAGAGTGAATTCTTCCTGCTCTACGTACCCCTTGATTAATATAAAATGTCCGTCTTTGTCCCTTACAACCTTCCTGAGTATAAAGTTTGCATTATCTGATATTAGTATGGCCACTCCAGCTTTTTTATGGGTGTTGTTTGCTTGGATAATTTTTCTCCAGCCTTTTATTTTGAGTCTATGTTTGTTCTGACTATTCAGGTGCGTTTCTTGTAGGCAGCAGAAGGTTGGATTGAGTTTTTTCATCCATTTAGCCACTCTGTGTCTCTTAACTGGTGCATTTAGTCCATTGACGTTGAGAGAAAGAATTGTCCTGGGATTTAACGCCATCTTTATTTCAAAATTTGGTGTGTCTTTTGGGTAGTCTTGTCTTAGATTAGGTCTTTCAGTTTTTCTCTTAAGACTGGTTTTGTGTCTGAAGTTTCTGAGCTGTTTTTTGTCTGTGAAACCATGTATTCTTCCATCAAACCGGAAAGTGAGTTTTGCTGGGTATAGTATTCTGGGTGAAGCATTCATTTCATTCAGTCTTGTCACAATATCCCACCACTGCTTTCTGGCATTGAGTGTTTCTGGTGACAGGTCTGCTGTAAATCTCAGGGAAGCTTGCTTGAACATGATTTCCCCTTTTGATCTTGCTGTTTTCAGAATTCTGTCTCTATCTGTGGGATTTGTCATTGTGACTAGGATGTGTCTTGGGGTGGTTTTTCTGGGGTCTCTTTTGGTTGGTACTCTTCGGGCATGCAGGATTTGATCACATATATTCTTTAGCTCTGGAAGTTTCTCTTTAATGATGTTCTTGACCATTGATTCTTCCTGGAAATTTTCTTCCTGGGTCTCTGGGACTCCAATGATTCTTAAGTTGTTTCTGTTGATCTTATCATAGACTTCTATTTTCATCTGTTCCCATTCTTTGACTAATTTTTCCATTGTCTGCTCATTTGCTTTAAGTTTTTTGTCCAATCTCTCCTGCTGTATGGAATTGTTATGTATCTCATCTTCCACAGCACCAAGTCTATTCTCAGCTTCTGATACCCTGTCCCAGAGCTTGTCCATTTTGTCATTCACTTCGTTTACTGACTTTTTCAGTCCTGTTAGTTGACATGTTATTTCAGTTTGGAGTTTTGTCATTTCTGCCTTCATATTTTCTTGGTTCTTATTAGTGTTCTGTTCAACTCGATCCATGGTTTCTTGGAGTCTGTTGAGCACTTTCCATATTGCTAGTCTAAAGTCCTTATCTGAGAGGTTGATTAGTTGTTCAGTCATTATCTGGTCCTCAGAATTGTCATCTTCATTCTCTATGTCTGATGCTGGCCTGCGTTGTTTCCCCATTGTCACACTTGTATTGTGGGTTTTTCTACGTGTTGTGGTGGTATTCATTGTCTATATGATGTAGGCAGCACACTCCTCTGGCTCCTCCCTTTCTGGATGGGCTGACTTGCCTCTAAGGGAGGGGAGTCTTCCGTGGATGAAGCCTCACACTGGGTCAAATCTTAGGCCCGAGCATGCAACAGAGAAGACAGTCCAGAGAGAAATGTTTGCTTCTGTGATATAGCGCCGTTCTTAGTGTGATTTTTCCTTCTTGTTGCAATGGAGTTCTTTCCTTAGAAAGAGTGCACGGCCGCGTAGCGAAGCGGAGCGGCCGTGCTCCTCTGAGCCTCTTTTTGCCCCACTCGCAAGAGTTTCACGCAAGAGGACAGTAGACAGACATAGACAGGTCACACTCACAGTCTTTCACAGTTGAGCCCCACTGGGCCGGTGTACTTTCGCGGATTTTCCCTGCCTGGTGTCACACACAGGGAGCCGGCTTTTGCCCAGATAGCATTGTTATCTCTTCCCGAATGTAGTTTCTTTGGAGTTAGCTTCCCAGGGCTCTGAGGAGAGCTTCCAGAGTTCAGGAAAGACAGAGAAGGGTAGGACAGGGCTCCCTTCCGGTGCTCAGTTCCTCAGAAGAAGCACAGCCCGGTGGAGATTCTGCAGGTAGAGCAGTCAGCACTCTGCCTGGAAACCCCCACCTGCAGCCATTTCTCACTCACTCACTGGCTCGCTGGGTAGCTCCCGAATGTAGTTTCTTTGGGGTTCGCTTCCCAGGGCTCTGAGGAGAGCTTCCAGAGTTCAGGAAAGACAGAGAAGGGTAGGACAGGGCTTCCTTCCAGTGCTCAGTTCCTCAGAAGAAGCACAGCCCGGTGGAGATTCTGCAGGTAGAGCAGTCAGCACTCTGCCTGGAAACCCCCACCTGCAGCCATTTCTCACTCACTCACTGGCTCGCTGGGTAGCTCCCGAATGTAGTTTCTTTGGGGTTCGCTTCCCAGGGCTCTGAGGAGAGCTTCCAGAGTTCAGGAAAGACAGAGAAGGGTAGGACAGGGCTCCCTTCCGGTGCTCAGTTCCTCAGAAGAAGCACAGCCCGGTGGAGATTCTGCAGGTAGAGCAGTCAGCACTCTGCCTGGAAACCCCCACCTGCAGCCATTTCTCACTCACTCACTGGCTCGCTGGGTAGCTCCCGAATGTAGTTTCTTTGGGGTTCGCTTCCCAGGGCTCTGAGGAGAGCTTCCAGAGTTCAGGAAAGACAGAGAAGGGTAGGACAGGGCTCCCTTCCGGTGCTCAGTTCCTCAGAAGAAGCACAGCCCGGTGGAGATTCTGCAGGTAGAGCAGTCAGCACTCTGCCTGGAAACCCCCACCTGCAGCCATTTCTCACTCACTCACTGGCTCGCTGGGTAGCTTCCGAATGTAGTTTCGTAATACAATTTAAAATTAGGAAAAGTAATGCATCCCATATTCCTTTTCTCAAGGATTGCTTTAGCTATTCGTGGGTGTTTAATGTTCCAAATAAATTTTAGTAATGTTTGATTCACTTCTTTGAAGAATATCATGGGTATCCTTAGAGGGATTGCATTAAATCTTGCCAATATTTTTATATGAGATATCTGGTGTGATTCTTTTGTACTTTCTTTTATAGTTATGTGTTTTATTCTCCTGTACTGCTCCAAGGAGTCCAAACTCTGCCCACAGTCCACAGCCACTCTCTCTGATTTTGGTCAGTGTTGGATTATTCAGGTCCCTCCCTATTCTCCACTCCAGGTGTGGAGTGGCATTTTCCAATAAAGACTCAAGTTCCTAACTATTATCTACCCCAGATGTGGTCTGGTTCTTCCTAATAAAAATCTCAGTTCTCAGGAAAATGCTGTCTTGGTTTCTGGCTTTCCTCCACTGAGCTATTTGCTTCTTACTAGTTGAAAGCTTGCTTGTTGGAGTTCCTGAACCTTCATGTGTGAGTTATTTTTTGCATTGGCATTTGCTCCCAGACCCAAGTCTATCCAATGTTATGGACATGAGGCTTCCATTACAGCTCAATACTCTGCTTTTTTTCCTACCAGCTACACTCTTGGCTGGGCTCACAAACCTCAGTTCAATTCAAAATGGCCCTTTTTAGTTCAAACTGCCCATAGCCCAAAGATGATACTGAATCTGTTGGTCAACAGTCCATTATTTTCTCCTGGCTATGATGATCTTGGTTAGGCTCACTCCACTGAGCAATTCTTAATGTGTCATTCTTCTTGTAAAAATTATTTATTTCCTAACTCCACTTAGTTTTTGAATCACAACAAGTGGTGCTCAGGTATTTTTTAAACTCTATGCTCAGAAATTAATTATGGTGAGTTTAGGGGACTTGTGGCATCAAGATCAAGCCTGTGTCAGCAGCATGCAAGGCAATTTCACTGGCAGAGGAACATAATTTTTCAAATGTCACTAAATATTAACATATTTTTGCTGTATATATAGGTGATCCCACTTTCTTTTCTTTCCTTTTTGATGGATGAGAACCTTATTCCATTTTAATACCAGAACTACTTTACTGGAAAATGATAGAATAGAGGTAGATGACTGTACTTTTTTGAATATATCTTTCTAAAGAGGCACCTAAGTATCTGCTCATGTCATTTTTACCTGTAGTTTCTATCTTAAGAGCAATAAGATATTGGATATTTGTTGAAGTATTTCTGAAGTTTTCCCAAAAAATTTCATCTTACCATGCTGAGATAATTATTTTTACATCCTTGAAGCAATCTATGTCACAGGTATCCCTGGGATCTCAATCCACTTAGAGACATCATTTTATTAGCCATTAATATACTCAAGATTAATTTTCTTACCGAAATGTATTTTCAGAGAAATACCTTAAATGATCATTTTATTTTTGAATTAAGGGATTAGTTCATAGAGTTTTAAGATTGTTCTCAGAGTAACTCTTTCTCTATTTGTTGGATACATAACATACTATCTCCTCTCTCCATTTTTCCCTTCAAATTTCGGTGTCAAAATATCACTAGTGTGAGAGTATAACCTCAAATTAAATAGCTTTTATAAAACTAAATAATTTAATTAAATCACTTATGATATACAGAAACACAACCATATATTGTTGGTTGTAGATAATCACCTTAAGCACACACCCTGTTTTAACACCCAGAGAACAAACCTTGCTTTCCCTAATCCCCGTACCCTATACACAGAAATACACACCCTGTTTTAATCTCCTCTCACATCCTACCTGATTGGCTGACACAGAATTCACACCCTACTCTCCCCTAATATAAGCATTCATTTCCCACTTACAATAAACTAAGTTACTCCCTCAAAGTGGCTGGTGGATGCTTCTTTATGTGTATTCTACTTGTCAGGCATCTGACCTTATCAGTGACTTCTACATCTTTGTAGCTGACATCACCAGGCAATCATTTACAACTGGAGCCCAAACAGGGATACTGAATAGGAACCTGAGAAGACACTAAAGATAGTGAGTACAATGAATCCCCTCATGGGTCAGGGCCATGGCCCCTTGGTAGATCAGGACCAGAATTCCCTAAGTGGTCAAAATAATGCTAGTTTCTCAATTTTTGACTGATGTTTCTACACCTTTCTGTATATCTCTTACTGGGGTGGTGATATACATGCTTGGTGGCCTGACATTTCTTTTGATGTTATTTTGGTGCCTCTACATGCATCTCTCTGGAATATAAAACTTTCACTGGGGAAAATAAATACAAAACTCTCTGAAATACCTTCTATATTAGAGAGTAAATGTACCTTCCTAGTGGTGATGTGTTCTCAAGATAGAAGTCTCTCTAGGGCTGATAATACATCACTCACCATTGGCATGAACCAGAGAAATCACCATCTGCTAGATTTAGTACCGTTGGGTAGGCAGAAACCAATGATGAAGCAGCTACTGCCCCTTCAGATTTAGGCTGAAAGAGACTTAGAACAAATATCTAGGTCTCATGAACCAAACTGCTCTTCCTCTGCCCTTCAGAAAAATATTCAGCCTCTATTTTATGAGGGCCTGAACATGGTCTCCCTCATCCAGTTTAAAAAAGGTATACACCTCAGAAAAACCAACATAACAATATTGTGTTTAGTTCCTTAATAGGTGGAGTGAGATTGTGATTTGGGCTCCTAAGGATTTTCATATATTATCTAGGATTTTCCTGAGTCCTTTTCAATTTAGGCATAGGAAGATGTGTCTTAGTGATAAGGCTAAGATTAAACTCCACACCTTAGGTCACTGTGGTAGCAGAATTTCAAGGGTTCTGACAACTTATGAGATGTTAATTTGGAAAGGGTAGTACACTGATGTAAAAAAGCAAGCTGCCCTACCTTGTGATATTTTAGTACAGGTTCATGACATAGCATTGTAGGCTTAGGAAAAAATTGATGCTGATGCCTAATTAAAGGTAGCTATACAAAAAATTTCCAGGTAGTTTCCAAGCCATATTCAGATTTTTTGGGGAAACTGACAGATTCTATCCAGAGGCATGTTAAATGTAAAGAAACAGCAGCACCTTAAAAAGCAATTAGGATTTGAGATTGCTAATACAGATTGCCAGGCAATCTTATGCCCTATGATAGAGAGATAAAGATAGAGATGATGTTATGGAGTACCTTAAATCTTGTTGAAATGTTGGCTCAATAAAACATCAGGCATGCTTTCATACTGCTGAGGTTTATTCTTCTTGGAGGCTAACTCAAGATAATTGGGGTGGGTCAGGCTATTTTTGCGTGGAATAAAGAGCATCTTCTAACACTTCCCATTGGAAGGCACCACCAGGACTTTGTCCGAGGTGTGACAATGGAAAACACTGGGATACAGGCTGCCACTCAACTGGCAATCCTGTCATGAGTAAATGAAAAAGAGGCCAGCCCTAGACTTTAGAAGTTCAGGGCAGATGATTTAACTGTATCAAACAGGCATCTTTGAAAAATTTGCAGTATTCTTCCAGTATCTGTCTTCTTGAGACCACTACTCAATCATCCTGTCTTGAGAAATTGGTCATGTGTCCAGTCCCAGGCCCCAAGACTAAAGAGAAATTCCCAATTGGTGATCTGTCCCCATTCAAAGTCAACAGAGCTGTGATAAACAGATTAACTGCAACCTGTTAATGTAGGAATTCTGCGTTGGATATCGTAAGCCCTGATACCATAACCATAACACCAGCCAAGTGTCCCTACAAATTATGATCTTTTATAAGGATACCAATCCCATCAGGCATTGCTGGCCTGCTGCAGGGAAGAAGTCTAACGATTAAGGGAATCACCATTCATGTGGGAGTGATAGATGCAGATCATATAGGAGAATGATTGTCATTTCTGTGCCTATTGTTTGGACATTGCCCAGCTTCTCTTACTCCCTTTTGTTTTATCTGGTATCTCTGGTCTCCATGGGAAAGGAGGCTTCGGGAGTACCAAGCCCCAGGACTCTACTAATCCCCAATAGCCTTTATTACTAAGTTTACACAGCAGAGCCCACACTGCTCACACTTGAGATTCATGGCAAAAAAATTTATTTTTGTTGTTGTTGTTGTTGTACATAATTTTTTTCAATATCTTTACTTAAACACCTTGATTATAAATAATATTGTAGTTTGTCTTCAGTCATGTAAGTAACACCCCCTTTACCAGTGCAACATTCCCAACACCAATGTCCCAAATCTCCCTGCTCCCCACCCCCGCCAGTACTCTACATAGACTTTCTACTTCCCTCATCCATTCACTTTGTTATGATAGTTCTCAATGTAGTTATTTCTCTAACTGTACTCATCACTCTTTGTAGTGAGCTTCATGTAGTGAGCTGGACCTTCCAGCCCTACTCTCTTTTTTCTCTGAGAATTATTGCAAAAATGTCTTTTATTTTCTTAAAACCCATAGATAAGTGAGACTATTCTGCGTCTATCTCTCTTCCTCTGACTTATTTCACACAGCATAATAGATTCCATGTACATCCATGTATAGGAAAATTTCATGACTTCATCTCTCCTGATGGTTGCATAATATTCTGTTGTATATATGTACCGTAGTTTCTTTAGCGATTCATCTGTTGAGGGGCATCTTGGTTGTTTGCAGAGTCTGGCTATTGTAAATTGTGCTGCAATAAATATTGGTGTGAGGAAGGGATTTTTGTATTGTATTTTTGTGTTCCTAGTGTATATCCCTAGAAGTGGTATAGCTGGATTGTATGGGAGCTCAATTTCCAGTTTTTGGAGGAATCTCCATATCGCTTTCCATAAAGGTTGGATTAGATGGCATTTCCACCAGCAGTGAATAAGAGTTTCTTTCTCTCCACATCCCTGCCAGAACTGCTTGTTCTCATTTTTTGTAATGTGTGCCAATCTCTGTGGTGTGAGATGGTACCTCATAATTGTTTTGATTTTCGTATCCATGATGATTAGAGATGTGGAACATTTTCTCATGTGCTTTTTGACCATTTGCATTTCTTCTTTGACAAAGTGTCTGTTCATTTCTTCTCATTTTTGATGGGATTAGATGTTTTTCTTGTAAAGTTCTATCAGTGTCTTGTATATTTTGGATATTAGCTCCTTATCTGATGGGTTTGAGTGAATAGTTTCTTCCCCTCAGTGAATGGCTCTTGTATCCTGGGCACTATTTCCTTTCAGGTTATGAAGCTTCTTAGGTTAATATATTCCCATCTGTTTATCTCTGCTTCCACTTGTTTGGAGAGTGCTGTTTTCTCCTTAAATATGTCTTTTTTCTCAATATCATGGAGTGTTTTGTCTATGTGTTGTTCTATATACCTTATGGTATCAGATCTGATATCAAGGTCTTTAATCCATTTTGATTTTACCTTCATACATTGTGTTAGCTGGGGGTCTGACTTCGCTTTTATGCAAGTGGCTAGAAAGTTGTGCCAACACCACTTTTTGAATAGGCTTTCCTTGTTCCATTTTGGATTTCTTGCTTCTTTATCAAAAACTAGGTGGTTGTATGTCAGGGGAACATTCTCTGAGTACTCAAGCCTATTCTACGGATTTGATGGTCTGTCTATATTCCAATATCATGCTGTTTTGATAACTATTGCTTTGGAATTTATTTGTATTTGTAATACAGTTTAAAATTGGAGAAAGTAATGCTTCCTATATTTCTTTTCACAAGGATTGCTTTTGCTATTTGAGGGTATCTATTGTTCCAAATGACTTTCTGAAGTGTTTGATCCACTTCTTTGAAGAATGCCATGGGTAACTTTAGAGGGATCACACTAAATCTGTACAATGTTTTGGATAGTATTGTCATTTTAATATGTTAATCCTGCCAATCCATGAGCAGGATATGTGTTTCCATTTCCTCCCGTCCTCCCTTATTTCTTGGAGTAGGGTTTTTTTTTTGCCACACCCAGCGGTGCTCAGGAGTTACTCCTGGCTGTCTTCTCAGAAATAGCTCCTGGCAGGCACGGGGGACCACCTTTGGTCCTGGATCAGCTGCTTGCAAGGCAAATACCGCTGTGCTATCTCTCCGGGCCCGGAGTAGGGTTTTATAGTTTTCTTTGTATAGGTCCTTCACGTGTTGGCCAAGTTGAATCCAAGATATTTGAGTTTGTGTGACACTAATATGAATGAGGTTGTTTTCTTAATGTCCATTTCTTCCCTATCATTATTGGTGTATAAAAAGGCCATTGGTGCAGAGGTTTCTGTCATCTCCTTACAACTCTGGCCCCATAATTGTGCCTCATAATATACACCTTATGACCTAGAGGAAAGAATTGGTATTTTATCTTCCTCCTCTATCTGACAAAGTGCAAGGTATCTAAAATGTATTGTACCTGAAGGACATATAGCTACTTTCCTGCTGTATATAGCTTTCAGAGCTGTGAATCTATGGAGCCAAGAAATACATAATCAGTGAGCATAATATCACATTTCTCACCCTGCCCCTTCTCTGGCCACTATTTCAACTGCCACACCTTTTAAATTGAGACTGCTGCTGTTCAGCACCCACCACCCCTCCACATTCAATGGAAATTCCATGATCTTATATGGATGCTACAGTGACTCCTTAGCAACACAAAATTAAAGGTGTTATTAGACTTGATGGAGGAATAACATAAACTGGGACATATTGAAGCTTCACTTTCTGATTGGAACTCTCCTGTTTTTGTTTTACAAAAATATGTAAATTGGGCAAATATCAGTTGTTAGTTAACTTAAGGAATGTTAATTCTACTAAGGTACCCATGGACATATTACAACCTGATCCCCTCCCAGAAGCTATTCCTAATGACTGGGCATTGGTTGTGATAGACCAAAAAGACTGATTTTTATAGCATACCTATACAACCAGACTGTAAAGGCTTAGCATTTTCCATTTTTTCTCCTAACAACTGGGGCCCCATACACAGATTTTTTTTTCATACACAGATTTCAGTAGACTGTTTTACCTTAGAAAATGAACAACTCACCTACTGTGTGTCAATATTTTGTTGATGTGGTTTTATGCCTTGCTTGCGCAAGGTTTCACTATGCTTATATTATTCACTATATGTATGATATCTTGGTCGCATGTTTTTAAACTTTATTTATTTATTTGTTTGTTTGTTTCTGGCACATACCCAGCAGCACTCACGGGTCACTCCTGGCTCTGCACTCAAAAATTGACCAGCAAGCTGCGGGACCATATGGGATTCTGGGAACTGAACTGGGTCCCCCCCCACACTTTGGCTGCACTCAAGGCAAATGCCCTACCACTGTGATATCTCTCTGGTGCCCAATTGCTTGCATGTTCTAAGGACAAGCATCGTCAGTGATTATATGCAGATGTGATGACATGCTTGCTAGAGCTTTTATACAGGTTGTTGCAGAGAAAATTCAGATGCTTCTCCCGTATGACTATTTGGGCTATGTTCTGTAACACTCTAGAGTTCATCCTCAGGAAATCTCAATTTACCAGAATTATCTCAGAATTATTAATTAGTTTCAAAAACTGCTGGGAGAGATTAATTAGGCATGTCCCTCCCATTCCCAATTCTGAGCTCAGTAACCTACTTCTCACCATGAAGGGGGACTCTACTCTGGATAGATCAAGGCAGCTAACACTTAAAGATAAAAAGGAATTAGAATTTTTGGACTGGCTCCATATGAGACTTTATGGAAAGTTTCATTTTTTTCAGGTTTATCCCTAGTAAAAAAAAGAATGGTTGCTGCACTTTGCAATTCTCAATTCCCAACTGCTGCTTTAGCCCAATTATCTGGCCCATTTAAATAATAAAATTTAAATGAACTTATTTAAACAATAAAGAGCTTCATATCTTTGCCCTATATTTGGAATTAATAATCTGTTCTAATAATTAAAAGAAGACTGCAGGCACATGCCCTACTGAGTTACAACATCCATGTCATTTTTTTCCTATTCCAAAAAGGAAATTGAATCCATTTTGCCTCTTATTGAGACTCTTCAAAGAGCCTTAGCTGATTCCACAGGAAAAATTTCCTTCCACTCTTTGGTGGGAAGAGGGGATTTTCTCAGAAAGATGCCTTTTGTAATTTTTTCTATAATCCATTTATCTCCCATTCTTGATGCTCCAATATATTATATAGATGTCTCTTTATCAGGGATAGGTGGCATCACTGATCCCTCACTGTCCTTGACAGTGTCTGCAAATTATAAATCTGCCCAACAATTGGAACTTGCTACATTGATTTACTTACTTTCTCATGTGTCAGGACCATGTAACATGATGAGCGACTTAGCATACATGATTGATCTTCGGGATTGTCACAGCTTCCTTACATGCCCAGAACCATTTGGTTCAGAAATTACTTAAGCATCTCCAAATCCCTTTAAGACAGCATTCTGAATCCGTTTTCATCACCCATGTAAGATCTCACTCTGGCCTTCTCAGGCCAATGGCTCATGAAAATGAAACTGCTGATTCACCAACAGTGCCTGTTTTACATAACCTGTAGAAGAAGATCAAGCCCAACAAGCTGCCTTCATGTGTATTACTACATTCCATAGAGTCAAGCCAGAAAAATAGTCAGAATATGTACTATTTGTACCCCTCTTAACTGTGCCCCACATGTAGCTAGAGCGAACCCAGGCAATGATTTGTCTGCAGGCAAAATGATTTGTGGCAGATGGATGTTAAATATGTATACCTGTTTTCCAAACAAGCGATATCTTCATGTAGTAGTTAATGTTTATTCTTGTTTTATGTGGCTGTCCCTATGACTTCTAAAAGAGCTGTTTGTTGCTTTGCACTACAATATTTTCCTATCATGCATGTTTCCCATATTATCAAAACTTATAATGGCCCAGCCTACATTAATAAAAATTTGCAATCATTCTTCAAAGAATGGCAAATCAAGCACCATACTGATATCCTTTACAATCCTCATGAAATAGCTCTTGGGGTACAGTTGAGTTAGAGAACTTATTTGAATTCTGTCTAGGAAAGTGGATGCATGAGCAGCGAAACATGAAGAAAAATGAGAGCATACAATGTGTGTGGAGAAACTGCATTCTAAAATTTAATGTCTGGGACAGGTATATATGAGGTAAATTGCCAGTCACACAGATACTTCCTCGGACCCTGCAATATTAACAATATCCCTGATGTATATACATAACCATTTACTTGGCTAAGGGAATAAGCAGCAAGAGTCCTGACTTACAAAGGAGGTTATTTATTTTTTTTTTTTGGTTTTTGGGCCACACCCATTTGACGCCCAGGGGTTACTCCTGGCTATGCGCTCAGAAATCGCCCCTGGCTTGGGGGGACCATATGGGACGCCGGGGGATCGAACCGCGGTCCTTCCTTGGCTAGCGCTTGCAAGGCAGACACCTTACCTCCAGCGCCACCTACCCGGCCCCAAAGGAGGTTATTTTTAACATCTTAAAGCAGTTCCTGGCAGGCCAGCCTCAGATGTAAAACTAGGGGATTAGTGAGAAGCGGGAATTCTCTGTCAAGTTCCTATTCTAAGGGGTTTCATTGTTTAAAGGTAGAAGTGCAATTATTATTTATGGGGAAAATTCAACAGCCCAAATATGTAACTTGGCCAAACCTTTTTTGAATCCCAGAATCAGGAACTGCAAGGGCAATTTGAAAACAGAGAGAGAAAAAATTTTGTTTGAGTGTCTTTAATTTGGTGCTGAAATTATCCAACTAAAGGGAATTTAATCAAGTTTATATTTGCTTGTAATACACACAGCAAAAGGAAGAATTAATTATAGACCAATTAGATGTACTATAACATGAATATCAAAAATATTTCCAATGATCTGCACAGGGAAGAAATATCCCAGAGGGCCTGCTGGTAAAATATTCCTTGGAAATATTCAAGCAGTGATCCACACAGGGAGGAAAAATCCCACTGGGCCTTCTGGTGAAATATCCCTTGGGAAATACTAGAATTTCTCTTGTCATGATGTGACACAGAACCTTCAAAACTCAATTATTAAGATACAGGAAAAGAAGCATGAAACAAACTATTCTCTGTCTTTTCATTCTTTTCTTTTTTTTAAATAATATTTTATTTAAACACCTTGATTCCAAACATGATTGTGGTTGGGTTTCAGTCACGAAAGAACACCCCCTCATCACCATTGAAACATTTCCATCACCAATGTCCCAAATCTCCCTCCTCCCCACCCCACCCCCACCTGTAATCTAGACAGGCTTTCTATTTCCCTCATACATTCTCATTGTTATGATAGTTCTCAATGTAGTTATTTCTCTAACTAAACTCATCACTCTCTGTGGTGAGTTTCATGAAGTGAGCAGTGAAAGACATTCTTTGTCTTTAACACTATTTGCACTAAACTTCTTGGTGTTACCTAAAGGAGAGCCACACAGCTGCAGAAAGACATTTCCAAGAAGATGCAGAGTTTCAAAAAACAGTTAACTCATTTTTTGAGTACAATTTTATAAAGAATGAATAGCTGGTAAAACTCATTTGATGAAAAGGATATGTTGATATTTCTACAGATGGCAGCCCCAAAGAAACCCAAAGAAGCTTTGAGTCCCTCTATGCCTTGTCAGAAACAATTCTCACAAATAATGAAACCAAGCTACAGATTCCTGCTGAATTCCAAACTGAAGTGTTCCTGCTCTTCCCAAAATCCAACATGGACTACCCAAGAGAAAGAGAAAGGAAACCAGTTGAAACTCCTACACGTAATTGAGATGACATGCCAGCATATCACATTAAGACAAATTATGGTGATTAGGAGTGTCCAGATTTAGAATTTTATTTCTGTTTTTGAGGAAACTGGAATGTTTTTCTCTGGACTTTGTAATTTAGGAAACACTTGTTACATGAGCTCAATAAATATTACTGTGCGCTGTAATGCTCCACACTTGGCTGATTATTTTAACTGAAACCATTATGATGACAATCTTAACAGGTCAAATTTATTGGAACATAAAGGAAAAGTGGCAGAAGAATTTGGCAAAATCAAGAAAGCTCCGTGGGCAACACAGCAAGTCATATCAACCCAAAAGACTAATATAATAATTGGGAAGATCAGTGACCAATTTTTAGTCAACAAGATTCACATGAACTACTTCTATTTTGTTGAATGATTTCCATGAAGACCTGCATAAAGCTGATAGGCAGAAAAGACATAAAGAAGAAAATAATGATCATTTCAATAACTTAAAAGCTGTGGAGTATGCTTGGTGGAGATTCAAGCAACTCAATGACTCTATTAATGTTACACATTTTCAAGCCAGTTTATAACCTGTCTTACGTTTTACAAAAAGCATTGGACATTTGGGGCTTTCACAGATCTATATTTGCATTAGCATCCACAAGTAACTGTACACTACATGACTGCCTCAATTTATTTTCCAAAGAAGAAAAATTGACAGACATAACAGGCCTTATTACAAGTCACTGCAGAGTGCAGAGGGATTTTCTAAAGAAGACTGAAATTTAGAAATTGCCACCTGTGTTTTTAATACATTTGACATGCTTTTCCTATGAGGGCAGGCAGAAGCAAAAATTATAGACATATGTAGATTTCCCGTTAGAAAACTTTGATTTGTCATAATATATTATTGATTCTAAGAACAGCTCTGAAAAATACAAATAAATTTTTATTTGAATCATTATGGTGAAATAGACAGAGGTCACTACATGGCCTGTAAAAATGCAGTGAGACAATGCTAGTTTAAGTTAGATTATTACAAAAATCTGAATATCTCCATCTCTTCTGTGAAATCTTCAGCAGTTTATATACTCTTTTAGACTTCAATGTGTATGATAGCAATGGATATAACTGCATAAATTAAAACAGAAGTCTATGGAGAAAGAAGTTGGATGCTCTGGACTCACAATACAGCTCAGTGCTATTAACACTTTTTTAATTAAATAATTTATTTAAACACCGTGACTACAAACATAATTGTCATTGGCTTTCAGTCATAACAAAACATTCCCCCTTCACCTGTGCAACATTCCCATCATCAGTGCCCCATCTCTTCCCCCCCCACCCCTGCCTATATTTGAGACAGGTTTTCTACTTCACTCACTGACATTGTTATGATAGTTCTCAGCGTAGTTATTTCTCTAACTGCACTCACCACTTTTTGTGGTGAGTTGTCATTATAGGATGCTTAGCAACTTATGAACCACGTTTTTTTGAAATGCTTAAGACAGAATTTGGAAAAGTCAATTGGTTTATCTATGTTGTATTTATAATCTAACCTATGATGCTTTTACAGCTAAAATTTCCTCTCCACCATACTTGCTGTCTTTACATTTATGAAGTGTTTTGACCCATTTACAACCCTAGATGATCAATTTTACAGCTGTAGCATATTAATTGTTCAATTATGTATGTATGTGTGTGTTTATGTGGGACACCTTTATATTAGCCTAATGCTTGTCTCTGTTGTACATAATGTCTATCTGTGTTGTACACAGCTCTTCTACCATCTCCACACCTGCCATTTAGCAAAATCTTTTATATTGTTTCCCTATGCTCACTTATCCTGGACTTGTTGCTTTTCCTACTAATCCCTTTACCCTATAGCTCAACACTCCTTGAGCTCTGGAACACCACCCACTTTCTCACATCCACAACCCCTGCACCCTTTCAGCCTCTTATCACCGTGGATTGCCACTTATGACTAGAATCAGCTTTTCAAATGGGTCCTGGCTCAAGGTTTGATCTCAGCCTGTGACTTCACCAGAAGTTTCAGGAAATCATGGACACTTCCTTTGCCTACCTGACTATTCTCAGCAAACAGATTGCCTCTAGGCTGAAGTAGTCCTTCTGAATCATCCTACTTGGAATTTCCCTCAGCATACTATGGGGGTGGGTATATTTCTTACTTTGGACATTATTCAGCAGACAAAAAGGGGATATATTTTTCTTTTTCTTCTCTTTTTTCTTTTTCTTTTTTTTTAGTTTTTGGGCCACACCTGGCTGTGCTCAGGGGTTACTCCTGGCTGTCTGCTCAGAAATAGCTCCTGGAAGGCACGGGGGACTATATGGGACACTGGGATTCGAACCAACCAACCACCTTTGGTCCTGGATCGACTGCTTGCAAGGCAAACGCCGCTGTGCTATCTCTCCGGGCCCAGGGGATATATTTTTCTATATGTATTTATTGAGGTACAATGTCATTGCCTTAGACTTGATTCAGCAGACAAAAGGGGGATATGTGTATTTCTTTATATTTATTTCCTTGGGAACAATGTTGTTATTATACCTATGAATCAGGAATAGTGGACTAGAACCTAGCCATAGTCCTCTGGCACTTCAATATTGCCTTCTGGAAATACCCTTTTCTCCTTTTTTCATAAACCCTGTAAAATGGTGGAAATATTATGAAACAGAGGAGTTCTGTCTATTAGGAATAAGAACTCCAAAATTTTTAAATTAATATGTTATTGAAACATCTTGACTACAAATATGATTATAGTTGAATTTCAGTCATGTAAAGAACACCCCCCTCTTCACCAGTGCAACATTCCCAAGAACTCCAAACTTTTTATGATCCAGATGGACCTTTAACCCTGAAAATTTGTCATACTGGCTTAAGTTAAGCTTCAGTTGCTCTGAGATTGACCATCATCCATAAAGTTTGGGTCTCATCAACGGAACCAGGGGTAGGTTTTGGGCCAGCCTGGCAATAAAGGAAGCAGGGGCACACTTCATGCCATCCTGGAAATGACTTGATACCAGGGCATGCTTTATGAGCTTGGCAATGACTTGTAAACTGGTGCATGCTTCATGATGCCCCTAGCAATGACTTAAGGCTTGTGAGCGCCCAAAAGACTCTACTGCAGTGCCTGCTAGCAATGGCCACCAAAGAGAAGATGGAGAAACATTTACTTTTCCTGGACCCTCTGGGGTCAGACAAACTAAAGACTGGCTTGAATCCTACAGTTGAAAACTATGACTGAATGTTTCCTGGGAAAGGGCATACTGATCTAAACTCTAATCTAGTTAAAATTTTTTTCTCCAGCTTATGCAAAATAACATTCACTTTTTTGGATATGCTTATTTAAACACCTTGATTACACATATTATTGTAGTTGGCTTTCAGTCCCCACCCCCCTTCACCAGTGCAACGTTCCCATCACCAATGTCTTCATCTTTCCTGACGGCTGCATAATATTCCATATGCATCAGTTTCTTTAGCCATTCATCTGTTGAAGGGCATCTTGGTTGTTTCCAGAGTCTGGCTATTGTAAATAGTGCTGCAATGAACATAGGTGTGAGGAAGAGATTTTTGTATGGTATTTTTGTGTTCCTAGGGATATACCCTAGTGGTATAGCTGAGTAGTATGGAAGTCTTGCCAGTGGTTTGTCTATCTTATTTATCTTTGGAAAAGAAAAACAGTTTCTGGGCTCATTGATTCTTTGTATTGTTTTATTTCTTTGTTGTTTATTTCTGCTCTGGATTTTATTATTTCTTTTCTTCTACCTTGTTTGGGTTCATTTGCTGCTTGCTTCTAAGGTATTGATTTTGTCATTTTCCTCTTCCTAATGTAGGCCTATATTGCTGATTTCCTCCCAATTACTGATTTTGCTTTGTCATATATATTTTTAGCAACTTGTTTATTGTCATTAGTCTCAAGGAATCTTTTTATTTCTTCCTTAATTTTCTCTATAATTCAGGTGTTGTTGAACAGCATATTGTTTAGTCTCAGGTGTTAGATTTTCTCCACATCTTTTTAAAATATCTTCATTTAAATACCTTGATTACAAATATGATTATAGTTGGGTTTCAGTCATGTAAAGAACACCCCCCTTCACCAGTGCAACATTGCCATCAACAATGTCCAAAATTTCCCTCCTCCCCACCCCACTCCAGCCTGTACTTTAGACAGGCTTTCTACTTCCTTCATTGGTTCACATTGTTATGATAGTTCTCAGTGTAGTTATTTCTCTAACTTCACTCACCACTCTTTGTGGTGAGCTTCAAGTCGTGAGCTGGACCTTCCAGCCCTTCTCTCTTTTGTCTCGGAGAATTATTGCAAAAATGTCTTTTATTTTTCTTAAAACCCATAGATAAGTGAGACTATCCTGCGTCTATCTCTCTCTCTGACTTATTTCACTCGGCATAATAGATTCCATGTACATCCATGTATAGGAAAATTTCATGACTTCATCTCTTCTGATGGCTGCATAATATTCCATTGTGTATATGTACCACAGTTTCTTTAGCGATTCATCTGTTGAGGGGCATCTTGGTTGTTTCCAGAGTCTGGCTATTGTAACTAGCACATGAAAGCCACTTTTAATACTTTTAATACTTTTCTGTAAGCTCTGATTTGGGGTTCTTGCTTCTAGTGAAATACAATCTAGCACGACTTATCTAGACCTTAACTTTTTTTCCTTAACAAAGTATCTCAATTCTTTTTAACAAAAAGAAAATGGGGATATATAGCTAATCACCTTTAGCAGACTCCTTATTTAATACCCAGAGCACACTTTGCCCAATGTCTTAGACCATGTCTTCCCTAAACACAGAAGCACACACTCTGCTTTAATCCCCTCTTACATCCTACCTGATTGGCTAACAAAGAGTCCAAACCCTAATTTCTCCAAATATAAATATTCATTTCTCACCTACAATAAACTTATTTTCTCTCCTAAAGTGGCTGGCGAATGTTTTTCTGTGAGTACTCTACTCGCTAGAATCAAACCTCACCAGTGACTTCTATGTCTTGGAATCTAACTTCAGCGTCATTTAGAGTTGATGATTCATTTTCAGCTATAAAATATCCTCCACACATTTTCCACCAGTGCGGATGCTCTTTCCCTCCTCCCTGCCTACCTCTTTGGCAGACATTTTTCTTCTCTATATTTTTAGGCACTATAGTTTGCAATATTGTTACAGAAGTAGTTTTACACCTAGCAGTTTATCTCCTTTCAGTACTCTGTTCTTGTCCAGATTGATCATTTCCAATTATCATTTCTATTAGACACTATGGTTTGCAATATTGTTTCTGAAAGGGTTATTATGCCTATCACTTTATCTCCTTTCAGCTCTCTGTTCTTGTCTAGAGTGATCATTTCCAACTTTAATTTTCTCTGCCCTAACTTCATTCCCCCACTATTTGTGGCAAGATTCTTTTTTGAGTGGGGGTCACACCTAGCAGTGCTCAGAGGTTACTCCTCGCTCTACACTTAGAAATCGCTCCTGCGAGGCTCAGGGGACCGTATGGGGTGCCGGTATTCAAACCACCATCCTTCTGCATGCAAAGCAAATGCCCTAACTCCATGCTATCTCTCTGGCCCCCTGTGGCAAGATTCTTATCATGGATTGCTTTTCATGGTCCTTGTATATTGACTTTGGATATTATTACTATATGATATTTTATTTTATATCCCACAAATGAGAGCAATAATTTTATGTCTATCCCTCTCCCTCTGACTAATTTCATTAGCCTAATAATCTTCATACCCACTCATGTATAAGCAAATTTCTTGGCATCATATTGCTCCTTAACAGTAATGAAAACCATTAGTTAATTGAAAAGGTATGTTATCACATGAAAAAATATATTCAAACAGTATAACTGATAGTTAATATCTATAATGTATAAAATGCATGAATTTCAATAGATATTCAATTGAGAATAAGGCAGATATTAATACAAATTTCCACCCCAAAATATAAATGAATAACATACTTAAAATTCTTCAAAGACTCTAATCTTCAGGTAAATGCAATTTATCATGGATGGGCTGGAGAAATAGTAGAGGGATTTAATTTACATCCCAGTAGGTAATATGAATCTGGTTCATATTCCCAAAACCACCACATAGGGAGTGCAGATGGAGCTTTGGAGAGGAAAGTAGCCCAATCCTAATCCTAATCACTCATTAGAGTGCACCTGAGCCATTGAGGAAGATCAGCTAAGCTAGGGAGGAACTTGAGATCAGGCAGAAGCTACACCACTGTAAGATAGCTACAGACATCCAGCTGGCCAGCCTCAGCACTTAAGTCTGGGAGACACTCTCCTTGTGGGCTCCCTTTCACCAGTCATTTCCCCTTCTTTGACAACTCAGGTAGGGCCTCCATGGGAATGAGCCTGCATTTTCTACAAAGGTTCCTACACCCACACAGGCAGATAAATCAAAGACCAGTATCTGCAGTGACTGTGGGCAGTCTTTGCAATCAAAGGGTTTATTTAGAAATTATCCTACTCATCTAGAGATAAACACAATGACCACCTTGCTCATAGTCCTCACAGTTCTAGTCAAGGAGCACCAGCACAACACATACAAAGAAACATCACCACACACTGAAATGGTCACAATGGGAAAGCAACGCAGAACACCACCAAACCTAGTGAATGAAGATGACGAACTATCAAATATCATCAACATAGATTATTTCTATGGTAAGGATTTTAGATAGAACATGTATAGACTGTTCAAAGAACTCAAAGTAACCAGGGTACAAACAGCCAATAAAACTCAAGAGGATATGAGAGTAGAATTGAGAAAATATCAAACAGATATGACAGAAATAAAAAAACTTGTTAGGTGAAGTGAAAAACTCACGGGAAGGCCTCACCATCAGAGTAACAGTGCTAAGGACAGGATCAGTGAGCTAAAAGATGAGCTGCATAATACCTCCATACAACTGAAGAAGTGGGAAAATAGCCTTAAGATAAACAAACAGAAGATGGAAATATCTTCAGAACATATGAACAGATAATAGACAATTGGGATAAATTCAACAGGAACAACATAAGAATCTTTGGGATCCCAGAGAGACAAGAGAAAACCCCAATGAAGAAGCAACAGTCAAAGCCATTAGTAGGGGCCGGAGAGATAGCATGGAGGTAAGGCGTTTGCCTTTCATGCAGGAGGTCATCAGTTCGAATCCCGGAGTCCCATATGGTCCCCTGTGCCTGCCAGAGCAATTTCTGAGCATGGAGCCAGGAATAACCCCTGAGCACTGCCGGGTGTGACCCAAAAACCACAAAAAAAAGCCATTAGTAATGAGAGGTTTCCAGACTTGAAGCACGCACGCATCACATTCTGATGCCCAAAGAGTACCAACCGAAAGAGACCCAAATTAAGTCCCCCAAAACACATCCTAGCCACAATGATGAAAATCACACAGAGAAGCAGCCTTAAGATTCACAGCAAATTTATAACATGCTACACTCAGAAGCCAAAGGCAGTGGTGAAATTTAGTAAAACAAACAAACAAACAAAAAACAACTCAAGGAAATTAAGGCCTCACCATGAATAATTCACTCAGCCAGATTTTCATTCAATAACTCCCTGTAACCTTTTGTAGATCAACCAGGTTAAAACTCAACAAAGATTTGAAGTACGAAATGGAAATCAATGATTTTTATATATAATTATATATATTGTATATATCATATACATATACTATATAATATATATATACTTTCCATCCCCCAAAATCTGAATACACTTCTCCACTTTCTTCTTGGGATCATTCCCTCTAACTAGGCAGGTTGTCTACTGTTTGACGTAACTCAAAAAGCTGAATATTCTCATTTTTAGATTTATATTCCTTTTCTTTTTTCTTTTTTTTTGGGGGGGCACCCAGTGACGCTCAGGGGTTACTTCCGGCTATGCGCTCAGAAATCGCTCCTGGCTTGAGGGACCATATGGGACTCAGAGTGATTGAACCATGGTCCATTCTAGGTTAGCGCATGCAAGGCAAACACCCTACCGCTTTTGCCACCACTACGGCCCCTAGATTTAGATTTTTCATATCATAGGATAATTAGATTAGGATTACAGAGAACAATATGAGACTAATTATAGCTATATATAATTGGGCATAATGTCTTTTTAAAACAAACCCTTATTTTTTTCTGTTTTCTTGCAGGTATCTTAAACAGTTCTTGGGAGGCATATCACCCCCCCTCACAGTGATTTTTGACCAATTATATGGTTGCTAAATGCAAGAACTTGAAGATACAGTGCTGGTTGGGACCTTACATGCTTGGGGGACCATATCATTATGGTCATAGAACCTTGGTTGGCCACTTGCAAGATGTATGCTTTAATCCCTATGAATTTCATTATAGTGTTACACAAATAAAAAGGTTTAGTGCCAAAACAAAGAAAAATGTGCCCTGTAACTCTACTGATGATGAAAAGCTTTTCATTTAAAATAGAAAAAATGTTATTAAAATTGAGAATCCCTGATCTTGCTCATCCAATGTTGGTCTATAGTTCAAAAGATACAGAAAATGAATAGAAGGTCTATGAGCTAAATGAATCATTCTAGATTACTCAAGTTTGTATTAGTATGCTGTATGAATTGGAATGTGTGGTGCAGGAAGGAATCACTAACTGTCAAGATCCCAGGTATCTGGAGCTTGGTGGTAGAACATCTCCCCTGTCAGAATAAAAACAAACTTCAATACTTGGGGATCATACTTAAGTGATTTCAGCATCACAATTATATGAGATCTCTACCACCACAGTAAAATGCATGATCTTCAGTTCATTACAACCAAGTGAGTGTGTGACTTCAGGTCATGAAAACACAAAGAAAAGACACTGGGACGTGGAGAAAAACTCAACTACAAACATGTTTGTAATCATGGTGCTTAAATAAAGATATTATTTAAAAAATAAAATAGTACAAGGAGCTGAACATATTCATAGAAATTTATTAAGTGTGATTTTTGGTGGTGGTTGATCCAATTGCTTCTTTTTCCTTTATAGGGCTTTTGGAGTTACACCTAGTGCTGCTCTTAGGTTACTCCTGACTCTGTGCTCAGGAGACCATAGTGGTGCTAATGATTGAACTATAATTGGCTGCACACAAAGCAAGTGTCTTAACCCCTATACTTGGGTTTCTGGCATTCTTTGTTTTTTGGTACCATTTTTGCCAAGTGTTAATTCATTCCAGAATCATGTGAATTGGGGATAAATCCAACCTGGGAGTAGGATAAAAATTTGTGCATATTTTGAGGATAGTCTTACTGCATTATTAGACTTGTGAGTCAGAGTGAGACTCAGCTATTGAATATCACAAAAACAGTTCATCTATTCTCCTATATGATTATACTTGACTGTTTATGGGTCTCAAAATTCGGTTCTATAGTCTAGTCTATTGTACAGAGTCAAATTAAGAGGACTAAGTCAATCACCTGATGTCTCTTTCATCATCTTAAAATATGTCCAATAAAAATATAAACAAAGCCATTTATACATCATCAACATATTTTGCAGAATGGCACACCACCCTTCTAGTCCAAACAATAATGCTATTGTTAGGTCAAATTCACTTCAGGGATATATTTATATAGAAATAGACAATGATGTTCAATGACTCTAAATTTATCAACAATTTCAAAGGCATTCCTGCATCACAAATTTCCTATTAATATTTCTGTTCTGGCTTCTTCTGAGGAAACTGAGGACCTGAAGGGAGCCCTGTCCTGTGCTTCTCTGTCTTTCCTGAATTCTTGAAGCTCTCCTCAGAGCCCTGGGAAGCGAAGCCCCAAAAGACTGCATACTGAAACTGCCCAGCAAGCGAGTGAGTAAGAAATGGCTGGCTGTGGGAGTTGCCAGGTGGAGTGCTGATTGCTATACCTGCAGGGTCTCCACCCTGCTGTGCTTCTTCTGAGGAAACTGAGGGCCTGCAGGGAGCCCTGTCCTGTAATTCTCTGTCCTTCCTGAATTCTTGAAGTTCTCCTCAGAGCCCCGGGAAGTGAACCCCCAAAAACTGTCACCTAGAGGCCCCAGAAGAGCTGACCACGCACTCTTTCTAACCAATTAATCCCACCACAACAAGCAGCAAAAACCACACTACTAGCATGAAAATGGGGAAAACTTGCAAGTAAATACCATGCACAGAGAATGAAGACGTTAGCTTGGATGACCTAAAAAATTCCACCGTCTGATTAACCTCTCGGATAAGAAACTTAATATAGAAATATGGAAGATGTTTGTAGAACTCAAACAAAGCATAGATCGATCTGAACAGAACACAAAGACAGAAATAAAAGAACTCCAAACTGAAATAGCAGATCTGAAAAACACGGTAGCTCAACTGAAAAACTCAGTGGATGGTCTTGACAGCAGGGTAACAGCACCAGAGGAGAGAATCAGAGTACTGGAAGATGAGATGCAGAAAAACTCAACACAGCAGAAGAAACTGGAAAAGAACCTTAGGACAAACGATCAGGCAATGGAAAAAGTACTCAAGGAATGCGAACAGATGAAAATAGAAGTCTTTGATAAACTTAACAGAAACAACATAAGAATCCGGAGTCCCAGAGGCCCAGGTAGGAGATGTCCAGGAAGAATCAACAGTCAGAGACATCATCAAAGAGATACTCCCAGAGTTAAAGACTACATGCAATCAAATCCTGCATGCTCAAAGAGTAACAGCTAAAAGAGACCCAAAGAAAAACACCCCAAGACACATCCTTGTTACAATGACAAATCCCACAGATAGAGATAGAATACTGAAAGACTGAAAGCAGCAAGATCAAAAAGGGAAATTACATTCAAAGGAGCATCCCTAAGACTTACAGCAGACATGTCACAAGAAACTCTCAAGGCCAGAAGACAGTGGTGGGATATTGTGACAAGATTGAATGAAATGAATACCTCACCGAGAATACTGCACCCAGCCCGACTCACATTCAAGTTTGAAGGAATGATACATAGCTTCATGGATAAACAACAGCTCAGAAGCTTCACAGATGAACAATAAGCCTTAAGGAAAAAACTGACAGGTCTACTTTAAGACAAGAGAGATCAACAAACACAGCAAACTTATCTACAAAGATGACATTAAATCCTATGACAATCTATCTCCCTCAATGTTAATGGACTAAATTCACCAATTACAAGACACAGAGTAGCAAAATGGGTCAAAGAGATAAACCCAACCTTCTGCTGCCTACAAGAAACACACCTGAATAGTCAAAATCAAAGGCTGGAGAAAAATCATCCAAGCAAACAGCAGCCTTAAAAAGCTAGGGTGGCCATATTAATATCTGATGGCACCAACTTTACACTCAGAAAAGTGCTAAGGGACAAAGATGGACACTGTATATTAATCAAAGGATATGTGCAACAGGAAGAAATCAGACTATTAAACATATATGCACCCAATGAGAGACAAGCAAATTATCTAGTACAGTTACTGACAACTCTGAAAGAAAACATCAATAACAACACAATAATTGTTGGAGACCTCAACACGGCCCTATCAACACTTGATAGGTCAACCAGACTGAAACCCAACAAAAACATACTAGCCATGAAAAGTGTAATGGAAGAAAGAGGACTAGTATATATATATGACACTCCATCCCCCAAAAACTGGATACACATTCTTCTCCAATGTACATGGGTCATTTTCCAGGATAGACTACAGACTGACACATAAAACATACCTCCATAAAAAAGGGGATAGAAATCTTGCTGGCTACCTTTGCTGAGCACAAGGCTCTGAATTTAGATGTGAGCTACAAAGGCACACAAAAGAAAATGTTTAACAATTGGAAATAAAGCAACCTGCTACTGAACAACCAGTGGGTCCGAGATGAAATCAAAGAGAAAATTAAAACTTTTCTGGAAACAAAAATGACAATGAAGACACAAATTGCCAAAATCTATGGGACACAGCAAAAGCGAACCTGAGAGGAAAATTTGTAGCTCTACATGCACACATCAGAAAGGAAGAAGGGGCATACTTGAATAACTTAATGATGCAGCTCATGTAATTAGAAAATGACCAACAAAAGGAACCAAAATAGGGAGACAGAAGGAAATAACAAAGCTAAAAGCAGAAATTAATGAAGTGGAAAACCAATAAACAATCCGAAAGATCAATGAAAGCAGAAGTTGGTTCTTTGAAAAAAGAAGATTGATAGACCATTGGCAAAACTCACAAAGAAAGAGAGAGAAATCTGATAACCCATATTAGAAACGAAAAGGGGAGATCATGACAGATATTGCACAGATCCAAAGGGTAATCAGAGACTACTTTGAGAAACTTTATGCTACTAAACATGAGAACCTAGAAGAAATGAAAAAATTCTTGGACACTTATAACCTTCCACAATTAAGTAAGAAGGATGTATCATATTTAAACAATGCCATCACTACTGAGGAAATTGAAACTGTAATCAAACATCTGCCCCAAAAGAAAAGCCCAGGCCCAGATGGATTTCCTAATGAATTCTTTCAAATCTTTCTAGAGGAGCTACTATCAATATTAGCCAAGCTGTTCAATAAAATTGAAAAAACGGGAACACTCCCAAACAGCTTTTATGAAGCCAACATCACCTTGATACCAAAACCAGACAGATGCTGCCAAAAAAGAAAATTACAAACCAATATCCCTGATGAATGCTGATGCAAAGATCTTCAACAAAATCCTGGCAAATAGGATCCAATGCATCATCAAGAAGATCATACACTACGACCAAGTAGGTTTCATCCCAGGAATGCAAGGCTGGCTTAACATCCATAAATCTATCAACATCATACACAACATCAACAACAAGAAAAAGAAAAATCACATAGTCATATCAATAGATGAAAAGAAAGAATTTGATAAGGTCCAACACCAATTCTTGATCAAAACTCTCAGCAAGATGGGAATGGACGGAACCTTTCTCAATCTAGTTGAAGCCATCTATCACAAGCCAATGACAAACATTATTCTCAATTGAGAAAAAATAAAAGCCTTTCCTCTAAATTCTGGTACAAGACAAGGCTGTCCGCTCTCACTACTCCTCTTCAATATAGTACTGGAAGTGCTTGCTATAGCGATCAGGCAAGAAAAAGATATCAAAGGAATCCAGATAGGAAAGGAAGAAGCCAAGCTCTCATTGTTTGCAGATGACATGATACTCTACTTAGAAAACCCCAAAGACTCTACCAAAAAGCTTCTAGAAACAAAAGACTCATATAGCAAGGTGGCAGACTACAAAGTTAACAAAGCAATCAATGGCTTTTTTATACAACAATAATGATAGGGAAGAGATGGACGTCAAGAGGCAATCCCATTCACATTAGTGCCACACAAACTCAAATATCTTGGAGTCAACTTGACCAAAGACATGAAGGGCCTATACAAAGAAAACTAAAATCCCTGCTCCAAGAAATAAGAGAGAACACACACAAATGAAAACACATACCCTGCTCGTGTACTGGCAGGATATGATCCATTTAAGAAATTTAGAGAGAAATGAGCTCTAAATGACTTAGAACTTTGACTTAATATATCTGCTGTCTTCAGGATTTCTCCTCTGATAGCATTTATAAACATTAGATTAGCAAAGATTTCTTATTACTGGATAGCAGTATTTCTCAAATGAGGTGCACATAAAAATTATAGCATGAAGGGACCATGAATATATCTCAACTATCAAGGACATACCTCACATGTCTAAGTTCCTAGGTTCAATTCTTTCATGCCCACCATCTATATCCATAAAAGTCAGGAGATGGCTAAAGCTCCCATCTTGTAAATGTGAAGCCATGAGCTGAATCTCCAGTATAGTCACATGTATCTAACATTGTCCTGCTCTGCTGTTTTTGAAAATTCTACTCTTTGTGATCTCTGATACCACAAGAAATATCTTGTGACTAAGATTTTTTGCAGATATTTGTGCGGGAATCAGTCCTTCAAGCAACCAAACTAACAAGATGTGAACAATGGAAACAGGAGCACAACTCCAGGTGAACTTTACAACCAGAATATGCAAACACTCCAAAGAAACCACCTAGTAAGCACACGGACACACACACATCTGCAGGAGCATGACATAGTCAAATATGCCAGCACCACAACCAAGTCTGTATGCCACCCTCATCATTCCAACAATTCAGAGAAGGGAAAGAACAAAAATTAATTTGAATTTAAAATATTATTTAGTGATGCTTAAATAAAGAAACATCAAAATTAAGTTAATAGAATTCACTTTATTACTCTGTAATAGCTTTTTAATGTATTGAAATTAAAAAACTTTTGACATGAAACAAACTGTAAGCAGTAGAAATGAACAATTATAGTTGTACACAAACAACAAATGTTGTTGCTAATGCAACACTATTGTTGCAATAAGGTGTGAAAATAAGCCAAATATTAATCTATTGGGGATGTCTTGAATAAATAATTGCAAAACCACAAAATGATTACTAAAAAGGGGCTCCAAAGATGAAAGAATGAGGACTTTGATACACTGACATGGTATACTCTAAGCTTTAATGTAAGAGAGAAAATAAAGGGCTAAACAATGCTTGTTACATGTCACTATTTTCCTTTCCCTTAAGGGAATCCAAATCTTTACACTTTGCCTTTATTTCAAAAAAGATACAATGAAAAGATAAATAGCTAATAAAGATACTTATCTAGAAGCAAGGGTGAGAGAAGACCATACCTTTTCTTTTTAAGTACTTTGAATTTGCAACTGTTATTTTCAAACCATAAAATTCTATAAAAAACAAATGCTGTAAAAATGAACTTAACTTTATGCTAAATTGGTAATACACATATATAAAAATATTTAACCTTCACTAAAATTATTTGAGGTCCATTATTTAAAGTCTTCATAATGGTAGGAGTTCGTGCCCATAGTGTTTCAACACCTCACTTTCTCACAGTGTCTGCTCCCCTCCATTTTCATCTGTGTCCAACTGATTGCTGGTCACTTATCTCCACTTCAGTTAATTTTTATATATTTTATTTAATTGTATTTTAGACTCCAGGATTCACTGTTTTATAATACTGCTCATTTTGGCACCATATTTTCAAATATTAAAAAATGTTCCAACGGAGTGCTCATTTTCCTCCAATATTGTCTCAGAAGTCCTCACAATTCTCACCTCACTCCCAATATTTCACTGAATTGTTATGGACTGTTCTGTAGAACAGGGTAGTTTGTTGCTTTTTAAACAATTGTTTCCTTACTATGGGTTTTTTAAATACCACACATGACATTACAATCTCTGTTTCTCTTCTGGCTGACTTTATTGAGCATGATACTTTTCAGTTCTATCTATGAAGTGGCAGATTGCATAATTTGTTTCCCTTATGGCCCTGATTCATAACTGACCCTCGAGTATTCCCTTCTATGACACCTATCTCACCACACTTCAGATACACCGTTTATTGGCTGACAGCACTAGGGATTTTGGGAGCAAGTTTGGGCACCTTTCACCCATATCGTCCTTCTTCCAGGAAGCCTGGAAGCTAAACTCAAGCTCATAAAAGTCATAGTATCAGTCATAGGGCATTAAATTTCTGGACAACTTCATTTGTTTGATGCTGTCATCCCTATAGGAACACACCAATTCTAATTTAACAGATCTGAAAGCTAACAACAAGAGCTTACTGAACATTTTGTCATGTATTAATGACTTTATTGGAGAGACAATAATTTTCACAAATGTGCTTGCTATTGTACTTTTATTCTTTCTTTTTCTCTTCCATTTTATTATTTTCTTTCTATTTTTCTCAATAACTTTGCTTTCATTGATCTGGAAATGAACGTATTGTGATCAACTATGTCACTTATGTGATGAATTTTCCTTAAATAAAAAGAAGTTGGGCAGTATATGCATATATGTATATATAACAATATTATGCAGATTGAAGGAAAGAGAAAATCATGTCGATTGTTGCAAGTTGGCTGGAACTGGAGTGGTACAGGCTAAGTGAAATAATATGAAGATGGACAAATAACAGATGATCTCAGGTATCTGTGATACATAAAGAAATAAGACAAAGAAATGGACAGTAGTGATGATGACAAACTTTTAGGCAGGAAACTTAAATTATTAATGAGTATTGGGTGAGGTGTATTGAAGAATTGGCTAGCACTGAACTAAGGACAGAGATAAGTGGATAAGGGTGTTGAGTACTATGACACTAATGAAAGTTTTGTAAAGCAAAACTACAAAAGTTACCGCTACTGTAGCCATGTTACAAAAATATAATTTTAAAGATAAAAATTTCACATGTGGCCCAGTGTTAAAAGCATATATCTCCCATATAAATGTTCTAGGTTTGATCTCAAGCATAAAAATTGCAAATGTGGGGGCCAGAGAGATAGCATGGAGGTAAAGCGTTTGCCTTTCATGCAGAAGGTCATCAGTTTGAATCCCAGCATCCCATATGGTCTGGTGAGCCTGCCAGGAGTGATTTCTGAGCGTGAAGCCAGGAGAAACTCCTGAGCACTGCCGGGTGTGACCCCAAAACAAAAAAATTGCAAATATGTATTAAAAGATATAAGAAGAACGGAAGGATAATAAAATACTTATTAAAGATGATTGTTATCCCAGAGTAGTTACATTCCAGGGGATATCTTAGTGTCTTCCTGTGATTTCATTTTGCACATTTGAACAATAGGCACATGATAGCTACCTAATTCGGAACATAATCAATCTATTTTTCTTTTAAAATTTTATTTAAGCACCATGATTTACAAGTGTTCACAATACAGTTGTTTCAGGCACTCAGTGTTCCAACATTAATACCACTACCAGTGTAATTGTCTCTCTACCATTGTCCCCAGTTTCCCCAACCCTCTCCCTTGAGCTTGAATCCACAGCAGAAACAAAATATTTTATTTTTTATTGTGTGTTGCAAGAAAATTGCTAATCAAAAAACATTTAGTAAAAGAAAATTAATGAAAAACATTATGTTTTGCAATGGGGCAATTACAGTCATATCTGAGTTTTTACCAAATTGTTGCTAGTTGAGCCTTCTGTGTTACTGCTTTTGTTTACTGGACTTCCTTAGCATCTATGTTATTTTCCCATCTAACTTGGTGTGCTGCTACTGAACTCTCAGTATCACATAGGATTTGGAGGTGTCACACAGCTGTGTAGGCAGCCATGCACTTCAGGATCCATAGAACTGGACCAATGAGTTTCTGCAGTTTAGCTCGCCTGGCATGTGGGTTTAGCTACTGGAGTTTACAACAGCACAGAGCGATGAAGGGAGGCCCCTCTCATTCTAAGAGACCCCAGAGTTCTCAGCCTGAAAACTGGTGTACCTTAATTTTTTTCTTAGTTTGGCTTCTCTGCAGAGATTTGTGGTGAAGCGATGGAGTTGGCATGGTTTGAAACTGTGGGGTATGAGTGTAGCTTCAAATAAATCTATTTTAACTGAATGAAAACAAACGGGAAGAAGAAAAGATGTTTCAATTTTGAAATGCTATGCATGAATGATATTGAAAACAACTAGAAGCAGATAATGTAATAGCTACTGTAATAGCCTGGGGTGCTATGGAGATGTTTCCGGATCAGATTATAGATAATAAAACAGAAAGGAGGGCATAGGGTTAAAAATTCATTTTTATAAGAAATTGAGAAAGTGGGAATTTTTGGAGGTTGAGATGCATACACTAACACCATTCCAATGTTGCGCATTTCCAGCTTATCAAGGAATAATTGTAATATAATAATTGTACAAATTTAAGATACGTGACAATATATTTTGTATAATAAGCTCTTATATACATAAACATGTGAAATAATAACTGTCACGTCACAGTTTTACCATTTTCTTTTCTCTTATGTGAGAATATTGTCTACTATCATACAAAATTCAAGTACAGACTATATTACTGCTAAATTATAAATTGGAATATAGTAAATACATACATATTATATAAATTGGGCATTATAATTCCAGAACTTATTGGTCTTCCATTCCTGAAGTTTTGTACCATTATTAAGGAGATATCCATGAAAGTTCTTACATTGTAAGGATCTATGTTTTTGATACGATGTCACTATATTTTTTGCCTCCTGAAATTTCCTATGCTTACTGCCATTTACAAAGTGGGCAAGATTCCATCATTTTCATTTCACAAACAGCTTTGCTAGTCATTGGGCCAAATATATTTTTGTTGTTCAAAGAAGGAAAGAGAATTTTCTGTTTGTCTTTGCCAAAACTGATGGAAACTTCTATCATGGACTATGTTTTGGGATAATTTTTAGCAATGAAGCTGCTATCCCAATTCTAATTACTTTTGCATTTATATTTGCATATATTAACATATGCAGGTTTATAAATAAATGCAGTTTGTATCATCTATCTATCCTTTGCCCATTTAATTATATTGAAGTAAACTTATCAAAGAATTTTAAATAGTTATTAAATAGAGAAAACATGGTACTTTCAAGGGAGTTACTATATGAAAATCAAGTAGTAGGAATTGCATCAGCAAGCTGGGACCTTTGGTCAATGTAAGGGCATGTGAGTCTTCTCAAAAATTTTCCAGTCATTTTACAAAAGATTGTCAAGGTTGTTAAACATTCCCAATCCCTGGTTTCTCAGTTAGTTTGATCAATGAAAGCTCGGTTAACTGAAGGTTATTGTTAGTGAAGGCAGACACTGAACAACTTCCAGTTTAGAAACAAGTCTATGAGGAGAAATTCATTCCTCAATTGCTTTAAAGTCAGGTAGTCATAGTCATAGATGAAGACAGATACTGCTACCCAAATTCCGTTAATCTCTAGAAAACTTTTGCATTATTTTTTGGGGGGAAGAACAGCATTCTGATATTTACTGTGTAAAATCAAGGGTATAAAGGGTGAATTTTGCCAGTCAGTTTTTTTCTATGATGTGAAAAGAAAGCTCACAGTTGTTTCTATACAAAGTAGAAATATCTGTCTTGTTAACAGAAGTGTTATCAGTATACATTGTTTGATTTACAAAAAATTTACCTGGCTTTCGGTGGTACGCAGACCTAATGAGTAGATACATGTCTTTTTTTATCTTTACTTTTAAAATAAAAAATTAAAATAAATGTTGGCTTTTACCTTGATTCCTTCTACCACTTGAAGGCAGCTTGATATAATGGATCCAGAGAGCATAGAGTTCAAAGTCTGTCATCGACAAGCTGTGTAATGTTAGTCTAACAACTCTAACACTGACAAAACATTGACTAGTTTGAGGTTTCCTGTTTCTCCACATCTGCTAAGGGAAAATAGCATTATCTAGGTTATGAGTTAACATGAAAATTAAGTACAAAACCTCCTGATTCAGAGCATTGCATCTTAACTACCTTTCCCCTTCTCTGTCTGGATTAATCCTTTTCATGGTTCTCCAAAATTGTGACCTCCCTCAGGCCTTGCAGTTTGATCCCCAGAACCTCACCAGAAGCCCCAAGTGCTGTTATGGGTGAGTGACCCCGAGAACAGAGCCAAGTGTAAGCCCTGAGAAAAACAATGCGTACTCCCCAAATAATGATAGCATATTAAACTACCTGATATATTAGTTTACATTTAAAAGTGAAACCTGTAGGTAGACATAATCCATGTTGAAATACTATCAAATGTTCCAATATCTTGTAATAGAGCCATTGTTTGGCATAAAATAGTAAATATTTGCTTGATGACGTTTAAGCTATAAGCAAAGAAGTTATTCCCTTTTGGTAGTTCAAATAAGACTGGTTTCATGACCGAGTTAATGTCATACTTTGCGTTGACTTTACATCATTCATCCACAGAGTTCTCTAAGAGGGTAAATAGACTCCTGGTTAAAAAGAAGAACCAGCATGTCTGCTTTATATAGACTTTCAAAAGGCTTTTGACAACTGGGCAAATTCCAGGGGCAACATTCCATGGTAGCAGAGAACTACCTCTGCAGCCTCTTTACGTACATCAATGAAACCATGTCCTTTTCCACTGCCTTTAGTATTACCTCCTTCCTGGAACTCATCTCCCTTTCCTTCTTTCCTTTTGGGAATTATCAATATACTATTTTTATTATATTCCATAAACGAATGCGATTATTCTGTCTACCTGTCTGCCTGCATCTCATTTCACTCAGCACAATACTCTCCATATCCATCCATGCATAAACAAATTTCATGAGTTCGGTTTTCCTAAGAGCTGCATAGTATTCTGTCGTCTAGGTGTACCAGTTTCTTTAGCCACTGGCGTGTTCACAGGTATTTGGGTTGCTTTAATATTCTGGCTGTTGTGAATAGCATGGCAATGAACACAAGAGTGCTGGATCCTTTTTAGCATCATGTATCTACTAGAAACAGTATTTATGGGTCCTATAGGAAGGAGCTCATCTTTTAGATTTTTAAATGCTCAAATGGCTTTCCAAAAGTGCTGGACCAATTGAGATTCCCATCAAGAGTGAACGTGAGCCTCTATATCCTGCATCGTGGTCAGCATTAGCTGTTCTTGTTCTTGAGGCGTGCCATTGTCTGCAGTGTGAGGATATGTCACGTTGGCGTTTTGATTGGCTTCTTTATCGGATTAATGATGGGGAGCATTTTAAAGTGCCTTTGGCCACCTGTATTTATACTTAGGTACATCTCTATTGATCTCTTCTGCACAGTTCTATTGGGACTGCAGTTATATATATCTTAGGTATATATATATATATATATATATATATATATATATATCTTATATATATCTTATATATATATATAATGTATATAGCTTAGATACCCCTCCTAAGATGTGTGTTGGGTCAATAGTTTGCCCCATTTTATGGGGAATCTATGTCTACTGTTCCTCATTTCTTTTGAGTGTGGAAGCTTTTTGATTTGCTGCCTACCCATTAGTTTATCTGCCTTTCTTTCTACTTGCTTGGTCGGTAGGATTTCATCCTCGGAGATTTCTTTAGCCTCACTATCACGGACAATTCCCTAGGTTTCATTCTGCACACCTTACGTGAAATTTCAGGTCTGATCTCAAGGTATGTTCTCTTATTTGGATGTGACCTTTGCCGGGTGTCCAAGTGAGTTCTGCTCTCACCAAGCCCCAACGCTGGGTGCGACTGTTCCTTTGAAAATGGTTCTTCGGTTTCGGCCTTGGAATAGACCGAGTTGGCATCTAGCTCAAGTCCAGGAGGAAAATGGACCGTGGG
The DNA here is from genome assembly GCF_024139225.1 of Suncus etruscus. NCBI lineage: Eukaryota > Metazoa > Chordata > Mammalia > Eulipotyphla > Soricidae > Suncus > Suncus etruscus. The sequence continues at coordinate 119,489,080 of NC_064868.1, forward strand.
GCCAGGAAGTGGGCGGTGGCTCGGCGGAGCCTGGCCCTTTAAGAACGCTGCCTGGCGGAAGTCGTTGGGCGTCCTGCCACGTGACGTTGCCGCCATTTTGGCTCTCCCATCCGGCAGTTTCCTGTGGGCGACGTCTGGGTGGACGGATTCGTCTGCTCGTCCACCTGCCTGTCGGTGCTTTCCACCCGTCTGCCCGTGCTTGGAGTGCCCCAGAGTGGAGTGTGTGCTGGGTTTCAGCCAGGTGAGTGCGGGTGGGGCGCCCAGAGTCAGGGCGGGGAGCTGCAGGCCTGTCCCAGACTCTGCCCTCGGTGGGTGCTCTCGCTCGCCTGGGAATCTGGGGGGTTCCCGTAGTTCGACAGGTTTCCGCCTCCCCACCCCAGGTGGGCTCAGGGCATTCGCTAAGCACTCGGTGCTCACTCCCCCAGTCCAGGGAACCCCACCGTGCAAGGCGAGAGCAGCCCACTGCACTAGGAGTCGATGCAAGACGCAAGATGTAGGCGGCCCAAGATGGCGGCCCTGGCGTCAAGGTAGCTTTCCTCAGAGAGTGGATTTCTTCTTGGGTCATTCGTTCCCAGAGCCCACCCTTTCCCCACTCCCCCGTTCATTAGGCGGCCCAAGATGGCGGCCGTGGCGTCAAAGTTGCTTTCCCCAGAGAGTGGATTTCTTCTTGAGTCATTCGTTCCCAGAGCCCACCCGTTCCGCCGTTCATTCGCAGAGCACCACCCGTTCTCGCTCTCCATGGCTCTTCCATGAAGGGACGGGGTGGGGGTGACCAGAGGAAAACTTTTGGTGTGTTGGGAAAGAAAGAGGTTTGTTAAAAGTTGGAAGTTCTGTGCAAACCAGTTCTTTTGGCAAGGGAGTGTTGGCCCACACGAGTAAGCCAGGGGCACATCGGTCCTCCATCCCAGCTGGGCTCAGCTGCCTGCAGGCCAAACGCCCTCCCCTCTGGACTCCTGTCTCGTCCCCCAAAGATCTACTGATTGTCAACGTTGATTCCAGTCTAGAGCTGCAGTGGGAGGCACAGGTCCCAGCATGGTCCTTAGGGAGTGCTGTGGCTATTAGGACGATTTCGCTGGGCAGCACGCTTTCCATGTGTCCCCAGTGCAGGAAGGAGGCAGGCAGGCGCTAGAATGAATGGGTGGTTCAGATGTGCGCAAGGCCAGCCAGGAAGGAAGCAGCTGGGCAGGGGCTGTGCTCATCTTGGGTGCTCATGGCTGTGACTTTTCTCCAGGACTTTCTGCTGTCGACCTTGACCTTGAGGAAACATCGGGCTGGAGAAGATGGAGTCTCACCATCCGACGTCCTGTCCCCAGGTAAGAGGGCAGTGAGGGTTCTCAAAAGGAAAAGGACAGGGGGAAGGAGTACAGCCAGCCCAGGACATGGTGGGGGAGGCAGAGATGTTTTAGCAAGGAATCTGAGGATGGGTGCGGTGGGGGCCCTGGTCTATGCAGTTTGACAACACTTCGTTTTTTTGGTTTTGGTTTTTGGGTCACACCTGGTGAGGCTCAGGGCTTACTCCTGGCTGTGCTCTCAGAAATCGTTCCTGGCTTGGGGGACCATATGGGACGCCATGGCATCGAACCGTGCTCCTTCCTAGGCTAGCATGCCACGCAGTATGGCCTGTGCCAACACTTTTGTTCCTTTTTGCTGTCTTGTGTTCATTTGGGTGGCTAGGCAGGTGTTGCTCAGACCTCCTGACTAAGTGTTCCTGCCTGTCTGAAACTGTATTGGATGCCAAGGTCCAGGGTTGAGTTCCTGGTGATGTAAAACCATGTTGGGGAAGGAGACCTTGATCTCCCCCGTAGGGCCCTGGGTGAAGATCAGAGTGTCCTGAATCCCTCCTTTGTGTGTTTAGGGTTTGGTAACCTACCCTGATTTGTCTATAACCTTCAAACCAGAGGACTGGATGCCCCTGGACCTCTCTCAGAGAAACTTGCATAGAGATGTGATGCTGGAGACCTACGAACATCTGCAGGCAGTAGCTGAGAGCTCTTCTGGCCCTGGGCTGCTGCTGTAGGCTACAACCTGGGATAATAGGGAGATGCCACGATCTGCAGGGATATGGGCTCAATAGGAGATATGATTCTGATTCCAAGGTCAAGCGCTTCTATAGTGGAATATTTTTTTCAGTCTCTATTCATTCATTCACTCATTATTTACTTAGTTAGTTCGCTCGCTTTTGGCCACACGTGCAGCAGTCACGGATTACGCCTGGCTCTGTGCTCAAAAATCACTCCTGGCAGGCTCCGTGGACCATATGGGATGCCAGGAATCAAACCTGGTTCTGTCTCATGTCAGCCTTGTGCAAGACAAATGCTCTATGGCAGTGCTATCTGCGCCCCCGTTATCCTACTTTTCTGGCCCCGATTCTCTGACTTTATTTCTTAGAAGGAATTTGGGAAGATTTTCATCTTATCAGTGTTTTGGATAATCAATGGTAGTAACTCATTTCCGAGTGATAAAATTCACCTCATCCTCCTGGGAGTTTCTTTTATTTTTATTTTTTTTATTTATACACCTTGATTACATATATGATTGTGTTTGGGTTTCAGTCATAAAAGGAACACCACCCATCACCAGTGCAACATTCCCATCACCCAAGTCCCAAATCTCCCTCCTCCCCACCCAACCCCCGCCTGTACTCTAAACAGGTTCTACATTTCCCTCATACATTCTCAATATTAGGGCAGTTCAAAATGTAGTTATTTCTCTAACTAAACTCATCACTCTTTGTGGTGAGCTTCCTGAGGTGAGCTGGAACTTCCAGCTCTTTTCTCTTTTGTGTCTGAAATTTATTATTGCAAGAATGTCTTTCATTTTTCTTAAAACCCATAGATGAGTGAGACCATTCTGTGTTTTTCTCTCTCTCTGACTTATTTCACTCAGCATAATAGATTCTGTGTACATCCATGTAGAGGAAAATTTCATGACTTCATCTCTCCTGACAGCTGCATAATATTCCATTGGGTATATGTACCACAGTTTCTTTAGCCATTCGTCTGTTGAAGGGCATCTTGGTTGTTTCCAGAATCTTGCTATGGTAAATAGTGCTGAAATGAATATAGGTGTAAGGAAGGGATTTTTGTATAGTATTTTTGTGTTCTTAGGGTATATTCCTAGGAGTGGTATAGCTGGGTCGTATGGGAGCTCGATTTCCAGTTTTTGGAGGAATCTCCATATTGCTTTCCATAAAGGTTGAACTAGACGGCATTCCCACCAGCAGTGGATAAGGGTTCCTTTCTCTCCACATTCCCGCCAGCACTGCTTGTTCTCATTCTTTGTGATGTGTGCCATTCTCTGTGGTGTGAGGTGGTATCTCATTGTTGCTTTGATTTGCATCTCCCTGATGATTAGTGGTGTGGAGCATTTCTTCATGTGTCTTTTGGCCATTTGTATTTCTTATTTGTCAAAGTGTCTGTTCATTTCTTCTCCCCATTTTTTGATGGGATTAGATGTTTTTTTCTTGTAAATTTCTGTCAGTGCCTTGTATATTTTGGAGATTAGCCCCTTGTCTGATGGGTATTGGGTGAATAGATTCTCCCACTCAGTGGGTGGCTCTTGTATCCTGGGCACTATTTCCTTTGAGGTGCAGAAGCTTCTCAACTTAATATATTCCCATCTGTTAATCTCTGTTTTCACTTGCTTGGAGAGTGCAGTTTCCTCCTTGAAGATGCCTGAAGTCTCAATGTCCTGGAGAGTTTTGCCTGTGTGTTGTTCTATATATCTTATGGTTTGGGGTCTGATATCGAGGTCTTTAATCCATTTGGATTTTACCTTTGTACATAATGTTAGCTGGGGGTCTAAGTTCAATTTTTTGCAAGTGGCTAGCCAGTTGTGCCAACACCACTTGTTGAAGAGGCTTTCCTTGCTCCATTTAGGATTTCCTGCTCCTTTATCAAAAATTAGGTGATTGTATGTCTGGGGAGCATTTTCTGAGTATTCAAGCCTATTCCACTGATCTGAGGGTCTGTCCTTATTCCAATACCATGCTGTTTTGATAACTATTGCTTTGTAGTAAAGTTTAAAGTTGGGAAAAGTAATTCCTCCCATATTCTTTTTCCCAATGATTGCTTTAGCTATTCTAGGGTGTTTATTGTTCCAAACAAATTTCAACAGTGCCTGATCCACTTCTTTGAAGAATGTCATAGGTATCTTTAGAGGGATAGCGTTGAATCTGTATAACGCCTTGGAGAGTATTGCCATTTTGATGATGTTAATCCTGCCAATCCATGAGCAGGGTATGTGTTTCCATTTCCGCGTGTCCTCTCTTATTTCTTGGAGCAGACTTTTATAGTTTTCTTTGTATAGGTCCTTCACATTTTTAGTCAGGTTGATTCCAAGATATTTGAGTTTGTGTGGCACTTTTGTGAATGGGGTTGTTTTCTTTATGGCCATTTCTTCCTTATTACTATTGGTGTATAGAAAGGCCATTGATTTTTGTGTGTTAATTTTGTAGCCTACCACCTTGCTATAAGAGTCTATTGTTTCTAGAAGCTTTTTGGTAGAGTCTTTAGGGTTTTCTAAGTAGAGCATCATGTCATCTGCAAAGAGTGAGAGCTTGACTTCTTCCTTTCCTATCTGGATTCTCTTGATATCTTATTCTTGCCTAATCGCTATAGCAAGTACTTCCAGTGCTATGTTGAATAGGAGTGGTGAGAGAGGACAGCCTTGTCTTGTTCCAGAATTTAGAGGGAAGGCTTTTAGTTTTTCTCCATTGAGGATAATATTTGCCACTGGCTTGTGGTAGATGGCCTTAACTATATTGAGAAAGGTTCCTTCCATTCCCATCTTGCTGAGAGTTTTGATCAAGAATGGGTGTTGGACCTTGTCAAATGCTTTCTCTGCATCTATTGATATAATCATGTGGTTTTTATTTTTCTTGTTGTTGATGTTGTGTATTATGTTGATAGACTTACGGATGTTAAACCATCCTTGCATTCCTGGGATGAAACCTACTTGATCGTAGTGGATGATCTTCTTAATGAGGTATTGAATCCTATTTGCCAGGATTTTGTTGAGGATCTTTGCATCTGCATTCATTAGCGATATTGGTCTGTAATTTTCTTTTTTCGTAGCATCTCTGTCTGGTTTAGGTATAAGGGTGATGTTTGCTTCATAAAAGCTGCTTGGGTGTGTTTCCGTTTGTTCAATTTCATGAAAGAGTCTTGCCAGGATTGGTAGTAGTTCCTCTTAGAAAGTTTGAAAGAATTCATTAGTGAATCCATCTGGGCCTGGGCTTTTGTTTTTGGGCAGACTTTTGATTACCATTTTTATTTCATCCATGGTGATGAGGGTGTTTAAATATGCTACATCCTCTTCCTTCAACCGTGGAAGATTATAAGAGTTCAAGAATTTATCCATTTCTTCCAGGTTCTCATTTTTAGTGGCATAGAGTTTTTCAAAGTAGTTTCGGATTACCCTTTGAATCTCTGTCATATCAGTAGTGATCTCTCCTTTTTCATTCCTAATACGAGTTATCAAGTTTCTCTCTCTCTCTTTCTTTGTTAGTTTTGCCAGTGGTCTATCAAACTTGTTTATTTTTTCGAAGAACCTACTTCTGCTTTCGTTGATCTTTCAGATTGTTTTTTGGGTTTGCACTTCGTTGATTTCTGCTCTCATCTTTGTTATTTCCTTCTGTCTTCCTATTTTTGGGTCCTTTTGTTGAGTACTTTCTAGTTCTATTAGCTGTGTCATTAAGCTACTCAGGTAAGCTCCTTCTTCCTTCCTGATGTGTGCTTGCAAAGCTATAAATTTTCCTATCAGTACTGCTTTTGCTGTGTCCCATAAGTTCTGATAGTTTGTGTCTTTATTGTCATTTGTTTCCAGGAACCTTTTGATTTCCTTCTTGACTTCATTTTGGACCCACTGGTTATTGAGCATGAGGCTGTTTAACTTCCAGGTGTTAAAGTTTTTCTTCTGAGTCCCTTTGGAGTTCACAAGTAATTTCAGAGACTTGTGGTCAGCGAAGGTAGTCTGCAAAATTTCTATCCTCTTGATCTTATGGAGGTATGTTTTATGTGCCAGCATGTAGTCTATCCTGGAGAATATCCCATGTACATTGGAGAAGAATGTGTATCCAGGTTTCTGGGGATGGAGTGTCCTATATATATCCACTAGGCCTCTTTCTTCCATTTCTCTCCTCAGGTCTAGTATATTCTTGTTGGGTTTCAGTCTGGTTGACCTATCCAGTGTTGACAAAGCAGTGTTGAGGTCCCCCATAATTATTGTGTTGTTACTGATATTGTTTTTCAGATTTGTCAACAGTTGTTTTAAATATTTTGCTGGCCCTTCATTTGATGCATATATGTTTAGGAGAGTTATTTCTTCCTGCTCTACATACCCCTTGATTAATATAAAATGTCCATCTTTGTCCCTTACAACCTTCCTGAGTATAAAGTTTGCATTATCTGATATTAGTATGGCCACTCCAGCTTTTTTATGGGTGTTGTTTGCTTGGATAACTTTTCTCCAGCCTTTTATTTTGAGTCTATATTTGTTCTGACTATTCAGGTGCGTTTCTTGTAGGCAGCAGAAGGTTGGATTGAGTTTTTTGATCCATTTAGCCACTCTGTGTCTCTTAACTGGTGCATTTAGTCCATTGACGTTGAGAGAAAGAATTGTCCTGGGATTTAATGCCATCTTTATATCGAAATTTGGTGTGTCTTTTGGTTAGTCTTGTTTTAAATTAGGTCTTTCAGTTTTTCTCTTAAGACTGGTTTTGAGTCTGTAAAGTTTCTGAGCTGTTTTTTGTCTGTGAAACCATGTATTCTTCCGTCAAACCGGAAAGTGAGTTTTGCTGGGTACAGTATTCTAGGTGAAGCATTCATTTCATTCAGTATTGTCACAATATCCCATCACTGCTTTCTGGCATTGAGTGTTTCTGGTGACAGGTCTGCTGTAAGTCTCAAGGATGTTTGCTTGAATGTAATTTCCCCTTTTGATCTTGCTGTTTTCAGAATTCTGTCTCTATCTGTGGGATTTGTCATTGTGACTAGGATGTGTCTTGGGGTGGTTTTTCTTGGGTCTCTTTTGGTTGGTACTCTTCGAGCATGCAGGATTTGATCACATATATTCTTACCTCTGGGAGTTTCTCTTTAATGATGTTCTTGACCGTTGATTCTTCCTGGAAATTTTCTTCCTGGGTCTCTGGGACTCCAATGATTCTTAAGTTGTTTCTGTTGATCTTATCATAGACCTCTATTTTCATCTGTTCCCATTCTTTGACTAATTTTTCCATTGTCTGTTCATTTGCTTTAAGTTTTTTTCCAATCTCTCCTGTTGTATGGAATTGTTATGTATCTCATCTTCCACAGCACCAAGTCTATTCTCAGCTTCTGATACCCTGTCCCAGAGCTTATCCATTTTGTCATTCACTTCGTTTACTGATTTTTTCAGGCCTGTTAGTTGACATGTTATTTCAGTTTGGAGTTTTGTGATTTCTGTCTTCATATTTTCTTGATTCTTATTAGTGTTCTGTTCTACACTATTCATGGTTTCTTTGAGTTCTTTGAGCATATTCCATGTTGCTACTCTAAAGTCCTTATCTGAGAGATTGATTAGTTGGTTGGTCGTTAACTGGTCATCAGAATTGTCATCTTCATTCTCTATGTCTGATGCTGGCCTGCGTTGTTTCCCCATTGTCACACTTGTATTGTGGGTTTTTTCTACGTGTTGTGGTGGTATTCATTTGTTATATGATGCAGGCAACACACTTCTTTGGCTCCGCCCTTTCTGGATGGGCCGACTTGCCTCCAAGGTAGGGGAGTCCTCCGTGGATGAAGCCTCACACAGGATCAAATCTTAGGCCCGAGCATGCAGCAGAGTAGACAGTCTGGAGAGAAATTCTTGCTTCTGTGATCCAGCACAGTTCTTAGTGTGGTTTTTTTCTTCTTGTGATGGTGTTCTTTTTTTAGAAAGAGCGCACGGCTGCGTAGCGAAGTGGAGCTAAGTGCCTTCTGGAGCCTCTTTTCAGCCCACTCTCAGGAGGTTCACGCAACAGGATAGCAGAGAGACACACACAGGCAGCACTCACAGTTTTTTACAGTCGGGCCCCACTGGTCAGGCGTAGTTTTCACTCGCTCGCTGGGCAGCTTCAGAATGCTGTATTTTTGGGGTTCACTTCCCAGGACTCTGAGGAGAGTCACTGGCTCGCTGGGTAGCTTCCGAATGTAGTTTCTTTGGGGTTCGCTTCCCAGGGCTCTGAGGAGAGCTTCCAGAGTTCAGGAAAGACAGAGAAGAGTAGGACAGGGCTCCCTTCAGGTGCTCAGTTTCTGGCTCGCTGGGTAGCTTCCAAATGTAGTTTCTTTGGGGTTCGCTTTCCAGGGCTCTGAGGAGACCTTCCAGAGTTCAGGAAAGACAGAGAAGGGTAGGACAGGGCTCCCTTCAGGTACTCAGTTTCCTCAGAAGAAGCACAGCAGGGTGGAGACTCTGCAGGTAGAGCAATCAGCACTATGCCTGGAAACCCCCACATCCAGCCATTTCTTACTCACTCACTGGCTCGCTGGGTAGCTTTCGAATGTAGTTTCTTTGGGGTTTGCTTCCCAGGGCTCTGAGGAGAGCTTCCAGAGTTCGGAAAGACAGAGAAGGGTAGGACAGGGCTCCCTTCAGGTGCTCAGTTTTCTCAGAAGAAGCACAGCCAGGTGGAGACTCTGCAGGTAGAGCAATCAGCACTCTGCCTGGAAACCCCCACATCCAGCCATTTCTTACTCACTCACTGGCTCGCTGGGTAGCTTTCGAATGTAGTTTCTTTGGGGTTTGCTTCCCAGGGCTCTGAGGAGAGCTTCCAGAGTTCGGAAAGACAGAGAAGGGTAGGACAGGGCTCCCTTCAGGTGCTCAGTTTCCTCAGAAGAAGCACAGCCGGGTGGAGACTCTGCAGGTAGAGCAATCAGCACTCTGCCTGGAAACCCCCCACATCCAGCCATTTCTTACTCACTCCCTGGCTCGCTGGGCAGCTTCCAAATGTAGTTTCTTTGGGGTTCGCTTCCCAGGGCTCTGAGGAGAGCTTCCAGAATTCAGGAAAGACAGGGAAGGGTAGGACAGGGCTCCCTTCAGGTGCTCAGTTTCCTCAGAAGAAGCACAGCCGGGTGGAGACTCTGCAGGTAGAGCAATCAGCACTCTGCCTGGAAACCCCCACATCCAGCCATTTCTTACTCACTCACTCCTCCTGGGAGTTTCTATACTTTTCTTTTAATAATTTTTTTCTTTCTTTGAGGGGTGGGGCAAACTCGGTGACTCTCAGGGGTTACTCCTGACTATGCGCTCAGAAATCGCTCCCGGTTTGGGGGAGCATTTTGGACTCTGGGGGATCAACCGCGGTCCATCCAAGGCAGATGACTTACTGCTCCACGCCACCACTCTGTCCCGAGAGTTTCTTAATTATTAGTGATTGGACTGTTTAGGCTTTTTACTTCCTAATCAAGTACCGGAAGATTTTTTTCCCCAGAAATCTGTCCATGTCTTCTAGGCTCTATAGCTTAAATGAATGCAGTTATTTGTAATCAACTCTTAAAATATCTTGGATTTCTTGGGGTTCTGTTGTCATCTCTCCCCCTTTTTTCTGACCCAACTTACTTGAATAATTCCCCTTTTTTCTTTGTGAGCCTTGCCAATGGTTTGGCTATCTGGCTTATTAATAATTAAGTAATTAATAATTGCTGACAGCTCCGGTCTCATCAATTCTTTGTATTGTTTTCATTGATCCTACATTGTTCATTTCTCGTTTTACTGTTTCTTTTCTTCTGCTTAGCTTTGGGTACCTTTGCTGTTGGTTCTCCAGAGATTTAAAGTCTCCTGTTAGGATGTTGATGTTGTCCTTTTCTTTTCTTGTGTAGGCCTGTATTGCTATGGGTTTTCCCTAAGTACTGCATTAGCTGTGTCCCATAGATTTCATCATTACTCTTCATCTCAAGGAATCTCTTTTATTCCTTGATTTCCTCTATGCTTCTTCTGTTTTTGAGCATCCTGTTGTAGTCTCCAGGCTTTAGATTTTTCTCCACATCTTCTTTTTACAACCAATCTTGATCTCTGTGGCATCATGACCTGATATGGTGCTTTGTATACTTTTTATAGTTGTGAGATTATGTATATTAGAGTTGAGTCCTGAAATGTCCCTCCTTGAAAACCTTTCCATGTGCCCATGAGAAGAAAGTGTACTCAGCTTTTTGAGGAGGAAAGGTTCTGTATAGAACCATCAGTCCGACTTATTCTAGTTTCTCATTTAGGGCTTTATGTCTTTGCTAGTGTTCCAATTTGTGGATCTGTCTAGCGGAGATAATGGCATGCTGACATCTCCCACGAAGATAACGTTTAAAAGCCTTACTTATGTATTTTGCTGGCTCAACGTTCGGTACATGATGTTGATCAGGGCTAGTCCTTCTTGAGCTCTTCTTCCCCTGGTCAATCAGTGGTGTCCGTCATGGTTTCTGAATACTTTATTAAGGTTGAAGGCAAACAGGTTTAATGAAAGCACGACTGTCTACTTTATGAACGTTGAAAGAATTTGGTCTGATGTAAGCATGACTCTCCCAGACTTTTGTTTGTTTTCTACTAGGTTGCATAATTATTTTTCACCTTTTTTTCTAAATCTATGTCTGACCTGAATTTTCAAGCATGTTTCTTGCAGGCAGCAGATGGCTGGGATTTCTTTCCTGATCTGAGCTGCTACTCTGTACCTTTTGCTGGGGGAGCTTTTAGTTCATTGACATGTAAGGAAACGATTGATAGAAAGGAGTCCTGTGCCATTCTTTTGGGTAGGGTTTTTGCCGTTGCAATTGGGTATGAGGTTGATGTAATTGTTCTTTGAGTCGGCTGTTATCATGAATATTGCAAGTTCTATTTTGTCTGAGAATATTTGCGACCCTCCTTCCCATGTAAATGAGACTTTGCTCAGTGGACTCTATGTGGAAAGTTTCTTTCACTTAATACTTTGAATATATCATTCCTCTCTTTTTACCTCAGTTGTTTTAAATAGCAGGTCTGGTTTGATCCTTATGTTCTTTTCTTTCTCCTAAAGGTTCTTCCTCCTGTAGTGCTTTAAAGGGTCCACTTCTCACTTTGTTGGTGGGTTTTTTTTTTGTTTGTTTTCTTTCCTTTAGTTTTGCCATCTGGATTACTCTATGGTCTGTTTCGTTGGTGCTTATTTTCCTCTGATTTGTATAGCATCCTCTTTCCAGAGACTTGAAATCTCCCTGTTGTTATCTCCCCCACTGTTTTCTCTTCTTTCACATTTTCCCTCCCATTGATACTCCTATCATTCAGAGAGCATTGCTCTCGCCTTTATTCAATAAGTACCTTACATTTTCTTCCAATTGTTTGTCTGTCCTTTCTTTTTTGACTTCTTTATTACTTTTGGCTTGCATTTTTATTCCACTTTGTACAATTCTCCAGCTGTGTGTATCTGGTATTGTGGCTTGGAAACACGTGTTTTTATATCCTTGGGTTCTATTTGCATGTATTCTGTCCTCTTCTGAAAGAGTTTGTCTTTGAATGGATTGAATTGTTCATCTATAGATGTCTTACTTTAGCCAGCTAGTGACTCCTTGATTTCTGATGCTGAAGGATTCAGTCAGTATTGATTTCAGGTCCTCATCGATAAGGCTCTGGTGTTTTGGAGGTTTTGGATATTTGCCAGGATTTCTCTCCGAATGCCAACTGCATGTGTCTTCTTTAGTTTCGCCCATTTTCTTTGCATTTGGTGCATTGGCATGCTATAGTTTCAGGGTGTTTAAGAAAGTGATATATTCACTAAGTAGTAACCTATACACAGAGGGGACCACATATTCTAGCAGCCTGGGGCGTGAGGGTGGGGATATGGGATATGGGTTGCAGGAAATGAACGAGGGTACAGGGAAGACAAATTAGGGGATGGGATATCCCCTGATTCAATGTTAATCTGTATCTAAAATACTACTCTGAAAGATATGTAAGCCAATAGGGTCAAAATAAAAATTAAGAAAAAGAAAAGAAAGTTATCTACTTCATAGACTGCATCAAAAGTGACTGGTGTTTTTTCTGCTTTAGGGGTTATTTCCCTAAACAAGAGAGGGTATCTGAGTATAATAAAAAATATTGTAAGCAAATTAATTGGATTGTTCAAAATGGGTGTATATTTTCTAGGAAAAAGTAGTTTCAGATCCAATCAGCCAGGAAATATATGATGTAAATGGAAATGTCCTTTCGCAAATGCACTAACACCCTTGTGTTTGGGAAAAGGAGGGTTGATGGGAGGGACCTGAGTGTCCATCCCTGTCTCCACCCAGACACAGACTAGAAATCCTGTAATGTCACAGGATGGTAGGGATCAGGACCAGCAGCCTCCAGCCTCCTCTTTTTAAGGCACCTGTGGGCATGGTGGCTTGGGTTTATTCTTGGCTTTTCACTCATTGATCACTCCCATAGGGTCTCAGAAGTTCTGGGGTGCTGAGGTCAAATGAAGATTGGCCATTTGTAAAGCTGACTTATTGCTCCCTCATCCCTCCACTGTATTATTCATCCCCCTGAATTAGACTCTTTTCTTTTAGCCTATTCTTATCTCTGCAATAAACAACATGTATATGGAGAGCAGAGATTCTGTTCTTCGTTTGTTCTACGATTTGGCTGTTCTCATTGGGGATCCACACTCAGGCATGGATTGCTGTCCCCTTCACTGTCTAACCCAAGATTGTTCTTCTGTGGCAGGGGATGTTGGGGTAAAGCCTGCGCTAAACTCCTGCTTGGAGGGAAGAGACCTGGAGAGGCTGCCACCAAGCCTGTTTGCCGGTGAGTGTGGGAAGATCCTCCTGGGCTCAGGGTGTGGTTTTTGATGTGGATTGTCATGGACTTGTGCGACAATAAAGCCCTGGGCTTGGGTCTCGGCAATCCTTGGTGCATGACCTCCCTTGCTCCCTTTCAATTCCCTTGAAACTGCATCCCAGGATAATCTTCAGCATTGTTCTCTTGCCATTGCTCTTTCTGGTGCCTTGTCTGTGGGTATTTAAAACGATCCGGAGATTCCTTCATTCATTGTTTGTGCTCACAGTGTGGATAAAGAGTCTCGTTTTGGGATGCCCTTCTCAGGCCCCTTTGTCATCTTCCTTTAATCTGAACTTTCACTTAGATGATTATGGTTTTTTTTTTTATATCCCCAAGGAAGTGAATTTCTTTTCTTTCATGGCTAGGGTTGATTTTAGCCCCTTGCTTTAGGAATTACTCCTGATGGGCTTGAGGGGGTTGCATAATGGGGGGTTGGGAATTGCACTCGGGTCAGCCTCAAGGCAAACACCCCCTGCTGTGTTTTCTCTTCTCAGGAGAGAAGTCCCATATTTGCCAAGAGTGTGGACGTTGTTACAAATGGAGACATCATCTCAGAAGACACCGAAGGCACACACAGGGGAGAATCCAAATGGTTCCAGAGAAAGTGGTGGAGGGTTCGGTGAACAACAGAAGACACAGGGAGCGAAGCAGCCCTTTATTTGCAGAGAGTGTGGGAAAGTTTTCACAAAGCTATCACAGCACAAAAAACACCAGTTTACACACACAGGGGAGAAACCTCATGTTTGTTGTGAATGTGGGCATGCTTTTAGTCTAAGAGGAAGTCTCTTAAGACACCAAAGGACACACACAGGGGAGAAGCCCCATGTTTGCGGTGAATGTGGTCGGGGCTTCAGTATGAGAAGAACTCTCATCATACACCAGAGGACACACACAGGGGAGAAATCTTATGTTTGCCCTAACTGTGGACGAGCTTTCCGTCATGAGTCAACTCTTACCAGACATGAGAGAGCCCAGGTATGTTTGAAGAAAAGGTGACTAACGAACTGTAACCCAATAGCATAGCAAGAGAACACATGCAACCAAAACAGTGTCCATAGTGTATTTAAAAGGTGGCCAGGGAAGTGTTCTGACATCTCAGTCATTCTGTATTTACGTTTGTGCACTAATAAAACACATGTTTATGTAGTTCTGGTTGATATTTTCTCCCCCTTTAAAACAAATGAGGATAGAATGGACGGAAAGCATATCAGCCCCGGGGTTAAGGGAGAGGAATATGGGATGCATGCTAGGAACAAGGGTGGAGGGAGGACAACTTTGGTGGTGGAATTTCCCCTGATCCAATGTCAATATGTACCTAAAATATTATTGTGAATGATATATAATCCACTTTGGTCAAAAAATCTTTATTAATAGAATAGAATATATACTCTCATATTTAACAGAATCAGTGACTGACGTATTATGTATTGAGAGCAGTCGCCTTAACTCATTAAATAGAAAATTCATTCCTAGGTTATTTCATTAAATCACAGATTTAAGATAGAGTAATTGTAAGAAACATCCAAAATGCCATGGGTTAGTGTTAGGCCTTAGGGTTAAAGGGGTAGAGTTAGGGTAGAGGGTTAGGGTTTGTATTTCAACCTACTGAAGTCATATATGATCACCTTCCAAAAACGCCTCTTCATGTTACATCAGGTGCACTGTAGACCCAACAGATTCTAACATGTTTTGCTATGGAACTAGCTTCAGGAACAGCTGTAACAGGTGCCATCTCAGAACTAGGTAGATGTAGAGAAATAACAAAGGACCTAAGAGATGCATATCCTGGGGAGGGAAGAGAGGGGGATCTATCACCTAGGCACCTGTGCCTCCCTCAGCTCCATCCATACTTCTTCTCTTTCTTCCCTCCCTTTCAGAGACTCCTAAATGGCATCAAGCTTGCAAACTAGTAGTTTGAGGCCCAACCGAATGCAGTACTGAGTCCAGCAAGTGTGAGTGTCAGGGTCCCGAGAAGTGAGATGTCACCTTTGGGGCATTAGGAGCTAGGCTTCAAGGGAAGGAGGGTGCGAGAGGCCCAATTCTGTCATTTCACATCGCTTGCTAGTTTGAAGGAGGAACTCCATGCAACAAGAGATGTGAAAGGGCAGGAGAAATTGGAGGTTGTGGCAAAAACAGAGGTGATGCGAAAGGTGGACCCATCACCACCAACGAATTAGTGTTTGCCATGCAATTTGGTCACTAAAGGAACAACTATGACTGTGAGACACCCCTCTGTGCCCCTATGACACAGCCTCCTTTGCTGTCCCGTATGACAATTTCTAAAAACGAAGGTTTGCCTTGGGAGATTATGGGCCCACATCCATCCATCCACATAGCTTGGATACACAGGTTTCCAGTGAGGGGAACAAGGGCTGCTTCCCTCCCAGGATCTCCTCACCTATTCTTCTCCTTCAACCTCTTAGCCACAGAGAGAATACACTAGGTCAAGACAAACGGACATTGGGAGACCCAGCAGGCACAGGAGAGAGCAAAGAAATGGTGTCAGGTAGAGCAGAGCAGACTCAGTACTGAGGGAGCAAGAGGATGGGCAAGAGCTGGGACCCATGGAAAGACTTTCTCTCTGGAGAATACCTGGATCTCCAGGAAATGTCAGTGCTGTGCACAGTACAAAGAGACTCAGGTACAATTTTTATTGCTTTTTCTAGAGGTTAGACAGAGACGACCATCTTAAAATAAAACTCATCTTACACAAATTTTCTCTCCTTCCCATACCTCCTCATGCTTCCTTCCGATGGGTTAGTGTGGGGAATTTTCTAGAATGACCCTAGATAACCCAGGAGTGTAAGGTGATACAAAGGTACCAACTCAAACTTCTTTATTCCCTAAACCTCTTACATTGATAAATACAAAAAAGTGAATATCCAGTGGCCTTTTATTTATCTCAAGACTTTACCACTCTTGAGATTGGGATTGACTTGCCGGAAGAGCGAGGGTTCTGGCTTGTTGGCTGTGGTGGAGAGCGTGAGGCAAATGCCTGAGTCACCAGAATTATCCTTTCATGACTGCCTAGGTATTATTTCTTCGCTGCTACCCTGCTTTTGCAGACCTGGCTGCATGGGATTTAGAAATAAAGTGCCTGGCGCGGTTGCACAGCTCATCCGTTTTTATTTTACACAGAAGCACCATGAAAAATGGTCAAAGGAAAGAAAAATAAAAGGTGAGGCTTGGGAGAAGAGAGAAGAGGGGCAGGCTGAATGCTCCCCCGTATCATGAGAGCTTGCTGGTGTCTGAAGAGACTGTCAAAGCACTAAAAGATTCAGAGAGACCAGTACATAGAGCACATGAATGTGTCCAACACGAGTTTTGCTAGAGACCAACACCCAGGAAGCACATAAGCTTTGAATTTTGTCCACCCTAAGATGCTCCATATCAAAAGATATGGGGGTGATGTGGGGACAGACACCCACCTACTGTGTCATTTCTTTAAATTTCCAGTTCTATTTTAGTTCGAATAAATTTGAACATTTTGACTCCCACCTTTGCCCTGGCGTCCATGGACCCGACTGCACCCCCATTTGCTTAGATGCACATGTACCCTACAATGCTTGCAGTAGGCAAAACATAGGGGGACGATGTGTGGACAGAGGCCCACCTGCCATGCCCTTCCATTGTGTGACCACTTCGGTGCTACTGTTGTCAGCTGTGAAGGAGATGGGAAGCATTGTTTCTTTCCTCTTCATAATCTCTGGACTAGGACATAAAACACAGCTGTATCCTGGGGGGCAGGAGTGATAGCTAAGAGTGAGTGGGAAGTGCAAGACTATGGTGAGACATCCTCAGCTGGGGACCGAGATCCATTGCCTGAGCCCTGCGCCTTCTCTCTGTAGAACAATGTGATGCCCTCAGAAATTGGGGCAGTACCAAGGGAGCAGCAGTAAGAAGGAAGAGCATATGCCCCACTTGGCACAGGTAAGGAAAACTGAGGGTTAGCTCTGACCCTCCGAGGACCCTAGGGACAGGCCTGTGCAGGTGGACAGGGCAATGCTGGGGACTCACTGTTGTACAGGGCCAAAGTAATGGAAGAAAATGAAAGAAGCCACTTAAGCTAATGATGACAAAGATTCAACCCAGGCATGATGCCCAGTGCCTTCTGCTCCATGTCAGTAACCAAAACTGCACAGGGAGTCCACTTGGACAAAATGGTCTGGTGGGTAAATGGACTAGAACATGGTTTAAATTTGGGTTTTATTTGGGGAGAAGAGGTTGATCCACTCATCTAGCACTGCTCTCCATTGACCACTTCTGGTGCTCTGGAGCTGAGAGGCCAGACCCAAAGACTGAGAGGTCAGTGTCTCTGTGGTGAGAGGGTCTGAGAGTCAAGGAATGAGCTAACAAGAAAGGGGGCAGTCCTCAATCCTAGGCCTGGAACTGAGCATCAGAACTCAATGTTCACCCATAGCACTGACTTTAGGAGTTGAGGAGCCTTCAAATGAGGAGTTTCCTAGGATGGAGCAGGCTACAGGGAAGGAGTGTGAATTGGGGTCAGGGGAATTGAGGTACAAAATAAGGAGCTTCTGCAGGGGTCATAAAGGCTCAGTTCCGTCCTTTTTTGTGCCTGGCCGTCAGCGATGGAACCCCTCAAGTTCAGGTTGGTGCCTAGAGGCCTCTTTTGCTTGTCCTCACTCTCAATATCATGCCCACAGATAGAAGTTCTGAGGAAAAACAGCTGAGTCATATGACAAGATCACCCATAGGAGAGGCACATGCATCCTTACTTATTCCCCTTGCAGCTCGGCTCTGAGAAGGAGCAGCTGTACCTTCAGATGCTGCTGCAGAAGCAGCCCTTGACTGGCTGAACAGGGGACTCCGGACAAAGAAGACGGAGAGGAAATACAAAAGACCTGCAAGAGACCCAAAGGAGACCGAGGCCACATGCTCCTTCCATGGCCCCTCACCTTTTCCCCTCACATGCAGGGACTCCTGAGAATGATCAAGGAGAAGAGGACGTTCGAGTTCAGGACACATGGAGGAGAAGTCACTTTGGGGGCATAGGAGGGTTAGGAAGTGAGAGATCCAGGGGCCCACCCAAGGTGGCTCCACCTCCCTTTGTAGTCCCAACCCTGGTGCACCCAAACAGCACATGAGATGGTAGTGGATGAGCAAGTGGATGCACACAAAGTGGAGAGAATGAAGGCTGCTGAAATGTCCCTGCACCCTCATACCAAAGAGGTTTGCACCCCACTCTATGCCCCTGGGACACACCTTCATTTGGGTTTTATTTATGTTTCTTTTTAAAGTATGTAAACACTGTGGTTACAAAATTGCTCATTTATTATGAATCAAGGCAGCCTCATGTATGTGAAGCTGAGCAGACTTTAGTCAGGGAGTACTTTATCACCTGGGCACAGCTGCCTGTGCTCACTTCCTTGGTATCCAGGGCGGGATTTCAGAGAAGACTTAAAAGGTGTGCTGTTCTCAGTGTCCAAACACAAGATAAGAGGGTGAATCTGTGCAGGCCTTCTTTGCCTCCTTGTTAGGCCCATCAATTGCTGGATAAGGTGGGGCAATAATTGCATGGGCAAAAGAATATATGCACGCTGCTGTTCATTGAAGCATTCAGCACAATAGCTAAGACTTGGAATCAACCTGGATGTCTAACAACCAATGAGGGGATCATGAAGTTGTAGTACATATATACAATGGAATACTACAGAGCTTTAAGGAATAGTGCCGTCATGCAAGTTGCAGCACCATGGATGAAACTACAAGATACTATGTTAAGGGAAGTAAATCAGAAGGATAAATACAGAAGGAGACATTTTTATTATAATTTTTATTTTAATCATAGTGTCTTACATATCATTCACAGTAATATTCCAGGTACATGTTCACATTGAATCAGGGGAATTCCCATCACAGAATTGTCCTCCCTCCACCGCCGTTCCCATCCTGCCTCCCCTATCCTCCACCCTCACCCCAGGGTCTTCTAGATTGAGTTGCCCCTCTGTGTCTAGTCTAATACTTAGTGATCTTATAAGTGTTTGGTCTTGATACCTCCAATACTTCTCCCTCTAATTGGGAGACGGGACTACATAGTTCGAGTTATGTGGTTTCGTTCAAGGAAGAGAAAAGTAATAAAATGGGGGTAAAAATCAACTATGCCAACAGTGGGCAGAGTCCTTCTAGAGGCTCTCATCCTCTTTGAGAGACGAAAGGGAAAAAAGAAGGTGAAACACCACAACAGTTCAAAAGGAAATATCAAATAAGGTATCCAGTGAGCACTGTAGCAATAAAGATATGCACCACATAATTGCCAGGGTCTTGAGATAAAAAAAATGACAGAGCGCAAAAAGGAAGAAAAGAAGAAAGAAAAAGTAAATATTTAAATAAAAAGTGGACAACTACTAAATATCTACATCAAAAAAAATTGACAAAAACTAGATAAGAGAAGGAAAAAAATTATTTTGTGCTTATTGTCTCTCTTTGTGTGTGTGTGTATGTGTGTGTGTGTGTGTGTTTGTGGCTTTTGGGTCACACCCGGCAATGTTCAGGGGTTACTCCTGGCTCCATGCTCAGAAATTGCTCCTGGCAGGAACAGGGGACCAAATGGGATGCCGGAATTCGAACCGATTATCTTCGGCATGAAAGGCAAATGCCTTACCTCCATGCTATCTCTCAGTCACCCTCTCCCCTTATTCCCCTCCTGCATAGGTACAATAAAAATTGGGGTCATTCGAAAAGGGAATCCCGTTGGCCTAAGATATACAGGGTTTCTCCACCTTTGGAATATATTGTCATGGGATTATCTATAGACTCCTATCAAGTTCATTTACTTCCCCCTTGGTGTTTTTTGTTGTATGGAAGATTTCTGCTATGATCTGCAT
This sequence comes from Suncus etruscus, assembly GCF_024139225.1. Classification (NCBI taxonomy): domain Eukaryota; kingdom Metazoa; phylum Chordata; class Mammalia; order Eulipotyphla; family Soricidae; genus Suncus; species Suncus etruscus. The sequence continues at coordinate 119,508,714 of NC_064868.1, forward strand.
GATCAAATCAGACCTCTATAACTAGAGATCTCAGTCTCTGCACAGGTTAAGGAGTAGAAATTACGATGAAGTCTTTTTCTGTGATTTTAGAAGTTCTGTTTCCTCAATGTCATTTTAATCTGTCTTCTGCGGTAATCGGTCACTATTACTAATTGAGGAAGGTTCCTTCCACACCTATTTTGCTGAGGCTTTTCTTCATGAACGGGTGTTGGATTTTGTCAAATGCTCTCTCTGCAATGATCAATATGATCATGTGATTTTTGTCTTTCCTTTTACTGATGTGGTGTATGATGCTGATTTATTTGTGTATATTTCTCCATCAGAGCTAAAAGAGCTAAAATAGTACTATTTTTCTATCTTATGTTTATATCCATTTCTCCCTAATTCAAATAGACATTTGAAAAACAGAGATTACTTTGCCGGTTTCAAGAAGACGCATGATAGAAGAAGATTGTGAGGTCAATTGAGATCACTGGGTAGGCTATCTGCCTAAAAAAGTGTAATGTTCTCTGGGGACAAGTTTCCTCTCTTTCCTGACCCAGCTCCCTGGCAACCTGTCATTTTTCAAAGAAACATTGACCTTATTTTCATATGTACATACCCTAATATGGATGCTCACCTCCATATTTTAATCATTTCATCTTCCTGTCTATTTGTGTGTGGGGTATTAAAATGTTAAAAGCAGTGTAATATTGGAAATAAAAATTGAAGTACAGGCTTGTTCTAGGCAGACAATTAACTGCGTAAACTGTCTTCATGCCAGCAAAGACAGAGATTGCGTTAGGTATAATTTACAAAACTGAGATGCCCTTTAATGAGACAAGTTGAGATCTATCAACATTGGGACATCCTAATTGTGCCTCATGACTTTTGTAGAGGCCAGTGAGGTATCTAGTTCATTATCTGTGAGTTATGTGTTATATACATAAAATAGCAAATAAGACTTTTTTGCATCTAAATATGTTTGTGTCACTCTTAGAAATATTCTCCATACTTATATGTAGAATTTAAATGATAACCAATTGTGTATAGAATACATAGGTTATCATATGTATCATATTCTTTCAGAGATCATTCTGTGTCATTTTTACAATAACCAGGAGGGTGAAATTTTGCAAATTAAAAATGATAAAAAATTAATTCTTTCTTTCTTTGTTCAAAGTCATTTCTAGAAATACTAAAGAATCATTGGGGATCTGTATTGAATGGCATGCCTTAAATCATGGACTAAGCCCTTTGGGCTATCACCTTCGGATCATTATTTATTTTAAGCTCTCAAATCTTGTAATAAGTAATAAAAGGTTTTGTACTCCCCTCTAAGTGATACATGAATTTTAAAACTCCTTTGGTTCCAAAGTTTTTAATTTTTTCTAGAAATGATTTTATGTCAACTGGAATTTCTATTTATAGCATACTTTAGTAATTTCCTCTCATATTATTGGTACCCATTTCCACTTCAGTGCTACCTACCTCATTTTCTTTTTACTTTATTAGAATATCCTTTATACTAAGTTAAGAGTAACTAGAAAATACTTAGTCTTTATTGTCAAAGAATATTCCTTTTTCAACCACATTAGTTTAAGCCTACAGCACCCGGTATTCCCAGGCAGTCTCCCATCCAAGTACTAACCAGGCCTGACCCTGCTTAGCTCCTGCGATTAGATGAGATCAGGGGCATTCAGGGTGGTATGGCTGTAGACTTAACCACATTTTTGAGTATTTGTATACATGGAAATGGAAAGTTAATTTTTATAGTTATAGTTAACTTCACATTTAAATATGATTTCATTTTGTTTTCTAGAAACCATTTTAGTTTATCAGAAAAAACCTTCTCTATAACTTTCTTCTTTATTTCTTTTCTCTCTTCCAGATATGTTTTAAAATTTCCCTTATAATAAAGTGAAATTTTCCTACAAAATTATTGAAATATCTTTCAGGACATATTTGCACATTGAACCAAATAAATCCTATATATAACTTATACATATATGTTTTATATATATAACATAGACCTGTATGTTTTACCAAACCATTCTATTTGAATCAGTTTTTATTTGCGATAACTATTTTAAGCCAAATATATTAATGATACCAGGTAATTGTTCTTATTATAGATATTCCTATAATTTTATTCACAGCAACACTATAAACACCTTCTGTATAACTTTCTTCTTTATTTCTTTCCACTCTTCCTGATATGTTTTAAAATTTCCCTTATAATAAATAAATTGTAAATAATAAAATGAAAATTTCCTACAAAATTATTGAAATATCTTTCAGGACATATTTGAACATTGAACCAAATAAATCCTATATATTTGTACAACTCCACTTTTTCTACAAAATCTAAATAATAGTTTATAGTGTTGCTGTGAATAAAATTATAGCAATATCTGATAATAAGAACAATTACCTGGTATCATTAATATATTTGGCTTAAAATAGTTATGGCAAATAAAAACTGATTCAAATACAATGGTTTGGTAACATATACAGGTCTATGGAATCATTTAGTTGGATACAAAATTTTATCCTACTATGTTTATCAGAATTGGGTTGTGTTATTGGGACAGGAAAACTTAGTTGGTCTTTCAATATTTTTATTAATATAAGGATAAAAAGGCTCTTAATATTCATAATTTCTAAACAACTTGCTCTTACAATCTTTAACTAAAACAGAGATGATATAGAGTTATTCTTACTAATTATTTCCAAGTTGATTGATTGAGAGGCAAAGGAGTATAAACATTTATTAAACATCCAGAATATTTTGTCGCCGAGATTTCAACGAACTTAAATTTCTAGGACTATTTTCATTAAAGTATTGTGATATTTCAGACACCTCCATAGTAACCTAAAATTATAGTGTTGTGACTTAGTAAAAAATAATAGTTCTCTTTGAAAGTTACATGTAAAAATGAAAAAGGTCAATAAATGAAAATCTTTATTAACCAATTGAAAGAAGTCTTACTATTGAACATTTCAGGAGAATCCTGGAAACTTTCTCTCATTTCTCCCATCCCAGAAATCCTCTGTGATAAAGAACTCAAACATTTGTTAACGAATCTCTGTTAATTAAGGAAATAGGAAGCACATTCAAAAATTTTATTAAGACCATTGTGAATTACAAGTCTTTCAGAGTTGTATTTCAGGCATATACTGGCAGTAAATTAGAGACATTCCCACCACCAGTGTTGAACTCCCTCCACCATCGTTCCCAGAATGCATCCCATACCTCTATCCTTTAGGCCCCTGGTCTACTAGTGTAAAGGTCCATTTTATATTTAGCTTATTATAGTCTGAGTCTCTTGATTCTAATGTTGTTGACTTTGGCTTGGGTATTTAGATTTGACCATTTTTTCCACTTAATGCACCTGGGACCACATGGCCCCTGGGTCTCAATCACTTTTTCTTTTCTCAATTTGTAGGAAGATATAGAAATATGAGGCAGAACAAATAATTCATGTTCTAAGATTCTGTGAAAAAGGCAGGAGCCCCTATCTAGATTATATAAATAAAATTAAAAGGAAAAAAGGGGGCAGATGTTCTGTTGTTGTTGGTTATTTTTTGTGCATAGGAGCAGTAAACTTTGGGGAAATTAGAAAGGAAATTCCCTTGGCCTAAGAGATACAGGATGTCCTACCCACGAAGCATACTGTTATAAAACAGAGTACGGTCTCAGGCATGTTAGTTGTCCAACCCCAAGGTCTTTCTTTATGGTCCCTGAAAAAGTTCTGCGCAGTCACAGTTGTGGTAGATAGCCTTCTGTAATCAGAGATCTTAGTTTCTTAACAGTTCCTAGGAAGAAGCTGGGGTGTCATGGAACATCTTCTGATTTCATCTCACCATTAGATGGTGAAGTAGGGAAACCTGCCCTTAGTTCAATTCGTTGCTGTTTCCTCATCATCATGGTGTCATATGAACCTATCCTGGAGCAAGTTGATGCCAAGGAGGCATTAGAGTCATGCATGTGGTGAGTTTGATTCCTGGCACTGGTGGAGGAAACTGCCAGTTCTAAGATTGGGATTCAGGGTTTGTGGTTGGATGGTCAATGTCTGATCAATTGAGGTCTAAGTCAAGTCCCCCTGACAAATGTTCAGGGTGTAAGGTCTCCTGCACTATAACATTCATTGCTTCTTATTCCCATTAGATAAGTAATATTTATTCGTAAGATTTCCCAATTTCAGTGTGCCTACACAGAAAGGCACAATGCTATATTATATTACTGGTGCATTTGGGGGTAAAAATAACAAGCTATACAGTCTTTATGCCCTGGTTTTGACATGAGCTCATTTCCTAAGCAAGACTTTTCTACTAGTATTTCCTACTAAGCAGATCCCTAAAAGGGTCTGGGAAGCTACCTCTACATATGGAAATGAATACTAAGAAATATCACTATTAAGGAAATGTTTGTACAGAAACATATATATATATATATATATATATATATATCCTTTCAGTCTTTTTTAAATAGTTTGGGGGAATAAAAAACAGGGCACATTTTTATCTCAAAATATAGTCTTGTTGAATCTGAGAAATGATTTGCAGCAGTCAGGGAACAGGTAGTGTCCTCGATCTGGGGGTCCCTCTGGATCTGAATCTGGTATCAAGCAACAGTCTACAGTGAGGAGAGGTGGGAGAAAAGGGACTGAATAGAGCGAATCATCAGGACCAGTGGCTGCAGCTTCTTGCCTGGATGAGAGATTGGGGGCTAAGAGGATGTCCTTTTTCTTTGGGAGCTGGGTGGCTGTTTACTGGGGCAGGAGGAAAGTCCCAGTTCCTGAGGAATTGATAACTGAGGGTAAAGAGATAATAGGGACAGATAAAGGATCAGGGTTAAGGGGGTGAGAGGATAGAAGAGGATTTATAAGGTGGTGGAGGAGGGGGATAATATATAACAGGGATGATGTACAATACAGATTAGACAAATATAGAGGAGTAAACCACATTAAGCATTCTCATCTACTTATAGACAGACATTGTAGATCTATACATAGGTTGGAGTTGGAGGTCTGACCATTATTGGTTGAGTCAGAGCACTTAAAAATGGTGCCGGAGCATGGGGAAAGGTTTTTACATTTCTAGATACTTCATTAGTGATGGGGTAAACTTTGCTAAATAAAGCTTTTGGTGTTAGATTCTGCATGGAACATTTATGATAAACATAATTTTCATGTCTAGAGTACTAAGCATTATGGTAATGAGCACATTAAGAGTAGTCTACCCCATATAGCATCATCTACTGTGACTTGTGCATCCAGGTTCCTTTTCTGAAAGCACAATCACAGAGTGGGCATTATGATATAATAGTAACATAACTTGAATTGAAAAATAAAGATAATAAATTGCAAAACTATGAATGGGGTCTGTCACAAAACTCTATGATATGCAGTTGCCTATTTGAGTGGCCTCTATGGACATAAGGAAGAGATTATAATAGCAGGTGTAATAAAAAGGAAATGGATAAATTGGAATATTTTGTAAAGACATTGTCATAACGAGCACTGTACTTGAAGTCTATTTTGATAGAGCACTGACATTTGAAATTAGGGCAGCCACCTATCTCTCCAAGAACCTCTGTGAACAAAGATGGTGAAGTTATTTTATATAATAAAATAATAAATTTAATGCCATAATAAAATTAAGGCATTAAAACATTAATAGAGAGCACTGCAGTGGGAGTCTGATTTCTGATCGTATTATATATATATATATATATATATATACCTGTATCTGTGGATAAAATCATTAGAACATGGTGAAGGGGAAAAAAGGGAAATAATGATTAGAACCTTATGATAGGCCTCTGTATTGAGAAATGCTTTTACCGTAGTTTTTTGCTGTTAGGGATAGTGTTCGCTGTGTTCTTCTTATAGCTGTAACTATCTTGAGGAGGGTTCCTTCCAACCCTATTTTGCTGAATGTTTTCATCATAAATGGGTGTTAAATTTTTCAAATGCCTTCTCTGCCTCAAATGATATGATCATGTGGTTTTTGTCTTTCTTCTTATTGATGTGCTGTAAAATGATGATTAATCTGCTTATGTTGAATCATCCTTGCATCCTTGGGATAAAACCCGCTTGGTCATGATGTATAATCTTTTTGTTATGTTGATTTATTCGGTTTGCTAAGGTTTTCTAAACGATTCTGCAGCCATGTTCATTAGTGATATTGACCTGTCGATATTTTTTTGGTGGTACCTTTGTCATCTTTGGGGATGGGCATGATATTATCTTCATAAAAGAACTAATTAAAACGTAATCCTGTATTTTCATGTTTTGTAAGAGTTAAGGATCACTAGTAGTAGTTCTCTGAGTGTTTGATAGAATTCACCTGTAAAGCTTGTCCTGGACTTTTATTCTTGGGGAGTTTCTTAATTACTGTATCAATTTCCTTGTTATTGGCCTGTTTCGGCTTTCTACTTTCTCCTTATTAAGTCTTGGGATATGATATTTTTTCAGGAATCTGTCCATTTCTTCTGGGTTTTCTAATTTAACTGAGTGCTGTTGTTCTTAATAAGCCCTTGTGATTTCTTGGATTTCTTGAGTCTGTTGTAATCTGTCTCCTTTCATTTGTGTTCCTATTTATTTGAATATTTTCCCTTTTTTTCTTGTGAGTCTTGCCAGTGGTTTATGTATTTTGTCTATTCTTTGAAAAACTCAGCTTCTGGTTCATTGATTCTTTGTATTTTTTTTATTTCTTTGTTGTTTATTTTTGATCTGGTTTTTATTTCTTTTCTTCTACCTATCTTTGGGTTCCTTTGCTTCTTGCTTTCCAGATACTTAAGGTGTCCATTTAAGGCATTGATTTTGTTATTTTCCTTTTCCTAATGTAGGCCTATATTGCTGATTTTCCCCAATTACTGCTTTTGCTTTTGCTTTGTCATATAGATTTTATTGTCATTAGTCTCAAGGAATCTCTTTATTTCTTCCTTAATTTTCTCTTTAATTCAGGTGTTGTTGAGCAGAATATTTTTTAGTCTCCAGGTGTTAGATGTTCTCCACATCTTTTTTAAATATCTTTATTTAAACAACTTTATTACAAATATGATTATAGTTGGGTTTCAGTCATGTAAAGAACACCCCCCTTCACCACTGCAACATTCCCATCACCAATGTCCCAAATATCCCTCCTCCCCAACATACCCCCACTTGTACTAGAGACAGGCTTTCTACTTCCCTCATTGGTTCACATTTTTATGATAGTTCTCAGTGTAGTTATTTCTCTAACTACTCTCACCACTCTTTGTGGTGAGCTTCATGTAGTGAGCTGGACCTTCCAGCCCTCCTCTCTTTTGTCTTTGAGAATTATTGCAAAATATGTCTTTTATTTTCTTAAAACCCATATATGAGTGAGACTATTTAGCCTCTATCTCTTTACCTCTGGCTTATTTCACTCAGTATAATAGATTCCACGTACATCCATGTATAAGTTAATTTCATGACTACATCTCTCCTGGTGGCTGCATAATATTCCATTGTGTATATGTACCACCATTTTCTTAGCGACCTTTTGTTGAGGAGCATCTTGGTTGTTTCCAGAGTCTGGCTATTGTAAATAGCACATAATATCCACATTTAATACTTTGCTGTAAGCTCTGATTAGGTGTTCCTGCTTCTTGTGAAATACAATTTAGCACCACTTATCTAGCCCTTAATTTTTTTGTGCTTAACAAAGTATCTCAATTCTTTTTTAATAAACAGAAAATGGGGATATATAGCTAATCTCCTATAGCAGACTCCCTATTTAATACCCAGAGCACACACCATACTTTCCCCAATGTCCTAGACCCTGGCTTCCCTAAATACAGGAGCACATACTCTGCTTTAATCCCCTCTCACATCCTACCTGATTGGCTAACACAGAGTTCAAACCCTAATTTCTCGTAATATAAATATCCATTTCTCACCTACAATAAACTTATTTTCTCTCCCAAAGTGGCTGGTGAATGTTTTCTGTGAGTACTCTACTCGCTAGGATCAAACCTCAACAGTGACTTCTATGTCTTGGAATCTGACTTCAGCGTCATTTAGAGTTGATGATTTATTTTCAGCCATAAAAAATCCTCCACACATTTTCCACCAGTGCATAGATCCCAGCACCAATGCCTGTTTCCTTCTGGCCTGCCGTTTTTCCTCCTTGCCTACCTCTTTGGCAGTCATTTTTCTTCTATCTATTTTCTTTTAGGCACTATGGTTTTCAATAGGAGTTTTATGTCTATAACTTTATATATATTTTTATATTATATGTTATAATGTATTTATTATATATTATATATATTTATTAAATATATTATATATTTATTTATATATAACTATAACTTTTTTCGAAGGAGTGTTATTCCTATAACTTTATCTCCTTTCAGCACTCTGTTCTTGTATAGATTGATCATTTCCAACTATCATTTCTTTTAGACACTATAGTTTGCAATATTGTTACTGAATAGGGTATTATGCCTATCACTTTATCTCCTTTCAGCTCTCTGTTCTTGTCTAGAGTGATCATTTCCAACTTTAATTTTCTCTTCCCTAACTTAACTTCATTCCCCCACTATTTGTGGCAAGATTCTTTTTTTTGGAGGGTCACACCCAGCAGTGCTGAGGGGTTGCTCCTGGCTCTACACTCAGAAATCCCTCATGGCTGGCTCAGGGACTATATGGGGTGCTTGGATTCGAACCACCGTCCTTTCTCGTGTAAGGCAAGCGCCCTATCTCCATGCTGTCTCTCTGGCCCCCTGTGGCAAGATTCTTATCATGGATTGGTCCTCCTGGCCCTTGTCTCTATTGACTTTGGATATTATTACTCTAAGATATTTTATTTTATACCCCACAAATGAGTGTAATAATTTTATGTCTATCCCTCTCCCTCCAACTAATTTCATTCAACCTTTATATCCACTCATGTAAAAGCAAATTTCTTGGCATCATACAGCTCCTTAACAGTAATGGATACTATTAGTTAAATGAAAAGGTAAGTTATCACATGAAAAAAATTATTTTCAAACAGTGTAACTGATAAAAAGTTAATACCTATAATGTATAAAATGCATACATTTCAATAGAAAGTTCAATTGAAAATAAGGTTGATATTAATAAAAATTTCCACCCCAAAATATAGATGAATAACACATGCTTAAAAATTATTCAAAGACTCTAATCTTCAGGTAAATGCAATTTTTCATGGTGGGCTGTAGAAATAGTAAAGGGATTTAACTTACATCCTATTGATTCGGTTCATATTCCCAAAACCACCTATGGTCCCAGAGCACCTCCATGGGTCACTCCTTGTGCAGAAATGGATCCTGAGCATCACCTGGTGTGGCCCCAAAACAAATAAAAATAAATAAAAATAAAAAAAAGAAATAAAAACTTCGTGTTACACATAAAAAGATATGTGCTAGCCTCTCTGTGTGTGTTTGAGTTAAATAAAAGACCTACCTAGCTATTTGAGCAAGAGTTCCTAAAATCAGTATAGTGCATTAGCATTTCAAAATTTATTTTGCTTGTGAACAGGGATTACTCCTGGCTAAGCGCTCAGAAGTCGCTCCTGGCTTGGGGGACCATATGGGACACCAGGGGATTGAACCGTGTTCCTTCCTTGGCTAGCGCTTGCAAGGTAGACACCTTACCTCTAGCGCCACCTCGCCACCCCCCCCGAATCATTTTTATAATGTAATTGATTACTACAAGCTGGATATTTATCTAAGACATGCAATTGTTGCAATGTTATTGAGAATTCGATCACTGACTAATATGATGGAATAATAAAGATAGAACAATGGAATCAAAAACCTTGGGAAATGAGTGGTATCTGGCAGATGGAAAGGATACTTAAAAGCTTCATAAGGGGGCTGGAGATTGTACAAAGGTTAGGGTACTTGTTGACCTGAGGTTTAGTTGCTGGAACCATAATTGAGTCTTCCGTTTACTGTTAGGATGATTTCTAACCAGAGTTTGAAGAAATCCCTGAGCACCACCAGATATGGCCAAAGCAAAGAGATAAAAGCACTCCAGGATGAACTCAATTGTTGATAACATTTTTATTTTAGGATCTCAGTTCTCCAGAGCTCTGAAATATTAAATATGCATAATTTTAAGCACAAGTGCTTGATGATTTGTCACATAAAACCTAAAACTAAATAATATATCCACTTATTTTTATGTTTATTTATATATTAATATATTTATTATATTATATATTGTATATAAATACAATATCAATTAATATTAATATACACAAATTACATTCCTTATAACATATTACAAGAAATAAATGCCCATGTTAAATGCCTACAATATAGATATTGTGGAATTATGATTAGGCTATCTGCCCTAAGGGAAAGAACATTATTTTGGTGGGTGAAAATCATGCTAGCATATATGTATACCTCAGACCCATCATTAGAAGAAACTTTATTCTTTCACCTTAAAATACAACATATATTTTATTAGAAAAATTATATAAGAGAATAAGGAATGGAAAATTAATCCTTTGAAAATGTTTTGGTTACCATGGTATTTGGTCTCCATCCACAAGATGTCAGGAGAGACAACTTCAAGGCATCAGTGTTTTATTAGCAGTATTGTAGGATTCCTGATTAAAAAAAAAGCTAAAAAGAAATCAGAGAATCTATTTACTAATGAACCCAAAAAAGTGACCAAGAATGCAGTAAGCACTGCAAGTATATTTTTGACTATAATCAATGTATATGCACTAAGTATGTAGTTCTCCGGAAGTCAATAAAATTGTTTCAGTTCATTTTGGGGTTTGGAGAAGAAGGGAGGAATGTGCCAGGGATGATTCTGTGACCTCATACATTCAATATGTCTTCTTTCATTATCTCCACAGTCCTATTTTTAGGCTCTTTGAAATAATTTGTGGTGAGAACTGGGGAGATAGTTTAGGGCATGCAATCAATTAAACCACAATGTTATTTTAAAATGGGCTGTAGCGTGGATAACATTAGAATTGGTATCTATTAATAAATGAACATATTGATATGGGAGGAGATCTTTATTTTGTTTGTTTTGAGACATACCCAGAAATGTTCCTGGCTCTTCTATCAGGGATTACTCCTGGTTATCTCAGGGGACCATATAAGGTTCAAGGCATTGAAGTCCACCAAATGCAAACAAGAACCCTATCTAGCCTTCAAAAGAGGGAGAACTCTCTCTTCTTGAGGAGTGATGTTCATTTTTCATAGATCATTTGATTCAAAGATCTGTGGATTAATTTCTTGTATGTACAAAATAGAAGAATTAATTTGGTGATCTGGGCAAGCCCAGATAATTTATTAAACAAAAGACTCAGTAATATTAAATGCTTTAAAGTGGGATTTACAATGAGGAGGGCACACAAGGCTATGCTCAGGACTTTTTCTTGCATCTGATCACAGGAATTATTCCTGATAGGCTCTTCTTTGGGGTTGCTAGGAATTGAACCCAAGTTGGTTGTACGCAAGGCATGTGTCCTACCCAATGAAATATTTCTCCAGCCCTGAATTTCCTATTTTGATACTGTATGTGGTTGAAGTTAAGATTGGGAATATTGGCCTGGTCTGCTTTAGCAGTGTATTGAGCTAATTCTCTGTGCAACCTAGAATGTGACCCACTAGTGAATGACAAATTCATGAAGGCCTCATATAAACCTCCGAATGCTTCAGAAAGCTAAGACAATACAGAATTTAGGTCTGTTATTGTGACTTTTAATGCTATTTTAGGAAATTGGATTACTAATTTTTCAGCATGTTGTGCCTCATAAATAAAGTTTGAAATTTCATGAGGATAGGTAAATAAAGTTGTAATAACAATTCATAATTCAAGGTCTTGAGTAGAACCTAAAGTTGTAAATTTATCCATTTCCATAAATATTCCTTAGTTTATAATTATTGTAAAAAACAAGGACTTTTCTACAGACTTTCTAGAACAAAAATGCTAGAACAATTTTTCAGACACAATTTTTATATGTTTAAATATGGTCTTTTTTGACTTATAGTTCATACATTATATAATTCAAATGCAAATGCATTTAAATGCAAACCATAATAGGTGTATTTACAGATATTTTCTTCTTTTTAATTTTTTTTGAGTCACACCCAGCAGTATTCAGGGGTTACTCCTGGCTCTCAGCTAAGAAATTACTCCTGGCAGGCTCGGGGGCCATATGGGATGTCGGGATTCAAACCACTGGCTTCTGTGTCCAAGGCAAATGCCTTACCACTCTGCTATCTCTCCAGCCCCTACAGATATTTTCTAAGGAATATTTTATTTACAAACATTTAATTAAAACATCGTGAGATACAAGTTACAAAATTGTTCATGATTGAGTTTCTGTACTACAATATACAACACCCTCCACCAGTGCACATTTCCCACTACCAATGTTCCTAGTTTCCTTACTGTCCTCCTCCCATGCCTGCTTCTGGGGAAGACATTCTTATTTTTTTTTTTGCACCACGGTGACATCAGAATTCATGATGCTGAATTCAGAATGGACATTATTTTCCAAACCAGTGTGATCATGAGTCATGATTCTTTTATTAATCTTTATTTAAACACCTTGATTATAAATATGATTGTAGTTAGGTTTCAGTCATGTAAAGAACACCCCCCTTCACCAGTGCAACATTCCCATCACCAGTATCCCAAATCTCCCTCCTCCCCACCCCATTCCCACCTGTACTCTAGACAGGCTTTCTACTTCCCTCAGTCATTCACATTGTTATGATAGTTCTCAGTGTAGGTATTTCTCTAACTTCATTCACCACACTTTGTGGTGAGCTTCATGTCATGAGCTGGACCTCCCAGGCCTTGGGGAAGACATTCTCTTCCTTTGTTTGCCTTTTAGATAGTGTGGTTTGTAGTATTGCTACTGAAGAAGTGTCATGCTTTTCATTTTAATTCACTTAAGAGCCCAGATCTGGTCTAGAGTGATAATTTCCAAATATCATTGTCATAGCAGTCACTTTTCTGTGCTAACTGCACTCTCTTTTATTTTTAGCAAATTTCCTATCATTGATTGTTTCTCCTGGCTTCTGGATCTATTGTTTTTATTAACATACTATCTTTTATTTTGTATGTTACAAAAGAATGTGATCATTCTATATCAGACACAATTTTAAATACCCAGAAATAACCAGAATATAATCTTGTCTTTAGGATTTACAATAAATTTAGTTTATTTATTATACTGTATATTAAGAAGAGTGAGCAATTTTAAGTGAGTGTTTCCCCCATAAACTCTAGCATACCAAATAGGCCTGATTCATATTTTTGTAATGAGGTTTCTTTTTAAAAATAAATAAAAACCAAAATATGTATTTAAGGACATGGTTACAAACATGTTCATAATTGGATTTCAGTCATAAAATGCATACCCCCCTTCACCAGTGCAACTTTCCCACCACCACTGTATCTCATTTCCTACCTCTTCCCACCCCCTACCTGTATTTAACAGAGATATTTCTCTATATATATCATTGCCATGGTAGTTGTTACTGTAGATATTTCTCTAACTACACTTACCACCCTTTATGTTAAGCTTCTTATCATGGGCTGGCCCTTCTAGTCCTCATCTCTATTGTCTCTGGGTATTATTATTATATGGTATTTTATTGTTTTAAATTCCACACATTAGTGAGACTATTCTGTACTTATCTTTCTCCTTCTAATTTATTTCAGGCAACATAATAGTTTCCAAGTGTAAGCAAATTTGTGACTTTATTTTTTCTAACAGCTGCATAGCATTCCATTATATAGATGTACCACAGTTTCTTTTTTTAAAATAATTTTTATTTTGACCAAAGTGGATTAAAAATCTTTCACAGTAAGTACATAGTAACATTGAATCAGTGGCATTCCCACCACCAATGTTGTCCTCCCTCCACCCCTGTTCCCAGCATGCATCCCATATCCACCTCCTTTGCCCCCAGTCTGCTAGTATAAGTGATTCCTTTTGTGTCTAGCTTGTAGATTGGATATCGATTCTGTTGTCATTGGCTTTAGATTTGGTGTTTAAGTCTGATCATTTTTTATTTCTCCTCAATGTTCATACTATTGTTTTTTCTTGGTACCCTCCATATTTCCCCCTCAATTTATGAGGCAGGATAAGATGGTTCAAGTTATGGGGTTCTGTTTGAAGGAAAGAAAAAAAGGGGGGGACAAAAATCAAGCAAGCAAAAAACAGGAGTCCTTAATGAGGCTATAAATATCAATTTAAGAGAAGAAAGAGAAAAAGGAAGAAAAACACAACAACAATACAAAAGAAAACAACAACAACAAAAAAGTACCACAGTTTCTTTAGCCACTCTTCTGTTGTTGGGCATCTGGGTTGTTTCCAGATTCTGGCTATTTTATATCACTGCTGTAAACACAGGAGTGCAGGGGACATTATTATATTGAGTTTTGTCGTCTTAGGGTATTGTAAGATCATATAGTAGCTCAATTCCCAGTTTTTTAAGGAATATACAATTGTTTTCCAAAAGGGCTGGGCTAGATGGCATTCTCACTAGCAGTAAAAGAGAGTTCTTTTCCTCTCACATCCACACCAGCAATGGCTGTTCTTATTCTCTGCGATGTGTGCCAGTTTCTGTGGTGTGAGATAATATGTCATTGTTGTTTTGATTTTTATATCCCTGATGATTAATAATGTCGAGCATTTTCATGTGACTTTTGGCCATCTGTATTTCTTCTTTGAAGAAATGTCTGTCCATTTCTTCTCATTTTTTGATGGCGTTAATATTTTTTCTTAAGTTCTGTCAGTACCTTGTATATCTTAGATATTATCCCATTATCTAATGGGTGTTGTGTGAATAGTTTCTCCCAATCGTGGGTGACCTTTTTTTTTTAACCTAGTCAGTTTCCTTTGAAGTGCTGAAGCTTCTTAGATTAATGTAATTCCATTTGTTTATCTCTGCTTCCACTTGTTTGCACAGTGATGTTTCCTCAAAGATGATTTTAGTCTCAATTTCATGTAGTGTTTTGCCTATGTGTTCCCCTATATACCTTATAGTTTCAGGTCTGATATATCAAGATCCTTAATCAATTTGGATTTGACCTTTGTACATGATATTAAAGGTCCAAGATTGCTTTTTGCACATGGCTGACCTATTGTCTCAACTCCATCTGTTGAAGAGGCTTTCATTACACCATTTTGATTTTTTGCCCCTTTATGAAAGATTAATTGATTGTATGTCTGAGGGTCCTTGTCTGGGGTCTGTCTTTATTGCAGTATCATGCTGTTTTAATCGATTGCTTTGTACTACAATTTAAAGTTGAGGAAAGTGATGTCTCCCATCTTCTTTTTCCTCAGAATTAATTTAGCTATTAATGGGCATTTATTTACAAATGAATTTCAGGAGTGTTTGATTCACTTCTTTGAAAAATGTCATGGATTGATGGAGCAGAAGTCTTCCATATACCACAAAGGGACCAAGGAGAGAGTAAATGAACATGCAAGCAGTCTATAGTTATTTCCATGACAGTATGCTTCAAAGGGGTTAGAAACCCTATATCTCTTAGGCCAGTGGTGGGCAACCTTTTTTTTCAACTAAGCCAAATCTCGCCAAAACCACGATTAAAATTTATTTTGAGAGCCACATTTTTTTGTTTTTGTTTTTGGGTCACACCCAGCAGCATTCAGGGGATTCCCCTGGCTCTATACTCAAAATTGCCCCCTGGCAGGCAGAGGAAACCATATGGGATGCCAGGATTCGAACCACCGTCCTTCTGCATGAAAGACAAACATCCCACCTCCATACTATCTCTCCGGCCCCAAGAGCCACATTTTTAAAACCGAAAATACATAGGATAGTACACTGTTTTTAGTTTCAATAAGTTTTTATCGAGAATATTCTGCATGCAAGTATCCACATAGGTCGGGAGGATACAAATAACACAACTAATAAAACAAAAACTTTAGAACAATATTATTTATCGATAAGGTTAAATTGCATAAAATTTGCCTTACAATGTAGAGAAAATTACAATCTGAAAATGACTGACAAAGTCACAAACACTAATGTGAACATTGGCCTTGCATTTCCTTGGATAGTTTGAGTAAGTTAGGTTTGTATGTTGTTGTTTTTAATTTTAGGCATGATTCCAGGTTCTCATCGATGAGACGATTTCTCAATTTACTCTTGATAAGATTCATGCTTGAAAATGATTATTTGCATAAATATGTAGACCTGAACAAGGAAAGAACAGCAAACACTAGCTTTTTTAGTTGATTATATGAGTCAGGAATACTATTCCAGGTGTTAAAAATAAACATTATCTTCCTTCTCCAGGTATTTCAAATCAGACTTGTGCTGTGAACTAAGTTCACATTTGTGTTTCTCCAATCTTTCTAAATTAGCACAAAGGCATTCAAATTTCGAGCTCCACAGTTCTTTGTTTTTTTTTTTAAACCCAGCAATTGCATTTCAAAGTTGCCAGTGTTGATTTTAAAGGGAGAAAAATTTAACTCCGTTACAGTGGCATCCAGTGGTATTTTTTTCAGGAACACATAAAATTTATTTGAGCATCTATCTTGGATACCATTTGAATATACATACTCATTTTCTTTTTTTATTTAAACAACTTTATTACATACATGATTGTGTTTGGGTTTCAGTCATGTAAAGAACACCACCCATCACTAGTGCAAAATTCCCATCACCAATGTCCCAAATCTCCCTCCTCCCCACCCAACCCCCGCCTGTACTCTAGACAGGCTTTCTATTTCCCTCGTACATTCTCATTATTAGGATAGTTCAAAACGTAGTTACTTCTGTAAAAAAACGCATCCCTATTTGTGGTGAGCTTCATGAGGTGAGCTGGAACTTCCAGCTCTTTTCTCTTTTGTGTCTGAAAGTTATTATTGCAAGAAAGCCTTTCATTTTTCTTAAAACCCATAGGTGAGTGAGATGATTCTGCATCTTTCTCTCTCTCTGACTTATTTCACTCAGCATAATAGATTCCATGTACATCCATGTATAGGAAAATTTCATGACTTCATCTCTCCTGACAGCTGCATAATATTCCATTGTCTATATGTACCACAGTTTCTTTAGCCATTCATCTGTTGAAGGGTATCTTGGTTGTTTCCAGAGTCTTGCTATGGTAAATAGTGCTGCAATGAATATAGGTACAAGGAAGGGATTTTTGTATAGTATTTTTGTGTTCCTAGGGTATATTCCTAGGAGTGGTATAACTGGGTCGTACGGGAGCTTGATTTCCAGTTTTTGGAGGAATCTCCATATTGCTTTACATAAAGGTTGAACTAGATGGCATTCCTACCAACAGTGGATAAGAGTTCCTTTCTCTCCACATCCCTGCCAACACTGCTTGTTCTCATTCTTTGTGATGTGTGCCAATCTCTGGAGTGTGAGGTGGTACCTCATAGTTGTTTTGATTTGCATCTCCCTGATGATTAGTGATGTGGAGCATTTTTTTCATGTGTCTTTCGGCCATTTGTATTTCTTCTTTGTCAAAGTGTCTGTTCATTTCTTCTCCCCATTTTTGATGGGATTAGATTTTTTTCCTGTAAAGTTCTGTCAGTGCCTTGTATATTTTGGAGATTAGCCCATTATCTGATGGGTATTGGGTGAATAGTTTCTCCCACTCAGTGGGTGGCTCTTGTATCCTGGGCGCTATTTCTTTTGAGGTGCAGAAGCTTCTCAGTTTAATAAATTCCCATCTGTTAATCTCTGCTTTCACTTGCTTGGAGAGTGCAGCTTCCTCTTAGAAGATGCCTTTAGTCTCAATGTCCTGAAGTGTTTTACCTGTGTGTTGTTCTATATATCTTATGGTTTCGGGACTTATATGGATGTCTTTCATCCATTTGGATTTAATCTTCGTACATGATGTTAGCTGGGGGTCTAAGTTCAATTTTTTTGCAAGTGGCTAGCCAGTTGTGCAACACCACTTGTTGAAGAGGCTTTCTTTGCTCCATTTAGGATTTCCTGCTCTTTTATCAAAAATTAGGAGATTTTATGTCTGGGGAATATTCTCTGAGTATTCAAGTCTATTCCACTGATCTGAGGGCCTGTCCCTATTCCAATACCATGCTATTTTGATAACTGTTGCTTTGTAGTACAGTTTAAAGTTGGGAAAAGTAATTCCTCCCATATTCTTTTTTCCAATGATTGCTTTAGCTATTCTAGGGTGTTTATTGTTCCAAATGAATTTCAAAAGTGCCTGATCTACTTCTTTGAAGAATGTCATGGGTATCTTTAGAGGGATCGCATTAACTCTGTACAATGCTTTGGGGAGTATTGCCATTTTAATTATGTTAATCCTGCCAATCCATTAGCAGCGTATCTGTTTCCATTTCCGCGTGTCCTCTGTTATATCTTGGAACAGAGTTTTATAGTTTTCTTTGTATAGATCCTTCACATTATTAGTCAAGTTGATTCCAAGTTATTTGAGTCTGTGTGGCACTATTGTGAATGGGGTTGTTTTCTTAATGTCCATTTCTTCCTTATTACTATTGGCGTATAGAAAGGCCATTGATTTTTTTGTGTTAATTTTGTAGCCTGCCACCATGCTATATGAATCTATTGTTTCTAGAAGCTTTTGGTAGAGTCTTTAGGGTTTGTTAGGTAAAGTATCATGTCATCTGCAGCGAGAGCTTGACTTCTTCCTTTCCTAACTGGATTCCTTTGATATCTTTTTCTTCCCTAATCGCTGTAGGAAGTACTTCCAGTGCTATGTTGAATAGGAGTGGTGAGAGAGGACAACCTTGTCTTGTGCCAGAATTTAGAGGAAAGGCTTTCAGTTTTTCTTCATTGAGGACAACATTTGCCTCTGGCTTGTGGTAGATGGCCTTAACTATATTGAGAAAGGTTTCTTCCATTCCCATCTTGCTGAGAGTTTTGATCAAGAATGGGTTTTGGACCCTATCAAATGCTTTCTCTGCGAATATTGATATGATCATGTGATTTTGATTTTTTTTTTCTTGTTGATGTTGTATATGATGTTGATAGATTTACGGATGTTAAACCAGCCTTGCATTCCTGGGATGAAACCTACTTGGTCATAGTGTATGATCTTCTTGATGATGCATTGGTTTCTATTTTCCAGGATTTTGTTGAAGATCTTTGCATCAGCATTCATCAGGGATATTGGTCTGTAATTTTCTTTTTTGGGAGCATTTCTGTCTGGTTTTGGTATCAAGGTGATGTTGGCTTCATAAAAGCTATTTGGAAGTGTTCCTGTTTTTTCAATTTCATGAAAGAGTCTTGCCAGGATTGGTAGAAGTTCCTCTTGAAAGTTTTGAAAGAATTTATTAGTAAATCCATCTGGGCCTGGACTTTTGTATTTGGGCAGGCATTTGATTACTGTCTTAATTTCCTCAATAGTGATGGGTGTGTTTAGATATGCTACATCCACTTCATTCAACTGTGGAAGATTATAAGAGTCAAAAAATTTATCCGTTTCTTCCAGGTTTTCATTTTTATTGGCATAGAGTTTCTCAAAGTAGCTTCTGATTACCCTTTGGATCTCTACCATATCAGTAGTGATCTCTCCTTTTTCATTCCTAGTATGAGTTATCAAGTTTTTCTCTCTTTCTTTGTTAGTTTTGCCAGTGGTCTACCAATCTTGTTTATTTTTTCAAAGAACCAACTTCGGCTTTTGTTGATCTTTTGGATTGTTTTTCGGGTTTCCACTTCATTGATTTCTGCTCTCAGTTTTGTTATTTCCTCTGTCTCCCTATTATTGGGTCCTTTTGTTGAGTACTTTCTAATTCTATGATCTGTGTCATTAAGTTATTCAGGTATGCCCCTTCTTTCCTGATGTGCGCTTGCAAAGCTATAAATTTTCCTCTCAGTACTGCTTTTGCTGTGTCGCATAGGTTCTGATACTTTCTGTCTCCATTGTCATTTGTTTCTAGGAAGGTTTTGATTTCCTCTTTGATTTCATCTCGAACCCACTGGTTATTCAGTATAAGTCTGTTTAACTTCCAGGTATTAAAGTTTTTCTTCTGTGTCCCTTTGCAGTTTACATATAAATTCACGGTCTTGTGGTCAGCAAAGGTAGCCTGCAAAATTTCTATCCTCTTGATATTATGGAGGTCTGTTTTGTGTGCTAGCATGTAGTCTATCCTGGAGAATGTCCTATGTACATTAGAGAAGAATGTGTAACCGGGCTTCTGGGGGTAGAGTGTCCTGTATATATCTACAAGGCCTCTTTCTCTTTCTTTTCTCTTTTCAGATCTAGTATATTCTTGTTGGGTTTCAGTCTGGTTGGCCTGTCAAGTGTTGACAATGTCGTGTTAAGGTCTTCCTCAATTATTTTGTTGTTATTGATATTATTTTTCAGATTTGTCAACAATTGTATTAAATATTTTGCTGCCCCTCATTCGGTGCATATATATTTAGGAGAGTGATTTCTTCCTGCTGTACGTATCCCTTGATTAATTAAAATGTCCATCTTTGTTCCTTACAAATTTCCTAAGTATAAAGTTTGCATCATCTGATATTAGTATGGCCACTCCAGCTTTTTTATGGGTTTTGTTTGCTTGGATGATTTTCCTCCAGCCTTTGATTTTGAGTCTATGTTTGTTCTGACTATTCAGGTGCATTTCTTGTAGGCAGCAGAAAGTTGGATTCAGTTTTTTGATCCATTTAGCCACTCTGTGTCTCTTAACTGGTGCATTTCATCCATTGACATTGAGAGAAAGAATTGTCTTTAGAGATAGTGCCATCTTTATATCGATGTTTGGTGTGTCTGTTGGTCAGTCTTGTCTTAAAGTAAGCCGTTCAATTTTTCTTTTAAGAATGGTTTTGAGCCTGTAAAGTTTCTGAGCTGTTGTTTGTCTGTGAAACCATGTATTGTTCCTTCAAACCTGAAAGTGAGTTTTGCTGGATGCAGTACTCTAGGCGAAGCATTTATTTCATTGAGTTTTCTCACTATGTCCCACCACTTCCTTCTGGCCTTGAGTGTTTCCAGTGACAGGTCTGCAGTAAATCTCAAGGATGTTCCCTTGAATGTAATTTCTCTTTTTGATCTTGCTGCTTTCAGAATTCTGTCTCTATCTGTGGGGTTCATCATTGTGACTAGGATGTGTCTTGGGGTATTTTTTCTGGTGTCTCTTTTAGTTGGTACTTGTAGTATTAAATAATTAACGATGGGGCTGGATGGCGGTGGATTTCTCTCCGTGCCATCCCAATTCACGTGGTTCTGCAACCTCCATGCAGTCGGCGAGTCCCAGGCCCAGGTGAAATCACTCACTCACAGTCAGTTGTCAGGAAGCATCAACTTTATTCAAGCCCTAGCCACCACGTGTGTGTGGCCTATTCATAACCTTTCAAGCACAGCAATATTTTGCTAGCCCTGCATCTTATCTCCTGTTAGCCATCTTCCCTTTGGGCTCCATGCTGGTCAAAGACCAGAACACAGAAACCCAGAAGCCAGAGTGCATAGCAGCGCAGAA
Source organism: Suncus etruscus (assembly GCF_024139225.1). NCBI lineage: Eukaryota > Metazoa > Chordata > Mammalia > Eulipotyphla > Soricidae > Suncus > Suncus etruscus. The sequence continues at coordinate 119,530,131 of NC_064868.1, forward strand.
AGGGCAAAGAGCCAAAAGCCAAAAAGCCAAAAGGGCCGAATTCCCTTGGTCCAAGCCTTATCTACCTTTTCCCAGACCCCTCCCAGGAATGGGAGGGTCTCGCAGGTAAGGTTATGCCTACTATCCGGTTCCCAAGACCCCTCCCAGAAATGGGTGGGTCTCAAATAGGTACACCCACAGGTACTTTTTGGGCATGCAGGGTTTGATCGCATGTATTCTTTAGCTCTTGTAGTTTCTCTTTAATGAAGTTCTTTACCATTGAATCTTTCTGGAAATTTTCTTCTTGGGTCTCTTGGACTCCAATGATTCTTAAGTTGTTTCTGTTGAGCTTATCATAGACTTCTATTTTCATCTATTCCCATTCTTTGAGTAATTTTCCCATTGTTTGATCATTTGCTTTAAAGCTTTTTTCCAATTTCTTCTGCTGTATGGAGTTGTTATTCATCTCATCTTCCAGTGTACTAATTCTATCCTCAGCTGCTGTTAACCCATCGGAAAGCTCATCCATGTTTTTCTTCAATTCATCTACTGAGTTTTTCAGACCTGTTATTTGACCTGAAAGTTCAGTTTGGAGTTTTCTGATTTCTATCTTCATAATCTCTTGATTCTTATTAGTGTTCTCTTCTATACTTTCTTTGAGTTCTTTGAAATTCTTCCATATTGCAACTCTAAACTCCTTATCTGAGAGACTGACTAGTTGGTTGGTCATGTTCAAGTCATCAGAGTTGCCATCATCATTCTCTATGTCTGGCACTGGCCTGCGTTGTTTCCCCTTTGTCACACTTGTTTTGTGGGTTTTTCTACGTGTTGTGGTTGTATTCATTGGCTAAATGATGTGCATGGCTGAAAAGTGAAGCAGAGCGGCTGTGCTCCTCTGGCTCCACCCTTTCTGGGCTTGTAAACTCACCTCCAGGGAAGGTGAGCTGTCTGCAGATGAGCCACACACAGGATGAAATCAGGCCAAAAATGGAGCACAGCACAGAAGACAAGCAGATAGGGGTGCTGGCATCCGAGTTCCAGCAGGGTTCAGCGGCTACCCCTTTCTGGGTGTGTAAGCTCACCTCCAGGGAAGGCGAGCCATCCATAGATGAGCCACACACAGGATGAAATAAGGCCGGAAATGGAACACAGCACAGAAGACAGGCAGATAGGGGTGCTGGCATCTGAGTTCCAGCAGAGTTCCTCAATTCTGTCTCTTACTCTGAAGCAGGCAGGATCACTAGCAGGAATGCTGATGAAATCCAGTCTCAAGCAGGTGGAAACCGCATGGCCCAAGATGGCTTCTGCACCCTTCTGGCTGCCAGCAGAAACTAGCAGGAATCAGTGTGTGTACCTCCAGACCCACCTCTGATGCAGGCAGGATCACCAGCAGGAACGCAGATGAAATCCAGTGTCAGACAGCTAAAAACAGCATGACCCAAGATGGCTTCTGCACCCTTCTGACTCCCGGCAGAAACCAGCAGGAATCAGTGTGTATACGTATACGTCTGGACCCACTTCTCAATCAGGGAGGATTACTGGCAGGAAGGCTGATGAAATCCAGTCTCAGGCAGCTGGAAACTGCATGGCCCAAGATGGCTTCTGTGCCCTTCTGACTAGTTTTTTTTTTTTTTAACAAACGCCAACGTCACTTTGCTGATTCTGAAATACTGAAACCTCTTGAGAAAAGCTTCCCTCATATTTCAAAGTGCTATTTTAAAATAGGTAATGTCAATATCAGAATTATTTTCTTGGCAATGTTTCAACAGGCTTTGAAAGTGAATCAAAGGTTCTCTGTCAAAATCTTGAGCAAAAACAAATAATTTGTTTTCAAATGAAATAACTTCTAACATCGAACAAATTGTGTTTACTTTCCCCGGTAGTTTATGATTAAGCTGATTTAGATGTGAAGTAACATCCACCATGAAATACAGTTTTTGAATCCATGGATCATTTGTTTATTCTGGATAGTGAACACCCTTCTCCAGGAAAAATGCTTTGATTTCTGATAATAAGGAAGCAAAACGTTTCAAAATGTTTCCTCTTGATAACCAAAATGTGCTGAAAATTTGAAACCCTACAATATGGAGATGAAACAGGTAAAAGAGAAAAACCTTTTAACAATCTTTAAAAGCAAGAACAGTGTTTCAGAGAAAAGTATTGATTTCACTAAAAGGAAAAAAATCTATTGACACTTTAGTGTGTGCTGCAAGAAACCAAACTAAAATACACACAAAAATGAAAATGGCACTTTGTTAAAGGCATATGATATCATATCATAAAGGAATTATGATAGAGTGCCTGAAACATTTTAAAAATAATTTTTATTTAAGCATATTTGTTACAAAATTATTTATACTTGCGTTTCAATCATAGAATGTCCACCACCCTTCACCAGTGCACTTTCCCTACCACCAATGCCCCTTGTTTCTTTCCCCATCACCCTCCTCTACCTATGTCAGGGGAAGGCATTTTGCTTTTTTCTCTCTATCTCTCTTTTTCTTTATGACACTGAGGTTTGCAAAAATTTTCTTTATAACACCTTGGTTTGTGATATTGTTAATTAAAGGGTACCATGCATGTCACATCCATTTTCAGCATCTAGTTCTTGTCCTGAGTGATAATTTCCAACTACCAGTGTCATAAGGTACCTGTTGCAAGTCAGCCCTTGATGGGGTTGACTGATGGAGGGATGGAGGATGAGGTCTTTCTCCTCCAGCTCGGAGCACGTGTCTGCTACCCTGTTCAGCCAGCCGTTCTGAGGTGAAGTGGCGGGTAAAAGGCTAGCAGACAGTCAGGCTTGTGAAAATTCAGCTTTATTTGGAGGACAAGACTGAAGCCAAAAGCCTCAGCATTAGTTCCAGCCAAAAAGCTCTTCACCTTCCACAGACCCTTGCTTTTATCACCCAGAATCAGGTACCACCCTAGGGTGGGAGCAGAATGCCAGGTCACACCCTAGGGTAGGGCATGGTCACCAATCAGGGTAGGGTCAGTAACATAATAATCCCATTGAAATGTTTACATGCACAACAGTACCTTACTCTATTCTAACTGAACTCACCACTTTTTATGGCAAGCTTCCTATCATGGACTAGTCCTCCTGTCCATCGTCCCTATTTTCTCTTTATATTATTACCATATTGCCATTTATTATTCTTTTTTTTTTTTTTTTTTGTTTTTGGGCCACACCCGGTAACGCTCAGGGGTTACTCCTGGCTATGCGCTCAGAAGTCGCTCCTGGCTTGGGGGACCATATGGGACGCTGGGGGATCGAACCGCGGTCCGTCTCCTAGGCTAGCGCAGGTAAGGCAGGCACCTTACCTCCAGCGCCACCGCCCGGCCCCAACCATTTATTATTCTTATATGCCACAAATAATTATTCTGTGTCTACATCTCTCCTTCTGACTCATTTCACTCAAAATAATTATCTGATGTGTTGATGTATGTACAGATGATGCACTTATGCATGGCTCACTGTTTTTGTGTAGTCACAAGAAACAGAAGTTGCACACCCATACATTGTATCCACTCATTGTATGATAGACTGGATTCAAAAAAACTCCCTGCTGAACTAAACTCTGTGACAGATGACACAGTAAAGATAATTTGTGAAATTCACAATTGTGATTAAATCCAGGCTATCCACCACCCTGGGTGAGAGTATGGATGCCCACTACTAGCATCTTCTCCATGAAGATGTGAAGTGGCTGTTCAGGGGAAGGGTGCTCTCTTGCCTTGTTGGCACAAGGGAAGTAGTGCAGTTCCTGTGAGAGCAGAACTCTGACTTTGTACAGCCCCAGTTGGACAAGGAATAGGTAGCTAAGCTTGTGTATTTGGCAGACATTGTTCATTTTCTCTATGAACTTAATCTGTCTCTGCAGGAGAGTTTCACAAGTAGTTTTTACAGTGAGACATGAGATGGATGTGTTCAAAAAAGAATCTCATTCTGGAATAGCTGTGTCTGAGGAGATATTGAAATGTTTCTACTTTTGCAAAAAATTTCTGATTAGCACTTATATTATGCAGAGAGTCATAATCAATATGAAAAACAGCATTTGAGGGCATTAGCTCATAACTTTAATCATGAATACTCTGAACATGAGAATCCACGGGAAAGAAAACTCTGGGTTAATAATCCCTTCAAGGAAGATGCCCACTCTTTTGCAAAATAAAATATGTGTTTTAAGATCACTCCAGGCACTGTATTTCTAAACCCACCAGACCTGGTCTGAAGAAGCAGGGTAGCAGGAAAGAAATAATAAACCAAGCTAACCAGGAAAGGATGATCATGGAGACCATGGCCTTCTACCTTGTACTCTCTGCCTTGAGTCCAAAAAGCTAGAACACCTCTTTCTTTATTAAAACCAATTCACAATACCAGGAGGCTTCAGGTCAAGCAAGAGAGACAAAAGTACATATTCAGTGGGCTTTTACATATCAAAGGAAGAAGTTTAAGAAAGGATGACGTTGAGGGAACACCTTTGTTTAGGGTTGATACTGGGTATCATTTTACACTCTTGGAGCCCGCTGCGGGAGCTGCACACAGGGCACACACTGACAGAGGCTAGGAGCAGAGTCCTGACTCCTGGAGCAGCCGACACAGAAGAGCCACATTAAAAGTGTAAAGAGCTGCATGTGACTCATGAGCCGCGGCTGGCTGACTACTGCCTTAGGCCAAGGGAATTCCCTTTCTAATGTCCCCAATATTTACTGTGCCTATGCAGGAAAAAAAAAAACAGCATAAAATTATCTTTTATTTATTTATCTATTTATTTATTTTTTACTTTTTTGTTTTGGTTTGGATATTGAAGTTGTTGTCTCCAACAACGTATGGATTTATTTCAGGATCATGGTTATTATGTGGTGCTTGTCTTTATTGCTGTACTGCTCACTGGATTTTTTATTTGATATTTACTTTTATATTGTTCTGATGTCTCACTTCCTTTTTCCCTTTCCTCTCTCAAACTGAGGTTGAGAGCTTCTAGAAGGACTCCACCCATTTTCGGCTTATATGATTTTTACCCTCATTTTATTGCTTCTCTTTTCTTCAAATAAAGCCACATAATTTGAATTATCTAGTCCTGCCTCTCAAATAGAGGGGGAGATGATGGAGGGTACCAGGCCCAAGCAGTTGTATGATCACTAAGTCATAAGCTAGACACAGAGGGAACCACTTGTACTGGCAGCCAGGGGGGGGATGAAGGTGGGGGATATGGAATGCAGGATGGAAATGGGGGTGGAGGGAGGACAATTTTGGGGATGGGAATTCCCCGGATCCAATGTTAATATCTACCTAAAATATTATTGTGAAATATATGTAAGCTACTTTGGTCAAAATAAAAAAATTATAATAAAAAAGAAAGAAAAATGTCATGGGTATCCTTATCTGTACAATGCTTTGGGGAGTATTGCCATTTTAATGATGTTCATCCTTCCAATCCATGAGCAGGGTATGTGTATCCATTTCTTTTTGTCCTCTTTTATTTATAAAAGCAGGGTTTTGTAGTTTTTTTTTATATAGGTTATTCACCTCTTTAGTTACGTTGACTACAACATGTTTGAGTTTGTATGACACTAATGTGAATGGGATTTTTTTAATGTCAGTTTCTTCTTTATCATTATTGGTGTACAATAAGACTATTGATTTTCTGCATTAATTTTTTAGCCTGCCACTTTACTATTGTTTCTAGGAGCTTTTTGGTAGAGTCTTTACGGTTTTATAAGCATAGTATCATGTCATCTGCAAACAGTGAAGGATGGTTCAACACATACAATGTAATACAACACACCACACACATAAAAAGAAAAATTAAAAACCATGCGATCATATAATTAGGTGCAGAGAAAGCATTTGATAAGGTTCAATATCCATTCATGATAAAAAAATAATCTCAACAAGGGGCTGGAGCGGTGACGCTAGAGGTAAGGCATCTGTCTTGCAAGCGCTAGTCTAGGAGGGACCGCAGTTCAATCCTCCAGCATCACATATGGTCCCCCCAAGCTAGGAGTGATTTCTGAGTGCATAGCCAGGAGTAAACCCTGAGCATCAATAGGTGTGGCCCAAAAAACAAAAACAAAAACCAAACAACAAAAACATAAAAACTCTCAACAAGATGGGAAAGGAACTTTTCTCAATATAATCAAGGCCATCTGCCACAATCCCATGGCAAATATTATTCTTAATGGGGAAAACCTTGCCTTTACCCTTAGATTTGGCACAAGGTAAGGCTGCCCCTCTCCTCACTCCTATTCAATATACCACTGGAATTACTATAAATAATAATTAGGCAAAAAAATGATATAAAGGGCATCCAAATAGGAAAGGAAGAAATGTAACAAGGTTTCTAATAGTTGGTTTGGGGACAGTCTTTTGACATATACTGCTTAATTTGCTGCAATATACACTCTTTTACTCATTTATTAGTTTTTTCAAAGCCATGGCTAAATTCAATTTAGAATATGGGAGTAAGATAGACATAAGATTTTTATCAGGGAAGCCAATTAATAATTTAATTCTCAAAAGCTAGTTATTTAATTTCAATTTCACCCTGTGAATACTAATATGAATAGGAGTGGTTTGTTCTCTATTAATATATTTTAAAAATTAATTGAATAACAATAATTTTAAGGTTATTGATAGTTGTAACTGAGGTATACAATATTCCAACAGCAATATTACCACCAGTGTCAACTCCCTCCACCTTTACCCCCACTTGCCACCTTGACTGCCATATTGTAAATTTGGTGCATGTAATTTAGATCTCATGTTTTCAGTGTTGTTTATTCTGTAATTTTTATATGTAGTTCTACATAGCTACCATATCACCATTATACCAAAGGTCATTGACTCCTGTTCCCCATTACTTCTCTTTCTTGTTTGATTCTAGCCTCACTCAATTTCTTTCATTTTCTGTTTTCTCTATAATTTGAGTCAATGATGGTATAGGCATCACCTGTACTAAATTACATTTTCTTATCCAGTTATTCTATAAATACCATGCATACAACAAACCATCTTGTGTTTGACTTTCTTCTTCTGGCTTCACACAACATAGCAACTGGTTCCAAATAGCTTGTAGAAAATTGCAAGATTACATCATTCCATCCGTTACAGAGTATTCCACTGTACAGCTCATTTTCACAATCCATTCATCTATCATTGAATTACATATCTTGGTTAATTATATATATTAGCTGTTGTACTAAGTGCTGCAATGAATAATGGTATACATAAATCCTTTCAAATGAATACTTTTTTCTTGGGGATGGATCCCCAAAAGTCGATTTTCTGGGTCACATATAAGCTCAAGTCTAAATATAATGAAAATTCACTGTTGTTTTTCAGAGAGGTTGAATTGGGGTGTGTGTTTTGTTAGGAGGACAACTAGGGACATTGCTGGAGTCTGGTGATTGGATTGGTTTTAGAATATTAAACACCTTAACAGGTATATGATGGACAACTTCATAAATCATGAAGTTTAAATAAAGTTTCGAACATTTTTAAAGTGTCTTCTTTTGGAAGCACTGAAGCCCCACACCCACCCAGGAGAGGTTTGTGGGAACCACCCAAAATCCTCTGCACCCCAACATCATGGATCCTAGTTCAGCAGGTATGGGACACAAGGAACCCCCAGACACCCCTTAAAGCCAGGGGATGCACAAACAAGCCCCTTCCCCAACCTTCCTCCCCCAGACAGTCCAGCCACTGGCACTGAAGCCTCACGCCCACCAAGGAGAGATCTTCAGGAACTGCCCATACTCCTGTTGCTCCATGAACCTAGTGGACACTTCAGTTTATACCAGATGATCCTAGGAAGATCAGGCTTAACATTTCTTCTCTATAGAAATATACAGCTCCAATACCAGAAGAACACCCCAACAAACTACTTTGCAACACCTCTTTTATATTATTCCATTCATAAAAATTTTTATTTTGACCAAAGTGGATTACAAATCATTCACAGTAGTATTTTAGGTACATAGTGACATTGAATCAGGTGCATTCCCACCACCAATGTTGTCCTTCCTCCACCCCTGTTCCCAGAATGCATCCCATATTGCCCCTCCTTTACCCCCCAGGCTGCTAGCATAAGTGGTCCCTTCTGTGTCTAGCTTGTTGTAGATTGGATATCGATTTTGTTGTAGTTGGCTTTGGATTTGGTGTTTAAGTCTGATCATTTTTTATTTCTACTCAATGTTCATAGGACTGTTTGGTCTTGGTGCTCTCCATTATTTCCCCATCAATTTATGAGACAGAACAAGATGTTATGTGGTTCTGTTTGAAAGTAAGAAAAAAAAGAAAAGGGGGGGCAAAAATTCAAGCAAGCAAAAAGCGGGAGTCATTCTAGAGACTATAAAATCAGTTTAAGAAAAGAAAGGGGAAAAGGAAGAAAAACATAAAAATAATACAAAAAAAATCAACCCCACTATAAACACCTGAAAAGCACCACAGCAATAAAGACAACAACCAAGTACTAACCAAGGTCCTGAAATAAAGACGAATCAAAGCACAGGGGAAAAAAGGTAAAGAAAAGGAAAAAAAAGGCAACAAAAATTACAAAAATAATAAAAAAATATTTTCTTTGTGCTATTTTTTGCATAGGAACAGTAAAAATTGAGGAGACTATGGACTGTTGCATGATACCGGAATCAGCATCAGCAAAACCCCTAGTTTAAGGACAACATAGGGTTCCGTAATGCCGCAAAACATGTCTCAAACTCAACTATCACCTGTTGTCTTCAAATACCTTTGTTTTCTTTCTTACTTTTTTTCTGGAGTCAGATAATTTCTTTTTTTAATTTCCTTTTATTCCTTTATTTAAACATCTTGATTACATATATGATTGTGATTAAGTTTCAGTCATGTAAAGAACACCTCGTTCACCAGTGCAACATTTCCATCACCAATGACCCAAATCTCCCTCCATCCCACAACACCCCCACCTGTAATTCAGACAGGCTTTCCAGTTCCCAAATTAATTCACATGATTATGGTAGTTCACTGCGTAGTTATTTCTATAACTGCACTCACCACTCTGTGGTGAGCTTCATGAAGTGAGTTGGAAGTTCCAGCCCTCCTCTCATTGTCTCTGAGGATTGTTGCAAAATGACTTTTATGTTTTCTTAAAACTCATAGATGAGTGAGACAATTCTACATCTCTCTCTCCCTCTGACTTATTTCACTCAGCATGATAGATTCCATGTACATCCATGTATAGGAAAATTTCATGACTTCATCTCTCCTGATGGCTGCATAATATTCTATTGTGTATATGTACCACAGTTTCTTTAGCCATTCGTCTGTTGAAGGGCATCTTGGTTGTTTCCAGAGCCTGACTATTGTGAATAGTGCTGCAATAAATATAGGTGTGAGGAAAGGGTTTTTGTGTTTGTATTCTTGTGTTCTTAGGGTATATCCCTAGGAGTGGAATAGCTGGGTCGAATGGGAGCTCAATTTCCAGATTTTGGAGGAATCTCCATATCACTTTCCATAGAGGTTGGACTAGACGGCATTCCCACCAGCAGTGGATAAGAGATCCTTTCTCTCTACATCCCTGCCAGCAATGATTGTTGTCGTTTTTTGTGATGTATGCTAATCTCTGTGGTGTGAGATGGTATCTCATCGTTGTTTTGATTTGCATCTCCCTGATGATTAGTGACGACGAGCATTTTTCATGTGCCTTTTGGCCATTTGTATTTTTATTATCAAAGCATCTGTTCATTTCTTCTCCGCATTTTTTGATGGGATTAGGTGTTTTTTCTTATAAGGTTCTGTCAGTGCCTGGTATATTTTGGATATTAGCCCATTATCTGATGGGTGTTGGGTGAATAGTTTCTACCACTCGGTTGGTGGCTCTTGTATCCTGGGCACTATTTCTTTTGAGGTACAGAAGCTTCTCAGCTTAATGTATTCCCATCTGTTTATCTCTGCTTCCACTTGTTTGGAAAGTGCAGTTTCCTCCTTGAAGATGCCTTTAGTTCCAATGTTATGGAGTGTTTTACCGACGTGTTGTTCTATATACCTTATGGTATCAGGTCTGATATCAAGGTCTTTAATCCATTTGAATTTTACCTTCGTACATGATTTTAACTATTTTTTTGCAAGTGCTAACCAGTTCTGCCACTACAATTTGTTGAAGAGATTTTCCCCGTTCCACTTAGGATTTCTTGCTCCTTTGTCAAAAATTAGGTAATTGTATGTCTAGGGAACATTGTCTGAGAACTCAAGCCTATTCCACTGATCTGTGGGTCTGTCTTTATTCCAATACCATGCTGTTTTGATAACTATTGCTTAGTAGTACAGATTGAAGTTGGGGAAAGTAATGCCTCCCATTTTCCTTTTCCCTAGGAGTGCTTTAGCTATTCGAGGGTGATTAATATTCCAGAAGAACTTCATAAGTGTTTGATCCAATTCTTTGAAGAATGTCATGGGTATCTTTAAGGGGATCACAATAAATCTATATAATGCTTTGGGGAGTACTGCCATTTTAATGATGTTAATCCTGCCAATCCATGAGCAGGGTATGTGTTTCCATTTCCGTGTGTCCTCTCTTGTTTCCTGGAGCAGTGCTTTATAGTTTTCTTTGTATAGGTCCTTCACGTCTTTGGTCAAATTGACTCCAATATATTTGAGTTTGTGTGGCACTATTGTGAATGGGATTTCCTTCTTGACTTCCTCCTCCTCCCTATCATTATTGGTGTATAAAAAGGCCATTGATTTCTGTGTGTTAATTTTGTAGCCTGCCACCTTGCTATATGAATCTATAGTTTCTAGAAGCTTTTTGGTAGAGTCTTTAGGGTTTTCTAAGTAGAGTATCATGTCATCTGTAATCAATGAGTGCTTGACTTTTTCCTTTCCAATCTGGATTCCCTTGATATCTTTTTCTTTTTAAACACATGTTTATTTATCTGTTCTATTTTAATGTGTACATATTTTTGCTATCCTTACCATTTTTGGTGCTGCTTGGTACTAAATCCTTGCCTGGGATAAAATGGCAGATCAAAGACCGACCATAGAGATTATGAGTATAAACAGTCATCCTTACCCAGTAAAGCACTAGCAATCCAATATAGAACCATACATTTTTGTATGGGCACAGTAAATAAGGGGAAACCATAGACACAGAAATAAGATCTTATATTCTAGGGATAAGACCTCACACTTTTTATAACACTAGGATGCCTCCCATTTTGGACATGTGTCATGTGGATACAACCCAGTCTCCAGGAAATTGGACAGTGCCAGTTCAACTCCAAACCCCAGATCCCATATGTAGAACTGATACAGCTCTGGGCAGCAACTCCAGGAAACAACTCCATTGGGAGAATTATTGCACAGCTCTGGCACTAACTTGTATCAGTTATGATATGACAACGAGAAAATGACAAATTGACCCAAGACCAAGTTGTCTTATCACCTCACCTAACACTGGATGGAAACCAGAAAATGTACTGTCTTTTGAACAGTGAAAAATAAGAGCACCATGTACAGAAAACTGACTTTGACAAGTGTGACTGGGCAGAACTATCCTTGGTACCGATAAGGAAAACCCTGCCCTAGACTGTAGACCAGAACAATTATTTTTTTTCCTTCTCTAAGTTTTAATTTAATATTTGTGCTCAAATTTGAATTATGTGATTCTATCCCTTTCCTCATTATTTTATTTGTTATATGAAAGAAACCCAGGTGTGCCCTTTTCATTATTAATTGCATAGATGTCATTCTAAATCAGAAAAAAGAGTCTCCTAAAAATATTCAAGGGCTGATATAATGATGCTGAAAAATAAATTCAGTTCATTATTAAGCAACACATAAAAATCACCTAGCTATACAATGATTTAAAGATTAATCCTGATAAAATTCAAAACTTAGAGTAAAATAGAAGTCAAAATCCTTGACATACATATGGCCATTATATTTTGTTTTGGATATCAACAGCATAACCCACAAGTGCAAAACCTTACAAATGAGACTATGTAGAATGACACAATCAGCACAAAATTCAGAAAATTTATGGAATAAAATGATAGAGTTGAAGTTTGTATTTTCAATTAGAATAAAACATTAGGTGTTTCTACAATTTAGTAGCCAACAACAGAATAAAAAATTTTGAATAAAAGGTGGAAAAATGAATTGGGTATAGATTTGTCTAAGTAACATCAGTGTACCTAGAAGCAGATGAAAAGACTTTCAATATCAATAATCAGTAAGGGGAAATAAATTACCACAACATAGAGGTTTTATCTTCCACCTGTTGAAATTCATTTGATAAAAAGTCCAGTGTGGATAAAGGCATGGAAAGAGAGAACCCTGAGAAGATGGTAGGGATGATAATGGGTTAAACCACTATGAACAGAAATATGGAGGTGGCTCATTAAACAAAATAGTTCTACTGATGGACAGAAATAAAAATTCCTATAAATATACAGAAGAAATAAGATACTGAAAGTAAATCATACATCAGATGTCTATATTTTCTAAATATTCTATATATGTTATATATAGTATATATGTAATATATAAATATAGTATACTGAAGGTAATAAAATTGGGGTAATTGGTTTTGGGAAATATACACTTGTTAAGGCATGGGTATTGGAGTATTGTATGACTGAAACTAAGCTATCACCTTTTTAACTATATCTTATGATGATTTAGTAAAAAATCTAAAACATTTTTTTAGGATTTTTGATTTTCTAACTTTATTTTTATTTTCTATTTTTTAATTTTTTATTTTATTTAAACACCTTGATTACATACATGATTGTGTTTGGGTTTCAGTCATGTAAAGAATACCACCCATCACCAGTGCAACATTCCCATCACCAATGTCCCAAGTCTCCCTCCTCCCCACCCGACCCCCGCCTGTACTCTAAACAGGCTCTCCATTTCCCTCATACATTCTCATTATTAAGACAGTTCAAAATGTAGTTATTTCTCTAACTAAACTCATCACTCTTTGTGATGAGCTTCCTGAGGTGAGCTGGAACTTCCAGCTCTTTCTCTTTCGTGTCTGAAAATTATTATTGCAAGAATGTCTTTCATTTTTCTTAAAACCCATAGATGAGTGAGACCATTCTGTGTTTTTCTCTCTCTCTGACTTATTTCACTCAGCATAATAGATTCCGTGTACATCCATGTATAGGAAAATTTCATGATTTCATCTCTCCTGACAGCTGCATAATATTCCATTGTATATATGTACCACAGTTTCTTTAGTCATTCATCTGTTGAAGGGCATCTTGGTTATTTCCAGAGTCTTGCTATGATAAATAGTGCTGCAATGAATATAGATGTAAGGAAGGGGTTTTTGTATTGTATTTTTGTGTTCTTAGGGTATATTCCTAGGAGTGGTATAGCTGGATCATATGGGAGCTCGATTTCCAGTTTTTGGAGGAATCTCCATATCTCTTTCTATAAAGGTTGAACTAGACGGCATTCCCACCAGCAGTGGATAAGAGTTCCTTTCTCTCCACATCCCCGCCAACACTGTTTATTCTCATTCTTTGTGATGTGTGCCATTCTCTGTGGTGTGAGGAGGTATCTCATCATTGTTTTGATTTGCATCTCCCTGATGATTAGTGATGTGGAGCATTTCTTCATCTGTTTTTGGCCATTTGTATTTCTTCTTTGTCAAAGTGTCTGTTCATTTCTTCTGCCCATGGAAAGTGATATGGAGATTCCTTCAAAATCTGGAAATTGAGCTCCCAATCGACCCAGCTATTCCACTCCTAGGGATATACCCTAAGAACACAAGAATACAATACAAAAACCCCTTCCTCACACCTATATTTATTGCAGCACTATTCACAATAGTCAGGCTCTGGAAACAACCAAGATGCCCTTCAACAAACGAATGGCTAAAGAAACTGTGGTACATATACACAATGGAATATTATGCAGCCGTCAGGAGAGATGAAGTCATGAAATTTTCCTATACATGGATGTACATGGAAACTATCATGCTGAGTGAAATAAGTCAGAGGGAGAGAGAGACACACAGAATAGTATCACTAATCTATGGGTTCTAAGAAAAATAAAAGTCATTTTTGTAACAATCCTCAGAGACAATGAGTGGAGGGCTGGAACACCTGCTCACTCCATGAAGCTCACCACAAAGAGTGGTGAGTACATCTATAGAAATAACTACTCATAGAACTACCATAATCAAGTGAATGAATTAGGGAACTGAAAAGCCTGTGTGGAGTACAGGTGGGGGTGGTGTGGGATGGAGGAGATTTGGAACATTGGTGGTGGGAATGTTGCACTGGTGAAGGGGAGATGTTCATGACTGAAACCTAATCACAATCATTTATGTAATCAAGATGTTCAAATAAAGAAGGAAAAAAAGAGAAAAAAGGAAATGGCTGGTTGTGGGGGTTGCCAGGTTGAGCGCTGATTGCTCTACCTGTGCAATCTCTGCCCTACTGTGCTTCTTCTGAGGAAACTGAAGATCTGAAGGGAGCCCTGTCCTGTGCTTTTCTCTTTCCTAAATTCTTGAAGCTCTCCTCAGAGCCCTGGGAAGCGAACCCCCCCAAAAAACTGCATTCTGAAGCTGCCCAGCAAGCCAGTGGGTGAGTAAGAAATGGCTGGCTGTGGGGATTGCCAGACAGAGTGTTGATTGCTCTACCTGCGGAGTCTCCACCCTGCTGTTCTTCTTCTGAGGAAACTGAGGACTTGAGGGGAGCACTGTCCTGTGCTTCTCTGTCTTTCCTTAATTATTGAAGTCTCATCAGAGCTCTGGGAAGTGAACCCCCAAAAAACTGCATTCTGAAGTTGCCCAGCAAGCAAGTGAGTGAGTAAAAAATGGCTAGCTGTGGTGGTTACCAGGTGGAGTGCTGATAGTTCTACCTGCAGAGTCTCTGCCCTACTGTGCTTTTTCTGAGGAAACTGAGGACCTGAAGGGAGCCCTGTCCTGTGCTTCTCTGTCTTTTCTGAATTCTTGAAGTTCTCCTCAGAGCTCTGGGAAGCAAACCCCCCAAAAACTGTCACCTAGAGGTCCCAGAAGAGCCAGCCGTGCACTCTTTCTAACAAATGAACCCCACAACAACACATAGGAAAAACTACACTACTAGCGTGACAATGGGGAAAACTCGCAGGCAAACACCATGCACAGAAAATGAAGATGATAGCTTGGATAACCTAAAAATTCCAACCATCTGATTAACCTCTCGGATAAAGAACTTAAAATAGAAATATGGAAGATGTTTGTAGAACTCAAAGAAAGCATAGATCGATCTGAACAGAACACAAAGACAGAAATCAGAAAACTCCAAACTGAAATAGCAGATCTTAAAAATGGTAGCTCAACTGAAAACCTCAGTGGATGGGCTCAACAGCAGGGTAACAGCAGCTGAGGAGAGAATCGGAGTACTAGAAGATGAGATGCAGAAAAAAATCAACACAGCAGAAGAAAGTGGAAAAGAACATTAGCATAAAGGATCAGACAATGGAAAAATTACCAAGGAATACAAACAGATAAAAATAGAAGTCTTTGATAAGCACAACAGAAACAATGTAAGAATCATCAGTGTCACAGTGGCCAAGGTAGGAGATCTCCAGGAAGAATCAACTGTCAAAAACATAAACAAAGTGATACTCCCAGAGATAAAGACTATATTCAATCAAAACCTGCATGCCCAAAGAGTACCAGCTAAAAGAAACCCAAAGAAAAACACCCCAAGACACATCCTCGTTACAATGACAAATCCCACAGATAGAGACAGAATACTGAAAACAGCAAGATCAAAAAGGGAAATTACATTCAAAGGAGCATCCCTAAAACTTAGAGCAGACATGCCACAAGAAACTCTCAAGGCTAGAAGACAGTCGTGGGATATTGTGTCAAGACTGAATGAAATGAATGCCTCACCGAGAATACTGCACTCACCCTGACTCACGTTTAGGTTTGAAGGAAGGATACATAGCTTTATGGATAAGCAACAGCTCAGAAACTTCACAGATGAAAAACCAGCCTTAAAGGAAAAACTGACAGGTCTACTTTAAGACAAGAGAGATCAACAAACACAGCAAACCTATCTACAAAGATGACATTAAATCCTATGACAATCATCTCCCTCAATGTTAATAAACTAAATTCACCAATTAAAAGACACAGAGTGGCAAAATGGGTCAAAAAGATGAATCCAACCTTCTTCTGCCTTCAAGAAACACACCTGAATAGTCAGAACAAACATAGACTCAAAATCAAAGGCTGGAGGAAAATCATCCAAGCAAACAACACCCTCAAAAAAAACTGGGGTGGCCATATTATCTGATGACACCAACTTTATACTCAGTAAAGTGGTGAGGGACAAAGATGGACCCCTGTACTAATCAAAGGATATGTGCAACAGGAAGAAATCAGACTATTAAACATATATGCACCCAATGAGAGACCAGCAAACTATCTAATACAATTCATGACAAATCTGAAAAAAGACATCAATAATAACACAATCATTGTGGGAGACCTCAACACGGCCCTATCAACACTTGATAGGTCTACCAGACTGAAACCCAACAAAAACATACTAGCTCTGAAAAGTGTAATGGAAGAAAGAGGACTCGTAGAAATATGTAGGACACTCCATACCAAAAACATGCATATACATTCTTCTGCAATGTACATGGGTCATTCTCCAGGATGGGCCACATGCTGAACACAAAAAAACATACCTCTATAATATCAAGAGGATAGAAATCTTGCAGGCTACCTTTGCTGATCACAAGGCTCTGAAATTAGATGTGAACTACAAAGGCACACAGAAGAAAAACTTTAACAATTGGAAATTAAACACCCCGCTACTCAACAACCAGTGAGTCCGAGATGAAATCAAAAAGGAAATCAAAACTTTCCTGGAAACAAATGATAAGGCACAAACTGCCAAAATCTATGGGACACAGCAAAAGTGGTCCTGAGAGGAAAATTTATAGCTCTACACATCAGGAAGGAAGAAGGGGCATACCTGAATAACTTAATGTTGCAGCTCAAAAAAATAGAAAATGACCAACAAAAGGAACCAAGAATAGGGAGACAGAAGGAAATAACAAAGCTGAAAGCAGAAGTCAGTGAAGTGGAAAACCAAAAAACAATCTGAAAGATCAATGAAAGCAGAAGTTCGTTCTTTGAATAATTAAACAAGATTGATAGACGATAGGCAAAACTCACAAAAAAAGAGAGAGAGAAATCTGATAACCCGTATTAGACATGAAAAGGGGAGATCACGACAGATATTGCAGAGATCCAAAGGGTAATCAGAGACTACTTTGAGAAACTTTATGCTACTAAACATGAAGAATGGAAAGAAATGGAAAAATTCTCGGACACTTATACCCTTCCACATTTAAGTAAGGAGGAAGTAGCATATCTAAACACCCCCATAACTAATGAGGAACTTGAAACTGTAATCAAACATCTGCCCAAATAAAAAAAATCCCAGGCCCAGATGGATTTCCTAATAAATTTTTCAAATCTTTCTAGAGGAGCTACTATCGATCCTAGCCAGACTCTTCCATGAAATTAAAAAAAACGGGAATACTCCCAAAACAGCTTTTATGAAGCCAACATCACCTTAATACCAAAACCAGATAGAGATGCTGCCAAAAAAGAAAATTATAGACCAATATTCCTGATGAATGCTGATGCAAAGATCTTCAACAAAATCCTGGCAAATAGGAATCAATGCATCATCAAGAAGATCATACACTATGACCAAGTAGGTTTCATCCCAGGAATGCAAGGATGGTTTAACATCCATAAATATATAAACATCATACACAACATCAACAGAAAGAAAAATCAAAATCACATGATCATATCAATATTCGCAGAGAAAGCATTTGATAATGTCCAACACCCATTCTTGATCAAAACTCTCAGCAAGATGGGAATGGATGGAACTTTCTCAATCTAGTTGAAGCCATCTACCACAAGCATATGACAAATATTATCCTCAATGGAGAAAAAATAAAGGCTTTCCTCTTAATCTGGTACAAGACAAGGCTGTCCGCTCTCACCATTCCTCTTCAACATAGTACTGGAAGTGTTTGCTATATCAATCAGGCAAGAAAAAGATATCAAGGGAATTCAGATAGGAAAAGGAATAAGTCGAGCTCTCATTGTTTGCAGACGACATGATACTCTACTTAGAAAATCCTAAAGACTCTACCAAAAAGCTTTTAGAAACTATAGACTCATATGACAAGGTGACAGGCTACAAAATTAACACACAGAAATCAATGGCCTTTTCATACACCAATAATGATAGGGAGGAGAAGGAAGTCAAGAAGGAAATCCCAGTCAAAATAGTGCTACACAAACTCAAACATCTTGGAGTCAACTTGACCAAAGACGTGAAGGACTTATACAAAGAAAACTATAAAGCCCTGCTCCAAGAAATAAGAGACGACACACGGAAATGAAAACATATACCCTGCTCATGGATTGGCAGGATTAACATCATTAAAGTGGCAATACTCCCAAAAGCATTAGACAGATTTAATGCTATCCCCTTAAAAATACTCATGATTTCTTCAAAGAAGTGGATCAAACACTTATGAAGTTCATCTGGAACAATAAACACCCTTGAATAGCTAAAGCACTCCTAGGCAAAAGGAAAATGGGAGGCATTACTTTCCCAAACTTTAACCTGTACTACAATCAATAGTTATTAAAACACCGTGGTATTGGAATAAAGACAGAACCTCAGATCAGTGTAATAAGCTTGAGTTCTCAGACATTGTCCCCCAGACATACAATTACCTAATTTTTGACAAAGAAGCAAGAAATCCTAAGTGGAGCAGGGAAAACCTCTTCAACAAGTAGTGCTGGTAGAACTGGTTAGCCACTTGCAAAAAAGCAAACATAGACCCCAAGTTAACATCATGTATGAAGGTAAAATCCAAATGGATTAAAGACCTGATATCAGATATAATATCAGACCTGATATCATAAGGTATATAGAACAACACGTCGGAAAAAACACTCCATGACATTGATACTAAAGGCTACTTCAAGGAGGAAACTGCACTTTCCAAACAAGTGGAAACAGAGATCAACAGATGGGAATACATTAAACTGAGAAGATTCTGCACCTTAAAAGAAATAGTGCTCAGGATACAAGAGTCACCCACTGAGTGGAAGAAACTATTCACCCAACATCCATCAGATAAGGGGCTAATAACCAAAATATACAGGGCACTGATAGAACTTTACAAGAAAAAAAAAACATCTAATCCCATCAAAACATGGGGAGAAGAAATGAAAAGACGCTTTGATAATAAAGAAATACAAATGGCCAAAAGGCACATGAAAAATGTTCCTTGTCACTAATCATCAGGGAGATGCAAATCAAAACAACGATAAGATACCACCTCACACCACAGAAATTGGTGCACATCACAAACAATGAGAACAATCAGTAGAGGAATGTGGAGAGAAAGGAACTCTTATCAACTGCTGGTGGGAATGCCATCTAGTTCAACCTCTATGGAAAGCGATATGGAGATTCCTCCAAAATCTGGAAATTGAGCTCCCAATCGACCCAGCTATTCCACTCCTAGGGATATACCCTAAGAACACAAGAATACAATACAAAAACCCCTTCCTCACACCTATATTTATTGCAGCACTATTCACAATAGCCAAGCTCTGGAAACAACTAAGATGCCCTTCAACAGACGAATGGCTAGACACTATGGTACATATACACAATGGAATATTATGCAGCCGTCAGGAGAGATGAAGTCATGAAATGTTCCTGTATATGGATGTACATGGAATCTATCATGCTGAGTCAGAGGGAGAAAGAGACGAAGAATTGTCTCACTCATTTGTGGGTTTTAAGAAAAATAAAAGTCATTTTTTGCACCAATCCTCAGAGACAATGAGAGGAGGGCTGGGACTTCCAGCTCACTTCATGAAGCTCACCATAAAGAGTGGTGAGTATAGTTATAGAAATAACTACACAGAGAACTACCATAATCATATGAATGAATGAGGGAACTGAAAAGCATGTCTAGAATACAGGTGGGGGTGGGGTGAGATGGAGGGAGATTTGGGACATTGGTGGTGGGAATATTGCACTGGTGAAGTGGTGTTCTTTACAGGACTGAAACCTAATCACAATCATATATGTAATCAAGATGTTTAAATAAAAGAACTAAGACTAATGTAATTATACAGGGCCTTCCATTCTCAGAAACCAAAATAAACTTTGTTCACAAGTGCACATGGAATCTTTTCTAGGATAGACCATGCATTAGGACACAAATCCAAATTTCATAAAGTCAAAAAGATAATAATAATACCAAGAACCCTATCAAACACAACAGAGATCAAGATTGATTGTAAAAAATGTGGAGAAAATATCCTAGGGATATACCCTAGGAACACAAAAATATAATACAAAAATCCCTTCCGCACACCAATATTTATTGCTGTTCTATTTAAAACAGCTAGACTCTGGAAGCAACTAAGATGCCATTCAAGAAATGAAAGGCTAAAGAAACTGTGGCACATACACAGTGGAATATTATGCAGTCTTCAGGAGAGATGGTCATGATATTTTTCTCTACATGGATGTACATGGAATCTATTATGCTGAGTGAAATAAGCCAGAGGGATAGAGAGGCAGAATATTCTCACTCATATATGGGTTTTAAGACAATTAAAGACATATTTTGCAATAATTCTCAGAGATAAAAGAGAGGAGGGCCGGCAGGTCCAGCTCACAACATAAAGCTCACCGCAAAGAGTGGTGTGGTGAGTGAAGTTAGAGAACTAACTACACTGAGAACTATAACAATGTGAAAAAACGAGGAAGTAGAAAGCCTGTCTAGAGTACAAGTGGGGGTATGTTGGGGAGGAGGGAGATTTGGGACATTGGTGATGGGAATGTTGCAGTGGTGAAGGGGGTATTCTTTACATGACTGAAACCATACTACAATCATATTTGTAATCAAGGTGTTTAAATAAAGATATTAAAATATGTGGAGAAAATCTAGCACCTGGAGACTAAACAATATGCTGCTCAACAACACCTGGATTAAGGAGTAAAATTAAGGAAGAAATAAAAAGATTCCTTGAGATTAATGACAATAAACAAGTTGTTAACATCTATATGACAAAGCAAAAGCAGTAATTGGGGAAAATCAGCAATATAGGCCTATATTAGGAAGAGGAAAATGACAAAATCAATACCTTAAGTGGACACCTTAAGTATCTGGAAAGCAAGCAGCAAAGGAACCCAAAGACAGGTAGAAGAAAACAAATAATAAAAAAAACCAGAGCAGAAATAAACAACAAAGAAATAAAAAATAAAAATAAAAAATCAATGAGTCCAGAAGCTGAGTTTTTCAAAGAATAAAAAAGTTAGACAAACCACTGGCAAGACTCACAAGGAAAAAAGGGAAAACACTCAAATAAATAGAAACACAAATGAAAGGAGACAGATTACAACAGAAACTCAAGAAATCCAAAACATCACGAGGGCTTATTAAGAACAACTGTACTCAGTTAATTTAGAAAACCCAGAAGAAATGGACAGATTCCTGAAAAAATATCATATCCCAAGACTTAATAAGGAGAAAGTAAAAAGTCGAAACAGGCCAATCACAAGTAAGGAAATTGATACAGTAATTAAGAAACTCCCCAAGAATAAAAGTCCAGGACCAGATGGCTTTACAGGTGAATTCTATCAAACACTCAGAGAACTACTACTAGTGATTCTTAGAATCTTACAATACATAAAAAAACAGGATTCCTTCTTACTGATTTCTTTTATGAAGGTAATATCATGCTTATCCCCAAAGTTGACAAATATACCACCAAAAGAAAAACTACAGGTCAATATCACTAATGAACATGGCTGCAGAATCGTTTAGAAAACCTTAGCAAACCGAATAAATCAACATAACAAAAATATTATACATCATGACCAAGTGAGTTTTATCTCAAGGATGCAAGGATGATTCAACATAAGCAAATTAATCATCATTTTACATCACATCAATAAAAAGAAAGACAAAAACCACATGATCATATCATTTGAGGCAGAGAAGGCATTTGAAAAATTTAACACCCATTTATGATGAAAACATTCAGCAAAATAGGGTTGGAAGGAACCCTCCTCAAGAAAGTTACAGCTATAAGAAGACCACAGTGAACACTATTCTTAACAGCAAAATTCTGAAAGCTTTTCCACTAAGGTCAAGTACTAGACAAGGCTGTCCACTATCTCTGCTCTTATTCAACATAGTTTTATAAGTTCTAGCAATAAAAATCAGACAAGAGAAGGGAATCAAAGAAATTCAGATAGGGAAAGATGAAGTCAAGTTATCTTTATTTGCAAATGATATGATGCTATACATTGAAAACCCTAAGAAAAGCTCCCAGAAACAATAAACCAATACAGCAAAGTGGCCAGCTACAAAATCAATACACAAAAGTCAGTTTCATACAACTAATCAAAATCAGAGGAGAAAGAGATCAAAGAGGCCATTCTATGTCAAATAGTCTCTAAAACTGTCAAGTACATATGACTTGACCTAAGAAGATAACTGAAAAACCTATACCATGAAAACTTCAAAACACTTTAGAAATTGAAGAAGACCTAAGGATTTGGAGGAACATCTCATGCTCATGGGTTGGAAAAATCAATGTCATCAAAATCAACATCTTACCTAAACTACTATATAGTTTCAATGCAATCCCTATTCAAAATCAGTCATCATTCTTCACATACTTAGAGAAATCAATTATAAAGTTTATGTGAAAGCATAAAAGACTTAGATTAGTGAAATCTATATCAATAAACAAGAAACTAGGTGGCATCACTGTATCTAACTTGAAGTTTTACTATAAAACTATAGTGATCAAAACAGCATTGGAACAAAGACTGTCTTGGACCAATGGGTCAGAATAGAATATCCATTAACATACCCCCAAATATAGTCAAATAATATTGGATAAAGGACCCAAGAATTTGATATGGATCAAAGAGAGCCTCCTCAACAAATGGTGTTGGAACAACTGCATAACCACACGTAAGACATTGAAGATTGACCCATTCCTCACACCTTAAACCAAAGTCAACTCAAAATGGATTAAAAACCTTGAAATCAGACGTGAAGTCATAAAGTTCATCGAGGAAAATCTAGACAGAACACTTCAAACCTCACACCTCAAAAATTATTTGCTGATAGAATGCCAATGGCAAGAACTATAACTTCAAACTTAAATGGGACTACATCAAACTAAAAAGTTTCTGTATGGCAAAAAAAACTAATAACACTTAAATAATTGGAAACAATTTTTTCACTCAACACATCAGATAAAGTCTTGATATCTAGGATAAACAAAGTAGTCACAAAGGTTAGCTCCACACAACCTAAAATATTCAAGATGAAAAGAACAGGCAATCCTCTGAGGAAGACCAACAAATGACTAAAAGACACATGAAAAAATGTTCATCATTACTTATCTTTAGGGAAATCCAAATCAAGACAACAATGAGGTATCACCATACACCACTGAGCATGGCACATATCATAAATAATGTGAACAATCTCTGTTGGTGGGAATGTGGTAAGAAAGGAACTCTCACCCACTGCTGTTGGGACTGTTGACTGGTCCAACCCCCATGGAAAGTAGTATGGGGGTTCTCAGAAAACTAAAAATTGAGCTACCACATGACCCAGCAAACTCTCCCTTGGGTATCTATTCCCAGGACAGAAAAATATTCATCCAAACGTATGTTTTCAAATTACTATATATTGCTAATAAAGATACTTATCTAGAAGGGAGGAAGAGAGAAGACAGTACCTTTTCTTTAAAGTACTTTGAATTTGCAACTATTATTTTCAAACCCTAAAATTATATATAACAAAAACGCTGTAAAAATGAACTTAACTTTAAGCTAAATTGGTAACACACATATAAAAAAGAATCATTTAACCTAAGCTAAGACTTGGAATCAACCAAGATGTCCAAAAACAGATCAGTGGATCATAAAGAGGTGATACATATACACATTAAAATACTACAAAGTGGTAAGGTATTATACAATTGTGCAACATGGATGGAACTAGAAGATATTATGTTAAATGAAGTAAGAAAGAAGGATAAATACAGATAAATAAAGAATGATACCACTTAAATGTGATATTTAGAATAACTGCAGAAAGAACCACAATGGCCTAAATAGTAGGTACTCTAAACAAGGAAATAAATCAAGTCAAAGAGGAGAAACACAAAGCCTTTACACACTTTTATGCTACCAAAAAAAAAAACCCTGCAGCAACGGAAAAAGCTGTTAGATTGAACAGGTGTCCTATCAATTCTGAATACAGAGGCCTATCATAACATTCTAATCATTCTTTTGCTTTTTTCCCCTTCCCCATGTTCTAATGATTTTATCCACAGATACAGGTACATAATACGATCAGAAATCAGACTCCCATTGCAGTGCTCTCTATTAATGTTTTAATGCCTTAATTTTATTATGTATAAAATAACTTCACCATCTTTGTTCACAGAGGTTCTTGGAGAGATAGGTGGCTGCCCTAATTTCAAATGTCAGTGCTCTATCATAATAGACTTCAAGTACAGTGCTCGTTACGACAATGTCTTTACAAAATATTCCAATTTATCCATTTCCTTTTTATTACACCTGCTATTATAATCTCTTCCTTATGTCCGTAGAGGCCACTCAAATAGGCAACTGCATATTATAGAGTTTTGTGACACACCCCATTCATAGTTTTGCAATTTATTATCTTTATTTTTCAATTCAAGTTATGTTACTATTATATCATAATGCCCAGTCTGTGATTGTGCTTTCAGAAAAGGAACCTGGATGCACAAGTCACAGTAGATGATGCTATATGGGGTAGACTACTCTTATAGTGCTCATTACCATATTGCTTAGTACTCTAGACATGAAAATTATGTTTACGTAAATGTTCCATGCAGAATCTAACACCAAAGGCTTTATTTAGCAAAGTTTACCCCATCACTAATGAAGTATCTAGAAATGTAAAAACCTTCCCCCATGTTCTGGCACCATTTTTAAGTGCTCTGACTCAACCAGTAAGGGTCAGACCTCCAACTCCAACCTACGAATAGATCTACAATGTCTGTCTATAAGTAGAGGAGAATGCTTAATGTGGTTTACTCCTCTATATTTGTTTAATCTGTATTGTACATCATCCCTGTTATATATTATCCCCCTCATCCACCTCCTTATAAATCCTCTTCTATCCTCTCACCCCTCAACCCTGATCCTTTATCTGTCCCTATTATCTCTCTTTACCCTCAATTCTCAATTCCTCAGGAATTGGGACCTTCATCCTGCCCCAGTAAACAGTCACCCAGCTCCCAAAGCAAACGGACATCCTCTTAGCCCCCAATCTCTCATCCAGGCAAGAAGCTGCAGCCACTGGTCCTGATGATTCGCTCTATTCAGTCCCTTTTCTCCCACCTCTCCTCACTGTAGACTGTTGCTTGATACCAGATTCAGATCCAGAGGGACCCCCAGATCGAGGACACTACCTGTCCCCTGACTGCTGCAAATCATTTCTCAGATTCAACAAGACTATATTTTGAGATAAAAATGTGCCCTGTTTTTTATTCCCCCAAACTATTTCAAAAAGACTGAAAGGATATATATATGTATATATATATATGTATGTATGTATGTATGTATGTATGTTTCTGTACAAACATTTCCTTAATAGTGATATTTCTTAGTATTCATTTCCATATGTAGAGGTAGCTTCCCAGACCCTTTTAGGGATCTGCTTAATAGAAAATACTAGTAGAAAAGTCTTGCTTAGGAAATGAGCTCATGTCAAAACCAGGGCATAAAGACTGTATAGCTTGTTATTTTTACCCCCAAATGCACCAGTAATATAATATAGCATTGTTCCTTTCTGTGTAGGCACACTGAAACTGGGAAATCTTACGAATAAATATTACTTATCTAATGGGAATAAGAAGCAATGAATGTTATAGTGCAGGAGACCTTACACCCTGAACATTTGTCATGGGGACTTGACTTAGACCTCAATTGATCAGACATTGACCATCCAACCACAAACCCTAAATCCCAATCTTAGAACTGGCAGTTTCCTCCACCAGTGCCAGGAATCAAACTCACCACATGCATGACTCTAATGCCTCCTTGGCATCAACTTGCTCCTGATAGGTTCATATGACACCATGATGATGAGGAAACAGCAACGAATTGAACTAAGGGCAGGTTTCCCTACTTCACCATCTAATGGTGAGATGAAATCAGAAGATGTTCCATGACACCCCAGCTTCTTCCTAGGAACTGTTAAGAAACCAAGATCTCTGATTACAGAAGGCTATCTACCACAACTGTGACTGCGCAGAACTTTTTCAGGGACCATAAAGAAAGACCTTGGGGTTGGACAAATAACATGCCTGAGACCATACTCTGTTTTATAACAGTACGCTTCGTGGGTTGGATCCTGTATCTCTTAGGCCAAGGGAATTTCCTTTCTAATTTCCCCAATGTTTACTGCTCCTATGCACAAAAAATAACCAACAACAACAGAACATCTGCCCCCTTTTTTCCTTTTAATTTTATTTATATAATCTAGATAGGGGCTCCTGCCTTTTTCACAGAATCTTAGAACATGAATTATTTGTTCTGCCTCATATTTCTATATCTTCCTACAAATTGAGAAAAGAAAAAGTGATTGAGACCCAGGGGCCATGTGGTCCCAGGTGCATTAAGTGGAAAAAATGGTCAAATCTAAATACCCAAGCCAAAGTCAACAACATTAGAATCAAGAGACTCAGACTATAATAAGCTAAATATAAAATGGACCTTTACACTAGTAGACCAGGGGCCTAAAGGATAGAGGTATAGGATGCATTCTGGGAACAATGGTGGAGGGAGTTCAACACTGGTGGTGGGAATGTCTCTAATTTACTGCCAGTATATGCCTGAAATACAACTCTGAAAGACTTGTAATTCACAATGGTCTTAATAAAATTTTTGAATGTGCTTCTTATTTCCTTAATTAACACAGATTCTTTAACAAATGTTTGAGTCCTTTATCACAGAGGATTTCTGGGATGGGAGAAATGAGAGAAAGTTTCCAGGATTCTCCTGAAATGTTCAATAGTAAGACTTCTTTCAATTGGTTAATAAAGATTTTCATTTATTGACCTTTTTCATTTTTACATGTACCTTTCAAAGAGAACTATTATTTTTTACTAAGTCACAACACTATAATTTTAGGTTACTATGGTGGTGTTTGAAATATCACAACACTTTAATGAAAATAGTCCTAGAAATTTAAGTTCGTTGAAATCTCGGCGACAAAATATTCTGGATGTTTAATAAATGTTTATACTCCTTTGCCTCTCAATCAATCAACTTGGAAATAATTAGTAAGAACAACTCTATATCATCTCTGTTTTAGTTAAAGATTGTAAGAGCAAGTTGTTTAGAAATTATGAATATTAAGAGCCTTTTTATCCTTATATTAATAAAAATATTGAAAGACCAACTAAGTTTTCCTGTCCGAATAACAAGACCCAATTCTGATAAACATAGTAGGATAAAATTTTGTATCCAACTAAATGATTCCATAGACCTGTATATGTTACCAAACCATTGTATTTGAATCAGTTTTTATTTGCCATAACTATTTTAAGCCAAATATATTAATGATACCAGGTAATTGTTCTTATTATCAGATGTTGCTATAATTTTATTCACAGCAACACTATAAACTATTATTTAGATTTTGTAGAAAAAGTGGAGTTGTACAAATATATAGGATTTATTTGGTTCAATGTTCAAATATGTCCTGAAAGATATTTCAATAATTTTGTAGGAAAATTTCATTTTATTATTCACAATTTATTTATTATAAGGGAAATTTTAATACATATCAGGAAGAGTGGAAAGAAATAAAGAAGAAAGTTATACAGGTGTTTATAGTGTTGCTGTGAATAAAATTATAGGAATATCTGATAATAAGAACAATTACCTGGTATCATTAATATATTTGCTTAAAATAGTTATCGCAAATAAAAACTGATTCAAATAGAATGGTTTGGTAAAACATACAGGTCTAAGTTATATATATATATATAAATATAAAACATATATGTATAAGTTATATATAGGATTTATTTGGTTCAATGTTCAAATATGTCCTGAAAGATATTTCAATAATTTTGTAGGAAAATTTCAGTTTATTATAAGGGAAATTTTAAAACATATCTGGAAGAGAGAAAAGAAATAAAGAAGAAAGTTATACAGAAGGTTTTTTTCTGATAAACTAAAATGGTTTCTAGAAAACAAAATGAAATCATATTTAAATGTGAAGTTAACTATAACTATAAAAATTAACTTTCCATTTCCATGTATACAAATACTCAAAAAATGTGGTTAAGTCTACGGCCATACCACCTTGAATGCCCCTGATCTCATCTGATCGCAGGAACTAAGCAGGGTCAGGCCTAGTTAGTACTTGGATGGGAGACTGCCTGGGAATACCGGGTGCTGTAGGCTTAAATTAATGTGGTTGAAAAAGGAATATTCTTTGACAAGAAAGACTAAGTATTTTCTAGTTATGATTAACTTAGTGTAAAGGATATTTCTAATAAAGTAAAAAGAAAATGAGGTAGGTAGCACTGAAGTGGGAATGGGTACCAATAATATGAGAGGAAATTACTAAAGTATGCTATAAATAGAAATTCCAGTTGACATAAAATCATTTCTAGAAAAAATTAAAAACTTTGGAACCAAAGGAGTTTTAAAATTCATGTATCACTTAGAGGGGAGTACAAAACCTTTTATTACTTATTACAAGATTTGAGAGCTTAAAATAAATAATGATCCAAAGGTGATAGCCCAAAGGGCTTAGTCCATGATTTAAGGCATGCCATTCAATACAGATCCCCAATGGTTCCTTAGTATTTCTAGAAATGACTTTGAACAAAGAAAGAAAGAAAGAATTAATTTTTTATCATTTTTAATTTGCAAAATTTCACCCTCCTGGTTATTGTAAAAATGACACAGCATGATCTCTGAAAGAATATGATACATATGATAACCTATGTATTCTATACACAATTGGTTCTCATCGAAATTCTACTTATAAGTATGGAGAATATTTCTAAGAGTGACACAAACATATTTAGATACAAAAAGTCTTATTTGTTATTTTATGTATGTAACACATAACTCACAGATAATGAACTAGATACCTCACTCGCCTCTACAAAAGTCATGAGGCACAGTTAGGATGCCCCAATGTTGATAGATCTCAACTTGTCTCATTAAAGGGCATCTAAGTTTTGTAAATTATAGCTTATGCATTCTCTGTCTTTGTTAGCATGAAGACAGTTTACGCAGTTAATTGACTGCCTAGAACAAGCCTGTACTTCAATTTTTATTTCCGATCTTACACTGTTTTTAACATTTTAATACCCCCACACAAATAGACAGGAAGATGAAATGATTAAAATATGAGGGTGAGCATCCATATTAGGGTATGTACATATGAAAATAAGGTCAATGTTTCTTTGAAAAATGACAGGTTGCCAGGGAGCTGGGTCAGGAAAGAGAGGAAACTTGTCCCCAGAGAACATTACATTTTTTAGGCAGATAGCCTACCCAGTGATCTCAATTGACCTCACAATCTTCTTCTATCATGTGTCTTCTGGAAACCGGCAAAGAAATCTCTGTTTTTCAAATGTCTATTTGAATTAGGGCAAAATAGATATAAACATAAGATAGAAAAATAGTACTATTTTAGCTCTTTTAGCTCTGATGGAGAAATATACACAAATAAATCAGCATCATACACCACATCAGTAAAAGGAAAGACAAAAATCACATGATCATATTGATCATTGCAGAGAGAGCATTTGACAAAATCCAACACCCGTTCATGAAGAAAAGCCTCAACAAAATAGGTGTGGAAGGAACCTTCCTCAATTAGTAATAGTGACCGATTACTGCAGAAGACAGATTAAAATGACATTGAGGAAACAGAACTTCTAAAATCACAGAGAAAGACTTCATCGTAATTTCTACTCCTTGACCTGTGCAGAGACTGAGATCTCTAGTTATAGAGGTCTGATTTGATCATGCAGATCATAGCAGAAGTCTTTCATACAACAAAAAACACCAAGGGGGAAATAATGAACTTGATAGGAGTCTATAGATAATCCCATGACAATATATTCCAAGGGTGGAGAAACCCTGTATCTCTTAGGCCAATGGGATTCCCTTTTCGAATGACCCCAATTTTCATTGTGCCTATGCAGGAGGGGAATAAGGGGAGAGGGTGACGGAGAGATAGCATGGAGGTAAGGCATTTGCCTTTCATGCAGAAGATAATCGGTTCGAATTCCGGCATCCCATTTGGTCCCCTGTTCCTGCCAGGAGCAATTTCTGAGCATGGAGCCAGGAGTCACCCCTGAACATTGCCGGGTGTGACCCAAAAGCCACACACACACACACACACACACACACACACACACACAAAGAGAGATAATAAGCACAAAATAATTTTTTTCCTTCTCTTATCTAGTTTTTGTCGATTTCTTTGTTTTGGTGTAGATATTTAGTAGTTGTCCACTTTTTATTTAAATATTTACTTTTTCTTTCCTCTTTTCTTCCTTTTTGCGCTCTATCATGTTTTTTATCTCAAGACCATGGCAATTATGTGGTGCATATCTTTATTGCTACAGTGCTCACAGGATACCTTATTTGATATTTCCTTTTGAACTGTTGTGGTGTTTCACCTTCTTTTTTCCCTTTCGTCTCTCAAACCGAGGATGAGAGCCTCTAGAAGGACTCTGCCCACTGTTGGCATAGTTGATTTTTACCCCATTTTATTACTTTTCTCTTCCTCAAACAAAACCACATAACTCGAACTATGTAGTTCCGCCTCCCAATTAGAGGGAGAAGTATGGGAGGTATCAAGACAAAACACTTGTAAGATAACTAAGTATTAGACTAGACACAGAGGGGCAACTCAATCTAGAAGACCCTGGGGTGAGGGTGGAGGATAGGGGAGGCAGGATGGGAACGGCGGTGGAGGGAGGACAATTCTGTGATGGGAATTCCCCTGATTCAATGTGAACATGTACCTGGATTATTACTGTGAACGATATGTAAGACACTATGATTAAAATAAAAATTATAATAAAAAATGTCTCCTTCTGTATTTATCCTTCTGATTTACTTCACTTAACATAGTATCTTGTAGTTCCATCCATGGTGCTGCAACTTGCATGATGGCACCACTCCTTAAAGCTCTGTAGTATTCCATTGTATATATGTACTACAACTTCATGATCCCCTCATTGGTTGTTAGACATCCAGGTTGATTCCAAGTCTTAGCTATTGTGCTGAATGCTTCAATGAACAGCAGCGTGCATATATTCTTTTGCCCATGCAATTATTGCCCCACCTCATCCAGAAATTAATGGGCCTAACAAGGAGGCAAAGAAGGCCTGCACAGATTCACCCTCTTATCTTGTGTTTGGACACTGAGAACAGCACACCTTTTAAGTCTTCTCTGAAATCCCGCCCTGGATACCAAGGAAGTTAGCACAGGCAGCTGTGCCCAGGTGATAAAGTACTCCCTGACTAAAGTCTGCTCAGCTTCACATACATGAAGCTGCCTTGATTCATAATAAATGAGCAATTTTGTAACCACAGTGTTTACATACTTTAAAAAGAAACATAAATAAAACCCAAATGAAGGTGTGTCCCAGGGGCATAGAGTGGGGTGCAAAGCTCTTTGGTATGAGTGTGCAGGGACATTTCAGCAGCCTTCATTCTCTCCACTTTGTGTGCATCCACTTGCTCATCCACTACCATCTCATGTGCTGTTTGGGTGCACCAGAGTTGGGACTACAAAGGGAGGTGGAGCCACCTTGGGCGGGGCCCTTGGCTCTCTCACTTCCTAACCCTCCTATGCCCCCAAAGTGACTTCTCCTCCATGTGTTCTGAACTCGAACATCCTCTTCTCCTTGTTCATTCTCAGGAGTCCCTGCATGTGAGTGGAAAAGGTGAAGGGCCATGGAAGGAGCATGTTGCCTCGGTCTCCTTTGGGTCTCTTGCAGGTCTTTTGTATTTCTTCTCCCTCTTCTTTGTCCCGAGTTCCCTGTTCAGCCAGTCAAGGGCTGCTTCTGCAGCAGCATCTGAAGATACAGCTGCTCCTTCTCAGAGCCGAGCTGCAAGGGGAATAAGTAAGGATGCATGTGCCTCTCCTATGGGTGATCTTGTCATATGACTCAACTGTTTTTCCTCAGAACTTCTATCTGTGGGCATGATATTGAGAGTGAGGACAAGCAAGAGAGGCCTCTAGGCACCAACCTGAACTTGAGGGGTTCCATCGCTGACGGCCAGACACAAAGAAGGACGGAACTGAGCCCTTATGACCCCTGCAGAAGCTCCTTATTTTGTGCCTCAATTCCCCTGACCCCAATTCACACTCCTTCCCTGTAGCCTGCTCCATCCTAGGAAACTCCTCATTTGAAGGCTCCACAACTCCTAAAGTCAGTGCTATGGGTGAACATTGAGTTCTGATGCTCAGTTCCAGGCCTAGGATTGAGGACTGCCCCCTTTCTTGTTAGCTCATTCCTTGACTCTCAGACCCTCTCACCACAGAGACACTGACCTCTCAGTCTTTGGGTCTGGCCTCTCAGCTCCAGAGCACCAGAAGTGGTCACTGGAGAGCAGTGCTAGATGAGTGGATCAACCTCATCTCCCCAAATAAAACCCAAACCTAAACCATGTTCTAGTCCATTTACCCACCAGACCATTTTGTCCAAGTGGACTCCCTGTGCAGTTTTGGTTACTGACATGGAGCAGAAGGCACTGGGCATCATGCCTGGGTTAAATCTTTGTCATCATTATCTTAAGTGGCTTCTTTCATTTTCTTCCATTACTTTGGCCAGGTACAACTGTGAGTTCCCAGCATTGCCCTGCCCACCTGCACAGGCCTGTACCTAGGGTCCTCGGAGGGTCAGAGCTAACCCTCAGTTTTCCTTACCTGTGCCAAGTGGGGCATATGCTCTTCCTTCTTGCTGCTGCTCCCTTGGTACTGCCCCAATTTCTGAGGGCATCACATTGTTCTACAGAGAGAAGGCGCAGGGCTCAGGCAATGGAGCTCGGTCCCCACCTGAGGATGTCTCACCATAGTCTTGCACTTCCCACTCACTCTTTGCTATCACTCCTGCCCCCCAGGATACAGCTGTGTTTTATGTCCTAGTCCAGAGATTATGAAGAGGAAAGAAACAATGTTTCCCATCTCCTTCACAGCTGACAAAAGTAGCACCGAAATGGTCACACAATGGAAGGGCATGGCAGGTGGGCCTCTGTCCACACATCGTCCCCCTATGTTTTGCCTACTGCAAGCATTGTAGGGTACATGTGCATCTAAGCAAATGGGGGTGCAGTCGGGTCCATGGACGCCAGGGCAAAGGTGGGAGTCAAAATGTTCAAATTTATTCGAACTAAAATAGAACTGGAAATTTAAAGAAATGACACAGTAGGTGGGTGTCTGTCCCCACATCACCCCCATATCTTTTGATATGGAGCATCTTAGGGTGGACAAAATTCAAAGCTTATGTGCTTCCTGGGTGTTGGTCTCTAGCAAAACTCGTGTTGGACACATTCATGTGCTCTATGTACTGGTCTCTCTGAATCTTTTAGTGCTTTGACAGTCTCTTCAGACACCAGCAAGCTCTCATGATACGGGGGAGCATTCAGCCTGCCCCTCTTCTCTCTTCTCCCAAGCCTCACCTTTTATTTTTCTTTCCTTTGACCATTTTTCATGGTGCTTCTGTGTAAAATAAAAACGGATGAGCTGTGCAACCGCGCCAGGCACTTTATTTCTAAATCCCATGCAGCCAGGTCTGCAAAAGCAGGGTAGCAGCGAAGAAATAATACCTAGGCAGTCATGAAAGGATAATTCTGGTGACTCAGGCATTTGCCTCACGCTCTCCACCACAGCCAACAAGCCAGAACCCTCTCTCTTCCTGCAAGTCAATCCCAATCTCAGGAGTGGTAAAGTCTTGAGATAAATAAAAGGCCACTGGATATTCACTTTTTTGTATTTATCAATGTAAGAGGTTTAGGGAATGAAGAAGTTTGAGTTGGTACCTTGGTATCACCTTACACTCCTGGGTTATCTAGGGTCATTCTAGAAAATTCCCCACACTAACCCATCGGAAGGAAGCATGAGGAGGTATGGGAAGGAGAGAAAATTTGTGTAAGATGAGTTTTATTTTAAGATGGTCGTCTCTGTCTAACCTCTAGAAAAAGCAATAAATATTGTACCTGAGTCTCTTTGTACTGTGCCCAGCACTGACATTTCCTGGAGATCCAGGTATTCTCCAGAGAGAAAGTCTTTCCATGGGTCCCAGCTCTTGCCCATCTTCTTGCTCCCTCAGTACTGAGTCTGCTCTGCACTACCTGACACCATTTTTTTGCTCTCTCCTGTGCCTGCTGGGTCTCCCAATGTCCGTTTGTCTTGACCTAGTGTATTCTCTCTGTGGCTAAGAGGTTGAAGGAGAAGAATAGGTGAGGAGATCCTGGGAGGGAAGCAGCCCTCGTTCCCCTCACTGGAAACCTGTGTATCCAAGCTGTGTGGATGGATGGATGTGGGCCCATAATCTCTCAAGGCAAACCTTCGTTTTTAGAAATTGTTATACGGGACAGCAAAGGAGGGTGTGTCATAGGGTCACAGAGGGGTGTCTCAAGTCATAGTTGTTCCTTTAGTGACCAAATTGCATGGCAAACACTAATTCGTTGGTGGTGATGGGTCCACCTTTCGCATCACCTCTGTTTTTCCAACAACCTCCAAATTCTCCTGCCTTTTCACATCTCTTGTTGCATGGAGTTCCTCCTTCAAACTAGCAAGCGATGTGAAATGACGGAATTGGGCCTCTCGCACCCTCCTTCCCTTGTAGCCTTGCTCCTAATGCCCCAAAGGTGACATCTCACTTCTCGGGACCCTGACACTCACACTTGCTGGACTCAGTACTGCATTCGGTTGGGCCTCAAACTACTAGTTTGCAAGCTTGATGCCATTTAGGAGTCTCTGAAAGGGAGGGAAAAAAGTGATGAAGTAGGGATGGAGCTGAGGGAGGCACTGGTTCCTAGGCGATAGATCCCCCTCTCTTCCCTCCCCAGGTATGCATCTCTTAGGTCCTTTGTTATTTCTCTACATCTACCTTGTTCTGAGATGGCACCTGTTACAGCTGTTCCTGAAGCTAGTTTCATAGCAAAACATGTTAGAATCTGTTGGGTCTACAGTGCACCTGATGTAACATGAAGAGGCATTTCTGGAAGGTGATCATATATGACTTCAGTAGGTTGAAATACAAACCCTAACCCTCTACCCTAACTCTACCCCTTTAACCCTAAGGCCTAACACTAACCCATGGCATTTTGGATGTTTCTTACAATTACTCTATCTTAAATCTGTGATTTAATGAAATAACCTAGGAATCAATTTTCTATTTAATGAGTTAAGGCGACTGCTCTCAATACATAATACGTCAGTCACTGATTCTGTTTAATATGACAGTATGTCTTCTCTTCTATTAATAACGATTTTTTGACCAAAGTGGATTATATATCATTCACAATAATATTTTAGGTACATATTGACATTGGATCAGGGGAAATTCCACCACCAAAGTTGTCCTCCCTCCACCCTTGTTCCTAGCATGCATCCCATATTCCTCTCCCTTAACCCCGGGGCTGATATGCTTTCCGTCCATTCTATCCTCATTTGTTTTAAAGGGGGAGAAAATATCAACCAGAACTACATAAACATGTGTTTTATTAGTGCACAAACGTAAATACAGAATGACTGAGATGTCAGAACACTTCCCTGGCCACCTTTTAAATACACTATGGACACTGTTTTGGTTGCATGTGTTCTCTTGCTATGCTATTGGGTTACAGTTCATTAGTCACCTTTTCTTCAAACATACCTGGGCCCTCTCATGTCTGGTAAGAGTTGACTCATGACGGAAAGCTCGTCCACAGTTAGGGCAAACATAAGATTTCTCCCCTGTGTGTGTCCTCTGGTGTATGATGAGAGTTCTTCTCATACTGAAGCCCCGACCACATTCACCGCAAACATGGGGCTTCTCCCCTGTGTGTGTCCTTTGGTGTCTTAAGAGACTTCCTCTTAGACTAAAAGCATGCCCACATTCACAACAAACATGAGGTTTCTCCCCTGTGTGTGTAAACTGGTGTTTTTTGTGCTGTGATAGCTTTGTGGAAACTTTCCCACACTCTCTGCAAATAAAGGGCTGCTTCGCTCCCTGTGTCTTCTGTTGTTCACCGAACCCTCCACCACTTTCTCTGGAACCATTTGGATTCTCCCCTGTGTGTGCCTTCGGTGTCTTCTGAGATGATGTCTCCATTTGTAACAACGTCCACACTCTTGGCAAATATGGGACTTCTCTCCTGAGAAGAGAAAACACAGCAGGGGGTGTTTGCCTTGAGGCTGACCCGAGTGCAATTCCCAACCCCCCATTATGCAACCCCCTCAAGCCCATCAGGAGTAATTCCTAAAGCAAGGGGCTAAAATCAACCCTAGCCATTATCACTGATTGAACCTCCAAATGAAAGAAAAGAAATTCACTTCCTTGGGGATATAAAAAAAAAACCCATAATCATCTAAGTGAAAGTTCAGATTAAAGGAAGATGACAAAGGGGCCTGAGAAGGGCATCCCAAAACGAGACTCTTTATCCACACTGTGAGCACAAACAATGAATGAAGGAATCTCCGGATCGTTTTAAATACCCACAGACAAGGCACCAGAAAGAGCAATGGCAAGAGAACAATGCTGAAGATTATCCTGGGATGCAGTTTCAAGGGAATTGAAAGGGAGCAAGGGAGGTCATGCACCAAGGATTGCCGAGACCCAAGCCCAGGGCTTTATTGTCGCACAAGTCCATGACAATCCACATCAAAAACCACACCCTGAGCCCAGGAGGATCTTCCCACACTCACTGGCAAACAGGCTTGGTGGCAGCCTCTCCAGGTCTCTTCCCTCCAAGCAGGAGTTTAGCGCAGGCTTTACCCCAACATCCCCTGCCACAGAAGAACAATCTTGGGTTAGACAGTGAAGGGGACAGCAATCCATGCCTGAGTGTGGATCCCCAATGAGAACAGCCAAATCGTAGAACAAACGAAGAACAGAATCTCTGCTCTCCATATACATGTTGTTTATTGCAGAGATAAGAATAGGCTAAAAGAAAAGAGTCTAATTCAGGGGGATGAATAATACAGTGGAGGGATGAGGGAGCAATAAGTCAGCTTTACAAATGGCCAATCTTCATTTGACCTCAGCACCCCAGAACTTCTGAGACCCTATGGGAGTGATCAATGAGTGAAAAGCCAAGAATAAACCCAAGCGCCACCATGCCCACAGGTGCCTTAAAAAGAGGAGGCTGGAGGCTGCTGGTCTTGATCCTCCTACCATCCTGTGACATTACAGGATTTCTAGTCTGTGTCTGGGTGGAGACAGGGATGGACACTCAGGTCCCTCCCATCAACCCTCCTTTTCCCAAACACAAGGGTGTTAGTGCATTTGCGAAAGGACATTTCCATTTACATCATATATTTCCTGGCTGATTGGATCTGAAACTACTTTTTCCTAGAAAATATACACCCATTTTGAACAATCCAATTAATTTGCTTACAATATTTTTTATTATACTCAGATACCCTCTCTTGTTTAGGGAAATAACCCCTAAAGCAGAAAAAACACCAGTCACTTTTGATGCAGTCTATGAAGTAGATAACTTTCTTTTCTTTTTCTTAATTTTTATTTTGACCCTATTGGCTTACATATCTTTCAGAGTAGTATTTTAGATACAGATTAACATTGAATCAGGGGATATCCCATCCCCTAATTTGTCTTCCCTGTACCCTCGTTCATTTCCTGCAACCCATATCCCATATCCCCACCCTCACGCCCCAGGCTGCTAGAATATGTGGTCCCCTCTGTGTATAGGTTACTACTTAGTGAATATATCACTTTCTTAAACACCCTGAAACTATAGCATGCCAATGCACCAAATGCAAAGAAAATGGGCGAAACTAAAGAAGACACATGCAGTTGGCATTCGGAGAGAAATCCTGGCAAATATCCAAAACCTCCAAAACACCAGAGCCTTATCGATGAGGACCTGAAATCAATACTGACTGAATCCTTCAGCATCAGAAATCAAGGAGTCACTAGCTGGCTAAAGTAAGACATCTATAGATGAACAATTCAATCCATTCAAAGACAAACTCTTTCAGAAGAGGACAGAATACATGCAAATAGAACCCAAGGATATAAAAACACGTGTTTCCAAGCCACAATACCAGATACACACAGCTGGAGAATTGTACAAAGTGAATAAAATGCAAGCCAAAAGTAATAAAGAAGTCAAAAAAGAAAGGACAGACAAACAATTGGAAGAAAATGTAAGGTACTTATTGAATAAAGGCGAGAGCAATGCTCTCTGAATGATAGGAGTATCAATGGGAGGGAAAATGTGAAAGAAGAGAAAACAGTGGGGGAGATAACAACAGGGAGATTTCAAGTCTCTGGAAAGAGGATGCTATACAAATCAGAGGAAAATAAGCACCAACGAAACAGACCATAGAGTAATCCAGATGGCAAAACTAAAGGAAAGAAAACAAACAAAAAAAAAACCCACCAACAAAGTGAGAAGTGGACCCTTTAAAGCACTACAGGAGGAAGAACCTTTAGGAGAAAGAAAAGAACATAAGGATCAAACCAGACCTGCTATTTAAAACAACTGAGGTAAAAAGAGAGGAATGATATATTCAAAGTATTAAGTGAAAGAAACTTTCCACATAGAGTCCACTGAGCAAAGTCTCATT
The DNA here is from genome assembly GCF_024139225.1 of Suncus etruscus. NCBI lineage: Eukaryota > Metazoa > Chordata > Mammalia > Eulipotyphla > Soricidae > Suncus > Suncus etruscus. The sequence goes on from NC_064868.1 coordinate 119,569,045, forward strand.
TACATGGGAAGGAGGGTCGCAAATATTCTCAGACAAAATAGAACTTGCAATATTCATGATAACAGCCGACTCAAAGAACAATTACATCAACCTCATACCCAATTGCAACGGCAAAAACCCTACCCAAAAGAATGGCACAGGACTCCTTTCTATCAATCGTTTCCTTACATGTCAATGAACTAAAAGCTCCCCCAGCAAAAGGTACAGAGTAGCAGCTCAGATCAGGAAAGAAATCCCAGCCATCTGCTGCCTGCAAGAAACATGCTTGAAAATTCAGGTCAGACATAGATTTAGAAAAAAAGGTGAAAAATAATTATGCAACCTAGTAGAAAACAAACAAAAGTCTGGGAGAGTCATGCTTACATCAGACCAAATTCTTTCAACGTTCATAAAGTAGACAGTCGTGCTTTCATTAAACCTGTTTGCCTTCAACCTTAATAAAGTATTCAGAAACCATGACGGACACCACTGATTGACCAGGGGAAGAAGAGCTCAAGAAGGACTAGCCCTGATCAACATCATGTACCGAACGTTGAGCCAGCAAAATACATAAGTAAGGCTTTTAAACGTTATCTTCGTGGGAGATGTCAGCATGCCATTATCTCCGCTAGACAGATCCACAAATTGGAACACTAGCAAAGACATAAAGCCCTAAATGAGAAACTAGAATAAGTCGGACTGATGGTTCTATACAGAACCTTTCCTCCTCAAAAAGCTGAGTACACTTTCTTCTCATGGGCACATGGAAAGGTTTTCAAGGAGGGACATTTCAGGACTCAACTCTAATATACATAATCTCACAACTATAAAAAGTATACAAAGCACCATATCAGGTCATGATGCCACAGAGATCAAGATTGGTTGTAAAAAGAAGATGTGGAGAAAAATCTAAAGCCTGGAGACTACAACAGGATGCTCAAAAACAGAAGAAGCATAGAGGAAATCAAGGAATAAAAGAGATTCCTTGAGATGAAGAGTAATGATGAAATCTATGGGACACAGCTAATGCAGTACTTAGGGAAAACCCATAGCAATACAGGCCTACACAAGAAAAGAAAAGGACAACATCAACATCCTAACAGGAGACTTTAAATCTCTGGAGAACCAACAGCAAAGGTACCCAAAGCTAAGCAGAAGAAAAGAAACAGTAAAACGAGAAATGAACAATGTAGGATCAATGAAAACAATACAAAGAATTGATGAGACCGGAGCTGTCAGCAATTATTAATTACTTAATTATTAATAAGCCAGATAGCCAAACCATTGGCAAGGCTCACAAAGAAAAAAGGGGAATTATTCAAGTAAGTTGGGTCAGAAAAAAGGGGGAGAGATGACAACAGAACCCCAAGAAATCCAAGATATTTTAAGAGTTGATTACAAATAACTGCATTCATTTAAGCTATAGAGCCTAGAAGACATGGACAGATTTCTGGGGAAAAAAATCTTCCGGTACTTGATTAGGAAGTAAAAAGCCTAAACAGTCCAATCACTAATAATTAAGAAACTCTCGGGACAGAGTGGTGGCGTGGAGCAGTAAGTCATCTGCCTTGGATGGACCGCGGTTGATCCCCCAGAGTCCAAAATGCTCCCCCAAACCGGGAGCGATTTCTGAGCGCATAGTCAGGAGTAACCCCTGAGAGTCACCGAGTTTGCCCCACCCCTCAAAGAAAGAAAAAAATTATTAAAAGAAAAGTATAGAAACTCCCAGGAGGAGTGAGTGAGTAAGAAATGGCTGGATGTGGGGGTTTCCAGGCAGAGTGCTGATTGCTCTACCTGCAGAGTCTCCACCCGGCTGTGCTTCTTCTGAGGAAACTGAGCACCTGAAGGGAGCCCTGTCCTACCCTTCCCTGTCTTTCCTGAATTCTGGAAGCTCTCCTCAGAGCCCTGGGAAGCGAACCCCAAAGAAACTACATTTGGAAGCTGCCCAGCGAGCCAGGGAGTGAGTAAGAAATGGCTGGATGTGGGGGTTTCCAGGCAGAGTGCTGATTGCTCTACCTGCAGAGTCTCCTCCCGGCTGTGCTTCTTCTGAGGAAACTGAGCACCTGAAGGGAGCCCTGTCCTACCCTTCTCTGTCTTTCCGAACTCTGGAAGCTCTCCTCAGAGCCCTGGGAAGCAAACCCCAAAGAAACTACATTCGAAAGCTACCCAGCGAGCCAGTGAGTGAGTAAGAAATGGCTGGATGTGGGGGTTTCCAGGCAGAGTGCTGATTGCTCTACCTGCAGAGTCTCCACCCGGCTGTGCTTCTTCTGAGAAAACTGAGCACCTGAAGGGAGCCCTGTCCTACCCTTCTCTGTCTTTCCGAACTCTGGAAGCTCTCCTCAGAGCCCTGGGAAGCAAACCCCAAAGAAACTACATTCGAAAGCTACCCAGCGAGCCAGTGAGTGAGTAAGAAATGGCTGGATGTGGGGGTTTCCAGGCATAGTGCTGATTGCTCTACCTGCAGAGTCTCCACCCTGCTGTGCTTCTTCTGAGGAAACTGAGTACCTGAAGGGAGCCCTGTCCTACCCTTCTCTGTCTTTCCTGAACTCTGGAAGGTCTCCTCAGAGCCCTGGAAAGCGAACCCCAAAGAAACTACATTTGGAAGCTACCCAGCGAGCCAGAAACTGAGCACCTGAAGGGAGCCCTGTCCTACTCTTCTCTGTCTTTCCTGAACTCTGGAAGCTCTCCTCAGAGCCCTGGGAAGCGAACCCCAAAGAAACTACATTCGGAAGCTACCCAGCGAGCCAGTGACTCTCCTCAGAGTCCTGGGAAGTGAACCCCAAAAATACAGCATTCTGAAGCTGCCCAGCGAGCGAGTGAAAACTACGCCTGACCAGTGGGGCCCGACTGTAAAAAACTGTGAGTGCTGCCTGTGTGTGTCTCTCTGCTATCCTGTTGCGTGAACCTCCTGAGAGTGGGCTGAAAAGAGGCTCCAGAAGGCACTTAGCTCCACTTCGCTACGCAGCCGTGCGCTCTTTCTAAAAAAAGAACACCATCACAAGAAGAAAAAAAACCACACTAAGAACTGTGCTGGATCACAGAAGCAAGAATTTCTCTCCAGACTGTCTACTCTGCTGCGTGCTCGGGCCTAAGATTTGATCCTGTGTGAGGCTTCATCCACGGAGGACTCCCCTACCTTGGAGGCAAGTCGACCCATCCAGAAAGGGCGGAGCCAAAGAAGTGTGTTGCCTGCATCATATAACAAATGAATACCACCACAACACGTAGAAAAAACCCACAATACAAGTGTGACAATGGGGGAAACAACGCAGGCCAGCATCAGACATAGAGAATGAAGATGACAATTCTGATGACCAGTTAACGACCAACCAACTAATCAATCTCTCAGATAAGGACTTTAGAGTAGCAACATGGAATATGCTCAAAGAACTCAAAGAAACCATGAATAGTGTAGAACAGAACACTAATAAGAATCAAGAAAATATGAAGACAGAAATCACAAAACTCCAAACTGAAATAACATGTCAACTAACAGGCCTGAAAAAATCAGTAAACGAAGTGAATGACAAAATGGATAAGCTCTGGGACAGGGTATCAGAAGCTGAGAATAGACTTGGTGATGTGGAAGATGAGATACATAACAATTCCATACAACAGGAGAGATTGGAAAAAAACTTAAAGCAAATGAACAGACAATGGAAAAATTAGTCAAAGAATGGGAACAGATGAAAATAGAGGTCTATGATAAGATCAACAGAAACAACTTAAGAATCATTGGAGTCCCAGAGACCCAGGAAGAAAATTTCCAGGAAGAATCAACGGTCAAGAACATCATTAAAGAGAAACTCCCAGAGGTAAGAATATATGTGATCAAATCCTGCATGCTCGAAGAGTACCAACCAAAAGAGACCCAAGAAAAAACCACCCCAAGACACATCCTAGTCACAATGACAAATCCCACAGATAGAGACAGAATTCTGAAAACAGCAAGATCAAAAGGGGAAATTACATTCAAGCAAACATCCTTGAGACTTACAGCAGACCTGTCACCAGAAACACTCAATGCCAGAAAGCAGTGATGGGATATTGTGACAAGACTGAATGAAATGAATGCTTCACCTAGAATACTGTACCCAGCAAAACTCACTTTCCGGTTTGACGGAAGAATACATGGTTTCACAGACAAAAAACAGCTCAGAAACTTTACAGACTCAAAACCAGTCTTAAGAGAAAAACTGAAAGACCTAATTTAAAACAAGACTAACCAAAAGACACACCAAATTTCGATATAAAGATGGCATTAAATCCCAGGACAATTCTTTCTCTCAACGTCAATGGACTAAATGCACCAGTTAAGAGACACAGAGTGGCTAAATGGATCAAAAAACTCAATCCAACCTTCTGCTGCCTACAAGAAACGCACCTGAATAGTCAGAACAAACATAGACTCAAAATAAAAGGCTGGAGAAAAGTTATCCAAGCAAACAACACCCATAAAAAAGCTGGAGTGGCCATACTAATATCAGATAATGCAAACTTTATACTCAGGAAGGTTGTAAGGGACAAAGATGGACATTTTATATTAATCAAGGGGGTATGTAGAGCAGGAAGAAATAACTCTCCTAAACATATATGCATCAAATGAAGGGCCAGCAAAATATTTAAAACAACTGTTGACAAATCTGAAAAACAATATCAATAACAACACAATAATTATGGGGGACCTCAACACTGCTTTGTCAACACTGGATAGGTCAACCAGACTGAAACCCAACAAGAATATACTAGACCTGAGGAGAGAAATGGAAGAAAGAGGCCTAGTGGATATATATAGGACACTCCATCCCCAGAAACCTGGATACACATTCTTCTCCAATGTACATGGGATATTCTCCAGGATAGACTACATGCTGGCACATAAAACATACCTCCATAAGATCAAGAGGATAGAAATTTTGCAGACTACCTTCGCTGACCACAAGTCTCTGAAATTACTTGTGAACTCCAAAGGGACTCAGAAGAAAAACTTTAACACCTGGAAGTTAAACAGCCTCATGCTCAATAACCAGTGGGTCCAAAATGAAATCAAGAAGGAAATCAAAAGGTTCCTGGAAACAAATGACAATAAAGACACAAACTATCAGAACTTATGGGACACAGCAAAAGCAGTACTGATAGGAAAATTTATAGCTTTGCAAGCACACATCAGGAAGGAAGAAGGAGCTTACCTGAGTAGCTTAATGACACAGCTAATAGAACTAGAAAGTACTCAACAAAAGGACCCAAAAATAGGAAGACAGAAGGAAATAACAAAGATGAGAGCAGAAATCAACGAAGTGCAAACCCAAAAAACAATCTGAAAGATCAACGAAAGCAGAAGTAGGTTCTTCGAAAAAATAAACAAGTTTGATAGACCACTGGCAAAACTAACAAAGAAAGAGAGAGAGAGAAACTTGATAACTCGTATTAGGAATGAAAAAGGAGAGATCACTACTGATATGACAGAGATTCAAAGGGTAATCCGAAACTACTTTGAAAAACTCTATGCCACTAAAAATGAGAACCTGGAAGAAATGGATAAATTCTTGAACTCTTATAATCTTCCACGGTTGAAGGAAGAGGATGTAGCATATTTAAACACCCTCATCACCATGGATGAAATAAAAATGGTAATCAAAAGTCTGCCCAAAACAAAAGCCCAGGCCCAGATGGATTCACTAATGAATTCTTTCAAACTTTCTAAGAGGAACTACTTCCAATCCTGGCAAGACTCTTTCATGAAATTGAACAAACGGAAACACACCCAAGCAGCTTTTATGAAGCAAACATCACCCTTATACCTAAACCAGACAGAGATGCTACGAAAAAGAAAATTACAGACCAATATCGCTAATGAATGCAGATGCAAAGATCCTCAACAAAATCCTGGCAAATAGGATTCAATACCTCATTAAGAAGATCATCCACTACGATCAAGTAGGTTTCATCCCAGGAATGCAAGGATGGTTTAACATCCGTAAGTCTATCAACATAATACACAACATCAACAACAAGAAAAATAAAACCACATGATTATATCAATAGATGCAGAGAAAGCATTTGACAAGGTCCAACACCCATTCTTGATCAAAACTCTCAGCAAGATGGGAATGGAAGGAACCTTTCTCAATATAGTTAAGGCCATCTACCACAAGCCAGTGGCAAATATTATCCTCAATGGAGAAAAACTAAAAGCCTTCCCTCTAAATTCTGGAACAAGACAAGGCTGTCCTCTCTCACCACTCCTATTCAACATAGCACTGGAAGTACTTGCTATAGCGATTAGGCAAGAATAAGATATCAAGAGAATCCAGATAGGAAAGGAAGAAGTCAAGCTCTCACTCTTTGCAGATGACATGATGCTCTACTTAGAAAACCCTAAAGACTCTACCAAAAAGCTTCTAGAAACAATAGACTCTTATAGCAAGGTGGTAGGCTACAAAATTAACACACAAAAATCAATGGCCTTTCTATACACCAATAGTAATAAGGAAGAAATGGCCATAAAGAAAACAACCCCATTCACAAAAGTGCCACACAAACTCAAATATCTTGGAATCAACCTGACTGAAAATGTGAAGGACCTATACAAAGAAAACTATAAAAGTCTGCTCCAAGAAATAAGAGAGGACACGCGGAAATGGAAACACATACCCTGCTCATGGATTGGCAGGATTAACATCATCAAAATGGCAATACTCTCCAAGGCGTTATACAGATTCAACGCTATCCCTCTAAAGATACCTATGACATTCTTCAAAGAAGTGGATCAGGCACTGTTGAAATTTGTTTGGAACAATAAACACCCTAGAATAGCTAAAGCAATCATTGGGAAAAAGAATATGGGAGGAATTACTTTCCCAACTTTAAACTTTACTACAAAGCAATAGTTATCAAAACAGCATGGTATTGGAATAAGGACAGACCCTCAGATCAGTGGAATAGGCTTGAATACTCAGAAAATGCTCCCCAGACATACAATCACCTAATTTTTGATAAAGGAGCAGGAAATCCTAAATGGAGCAAGGAAAGCCTCTTCAACAAGTGGTGTTGGCACAACTGGCTAGCCACTTGCAAAAAATTGAACTTAGACCCCCAGCTAACATTATGTACAAAGGTAAAATCCAAATGGATTAAAGACCTCGATATCAGACCCCAAACCATAAGATATATAGAACAACACACAGGCAAAACTCTCCAGGACATTGAGACTTCAGGCATCTTCAGGAGGAAACTGCACTCTCCAAGCAAGTGAAAACAGAGATTAACAGATGGGAATATATTAAGTTGAGAAGCTTCTGCACCTCAAAGGAAATAGTGCCAAGGATACAAGAGCCACCCACTGAGTGGGAGAATCTATTCACCCAATACCCATCAGACAAGGGGCTAATCTCCAAAATATACAAGGCACTGACAGAAATTTACAAGAAAAAAACATCTAATCCCATCAAAAAATGGGGAGAAGAAATGAACAGACACTTTGACAAATAAGAAATACAAATGGCCAAAAGACACATGAAGAAATGCTCCACACCACTAATCATCAGGGAGATGCAAATCAAAGCAACAATGAGATACCACCTCACACCACAGAGAATGGCACACATCACAAAGAATGAGAACAAGCAGTGCTGGCGGGAATGTGGAGAGAAAGGAACCCTTATCCACTGCTGGTGGGAATGCCGTCTAGTTCAACCTTTATGGAAAGCAATATGGAGATTCCTCCAAAAACTGGAAATCGAGCTCCCATACGACCCAGCTATACCACTCCTAGGAATATACCCTAAGAACACAAAAATACTATACAAAAATCCCTTCCTTACACCTATATTCATTTCAGCACTATTTACCATAGCAAGATTCTGGAAACAACCAAGATGCCCTTCAACAGACGAATGGCTAAAGAAACTGTGGTACATATACCCAATGGAATATTATGCAGCTGTCAGGAGAGATGAAGTCATGAAATTTTCCTCTACATGGATGTACACAGAATCTATTATGCTGAGTGAAATAAGTCAGAGAGAGAGAAAAACACAGAATGGTCTCACTCATCTATGGGTTTTAAGAAAAATGAAAGACATTCTTGCAATAATAAATTTCAGACACAAAAGAGAAAAGAGCTGGAAGTTCCAGCTCACCTCAGGAAGCTCACCACAAAGAGTGATGAGTTTAGTTAGAGAAATAACTACATTTTGAACTGCCCTAATATTGAGAATGTATGAGGGAAATGTAGAACCTGTTTAGAGTACAGGCGGGGGTTGGGTGGGGAGGAGGGAGATTTGGGACTTGGGTGATGGGAATGTTGCACTGGTGATGGGTGGTGTTCCTTTTATGACTGAAACCCAAACACAATCATATATGTAATCAAGGTGTATAAATAAAAAAAATAAAAATAAAAGAAACTCCCAGGAGGATGAGGTGAATTTTATCACTCGGAAATGAGTTACTACCATTGATTATCCAAAACACTGATAAGATGAAAATCTTCCCAAATTCCTTCTAAGAAATAAAGTCAGAGAATCGGGGCCAGAAAAGTAGGATAACGGGGGCGCAGATAGCACTGCCATAGAGCATTTGTCTTGCACAAGGCTGACATGAGACAGAACCAGGTTTGATTCCTGGCATCCCATATGGTCCACGGAGCCTGCCAGGAGTGATTTTTGAGCACAGAGCCAGGCGTAATCCGTGACTGCTGCACGTGTGGCCAAAAGCGAGCGAACTAACTAAGTAAATAATGAGTGAATGAATGAATAGAGACTGAAAAAAATATTCCACTATAGAAGCGCTTGACCTTGGAATCAGAATCATATCTCCTATTGAGCCCATATCCCTGCAGATCGTGGCATCTCCCTATTATCCCAGGTTGTAGCCTACAGCAGCAGCCCAGGGCCAGAAGAGCTCTCAGCTACTGCCTGCAGATGTTCGTAGGTCTCCAGCATCACATCTCTATGCAAGTTTCTCTGAGAGAGGTCCAGGGGCATCCAGTCCTCTGGTTTGAAGGTTATAGACAAATCAGGGTAGGTTACCAAACCCTAAACACACAAAGGAGGGATTCAGGACACTCTGATCTTCACCCAGGGCCCTACGGGGGAGATCAAGGTCTCCTTCCCCAACATGGTTTTACATCACCAGGAACTCAACCCTGGACCTTGGCATCCAATACAGTTTCAGACAGGCAGGAACACTTAGTCAGGAGGTCTGAGCAACACCTGCCTAGCCACCCAAATGAACACAAGACAGCAAAAAGGAACAAAAGTGTTGGCACAGGCCATACTGCGTGGCATGCTAGCCTAGGAAGGAGCACGGTTCGATGCCATGGCGTCCCATATGGTCCCCCAAGCCAGGAACGATTTCTGAGAGCACAGCCAGGAGTAAGCCCTGAGCCTCACCAGGTGTGACCCAAAAACCAAAACCAAAAAAACGAAGTGTTGTCAAACTGCATAGACCAGGGCCCCCACCGCACCCATCCTCAGATTCCTTGCTAAAACATCTCTGCCTCCCCCACCATGTCCTGGGCTGGCTGTACTCCTTCCCCCTGTCCTTTTCCTTTTGAGAACCCTCACTGCCCTCTTACCTGGGGACAGGACGTCGGATGGTGAGACTCCATCTTCTCCAGCCCGATGTTTCCTCAAGGTCAAGGTCGACAGCAGAAAGTCCTGGAGAAAAGTCACAGCCATGAGCACCCAAGATGAGCACAGCCCCTGCCCAGCTGCTTCCTTCCTGGCTGGCCTTGCGCACATCTGAACCACCCATTCATTCTAGCGCCTGCCTGCCTCCTTCCTGCACTGGGGACACATGGAAAGCGTGCTGCCCAGCGAAATCGTCCTAATAGCCACAGCACTCCCTAAGGACCATGCTGGGACCTGTGCCTCCCACTGCAGCTCTAGACTGGAATCAACGTTGACAATCAGTAGATCTTTGGGGGACGAGACAGGAGTCCAGAGGGGAGGGCGTTTGGCCTGCAGGCAGCTGAGCCCAGCTGGGATGGAGGACCGATGTGCCCCTGGCTTACTCGTGTGGGCCAACACTCCCTTGCCAAAAGAACTGGTTTGCACAGAACTTCCAACTTTTAACAAACCTCTTTCTTTCCCAACACACCAAAAGTTTTCCTCTGGTCACCCCCACCCCGTCCCTTCATGGAAGAGCCATGGAGAGCGAGAACGGGTGGTGCTCTGCGAATGAACGGCGGAACGGGTGGGCTCTGGGAACGAATGACTCAAGAAGAAATCCACTCTCTGGGGAAAGCAACTTTGACGCCACGGCCGCCATCTTGGGCCGCCTAATGAACGGGGGAGTGGGGAAAGGGTGGGCTCTGGGAACGAATGACCCAAGAAGAAATCCACTCTCTGAGGAAAGCTACCTTGACGCCAGGGCCGCCATCTTGGGCCGCCTACATCTTGCGTCTTGCATCGACTCCTAGTGCAGTGGGCTGCTCTCGCCTTGCACGGTGGGGTTCCCTGGACTGGGGGAGTGAGCACCGAGTGCTTAGCGAATGCCCTGAGCCCACCTGGGGTGGGGAGGCGGAAACCTGTCGAACTACGGGAACCCCCCAGATTCCCAGGCGAGCGAGAGCACCCACCGAGGGCAGAGTCTGGGACAGGCCTGCAGCTCCCCGCCCTGACTCTGGGCGCCCCACCCGCACTCACCTGGCTGAAACCCAGCACACACTCCACTCTGGGGCACTCCAAGCACGGGCAGACGGGTGGAAAGCACCGACAGGCAGGTGGACGAGCAGACGAATCCGTCCACCCAGACGTCGCCCACAGGAAACTGCCGGATGGGAGAGCCAAAATGGCGGCAACGTCACGTGGCAGGACGCCCAACGACTTCCGCCAGGCAGCGTTCTTAAAGGGCCAGGCTCCGCCGAGCCACCGCCCACTTCCTGGCCCCACGGTCCATTTTCCTCCTGGACTTGAGCTAGATGCCAACTCGGTCTATTCCAAGGCCGAAACCGAAGAACCATTTTCAAAGGAACAGTCGCACCCAGCGTTGGGGCTTGGTGAGAGCAGAACTCACTTGGACACCCGGCAAAGGTCACATCCAAATAAGAGAACATACCTTGAGATCAGACCTGAAATTTCACGTAAGGTGTGCAGAATGAAACCTAGGGAATTGTCCGTGATAGTGAGGCTAAAGAAATCTCCGAGGATGAAATCCTACCGACCAAGCAAGTAGAAAGAAAGGCAGATAAACTAATGGGTAGGCAGCAAATCAAAAAGCTTCCACACTCAAAAGAAATGAGGAACAGTAGACATAGATTCCCCATAAAATGGGGCAAACTATTGACCCAACACACATCTTAGGAGGGGTATCTAAGCTATATACATTATATATATATAAGATATATATAAGATATATATATATATATATATATATATATATACCTAAGATATATATAACTGCAGTCCCAATAGAACTGTGCAGAAGAGATCAATAGAGATGTACCTAAGTATAAATACAGGTGGCCAAAGGCACTTTAAAATGCTCCCCATCATTAATCCGATAAAGAAGCCAATCAAAACGCCAACGTGACATATCCTCACACTGCAGACAATGGCACGCCTCAAGAACAAGAACAGCTAATGCTGACCACGATGCAGGATATAGAGGCTCACGTTCACTCTTGATGGGAATCTCAATTGGTCCAGCACTTTTGGAAAGCCATTTGAGCATTTAAAAATCTAAAAGATGAGCTCCTTCCTATAGGACCCATAAATACTGTTTCTAGTAGATACATGATGCTAAAAAGGATCCAGCACTCTTGTGTTCATTGCCATGCTATTCACAACAGCCAGAATATTAAAGCAACCCAAATACCTGTGAACACGCCAGTGGCTAAAGAAACTGGTACACCTAGACGACAGAATACTATGCAGCTCTTAGGAAAACCGAACTCATGAAATTTGTTTATGCATGGATGGATATGGAGAGTATTGTGCTGAGTGAAATGAGATGCAGGCAGACAGGTAGACAGAATAATCGCATTCGTTTATGGAATATAATAAAAATAGTATATTGATAATTCCCAAAAGGAAAGAAGGAAAGGGAGATGAGTTCCAGGAAGGAGGTAATACTAAAGGCAGTGGAAAAGGACATGGTTTCATTGATGTACGTAAAGAGGCTGCAGAGGTAGTTCTCTGCTACCATGGAATGTTGCCCCTGGAATTTGCCCAGTTGTCAAAAGCCTTTTGAAAGTCTATATAAAGCAGACATGCTGGTTCTTCTTTTTAACCAGGAGTCTATTTACCCTCTTAGAGAACTCTGTGGATGAATGATGTAAAGTCAACGCAAAGTATGACATTAACTCGGTCATGAAACCAGTCTTATTTGAACTACCAAAAGGGAATAACTTCTTTGCTTATAGCTTAAACGTCATCAAGCAAATATTTACTATTTTATGCCAAACAATGGCTCTATTACAAGATATTGGAACATTTGATAGTATTTCAACATGGATTATGTCTACCTACAGGTTTCACTTTTAAATGTAAACTAATATATCAGGTAGTTTAATATGCTATCATTATTTGGGGAGTACGCATTGTTTTTCTCAGGGCTTACACTTGGCTCTGTTCTCGGGGTCACTCACCCATAACAGCACTTGGGGCTTCTGGTGAGGTTCTGGGGATCAAACTGCAAGGCCTGAGGGAGGTCACAATTTTGGAGAACCATGAAAAGGATTAATCCAGACAGAGAAGGGGAAAGGTAGTTAAGATGCAATGCTCTGAATCAGGAGGTTTTGTACTTAATTTTCATGTTAACTCATAACCTAGATAATGCTATTTTCCCTTAGCAGATGTGGAGAAACAGGAAACCTCAAACTAGTCAATGTTTTGTCAGTGTTAGAGTTGTTAGACTAACATTACACAGCTTGTCGATGACAGACTTTGAACTCTATGCTCTCTGGATCCATTATATCAAGCTGCCTTCAAGTGGTAGAAGGAATCAAGGTAAAAGCCAACATTTATTTTAATTTTTTATTTTAAAAGTAAAGATAAAAAAAGACATGTATCTACTCATTAGGTCTGCGTACCACCGAAAGCCAGGTAAATTTTTTGTAAATCAAACAATGTATACTGATAACACTTCTGTTAACAAGACAGATATTTCTACTTTGTATAGAAACAACTGTGAGCTTTCTTTTCACATCATAGAAAAAAACTGACTGGCAAAATTCACCCTTTATACCCTTGATTTTACACAGTAAATATCAGAATGCTGTTCTTCCCCCCAAAAAATAATGCAAAAGTTTTCTAGAGATTAACGGAATTTGGGTAGCAGTATCTGTCTTCATCTATGACTATGACTACCTGACTTTAAAGCAATTGAGGAATGAATTTCTCCTCATAGACTTGTTTCTAAACTGGAAGTTGTTCAGTGTCTGCCTTCACTAACAATAACCTTCAGTTAACCGAGCTTTCATTGATCAAACTAACTGAGAAACCAGGGATTGGGAATGTTTAACAACCTTGACAATCTTTTGTAAAATGACTGGAAAATTTTTGAGAAGACTCACATGCCCTTACATTGACCAAAGGTCCCAGCTTGCTGATGCAATTCCTACTACTTGATTTTCATATAGTAACTCCCTTGAAAGTACCATGTTTTCTCTATTTAATAACTATTTAAAATTCTTTGATAAGTTTACTTCAATATAATTAAATGGGCAAAGGATAGATAGATGATACAAACTGCATTTATTTATAAACCTGCATATGTTAATATATGCAAATATAAATGCAAAAGTAATTAGAATTGGGATAGCAGCTTCATTGCTAAAAATTATCCCAAAACATAGTCCATGATAGAAGTTTCCATCAGTTTTGGCAAAGACAAACAGAAAATTCTCTTTCCTTCTTTGAACAACAAAAATATATTTGGCCCAATGACTAGCAAAGCTGTTTGTGAAATGAAAATGATGGAATCTTGCCCACTTTGTAAGTGGCAGTAAACATAGTAAATTTGAGGAGGCAAAAAATATAGTGACATCGTATCAAAAACACAGATCCTTACAATGTAAGAACTTTCATGGATATCTCCTTAATAATGGTACAAAACTTCAGGAATGGAAGACCAATAATTTCTGAAATTCTAATGCCCAATTTATATAATATGTATGTATTCACTATATTCCAATTTATAATTTAGCAGTAATATAGTCTGTACATGAATTTTGTATGATAGTAGACAATATTCTCATATAAGAGAAAAGAAAATTGTAAAAATATGAAGTGACAGTTGGTGATTATTTCACATGTTTATGTATATAAGAGCTTATCAAACAAAATATATTGTTACGTATCTTAAATTTGTACAATTATTATATTACAATTATTCCTTGATAAGCTGGCAAAGCACAACATTGGAATGGTGTTAGTGTATGCATCTCAAACTCCAAAAATTCCTACTTTCTCAATTTCTTATAAAAATGAATTTTTAACCCTATGCCCTCCTTTCTGTTTTATTATGTATAATTTGATGCAGAAACATCTCCATAGCACCCCAGGCTATTATAGTAGCTATTAAATTATCTGCTTCTAATTGTTATCAATATCATTCATGCATAGCATTTCAAAATTGAAACACCTTTTCTTCTTCCCGTTTGTTTTCATTCAGTTAAAATAGATTTATTTGAAGCTACACTCATACCCCACAGTTTCAAACCATGCCAACTCCATCGCTTCACCACAAATCTCTGCAGAGAAGCCAAACTAAGAAAAAAATTAAGGTACACCAGTTTTCAGGCTGAGAACTCTGGGGTCTCTTAGAATGAGAGGGGCCTCCCTTCATCGCTCTGTGCTGTTGTAAACCCCAGTAGCTAAACCCACATGCCAGGCGAGCTAAACTGCAGAAACTCATTGGTCCAGTTCTATGGATCCTGAAGTGCATGGCTGCCTACACAGCTGTGTGACACCTCCAAATCCTATGTGATACTGAGAGTTCTGTAGCAGCACACCAAGTTAGATGGGAAAATAACATAGATGCTAAGGAAGTCCAGTAAACAAAAGCAGTAACACAGAAGGCTCAACTAGCAACAATTTGGTAAAGACTCAGATATGACTGTAATAGCCCCATTGCAAAACATAATGTTTTTCATTAATTTTCTTTTACTAAATGTTTTTTGATTAGCCATTTTCTTGCAACACGCAATATAAAATAAAATATTTTGTTCCTGCTGTGGGTGCAAGTTCAAGGGAGAGGGGTGGGGAAACTGGGGACAATGGTAGAGAGACAATTACACTGGTAGTGGTATTAATGTTGGAACACTGAGTGCCTGAAACAAAGGTATTGTGAACACTTTTGTAAATCATGGTGCTTAAATAAAAATTTAAAAGAAAAATAGATTGATTATGTTCCGAATTAGGTAGCTATCATGTGCCTATTGTTCAAATGTGCAAAATGAAATCACTGGAAGACACTAAGATATCCCCTGGAATGTAACTACTCTGGGATAACAATCATCTTTAATAAGTATTTTATTATCCTTTCGTTCTTCTTATATCTTTTAATACACATTTGAAAATTTTTTGTTTGGGGGTCACACCCGGCAGTGCTCAGGAGTTTCTCCTGGCTTGACGCTCAGAAATCACTCCTGGCAGGCTCACCGGACCATATGGGATGCTGGGATTAGAACCGTTGACCTTCTGCATGAAAGGCAAACGCTTTACCTCCATGCTATCTCTCTGGCCCCCACATTTGCAATTTTTATGCTTGAGATCAAACCTAGAACATTTATATGGGAGATATATGCTTTTAAACTGGGCCACATGTGAAATTTTTATCTTTAAAATTATATTTTTGTAACATGGCTACAGTAGCGGTAACTTTTGTAGTTTTGCTTTACAAAACTTTCATTAGTGTCATAGTACTCAACACCCTTATCCACTTATCTCTGTCCTTAGTTCAGTGCTAGCCAATTCTTCAATACACCTCACCCACAACTTATTAATAATTTAAGTTTCCTGCCTAAAAGTTTGTCATCATCACTTCTGTCCATTTCTTTGTCTTATTTCTCTATGTATCACAGATGCCTGTGGTCATCTGTTATTTGCCCATCTTTATATTATTTCACTTAGCCTGTACCACTCCAGTTCCAGCCAACTTGCAACAATTGACATGATTTTCTCTTTCCTTCAATCTGCATAATATTGTTATATATACATATATGCATATACTGCCCAACTTCTTTTTATTTAAGGAAAATTCATCACATAATTGACATAGATGATCACAATACTTTCATTTCCAGATCAATGAAAGCAAAGTTATTGAGAAAAATAGAAAGAAAATAATAAAATGGAAGAGAAAAAGAAAGAATAAAAGTACAATAGCAAGCACATTTGTGAAAATTATTGTCTCTCCAATAAAGTCATTAATACATGACAAAATGTTCAGTAAGCTCTTGTTGTTAGCTTTCAGATCTGTTAAATTAGAATTGGTGTGTTCCTATATGGGTGACAGCATCAAACAAATGAAGTTGTCCAGAAGTTTAATGCCCTATGACTGATACTATGACTTTTATGAGCTTGAGTTTAGCTTCCAGGCTTCCTGGAAGAAGGACGATATGGGTGAAAGGTGCCCAAACCTGCTCCCAAAATCCCTAGTGCTGTCAGCCTATAAACGTTGTAATCTGAAGTATGGTGAGATAGGTGTCATAGAAGGGAATACTTGAGGGTCAGTTATGATTCAGGGCCATAAGTCAAACAGTGATTTCCGGTGATGGAGGCAGCAAGTATGGCTTCATTCTTGTGGGTCTTGGCCCACCTTATCCTCCTGAGATGGCCAGCTTTCTGCTGCACTGGCTGGTGTAGCCATAATTTTTCATGGCTTAGTTTACATCTTGTTTCAGAAAAGAGTGAGTCCTGTAGCACAATTTCTATCAGGTATCATTAGAAATTTGGTTTTCTATACCTTAGCTATGAATCTAATTTCTATATTGGACATATCATTTTAAATTGGTGATTTTGCATATGGGTCAATGACAAATCAATGCCCAAAAGTGGAATTACTGGGTTAAATGGAAGCCCCATTCTTACAGTTTTAAGAAATCTCCACAGTTTTCCACAGAGGCTGAACCAGAGGACATTTCCATCAATAGTGTTTGGTGTAGTGGCACTTTGTCACCACATTCCCACCGACACTGGTTCTTTCTAGTTTCTGTATATATCTACCTTTTTATTGAGGTACTGTGATTTACAGTACTTCTAATTTTTTTTCATGCATCCATCATTCCAATGCCACACCGATCACCATTATTGTCTGAAGTTCCTCTCTTAATCACCCCACTCTCCTAGGTAAGCTTAGTTCTATACACAAAATCTTGTTTCTGATCATTTTGGAAATTTTAATTTTCCTTGCTGCATTTATTTGTATTCAATATATGAAAGGTTTCTTATTTATTGCAGATAGTAATACCTAAAAACATATAGACGAATATAGCTAACCTCCTGAAATTCTACAAAGTTCTAAATCAATGACTGACAAGTTACTAGACTTTTTCAAGAATTTGTACATCTTTCAGTATTTTTGAAATATCCCATTCTTATTAGTGTGAGTTGATATATTATTTTATTTATTTGTACTTGCCTGATGATAGGTGATTATAAACACAATTTTGTGTGTTTACTTGCAATTCTTGATTATTTTTTACTAATTCCCTCACCGTACCTCCATGCCATAACCAATATTAACTATGTATCTTTTTCTTAAAATTTATAAAACCATTAAAATTTGCATATGTATATATAGCGATTTTTAAAATATTATCTATGTTTTAATTTAAATTAATTAATAAAGCGATTTTAATTGATCAGTGTTATATAGTTGGCTACATTTTTACTCCTCTATAAACATACATTACCACTCCACACCTACCACCATCTAATCGATCTCTCCTCAATCTCTCTGGTGACTTGAGATCTGCAAACAGAATACAGGGGGTTGTTTTATTTTTATGTGCTTCCTTGATTTATTTCTTTACAGATGAAAAAGGATTTTGTATAAGATTAATAAAACTATTTAAAACCCCTAAAAATCAAAACAAAGGAACCACATTTTTTTTTTTTGGTTTTTGGGCCACACCCATTTGAAGCTCAGGGGTTACTCCTGGCTATGCGCTCAGAAATCACCCCTGGCTTGGGGGGACCATATGGGACACCGGGGGATCGAACCGCGGTCCATCCGCTTGCAAGGCAGACACCTAACCTGTAGCGCCACCTTCCCGGCCCCAGGAACCACATTTTTAAAAGATGTAAAAATTTATGTAAAAATCTACAAATTTTTACTAAAATAAAAGAAGACATGAAGAAATACAATAAACTCTCCTGACAGTGGGTTGAAATTATTCTTTCAAAGTAATAGTCTTACTCAATTTATTTTACAGATTCAATAAGTCTTCATACATATCCCTGGACATTTTTAGATACACAACCCACATGATGTACAAATTTGCATGAAGTAACAAAACCTTTGGAATACTAGGAAGATTGAATATAGGAGGCTTTTCTCATCCCAACTTTATATTGTATTACAAAGGAATAATAATGAAAACAGTATAGTATTGGAATAAAGATAAACTCTTAAGCTTAGAGAATAGAACTGAGATTCCAGAGACAGATATTGCAGTAGATACTTAGGTAATCTTTGACAAAGGATCTAAGAGCATGACATGGAGAGAGAAGGAAAGTGTCCTTAATATATAATGTTGGAAAATTTGGTCAACCACATATAAAAATGATCTCGGATCTCTATTTTTCCTCCATGAAAAAAGTCATCTCAAAATGTACTTGATCTCAAACCTGAAACCATAAGCTACATAGAGAAAAATGTCGGAATAACTTTCCATGACACTGAAGCTAAAGATAACTTCAAAGATGAAATACCACAGAAAAAAACAAGTGGAATAATAGATAAACATATGGGCCTACATTAAACTAAGAAGCCGATGAAACTCAAAGTAAACCATGGCCAGGATATAAAGACTGCCGACAAATTGGGACAAACTATTAAAATAATACCAATTTGATAAGGAGAAAAAATCTAACCCTAACAAAAATGGAAAAAAGAAATGTACAGATATTTCCTCAAAGAAGAAATATAGATGGTCAATAGGCATGCAATAAAATGCTCCACATCATTAGTCATCAAGGATACGCAAGTTAAATATTAATGTGATATCTCACACTCCAGAGACTGGCACAAAATATGAAAAAAAAACAACCAATGTTGGCACAGATGCAGGGAGAAAGGAGCTCTGATTCATTGCTGATGGAAATAAAGATTGGTACAGTCTTTTTGGAAAGCAATATGGACATTCCTCAAAACACTAGAAATTGAAATCCCATATGAACAACATTACTGTTCTGACCCCCCAACAACAACAAAAATAATGTAGAAAAGCCCTCTGAACATTTATGTTAATTACAGAACTATTCACAGTAGCCAGAATATGGAAACAACCCAAGTGCCTGAGAACAGATGAGTGGATAAACAAACTGTGGTCCACCTACAGAATGACATTCTTTGAAGCTGTTGGAAAATGAATACATGAAGTTTGCTTATACATGGAGGGATAGAGAGAGTATTATACTGAATGAAATGAATCAGAGGAAGATGGCTACACATAGAATGATTGCACTCATTCGTGGGATATGTAAAAGAATAGTATGTTAATAAGATCCTGAGATTATAAAGATGAGGGGGCAGGAGGACCAGTCCATGGTAGAAACCTTCCCACAGATAGTGAGTGAGCACAGTTAGGATGGTGAAAGGACCACCATAACAATGATAGTTGAAAATGATCACTCTGGACAAGAACAGAATACTGAAAGGAGGTCAAATGATATGCACAATGCACCTTCAATATCAATATTGCAAACCACAGTGTCTAAAAGGAAGAATATAGCCAGACAGAAAGAGAAAAAAAGATATCTGCTATAGAGGCAGGTAGGGGATGGTTGAAGGGAGTGTGGGAGTGAAACTGATGACATTGGTAGTGAGAAATGTGCTTTGGTGAAGAGACAGTCAAGGAAATAGATGTAACGATAAACAAATGGCACTATATCCAAACATGAAAATTTTGTATCACAAAATAAATGATTGCCAAAATAAATGACAATCTAAACACTGGGAGACTGTATTGAACCACTGCCTATATGACAAAAGATTGATTTCTAAGACATATAATTTACTTGTATAACTTTTCAAGAAATAGAACAGCCCCATAGGAAAATGGGGGGTAGAAATGAATAAAGCAGTTCTCAAAAAAGATATTCAAATGGCCCAGTGTATATAAAAAAAGCTTTTCATCATGTATCATTAGGAAAATGCAAATCCAAATATCAATGAGCTATCACTTCATGCCAGTGAGATTGACACACATTACAAAGAATGAAAACAGCCAGTGGTGGCATGGATGTAGGGAAATTGGAACCCTTATCCATGGCTGGTAGAAGTGTTATCTGGTTATACTCTTTTTGAGAAAAGTACAGATACTTATCCCCAAGAGGAATAATTGCTATTTCATGTGATCAGAAACCCCACTATTTTGTATCTATCCCAAAGTCACAAAAACTGTATTTTTCTTCAGAAAAGACTCTTGCACTCCTATGTTTTTGTGATCACTACTCGCAATAACCAAAAAAATCTGGAAACAACCCAAATATTTAAGAAAATATAACTGGATCCTAAAAAACCATGGTATACACAATGGAGTACTGTAAGAAAATATGAAATTATGCAATCTGCCACTTCATGGATGGAACTGGAAAGTATCATGCTCAATGAAGTCAGCCAGTAGATAAACAGAGATTGTACTCTCTTGTGTGGTATACAGGAGCCTATAGTAAGGAAACAATTGTTTAAAAAGCAACAAACTACCCTAGTCTACAGAATAGGCCATAACAAGCCAGTGAAATGTTGGGAGTGAGGTGAGAGTTGTGAGGACTTCTGAGATAATATTGGAGGAAAATGGGCAGTCCGTTGGCAAGTGTTTTTGAACTGTCATCTGCAGAGAACATTTTCCAATATTTGAAAATATGGTAACAAAATGACCAGTATTAAAAATAGTGAATCCTGGTGTCTAAAATACAATAAAATAAAATACATAAAAATTAACTGAAGTGCAGTTAAGTGACCAGCAGTCAGTTGGACACAGATGAAAATGGAGAGGAGCAGACAGTGTGAGAAAGTGAGGTGTTGAAACACTATGGACATGAACTCCTACCATTATGAAGATTTTAAATAATGGGCCTCAAATAATTTTAGTGAAGGTTAAATATTTTTATATATGTGTTACCAAATTTAGCTTAAAGTTAAGTTCATTTTTAGAACATTTCTGTTATATAGAATTTTAGGGTTTGAAAATAACAGTTGCAAATTCAAAGTACTTAAAAAGAAAAAGTATGGTCTCTCTCCCTACCTTCTAGGTAAGTATCTTTATTAGCTAGTTATCTTTTCATTGTATCTTTTTTGAAATAAAGGCAAAGTGGAAAGACTTGGTTTCCCTTAAGGGAAAGGAAAATAGTGACATGTAACAAGCATTGTTTAGCCCTTTATTTTCTCTCTTACATTAAAGCTTAGAGTCTACCATGTCAGTGTATCAAAGTCCGCATTCTTTCATCTTTGGAGCCCCTTTTTAGTAATCATTTTGTGGTTTTGAAATTATTTATTCAAGACATCCCCAATAGATTAATATTTGGCTTATTTTCATACCTTTGTTGCAACAATAGTGTTGCATGAGCAACAACATTTGTCGTTTTGTGTGCGACCATTATTGTTCATTTCTAATGCTTATACAGTTTGTTTCATGTCAAAAGTTTTTTTAATTTCAATACATTAAAAAGCTACTACAGGGTAATAAAGTGAATTCCATTCATTTAATTTTGATGTTTCTTTATTTAAGCACCACTGAATAATATTTTAAATTCAAATTAATTTTTGTTCTTTCCCTTCCCTGAATTGTTGGAATGATGAGGGTGGCATACAGACTTGGTTGTGGTGCTGGCATATTTGACTATGTCATGCTCCTGCAGATGTGTGTGTGCCCGTGTGCTTACTAGGTGGTGTCTTTGGAGTGTTTGCATATTCTGGTTGTAAAGTTCACCTGGAGTTGTGCTCCTGTTTCCATTGTTCACATCTTGTTAGTTTGGTTGCTTGCAGGACTGATTCCCGCACAGATATCTGCAAAAAAACTTAGAGTCACAAGATATTTCTTGTGGTGTCCGGGATCACAGAAAGTAGAATTTTCAAAAACAGCAGAGCAGGACCATGTTAGACACTGGAGATTCAGCTCTTGGCTTCACATTTTACAAGATGGGAGCTTTAGCCATCTCCTGACTGTTATGGATATACATGGTGGGCATGCAAGAATTGAGCCTAGGAACTTAGACATGTGAGGTATGTCCTTTATAGTTGAGATATATTCATGGTCCCTTCATGCTATAATTTTTTATGTGCACTTCATTTGAGAAATACTGCTATCCAGTAATAAGAAATCTTTGCTAATCTAATGTTTATAAATGCTATCAAAGGAGAAATCCTGAAGACAGCAGATATATTCAAAGTTCTAAGTCATTTAGAGCTCATTTCTCTCTAAATTTCCTAAATGGATCATACTTATTTCATTCTCCAGACTTCCACCCTTCTAAAATCCTACACTTGGCCTCCTTCATAAATTCTCAACTGAACACTTTCTATCTTGATGTATTTCTCCTTTGACCTTCAAAAGTATATTTAGAAATTCTAATTTTATGGTTTGACTATTCATTAGGTCTTTTCAAGGATACTTATCTTCCACTTGTAATTAGGGTAGAATGCTGTGACATGGAGGAATTATCTTGATTTTGTTCTAGCCTAAACCTTTATGGGCAACATTTTTCTGAAATACTTTTTGTAAGGACCTGGGCTCAGTCTCTTTCTCTAAATTCTCTCTTCAAATATTTTCCCAAATGTTTTCATCTTCTCCTAATCTCTTCTTTCACTTCCTCTTAGAAAGAGAGAACAAATGAGCCGGAAGCCTTTCTTAAGTGAGAACATAAACTCAGGCATTTTCTCTAACTTAAAAGAAACATCAGAAGAGTTATTTTCCAGGGTATTCTTCTTGTAGAGTGAAAATCCTCCCCTTATGTATCTTTCTTTTTTTCAGTAACTTTTACCAGATAGTACTTAAAGTTATATTTGTTTTATTCAGTATTTATTTCCTTATTCAACAAATATTTTTGAGGGTTTTCCACATGCTGCACACCAGGTGGTTATCATTGATGTGGATGGGGTTTATTTTGGTTATTGTTTTGTTTTTAATCACAACTTTGGTCCAAAAATATCTGTTTTCCAATGTGAATGATTGGTGGAAGTAGAAAGCCTGCCTAGAGTACAGGCAGTGGGGCAGTGGGGTGGAGGGAGATTTGGGACATTGGTGATGGGAATGTTGCACCGGTGAAGGGGTATGTTCTTTACATGACTGAAACCCAACTACAATTATATTTGTAATCAAGGTGTTTAAATAAAGATATTAATAAAAATTGTTTTTTTGAACTTCTCATTATAAAGAGGAACAATTACCAGAACAGAAACTTTTGAATAACAAATGTAAACACTTTTCCTGACTCAATAAGTAAGTAAGGAGCCAGAGTGATAGCACAGCTTTTGTCTTGCATGCTACTGACCCTGGACAGACCTGGGATTGATTCTCAAAATCCCATATGGTTGTCTGAGTCTGCCAGGAGTGATTTCTGAGCAAAGAGCCAGAAATATTTGCAGAGTGCTGCCGAGTGTGGCCTAAGCCCCCAAAGAAATTAAATTAATTATTATCCTTAATTAGGTAGTAAGTTATTCTCTTACCTTTTGCAATAAAGAACAAAAAGTGAAATGCATAAAAAGACTAACTAATAATTGCCTCTCTTTTTGTCTGTTTTGCTAAGCATATATATTAAAAAGAGGTAGCTGCCACAGGGGAAAAAACTAGAATTTCAGGACAAAAAATGAACCTAATTGGAACAGAAATCTTAATAGTAAATTTGTAATGCAGGAAGGCCTTTGAAATTGTTGATAAATTTAGAGTCATTGAACATTCTTGTCTAATTCTATATAAACATATCCCTGAAGTGAATTTGACCTAACAAAAGCATTATTGTTTGAACTAGAAAAGTGGTGTGCCATTCTGCAAAAGTTGTTGATGAAGTATAAATGGCTTTGGTTATATTTTTATTGGACATATGATGAAAGAGACATCAAGTTATTGACTTAGTCCTATTAACTTGACTCAGTAAAACAGACCAGACTATAGAACAGAATTTTGAGACCTATAGACAGTCAAGTATAATCATATAGGATAGACGAACTGTTTTGTGATATTCAATAGCTGAGTTTCACTCTGACTCACAAGTCTAATAATGCAGTAAGACTGTCCTTAAAATATGCACAAATTTTAACCTACTCCCAGGTTGGGTTTATCTCCAATTCACATGATTCTGGAATGAATTAACACTTGGCAAAAATGGTACCAAAACACGAAGAATGCCAGAAACCCAAGTATAGGGGTTAAGACACTTGCTTTGTGTGCAGACAATTATAGTTCAATCATCAGCACCACTATGGTCTCCTGAGAACAGAGTCAGGAGTAACCCAAGAGCAGCACCATAAAAGAAAAAGAAGAAATCCGATCAACCACTACCCAAAATAGCACTTAATAAATTTCTATGAATATGTTCAGCTACTTGTACTATTTTGCTTTATTTTTTAAATAATATCTGTAGTTAAGCACCATGATTACAAAAACGTTTGTAGTTGAGTTTTTCTTCACTCCCACCGTGTCTTTTTTTTTGTTGTTACCATGACCAGAAGTCACACACACACTTGATTGTAATGAACTAGAGATCATACATTTTACTGTGGTGGTAGAGGTGTCATATGATAGTGTTACTGAAATCACTAAATATATAATCCCCAAGTATTGAAGTTTGTTTTTATTCTGACAGGGGAGATGTTCTACCACCAAGCCCCAGATACCTGGGCTCTTGACAGTTAGTGATACCTTCCTGCACCACACATTTCAATTCATACAGCATACTAATGCAAACTTGAGTAATCTAGAATGATTCATTTAGCTCATAGAGCTTCTATTCATTTTCTGTATCTTTTGAACTATAGACCAACATTGGATGAGCCAGATCAGAGATTCTCAATTTTAATAACATTTTGTCTATTTTAAATGAAAAGCTTTTCATCATCGGTAGAGTCACAGGGCGCATTTTTCTTTGTTTTGGCACTAAAACTATTTTTTGTGTAACACTGTAATGAAATTCATAGGGATTAAAGCATACATCTTGCAAGTGGCCAACCAAGGTTCTATGACCATAATGATA
Organism: Suncus etruscus; assembly: GCF_024139225.1. Lineage (NCBI taxonomy): Eukaryota > Metazoa > Chordata > Mammalia > Eulipotyphla > Soricidae > Suncus > Suncus etruscus. Next base: position 119,594,388 of record NC_064868.1, read on the forward strand.
TGGTCCCCCAAGCATGTAAGGGCCCAACCAGCACTGTACCTTCAAGTTCTTGCATTGAGCAGCCATACAGTTGGTCAAGAATCACTGTGAGGTGTGGTGATATGCCTCCCAAGAACTGTTTAAGATACCTCCAAGAAAATAGAAGAAAATAAGGGTTTGTTTTAAAAAGACATTATGCCCAATTATATATAGCTATAAGTAGTCTCATATTATTCTCTCTAATCCTAATCTAATTATCCTATGATATGAGAAATCTAAATCTAGGGCCAGAGTGGTGACAAAAGCGGTAGTGTGTTTGCCTTGCACACGCTAACCTAGGATGGACTGCGGTTCGTTCCCTAGAAGTTCCATATGGTCCCTCAAGCCAGGATCGATTTTTGAGCGCATAGCCAGGAGTTACTCCTGAGCATCACCGGGTGTGCCCCCCAAACAAATAAACAAACAAACAAAAATCTAAATCTAAAAATGAGAATATTCAGTTCTGTGAGTTAGGTCAAACCGTAGATAATCTGCCTAGTTAGAAGGAATGTCACAAGAAGAAAGTGGAGAAGAAAGTGTACTTAGATTTTGGGGAATAGAAAATCATATATATTATGTAATATATATGTATATGATATATATACTATATATAATTATATATGATTATATACAATAATCCATTCATTTCCATTTCTGCCTTCAAATACAGTTTGTCTTTGTTGAATTTTAACCTGGTTGATCCAAAAAACATGACAAGGAATTATTGAATGAAAATCTGGCTGGGTGAAGTATTCATGGTGAGGCCTTAATTTCCTTGTGTTTTTTCTTTATTAAATTTCACCACTGCCTTTGGCTTCTGAGAGTAGCATGTTTTAAATTTGCTGTGAATCTTAAGGCTGCTTCTCTGTGTGCTTTTCATCATTGTGACTAGGATGTGTTTTGGAGTACTTTAATTTGGGTCTCTTTAGGCTGGTACTCTTTGGGCATCAGAATGTGGGTGCATGCATGCTTCAAGTCTGGAAACTTCTCATTACTAATGGCTTTGACTGTTGCTTCTTCATTGGGGTTTTCTTTCTGTCTCTCTGGGATCCCAAAGATTCTTATGTTGTTCCTATTGAATTTATCCCAATGGTCTATTATCTGTTCATATGTTCTGAAGATATTTCCGTCTTCTGTTTGTTTATCTTAAGGCTATTTTCCCATTTCTTCAGTTGTATGGAGGTGTTATGCATCTTATCTTCTAGCTCACTGATTCTGTCCTTAGCGCTGTTACTCTGATGGTGAGGCCTTCCACTGAGTTTTTTCACTTCACCTAACAAGTTTTTCATTTCTGTCATATCTGTTTGATATTTTCTCAATTCTACTCTCATATCTTCTTGAGTTTTATTGGCTGTCTGTACCCTGGTTATTTTGAGTCCTTCAAACAGTCTATACATGCTCTATCTAAAATCCTTACCATAGAAATAATCTATGTTGATGATGTTTGATGGTTCGTCATCTTCATTCACTAGATTTGGTGGTGTTCTGCGTTGCTTTCCCATTGTGACCATTTCAGTGTGTGGTGGTGTTTCTTTGTATGTGTTGTGCTGGTGCTCCTTGACTAGAAGAACTGTGAGGCCCATGAGCAAGGTGATCGTCATGTTCATCTCTAGATGTGTAGGATGATTTCTAAATAAACTCTTTGATTGCAAAGACTGCCCACAGATGCTGGTCTTTGATCTATCTGCCTGTGTGGGTGTAGGAACCTTTGTAGAAAATGCACGCTCATTCCTGAGGAGGCCTTACTTGAGTTGTCAGAGAAGGGGCAATGACTGGTGAAAGGAAGCGCACAAGTAGAGTGGCTCCCAGACTTAAGTGCTGAGGCTGGCCAGCTGGATGTCTGTAGCTATCTTACAGTGGTGTATCTTCTGCCTGATCTCAGGTTCCTGCCTAGCTTAGCTGCACTTCCTCAATGGCTCAGCTGTACTCTAATGTGTGTGCTTTGTAAACTTGGCCTTGGGATTGGGCTACTTACCTCTCTAAAGCTCCAGCTGCACTCCCTCTGTGCCTCAGCTGCAATGCCAAATGTCTACAATCTGTGAGACCTGCGAGTTTGGGCTAGCAATAGACCCACGTGGCTCTCCAGGGCTATACAGTCTGTCAAGAAAAAGTCAGAACAATGTTATGGTGCCACTTATTCTTCACTACCACCCTCTCCAGCAATTGCCCTAGGAGCAATACAAGGGACCATCTGGTCTCCACCTCAGACCTTGAGACCTCATTGAAGATATTGTGTCCTTCCCACCTTCACCAATTTCTTTTTAGAGGCACCCATGACCCATTAATGTCAAATGTGCTCAGTCTCCAACAACCTCTGCCATTTCTGGAAAGAAGGTTTGGTCCACAGAGATCTGTGTCAGTCTGATCTGCAGAAACCTTCAAGTCAGCCAGAGCAGGAAGATAGCAGAGAATCAATAGTATATTGTGGAGTGGGGAAGAGCAGAAACATCAACTGAATTATAAAGCATAGACTTGATAGGTTATAAGAAACATTAAACTAAACAGCCTGAACAGTCCATTTACTGAAAAGACATTTAATTATTTCAGAGAGAACAAGTTAGAGACGAGATCCCATAAAAGAAACAAAGAGACACTAGCATTTGATTTTAATGTTTTTCTATTTTGCCACAGGCCACAATTTAATTAAAATTCTGAATAGAAATTTGAAAACAACATATTCTCTTACATAACAGCCAGACAATAGAGATAAGGCATTGTAAAATATTGGCTTGGTATTTGGGACGTTTTAGCTAAGTGCCTAAAGCTAAGCAATGGTAACCAGCTGTCCCGAACCCATGGCCCCAATTCTGAGAGATGTTTGCAATTGCTAAAGTAGATGTTTTAAATCTGGGCCAAGTGCCCATGGTCATAAAAACTTTATTATTCATTTTAGAGAAAATACAAAGTTGATTGGAAAAACAGATATAATGAAGGAGACAAGTCAGAGTACTAGAAAGACATCATTTATTGAGCAATTGTTGATAAGAGAATAGGCACTGAATTCAGGTTTAGGAATTTGAGGTACTAGGCCTATTCTAATAGTTATAAGACCTTAAATACTGAAATAATTCACCAATTTGATACAATTAAATTCAAAATTTTCTTGTTAATTTTTCCAGAACTTCAACTTTGTCATCTGTGAAATGGATAGATGATCCTTTGGGATCATATAATAATTAATAATTATTAATAGCTAATAATCTAATCATCTAATCATCATCTAATAATTCAGTGGCTTCATTTATTTTTTGTTGGGGAGTTCTTTGGGACTATTGCTGCTGAAGTGCTCAAGGGTCACTTCTGGGAGTACTTGGGAGGCCATGTGGTGTTGATGATCAAGATTGCCATGGAGGTTCTACAGGCAATGCATGTTCTTGAGTGTGTTTAGCATTTCTTTGGCCTAAAATGGCATGTCCTAATATAGCATGACAAATATAATCTTAGAATAGAAAAGCCACAAAATCAAATAGTTTGGGAGAGAGAAATTTCTTCAAGGTTTATTAATTTCAAGTTTGTTATTAATTATTAACCAGAAGAGATTCATCAATTGATCATTTTAATAGCTACCAATTATAACCATTCCTAATCAATAGGGGCAAACTACATGTGTATGAACTAACATGACTTGCCAATAAGTATTTTAGCTTTCAGTTTTAATTGTTTCATTTTTCAACTTACCTTGTGAGAAAGTTCAAGACATTTTAATATAATTAAGAGGTAAAGTTACTTAATAAACTTATTAAATATGTCAATACTTAATATATTAATAGTTCATGTTAACTAAATATTAACATGTTAATCTTTAATATATCAAGCAATATATATGTAATATATTAATATATGAATATTAATAATACATTAATAAATTATATCAATAAAGTAATGTTTATTTAATCATTTTATTTTAATTTATTTCTTATATTTTCTTTATTTTATGTTTATTTATTATAAAATGTAAGTAATATATCATTATCATCATTTACTTTAATCAATATTTAAGTATTTTATAATGATTATTTATTAATAAATTAATAAATTATGTGAATAAATTAATATACAATTTATAATACTCCATTGCATTTGGCTTGCTTTTTCTCTATTAGTAAATTACCACCAAGAGAGATTTTTTCAAATGTCACCTATACACCAATTATACAAAATTCCTAAACATTTTGCAAAGATTATGTGTGCACATACCTTCACATAGATTATGTGCTTTTGTTTAATCTTAATGGCTATAAAAATGTCTAAAAAGATAGGTTTTTTTCATTCTCACCTTTCATTCATTTCTCTCTTTAGAGTTTAAAAGAGTTTCTCTCTTTGTGAGTTTAAAATATCTTATAGGACATTATATTTACTTTATATTATATTATTGTATAATATAAAATATAATATATTATATTATTTTATAATAGAAAACTTTTTATGACTTGTTAATATTCCAGTTCTAGCTAAAAAGTTCAAGAAATGAATCTGAATCAGGAAACTACCTCCCTTACCAGAAAAAATCATACAGTCTCTGAATTTGTCTGAAAAGTTTCTTAATGTAATTTTTCCTCTGGTTCTGGACTCTGTCCTTAACTCCCCTAATGGAACCAAGCTTACTAGCAATTGTTCAGGTTTGTCTTAGCTAGCACATCCCTCACTTGATTAAGCCTCTGTCTCAATTTGCTCATAATTCTATAAGAGAATACTATATTTTGTTGACTTATTTACAAAAGAAAGCTGTGTCTGATCTTTCTGGAGGATGGGAAGTGTAAGTTCAAGACACTGCTTTAATGTCTGGTGGTCTGCTTTTGGCTTATAGATTATCTGGCTATATAATAACAGACCAAAAGGCTGAGGGTAGCCTCTTTTTTATAATAACACTAACATCTTTTCTCAGGGCTTCCTTCTATGACCTAATTACTTGTCAAAACTAGCAATTCCAATACCATCACCCTAGGGTTGAAGATTGCAACACAAGCATTCATTCTATAGCAGATCCCCTCCAGTAGTTTTTCTCTTTCTTTTCACCCAGATCCAATCAAGCTTTCTAAATTGGCTGCCTCTGCTTCCTCACTCCCTATTCACTCCCCAGGATGGTGTCATTTAGCAATGACACTGTTTTCACTGAGGCCTCCAGTGATCTTCATATTGTCTGGCCATATATACTTTTCTTGTCCTCTGCCACTTGACAACATAAATGAATAACAGTGGGCCAGAGAGATAGCATGGAGGTAAGGCGTTTGCCTTGTATGCAGAAGGATGGTGGTTCGAATCCTGGCATCCCATATGGTCCCCAGAGCCTGCCAGGAGCGATTTCTGAGCTTAGAGCCAGGAGGAACCCCTGAGCGCTGCCAGGTGTGACCCCCCCAAAAAAACCCCCCAAAATTGAATAACAGTATCTTGAAAATATTTCCTCCTTTGGCTACTGGGAAAATATTTTTTCCTTTGCTCTTAATTTTTACTCTTACCTGGTGATTCTACGAGGGATTTTTTATTGTTATAATTTTTCAAGGTTCTACATCTGGTTGTCCTATAGGTATTTTACCAAGTCCCATTTGGCTCACTGCATTCCTTTGATTTCACCAATATTCTATTTACTTCTGCAGAGTAATTTATGAAAAACATAAGTTTGAGGGCCCAAGAGGTAATACAGTGATTATGATGCCTACCCTGAACACAGAAAATCCTTGAAACTTCTTATGGTCTACAAAACATTTCCAGGAATGTTCCCTGTGCACCAAGTAAACAGTAAGTAAGCCTTGAGCATTGCTCTATGGAGATACAACCTTCCCTCACTAAAAGTACAGTTTGATTACATTATTCAAAATTGGGTCATTCTCCTCCACTTACAGCATAAATTTAATTTTTTGTGACACATATAAGGCTCTTAATTATAGCTATATTTTAAACCAGTATTCAGATCTCTTAACTAATTTCTATTGGGATGGAAGGGAAGTTGGACCATACCTCAGAGTACTCAGTGACTATTCCTTAATGTACCTACGAATAATCACTCCTGGTGGTGCTAGAATGGTATCAGAGTCAGTAGAATGCAAGGAATGTCCCTTATTCTGTACTATTTATCTGACCCCTTAGCATACATTTGTTTTGGGGTCATACCTGGAGGTGCTTGCTATTAATTCTGTGCTCAGGGATAATTTCTGGCATGCTCAAGATCATTCCTTGCATGACCATATATAGTGTCCATGATTGAACCCAGTTTGGTTGCTTACTACATGTTGTACTATTTCTTGGTCTCTGCACATTAAGTTTTAATGATGTAACAACACTGATTTGCATGAGTTACCTCATATTATAAAGACATTCTTATGAATCAATGTTGCTACATCATAAACCAAGTCTTTCATCCTACTATTATTTCTTTTGTTTCAATGTAATAAAAGTTTCCTTTGAAAATGTCCTCTGATTTATATATTTCTTCCTCTAATCTCCTATTATGTCATATGCCAGGCTTTTTTTGGTGTTGACTTAATTAAACACTCTTTTTTCCTTATAGAGGTAAGTATGAGGCAGCATTTCCTATTAATTGAATGAACTTTAGAGCAAGATCCTTGTTTCCAATTTATGGATTAAAGATCTCTAATAAGACCTTTTATTCTCTTGAGCTGTAGAAGATGATAAGAGAACATTCTGACATAAGTAAGGCATGCTACTAACAGTCACATATTAAGTGGAGTTTTGCTAACAGTCTGTGAACTCAACAAATCTGAGGTCATTGTTAACCATTTAGCATAGTACTAACCCTTGGTCAGTGTGTTCCAACAGACACATTGATCAGGCTGTCCCGCTCTTTCATGTGTTATTGATGTTGTTCTAATTGTTATGAAATATGAGGGATAGTCAGGTAAAAATGCTATTTGTAGTCTAGGACAACAAAGTCTGGCTGGTCCAACTTTAAGTTGACCGTTTATAGAGGGCAGAGTTCTTCCAAATGTTTACCTCTAATTATCAAAAAATACTTAAAGTATGATGAAATAAAACTGACATTTACCTCATTGTGGTAGGGATAGAACTGACCTTATACCACAAAAATAATTTTGTAATTCTAAAATATTATATCTTGTATCTATTGCTAGAAATTATGGAACCCAAATCCTTACAATTTAGAGGTATTCACTCTAACACAGAGCTATAACACTAGTCCCAAAATATTTTAAATAGTTATCCTTTGGTCAATTAATTTTAATGGTTATATATAAAAGAGCAATTTTATTTAATTTTTTAAAATAATATCTTTATTTAATCACCATGATACAAACATGTTTGTAATTGGGTTTCAGTCATATATAAATCCCCCTTCACCAGTGCAGCATTCCCATCACCAATGTCCCCCCATCTCCCTTCAGCCCTAACCCCTGCCTGTATTCAAGACAGGTGTTCTACTTCTTTCACTCATTGACATTGTCACCATAGCTGTCAGTGTAGTTATTTCTCTACCTGCCCTCACCACTCTTTGTGGTGAGCTTCATATTGTGAGACTGTCCTTCCAGGCCTCATCTCTCTTGTCTCTGGATATTTATTTTTCTTAAAGCCCATAGATGAGTGAGACTGTTTTGTGTCTATCTCTCTCCCTCTGGCTTATTTCACTCAGCATAATAGTTTCCATATCCACCCATGTGTAGGAAAATTTCATGATTTCATCTATCTTGATGGTTGCATAATCTTCCATTCTGTATATGTACCAGTTTCTTTAGCCATTCCTCTGTTGAAGGGCATCTGGATTGTTTCCAGATTCTGTCTATTGTAAATAGTGCTGCAATTAATATAGGTGTGAGGAAGGGAATTTTGTATTGTGTTATTTTTGTTCCTGGGGTAAATTCATAGGAGTGATATAGCTGGATCATATAGGAGCTCAATTTCCAGGTTTTTTTTTGAGAAATCCCCATATTGTTTTCCATAAACACTGGACTAGACAGCATTCCCACCAGTAGTGAATGAGAATTCCATTCTCTCCACATCCCCTGCCAGCACTAATTGTTCTTATTCTTTGTGATGTGTGCCAGTCTCTTTGGTGTGAGGTGATACCTCATTGTTGTTTTGATTTGCATCTCCCTGATGATTAGTGATGTGGAGCATTTTTCATTTGCCTTATGCCATTTGTACTTCTTCTTTGAGAAAGTATTTGTGCATTTCTTCTCCCAATTTTTGATGGGGTTAGATTATTTCTTGTTAATTCTGTCAGTAACTTGTATATCTTAGATATTGGCCCCTTATCTGATATATATTGGGTGAATAGTTTCTCCCATTCTGTAGGTGGCTTTTGTATTTTAGACAATATTTTCTTTGAGTTGAAGAAGATTCTCAGCTTAATATAGTCTCATCTATTTATCTCTACTTCCACTTGTTTGGACAGTGATATTTCCTCCTTGGAGATGCATTTAGTCTCAATGTTATGAAGTGTTTTTACCAAATGTTGTTCTATATAATTTATGGGTTTCAGGGTCTTATATAAAGGTCTTTAATCCGTTGCATTTGACCTTTGTGCAGGATATTAGATGGAGATCTGAGTTCGCTTGTTTGCATGTTGCTGACCAGTTGTCCCAATGCCACTTGTTGAAGAGGCTTTTCTTGTTCCATTTTAGATTTCTTGCCCCTTTATCAAAGATTAATTTATTGCATGTCTTGAGAACATACTATGAATACTCATAGTATTCATGAATATTTTGTATTCATGTATACATGAATAATGCTCCATTGATCTGATGGTCTGTCTTTATTCCAATATCATGTTGTTTTAATAACTGTTGCTTTGTAACACAATTTAAAGTTGGGTAAAGTGATGCCTCCCATATTCCTAAAAGAGAAATTTTAATTTTTTGTTTTAGGGCCATACCCAGAATGTTCAGGGTTTACTCTTGATTCTGCATGCAAGAGTTACTCATAGTAGGCTTAGGAGATGACTTTGAATGCTGGGGATCAAGTTTAAGTTGACTAAGTGGAAGCCAAGTGCCCTGCCTGCTGTGCTGTTTTGTTGCTCCTTGTGAACAATTTTTGACAGATTTACTAAGGTCTAGTATACTTTGTGCTATGTACATTATATTCTTCTTTTAAAAAGTAAAAAAAAGGCCTATTGGAACTGAACTAAGGTGAGACCAGATGGCCAGAGCAGCAGGAGCCTATGGAAGATTATGGAATAAAGCAACATCATTTTGAACTGAACTGAAGTTATTGAACCCTGGCAAGAGCACAGCTGCTTTGCTTTGCTTTACAACCATACATTTCATCTTGTCAAGGAGCCCTACCATAACACAAAAAGCACCACTATACTGTGAAGGTCGCAATGAAAAAATAGTGCAGAACCCCATTACACCTAGTGAGTGAAGATAAAGATCTGAAGACTCAACTAATATTAGACACCTATATAGCTTCTCTGATCAAGAATTTAGAATGAAAATATTAAAGTTGTTTAAAAAAACTTAAAGGAACCATGGAAGGACTCAAGAGGATATGAAAGCAAAAGTGAGAAAACTATACACTATAATCTCTGCCACACCAATGGCTCAACTTCCTCTTCAAGACTAAATCTCCAAAGAAGCATTAAACGGATAATAAATAAATAAAATCCTAAAGGTACACTGGTTGGAAGGCTGAAAACTCTGGGGTCTTCTTGGCCTAAGGGTCTTCTTCTTGTGTCCCCTCCCCAATTTACTTTTAAATGCCCAAACAGTCACACAACATCCAGACTTCCCACAATATCAGCTCATCAGTTCAGCTTCACAGATACTGAAATTTCTAAAGTTCACAACTGCATATGAAGCCCCCCAACATCTCCAAATTTTTCAATACTGACACTCCAGTCAGAACACACCAAATTAGATGCAAAAGTGGCATAGAGGCCACTTAAGCTCATCAAATATAACCACAACAAACAAAACCACAGATCATTCAAAAGCATCACATAGCTTAATAAACTTTCAGATAATTGCTTTGACCCCATTGTGAGATATAACAGTTTTCACAAAATATTTTTTACTGAAGTTATTTTTGTTACCCCATTACTATCTGGTTGTAAGAAACAATCCAATTTAAATGGTTAAAATTTGTTAAATTTTATTTAACAAATTAATTTTTGCTTTGGTTTCACACATTTTTCTCTTCTTAGGAGTTCCTACTGAATGTTTTGAGGATTTTGTCTTGTATGACAAAAGGGCAGGCTTGGGGAGGGTGGGAAATGAATAATTGTGAATTAAATGGTACGCATGTGGTGGTATTGATGTTGGGACACTGAACGGAAGGAATAACTGCATTATGGATATCTTTTGAATCAGTGTTTAAATAGTTATAATATAAAAGTTACATGATCGCGTTCTACTACTTTGAATTCCTCCAATCCCTTTCCCTCTGTAATCCTTAAACTTATAAAATTTTCTGGCCTCACAAATATTAGTGTTGACAGTGTTCTGCTACTTTGTATTTTGAAGTAAAAGCTAAGCTTCAAAATCTTTGGTGGAATGAAGGCTCATATGTGCAAATACATATCCAGTGTATTTTCCTGTTTGGAGAAGACAAAATTATGTCACCAATTCTGGTCAGGCATATATTAAAGACCACAATAAAGCAGAAAGTTTTTTATTGCATAGGTTGAGAGCAAGGAAAGTGATCATTGAGGGACCTTAGGTTATCTGTGAATTTCACTGAAATGCCAAAAAAACTATAGAGCAATAAACAGTAGAAAAGCTTAGGTAGGACTGTTACTGGTGCAGTGTAGTGACACTAGGGAAAGAAAAAATTTTCTTTATTAAAAAAATTTCATTAATTTTGAATTTGGGTCAGATCTGGTTGTATTTGGGCTGTTCACTCCTGGTGGTGTTTGGGGTACTATGCTGTCCCAAGGATCAAAACCTGAGTTCTAGCATAAGGATCATGTGTTCATTCCTTTGAACCATCGAGATCCCTGGCTTTATTTACTTAATTTTAACTCATTTCATTAACATTTAACAGTCTTTCACTTCCTTCTTGTTATCATCGCATCATACACACACCAGGTTGTGATACTCATATATTTGGGTTATGGTACTGACAAGCAGTCGCATTTTTTTAACTGTAATTTAACCTGAGTCCCAACTTTTTGGTCGCAGTGATCATGCGCATTATGGTAACAGTGCTCGCAAGAGATCACTGTGGCTTTCACACAAATGCACACCAGGCGTCACACTTCCTAGCTACGGTGCTTACCCATCTTTAATTTGTAGTGCGAAGTAGGGATTGCGCCCTTCTTTTTATCTGCTGCTTGAACACATGCAGCTGTGTCAAAACTGGAAATCACCTGCAATAATGGAGATTGAAGATAGAAGAACTATTATGCTCCAATAGAAGAGCTGACAGCATAATACTCAGTGTTGATTGTAGCACTGAGAATTATAACTGAACTCAACCACAAACATGCTTGTATTCATGGTGTTTAAATATATATATTATTTTAAAAGAAAAATAGTAGCACCAGCCAAACATCCCAGTAAACCCTTAGACACCAGACATGCTTATTAACACCGTGGTGAAATATAACAATCATTTCAAATTGATCTAAGTTTTGGTTATTTTAACTGCCTTTTCGTTGTAACAAGTGATATTAAGTAAATTGATTTTATATGTAAAAATCTGACAAGGCAGACATTTTAAGTCACTGCATTATTTATCTGGACTCTCTCTTTTACCATATATTTTCTAGTGATGCCCTAGCTCAGAAACCTCAAATTGTGCTATTTCTCTCTTCCTCCTAGCACCAGGCTAGAAAAATTGCAGCTTCCTGGGACAGCGGTATAAATTGACCTGTTCACACACTATGGATCGCAATTGTATGTGAGTTTTCTGAAGTTTGCTTGGGTACCTCCCTAAGTCTCAGAAAATTTTTTTCTGAGAATTTTTTTGAGGTCTCATCCAACAATGCTCAGAGGCAACTCACAGCATATTGCTCAAAAGGTCACTTCTGGTAGTGCCTAAATGGAACTCAGGCATCTAGCATGCAGCACATGTGTTCCAACACTTTGAGCTAGCTTCCAGGCCTCACTACTGACATTTTCTCCCCTGGATTAAAATATCGCGGTATACCTTTACCTGATATGTGATCTGTGTGCTTAAATTTAGGCATAAAAATAGTTTTGTGAGGGTAGTGGATACTGGTGAAGGGATTAGGAGTGGAATGCTGTATGCTCTAACTTTGTGTTTGTAGTGATTCCATTAAAAATAAAAATAACTTTGTGTCATTAGATCAATTTTCTTATTCTTTATCATAGAATAGAAGCTTTAGCTATGCAATAGGCATTCTGATCTCCAAGGTCCTTCAGAGCCTATGGCACAATGAGTCAGTTACAAGGAAGTGCAATAGATCTTTAGCCAATTGCAATTCTAGAGTGGCTATGGCAGATTCTGGCATGATCTACCTGTCATAGCTTCATGCTTTTGGCAATTGGTAGATATTTTCTAGGAACAACAACAAAAAAAGAATAGCTTCCAATTATGTAAGGCTTAATGGGTACCTGAGATTTTTATTAGCTGACATAGGTAATATTTAATTTAATTTTACAAGGCTGTCTATAACAAATAGTACTGTTATCATTACAGACCTGAAGTTACCTAATAGCTAATAAATCCACAATTAAAAAATAAGATGTGATAATTTTTCTGTTAAAGTGAAAGAGATATGTAGAAATCAGACTTCTCTCACCACACAAATTAATGGGTGGTTATTTACTTTAAAAATGATTCACAGATATTTCTTTAAATAGCAACTTTCTCCTGCGTACTTAAAATATAAGTCATTTTTTAAAAAGTGCCTTTTCATGTGCAGGACATCTCGAAATAATTCTGTTATATAAGAATGATACATAAACTCGACTGTTTGTGGTTGGTTTAGATTTGACTGAGTTAACTTGTTATTCACTTCTTTGTCCAGGAAAATCTTACTTTTTGTTTGGGAGCAGATGGTAATTCAATTAACCCTCTTATTAAAAAAATATCAACAGAGAAATCTCATTCATTCTGCCTTCCGTGGTGAACTTAGACAAGCAGATTCTTTTTGTACAGGAGTGATAGTGTTCTCTTTCTGTATATTTTCTTTCGTGGGACTGTAAGAAGCAAAAGTCATATTTATTTACTTGATTTCTTGACAGAATACTTGAACTCTCAAAAAGAAGTCAGAATAAAACCTAGTAATGTATGAATCACATGGCAAGTTCTGGAATTTTTTGACAAAATATAATTTACATCCTAGTAATATTACTTTTATATACTAAAATTCTTTTTATATTACTCATAGAATATATTGATTAAATATTTTATTTAAATACTGTGGTTACAAAGTTGTTCATTATTGAGTTTCAGTCATACAATGTACTCCCCTCACACAAGTGCTATTTCTCACTACTGATGTGTCAAGTTTTCCTCCCGCCCTTCTCAGTGCCTATCTCTGGGCAGACACTTCTCTCTCTCTCTCTCTCTCTCTCTCTCTCTCTCTCTCTCTCTCTGTCTCCTCTGTCTCCTTTTAAACACTTTAGTGTGCATTGCTGTTAGTAAAGGGCTACCATACATATCACTTTATCTCCTTTCAGCCCCCAGTTTTCGTCCAGAGAGATAAGTTTTAACTATAGTTATCATTGCCATAGTGGTCCCTTCTCTACCCTAACTGCACTATGATATTTGTGGCAAGCTTCCTACCAATGACTAGTCTTCCTGACCTTAATCTATATTGTCTCTGGATATTATAACCATACTATTTTTTATTATATACCATAAATGAGAGAGATCACTCTATTTCTATTCCTCTACCTCTGACTCATTTCACTCAGCGTAATACTCTCCATATCAATCTATGTATAAGAAAATCTTATGACTTCATTTAGTAGTAGTATTCCATTGTGTAAATATTTCTTTATCCACTGTTTCTTTATCCACTCCTCTGTTCTTCGGCACTCGAGTTGTTCCAGATTTTGGCTATTATAAATAGAGCTGTGATGAACATTGTAATGTAGAAGGCTTTTCTGCATTGTATTTTGAGGATTTTAGGGTATTTCTTAGGGTATTGCTAAATCATATAGTGGTGTTGCTCGATAAATTTATAGTTCTTTATTTTTTTTCATTCAAAAGAACATATACAGAGCATTATTTATTGCTGCACATATATTTATAGTTTTTTGAGGAATAACCATATTGTTTTCCAAAAGGTCTAGACCAGTCAGTATTCCAACAGCAGTGATTGAGAGAACCTTTCTCCCCACATAGTTGTTGTTTTTTAAGCTGTGTGTCAGTCTGGGTAGTTTGGATTTTTTTCTTCTTAAGCTCTACCAGAATATACTAAAGTATATTATCAATTGAAATCAATATTAAGATTTCTTTTGGTGAGTACATAACTCTGAAAGTTTTACAACTATAATTCTCTTACTCCTTTGTTCTCTTTTTTAAGTCAAACTCATATATATTCAGCTGTGATGTACAATGTGACTCAGTAAAAAGGCGGGGAAGCCAAGACTGAGCTGAACTGGAATTAAGGCTTTCACCAACTATCCAAATCCAGCATCTAAAAACATGGAACAAATGTTACCTTAAAGTGGGAGTTATTTGTGTCTAAAAATAAATCCATATGTTATTATCAGGAAATAATTAGGATCACATCTTAGCTTCTGGCTCAGTAACACAAGTAGAACTAAGCATTGCACTCGTGGCAATAGGGTGGTTGAGAATATCTGTCTGTTTCATTTGGAACTTAACTAGTATCTAGAGAGAGGAGAGGACCTATATGAAAGAGAATATGCAGAATTATATAGGAAACACAGATCTAGCCAAGAAGTTGAAGTTGCAGGTATATCTTCTAGTTACAGAAGACGTGATACATGAGTCAAGAACTAGTAAAGAGATATAATTTTTCAAACAATAGTAATAGTTTCTTTTTTAATTCATCAAGTACAGTATGATACCAGTTAATGAATTCTCCCAAGAACACTGCGTGGTAGTTTTTTTCCAACATGTCAGATATATGGTGTCTTTACAATGCCAAATAATCCTCAATTCTCTGCTACCAACTGATAATTAAAATATTTTATTTTTCTGAAACTAGTTATAACTAAACAAGTTAAAATTTCTACCCTAAGGGAATGTCTTCACTTCAGAAACCAGCCACATAGTTTAGCTGGCTACTAAGTCAGATATTTATTTCTATGACCTTCCCCACATAGTTGGGATAAATAAGTGGTTGGGATAGTTAAGTTGAATGAGATCTGAGAACTGAGAGGAACATTTTACTTATGATAACTTTATAATTACTGATTTAAGTAATAACCATTTTAAAATAAATAAGAGGTACCTAGGGTAAAACATGAATTTTAACTTTAAATTTCAACTTTTTTTTTATTCTGAAAATCTTATTTTCTTTTCTTTTCTTTTCTTTTTTCTTTGTTTTCCCATCACCAATGTCCCAAGTCTCCCTCCTCCCCACCCGACCCCCGCCTGTACTCTAAACAGGTTCTCAATT
Organism: Suncus etruscus; assembly: GCF_024139225.1. Taxonomy (NCBI): domain Eukaryota; kingdom Metazoa; phylum Chordata; class Mammalia; order Eulipotyphla; family Soricidae; genus Suncus; species Suncus etruscus. Next base: position 119,609,878 of record NC_064868.1, read on the forward strand.
TCCCTCATACATTCTCATTATTAGGACAGTTCAAAATGTAGTTATTTATCCAACTAAACTCATCACTCTTTGTGATGAGCTTCCTGAGGTGAGCTGGAACTTCCAGCTCTTTTCTCTTTTGTGTCTGAAAGTTATTATTGCAAGAATGTCTTTCATTTTTCTTAAAACCCATAAATGTGTGAGACCATTCTGCGTTTTTCTCTCTCTCTCTCTCTGACTTATTTCACTCAGCATAATAGATTCCGTGTACATCCATGTATAGGAAAATTTCATGACTTCATCTCTCCTGACAGCTGCATAATATTCCATTGTGTATATGTACCACAGTTTCTTTAGCCATTCCTCTGTTGAAGGGCATCTTGGTTGTTTCCAGAGTCTTGCTATGGTAAATAGTGCTGCAATGAATATAGGTGTAAGGAAGGGGTTTTTGTATTGTATTTTTGTGTTCCTAGGGTATATTCCTAGGAGTGGTATAGCTGGATCGTATGGGAGCTCGATTTCCAGTTTTTGGAGGAATCTCCATATCGCTTTCCATAAAGGTTGAACTAGACGGCATTCCCACCAGCAGTGGATAAGAGTTCCTTTCTCCCCACATCCCCGCCAACACTGTTTATTCTCATTCTTTGTGATGTGTGCCATTCTCTGTGGTGTGAGGTGGTATCTCATCGTTGTTTTGATTTGCATCTCCCTGATGATTAGTGATGTGGAGCACTTTTTCATGTGTCTTTTGGCCATCTGTATTTCTTCTTTGTCAAAGTGTCTGTTCATTTCTTCTCCCCATTTTTTGATGGGATTAGATGTTTTTTTCTTGTAAAGTTCTGTCAGTGCCTTGTATATTTTGGAGATTAGCCCCTTATCTGATGGGTATTGGGTGAATAGTTTCTCCCACTCAGTGGGTGGCTCTTGTATCTTGGGCACTATTTCCTTTGAGGTGCAGAAGCTTCTCAGCTTAATATATTTCCATCTGTTAATTTCTGCTTTCACTTGCTTGGAGAGTGCAGTTTCTTCCTTGAAGATGCCTTTAGCCTCAATGTCCTGGAGTGTTTTACCTACGTATTGTTCTATATATCTTATGGTTTTGGGGCTGATATCGAGGTCTTTAATCCATTTGGATTTTCCTTCGTACATGATGTTAGCTGGGGGTCTAAGTTCAATTTTTTGCAAGTGGCTACCCAGTTGTGCCAACACCACTTGTTGAAGAGGCTTTCTTTGTTCCATTTAGGATTTTTTGCTCCTTTATCAAAAATTAGGTGATTGTATGTCTGGGGAACATTCTCTGAGTATTCAAGCTTATTCCACTGATCTGAGGGCCTGTCCTTATTCCAATACCAGGCTGTTTTGATAACTATTGCTTTGTAGTAAAGTTTAAAGTTGGGGAAAGTAATTCCTCCCATATTCTTTTTCCCAATGATTGCTTTAGCTATTCGAGGGTGTTTATTTTTCCAAATAAATTTCAAAAGTGCCTGGTCCACTTCTTTGAAGAATGTCATGGGTATCTTTAGGGGGATCGCATTAAATCTGTACAGTGCTTTGGGGAGTATTGCCATTTTAATGATGTTAATCCTGCCAATCCATGAGCAGGGTATGTGCTTCCATTTCCGCGTGTCCTCTCTTATTTCTTGGAGCAGAATTTTATAGTTTTCCTTGTATAGGTCCTTCACATTTTTAGTCAAGTTGATTCCAAGATATTTGAGTTTGTGTGACACTATAGTGAATGGAGTTGTTTTCTTAATGTCCATTTCTTCCTTATTAGTATTGGTGTATAGAAAGGCCATTGATTTTTGTGTGTTAATTTTGTAGCCTGCCACCTTGCTATATGAGTCTATTGTTTCTAGAAGCTTTTTGGTAGAGTCTTTGGGGTTTTCTAAGTAGAGTATCATGTCATCTGCAAACAGTGAGAGCTTGACTTCTTCCTTTCCTATCTGGATTCCCTTGATATCCTTTTCTTGCCTAATCGCTATAGCGAGTACTTCCAGTGCTATGTTGAATAGGAGTGGTGAGAGAGGACAGCCTTGTCTTGTGCCAGAATTTAGAGGAAAGGCTTTCAGTTTTTCTCCATTGAGGACAATATTTGCCTCTGGCTTGTGGTAGATGGCCTTAACTATATTGAGAAAGGTTCCTTCCATTCCCATCTTGCTGAGAGTTTTGATCAAGAATGGGTGTTGGACCTTGTCAAATGCTTTCTCTGCGTCGATTGATATGATCATGTGATTTTTATTTTTCTTGCTGTTGATGTTGTGTATTATGTTGATAGATTTACGGATGTTAAACCAGCCTTGCATTCCTGGAATGAAACCTACTTGATCGTAGTGGATGATCTTCTTAATGAGGCATTGAATCCTATTTGCCAGGATTTTGTTGAAGATCTTTGCATCTGCATTCATCAGCGATATTGGTCTGTAATTTTCTTTTTTCGTAGCATCTCTGTCTGGTTTAGGTATCAAGGTAATGTTGGCTTCATAAAAGCTATTTGGAAGTTTTCCTGTTTTTTCAATTTCATGAAAGAGTCTTGCCAGGATTGGTAGTAGTTCCTCTTGAAAGGTTTGAAAGAATTCATTAGTAAATCCATCTGGGCCTGGGCTTTTGTTTTTGGGCAGACATTTGATTACTTTCTTAATTTCCTCAATAGTAATGGGTGTGTTTAGATATGCTACATCCTCTTCATTCAATCGTGGAAGATTATAAGATTCCAAAAATTTATCCATTTCTTCCAGGTTTTCATTTTTAGTGGCATAGAGTTTCTCAAAGTAGTTTCTGATTACCCTTTGAATCTCTACCATATCAGTAGTGATCTCTCCTTTTTCATTCCTAATACGAGTTATCAAGTTTCTCTCTCTTTCTTTCTTTGTTAGTTTTGCCAGTGGTCTATCAATCTTGTTTATTTTTTCAAAGAACCAACTTCTGCTTTCGTTGATCTTTTGGATGGTTTTTCTGGTTTCCACTTCATTGATTTCTGCTCTCAGCTTTGTTATTTCCTTCTGCCTCCCTATTTTTGGATCCTTTTGTTGAGCACTTTCTAATTCTATGAGCTGCGTCATTAAGCTATTCAGGTATGCCCCTTCTTCTTTCCTGATGTGTGCTTGCAAAGCTATAAATTTTCCTCTCAGTACTGCTTTTGCTGTGTCCCATAGGTTCTGATAATTTGTGTCTCCATTGTCATTTGTTTTCAGGAAGCTTTGATTTCCTCTTTGATTTCATCTCAGACCCACTGATTATTCATTATGAGGCTATTTAACTTCCAGGTTTTAAATTTTTTTCTTCTGTGTCCCTTTGTAGTTTATATATAATTTCAGGGCTTTGTGGTCAGCAAAGGCAGCCTGCAAAATTTCTATCCTCTTGATATTATGGAGGTATGTTTTGTGTGCTAACATGTAGTCTATCCTAGAGAATGTCCCATGTACATTAGAGAAAAATGTGTATCCAGGCTTCTGGGGGTGGAGTGTCCTGTATATATCTACTAGGCCTCTTTCTTCCATTTCTCTCCTCAGGTCTAGTATATTCTTGTTGGGTTTCAGTCTGGTTGACCTGTCTAGTGTTGACAATGCCGTGTTGAGGTCTCCCACAATTATTGTGTTGTTATTGATATTATTTTTCAGATTTGTCAACAGTTGTATTAAATATTTTGCTGGCCCCTCATTCGGTGCATATATGTTTAGGAGGGTGATTTCTTCCTGCTCTACATATCCCTTGATTAATACAAAATGTCCATCTTTGTCCCTTACAACTTTCCTAAGTATAAAGTTTGCATCATCTGATATTAATATGGCCACTCCTGCTTTTTTTTGGGTGTTGTTTGCTTGGATGATTTTCCTCCAGCCTTTTATTTTGAGTCTATGTTTGTTCTGTCTATTCAGGTGCGTTTCTTGTAGGCAGCAGAAGGTTGGATTGAGTTTTTTGATCCATTTAGCCACTCTGTGTCTCTTAACTGGTGCATTTAGTCCATTGACATTGAGAGAAAGAATTGTCCTGGGAGTTAGTGCCATCTTTATATTAAAGTTTGGTGTGTCTGTTGGTAAGCCTTGTCTTAAAGTATGCCGTTCAGTTTTTCTTTTAAGAATGGTTTTGAGTCTGTGAAGTTTTTGAGCTGTTGTTTGTCTGTGAAACTATGTATTGTTCCTTCAAACCTGAAAGTGAGTTTTGCTGGGTGCAGTATTCTAGGCGAAGCATTTATTTCATTGAGTTTTGTCACTATGTCCCACCACTGCCTTCTGGCCTTGAGTGTTTCTGGTGACAGGTCTGCAGTAAATCTCAAGGATGTTCCCTTGAATGTAATTTCTCTTTTTGATCTTGCTGCTTTCAGAATTCTGTCTCTATCTATGGGATTTGTCATTGTGACTAGGATGTGTCTTGGGGTGTTTTTTCTGGGATCTCTTTTAGTTGGCACTCTTCGGGCATGCAGGATTTGATCACATGTATTCATTATCTCTGGTAGTTTCTCTTTAATGATGTTCTTGACTGTTTATTCTTCCTGGAGATTTTCTTCCTGAGTCTCTGGGACTCCAATGATTCTTAAGTTGTTTCTGTTGAGCTTATCATAGACTTCTATTTTCATCTGTTCCCATTCTTTGAGTAATTTTTCCATTGTTTGATCATTTGCTTTGAGGCTTTTTTTCCAATTTCTTCTGCTGTATGTAATTGTTATGTATCTCATCTTCCAGTGTACTGATTCTATCCTCAGCTGCTGTTAACTTGTGGGAAATCTCAAACATGTTTTTCTTCAATTCATCTACTGAGTTTCTCAGACCTGTTATTTGATCTGAAATTTCTGTTTGGAGTTTTCTCATTTCTATCTTCATATTCTCCTGATTCTTTTTAGTTTTCTCTTCTATACTTTGTTTGAGTTCTTTGAACATGTTCCATATTGCAACTCTAAACTCCTTATCTGAGAGACTGACTAGGTGGTTGGTCATGTTCAAGTCATCAGAGTTGCCATCTTCATTCTCTATGTCTGGCACTGGCCCGTGTTGTTTCCCCATTGTCACACTAGTACTGCGTGTTTTTCTACGTGTTGTGATTGTATTCACCGGCTAAATGCTGTGCACCGTCACGAAGGGGAGCGGAGCAACCGTGCTCCTCTGGCTTCTCCCTTTCTGGGCGTGTCGACTCACCTCCACGGAAGGCTCACAGGAAGGCAGGCTGGCAGATGGGCCGCACCCAGGATGAAATCAGGCCAAAAATGCAGGACAGCAGAGTAGAGAGGCAGAAGTGTCTTATTTTATTTTCAGCTTGAAGCTGAAAATGATGAAGTATGTACCTTGCACGTGGTTTGATTCCCAACACCATTTTATCTCAGTTGCGGGGTGGGGCACGAAAAATATTTTCTTCTTCCATGGCTCTCTGGAGCTTAGAGCAGAGATTTAAGGAAAGCGCTGGATGGGACCTCAGGACAACTCAGGGTTAAAGGAACAGGAAGGGTAGAGGGCCCCTAAAGAAAATGCAAATGCCTTTCACATGGAGCACCAAATTTCAACTTTTTTAACACATACCTTCCATGTCATTTCTGGTACCACTACCTACCAAACACATGCTGTGTTTATCAGGTTTGAAGTGACATTATAGGCCATCTTTTTTAAGAGTTTTTGTTTTTGTTTCTGTTTTTGGGTCACACCCGGCAGTGCTCAGGGGTTACTCCTGGCTGTCTGCTCAGAAATAGCTCCTGGCAGGCACGGGGGACCATATGGGACACCTGGATTCGAACCAACCACCTTTGGTCCTGGATCAGCTGCTTGCAAGGCAAACGCCACTGTGCTATCTCTCCGGGCCCTAGAGTTTTGAAAAAATTAAATCCCCAATTATCCCTCCCCTCACTGGAGGCTTAGGAGGCCTAAGTCCAATCCTCTAAGAATATCTTTATTTCTCCCAGCAACCTCAACAAAGCTATCTATCTAGTGGTTCCATATGTTGAATTATGAATTTGCATAATCTGTTGTTTAAATGCCTCATTGTGAATGATAAAATATAATCCTACCACAAAGAAAATTCTAAGGTTTTAGGGGCTTTTTGATAAGGATCAAGGTCAGAGGCCCAGTACATTTTTTATTTTCCTAACATTGATATTTTTATCTCCAGACTAAGGTCCATAGACACAAATAAGTGAAGAAATTTGCATGAGTCATAAAACTTGGAAGTAGGTGGTAGAACTAGTAATTGAACCTATGGCTTCTTATAAAGATTTACATCTAATTAACATTTGATTTATACAACAAAGTGGATATCTTGGCCATGATAAGAGGAAGGGTTGCTTAGTTTTCAAAAATATCAACATGTTTTTTATATTGAAGACAATATTTTTCTATTCAGTTTTGAGATAAGTGGAAGGCGTATGATTTCCATTCCAGTCCAGTTGGGCTTGAAAAGGTAGGATGAGCAGGATTTAGATCTCAAGGGAAGTTTAATTCATCACATTTCTGTGGATTGTGTTATTACAATTTTCTACAATTTACTGCACTGAGCATGCCCTGAGAATCAAAGGTAAAATAAAGAAGGATTATTGCAGAAATACTAAATCTGCAAAATGACCAGTAATTCCTGGAAATTTAGCTCAATGGTTGACCTTAAGTTTCACAATTATAATACTCTAGGTACTATACCTAGTACAACAAGAAAGAAAAAAGAAGAAAAAGAAAGGAAGGAAGGAAGAAGAAAGAGAGAAAGAAAAAAGAAAGAGAAAGAATAAAGAAAGAGAAATATTAATAGAGAGACTACCAGTCCAATATGCCTTAGCCATATAGTATTAAATCAAGTATCTTGAGAATCCTATTACCCTCCACCAGTCATCAATTTAAGATATCTACCTTGCCTTATGAGCTGTCTGAATCTTATCATCTTATCCCCTACAGTTGCTCAACTTGTAGTTTTACAGATACTCTAGTAAGCATGAGGCAAAGCTCCAGTTCAAATTGAAGAGACAACACTGAGGCTCTTAATTGGTCAGTTAGTTTGTATTTATTTACTGAATTTTCACACATGAGACAAAGGCCATAGAAAAAATAAGGTTGTGTGGACGTAAGGGTTGATGTGGGTCAAAAACTAGAGAAAAGAAAAACTAGTGGTTAATAGAGAGAGTTTTGTGTAAATGGGCCAGAATTAAGAATTTATCTTTTGGAGGAAAGCATGGTTGCTCAAAAGAATCTTAGTCAGATCAAATTTTTTAATCTTGAGATCTATAATGTTTATTCTAATAAACATTAAAAAATAAAATGAAAAATAAAAATAAAAAAGCCACCCAAGTAAACAAGGTATAAGGGGAATACTGTAATATAGAACTTGAGAGCCAGGAGATTTGGATGATAATTCAAGCTTTGCCACTAAAATTTTATTAATTATCCACTCTGATAACTCAGTGATTCCTCTGTAATAAAAAGTGATGGATGCTCCTTTACATATATACCAGGAATGCAAAATCACTCACTTGTAGAGATAAATTCACACCTGTAAATATTCATTGCAAGATCTGTACACAAATCAAGTGCCCTATGTCGGTGAGTCAGTAAAATTATTTATGTATACATATATAAAACAGAATACTATTCAGCTATAAGAATAAATGGGATATACAACAAAGCAATATTATTCAAAACAGCATGGTATTGGAACATAGAATTTCAGACCAATGGGTCAGAATAGAATATCCATTGACAACCCCTCAAGTATATGGTCAATTAATCTTTGACAAAGGAGCCAATAATATAAAATGAAATAAAAAAAGCATCTTCATTAAATGGTGTTGAGACAATTGAATAGCCACATGTAAGAAATTAAAGATCTCACACCTTATAGAAAAGTCAATTCCACATGAATCAAAGATCATGAGATTAGACCTGAATTCATAAATATCAAGAAAAGCATAGGCAGAGCACTCCAAGACTTAAACCTCAAACCTTAAGCCTCAAAGAGTCTTCAATGATAGGTTGCCAGTGGCAAGGTTTATAGAATCAAATCTAAATAAATGGGACAACATCAAGCCAAGAAATTGTATGGCAAAAGAAACATGGGTAAACATGGGAGAAAAATTGCACTCAACACATCAGATAAAGGATTGACATCTAGGATATATACAAAACATTTGAACTCTCACTCTAGCCTCTATTTTACATCTTTTGAATTAAATTATACTTATATTTCTCTCTCCTCACTATCATTGTCATGGTGGTTGTCAGTGCAGTAAGTTCTCTAACTGCACTCACCATTCTTTGTGGTAAGCTTCATATCATGGGCTGGTCCTTCTGGCCCTCATCTCTATTGTCTCTGAATATTATTATCATATTGTCTTTTATTTTCTTATATAAGGAGCTGATTTCTTAATAGAGCTTCTTAACCTTCTAGCTAGATTTTTTTTTTATTTTGGTTTTTGGCCACACTCAACGTAACTCAGGGATGACTTTTGGCTCTGTGCTCAGAAATCACTCCTGGCAGACTCGGGAGATCATATAGGAATACTGAGGATAAAACCCGGTGGGCCTCATGCAAGGCAAGTGCCCTACCAGCTGTGTTTCTTTTGAAATGGTCTGATTTAGCAGTCTAAGTAACTAGACTAAAGTAACTAAATAACGTAACTAGACTTTAGTATGAGTATAGGTGCAAGTATTTTTCTTTATATAATATTAACTTTAGCTTGCATAATTAACTAGTGTGATATTTTTGACTTACTGTAGGTATACTAGGGAAAAGGCCATGCCCATTTTGCTTATTATTTTTCTTTAATGTCCAGGGAATATGTAAATCATCAGAAATACTTACTATGAATTACCTGAATGAAGAATGTAGTGGTAATTCCTGTTCTGTCATTGCTTAATTTTTTAAAATAACTTTATTTTGTCCAAAGTGGATTACAAATCTTTCACAGCAATATTTTAGGTACATAGTGACATTGAATCAGGGGCATTCCCACCACTAATGTTGTCTTCCATCCACTGCTATTCATAGCATGCATCCCATATCCCCCTCCTTTACCCTCCCTCGGCAGTTAGAAAAATTACTGCACTGACAACTACCATGACAATGATAGTGAGGAGAAATAGAATGCCTGTCTCAAATACAGGCAGGGGATATGGGGAAGAGGGAAATTGGGGGGCATGGGTGTCAGGAAAGTTGTACTGGTGAAGGGAGGGTATACATTTGATGACTGAAACCCAACTATGAACATTTTGTAACCACAGTGCTCAAAAATAGAAATTATTCAAAATAGAAAAAGAGATTATTTGGTTAAAAAATAAATAAACTCCTTAAACTTAATTAAAAAAAAAAAAAGCTCGTCTGGGGCCAGAGTGATCGCACAGCAGGTAGAGTGCTTGCCTTGCTTGTGGTAGACCCTGATTCTATCCCTGACTTCCCATATGGCCTGCCGAGTCTGCCAAGAGTGATTTTCCAGCACAAAACCAGGAGTAACCCCCTGAGCGCCATTGTGTTTGGCCCAAAAACAAAACAAACAAAACAACAACAACAACAAAAGAAATAGGGTGCTGGAGAGATAGTACAGCTGTTGGGAGTTTGCCTTTCATGCCGCAGACCCAGGATCAACCTGGGTTAATTCCCTGCATCCCATATGGCCCCCCAACCCCCAAGCCTTCCAGGAGTGATTTCTAGTACAGAGCCAGGAATAATTTATGAACCCTCTGGGTGTGATCCAAAAACCAAAAACCTAAAACCAAAAATAAAATAAAGTAAAAAGCATGTCTTTTCTAGTCCAAACTCCATCACTACCTGCATAGATACTAATTCTTAGTTTACATAAACAGGACAATGAAAGACAGCCCCTTCTCAGAGAGAAAGAACGCATCAGTTTGAAGAAAACTAGAGAGTTAAAGGGAAGGAGATGGATACTGTAATCTTACTTCTCACCAAATAATGATTGCCTTACCTGTCTCTTTTCTGAAGGACCATTGTGTTTAATTTTGACATGTAAGCACCATTTAAGGATAGTAATTACTCTGAGGGAGTACAACCAACAATGTTCAGGGTTCACTCCTAAAGATGGTCATGGTCCTAAATACAGTGTCAGGGTTCAAACCATAGTCAGCTGCATTCAAGGCAGGAGCATTAGCTTCTATATTATCTCTTGGAACCCTAATAAATTTCACCCTTTTTTTTGCAGTACAAGACATTAAACCAGGGGTTCACATATGCAATGCAATTCCTTATCACTGAGCCACATTCCCACATGCCCCACAACCTGTTGGGACATACATGATTTTATCCAGACGTGGAAATGTTTAGGAGAATATAGGATACATAGTCAACATTTTTGAAAAAAAAAAAATGTACTCTGAGTACATTCTTGGGACTCATCAACTCAATTCTTTCTAAGTTATAGACTTCTGTCAGAGGTCATGGTTGTATTTCCATTAATTAATTTTTACACGGGGCTTCCCAAATCATACTTAGGATGCCGGGAGCCACTCCTGCAAGTATCTTCACTCTAGTAGTTCTTATAGGCCACCAGGAATAAACCGATAGGTGCTAGTAGAAAAAGGGTGGTGGAATGCAGTGTAAAAGCTTCAACTCATATCCTAATGCATGCAAAACATGTGTCCCTGTCCACTGAGATATCTTCCTGGTCTAGTGGTTTTGCTTTTAATAGTCATTGGTAAAACTTATCATTCTGTCAATTATAAATAATAATCATAATAAACTTGTTCTTTGTAGTTTTGAAAAATATGACTGCCCCAAGTCTGGTCTGCAAATTAAAATCCCAGTACTTGGTAAGTAGTCCCATTCAAAGGACTTTGTGTAATGGCCCAAGTAAAATTATAGGAATCCATATAGGGCAAAATGCGGTGTTTTTTGGGGGGGTCACACCTGGCAGCTCTCAGGGGTTATTCCTGGCTCTACACTCAGAAATTACTCCTGGCAGGCTCTGGGGACCATTAGGAATGCCGGGATTTGAACCACAGTCCTGCATCTAAGGCAAATGCCCTACCACTGTGCTATCTCTTTGCCCCCAATGCGGTGCTTTTTTAATTAAAAAAACTCAATGTAATATTTAGAAACTCAGTGTAGTATTTAGATTCTGTGGCTGGAGTTTAGACTTTGGTCAATTTTTGTAAAGGCAATGGCAAAAGACAGGGAGACAAGGCAACAGGAATGGAGTCATAGAAAGTTCTGGTCTATAAATGTTCATTCAAGCTCAAAACTGAGGATCAACTTGCTCAATAGGGAGTCAAGGAGTGTTGGCTACCAGGAAACAATGTAATATTCTCAGAGGTCCTCAAAATCATAATTATTTTATTTGCAAATAAATGCTATATCAGTGATGCCTAATAAAATGTATGAATTAGAAATATCAGCCTAATTCAGGGTCTCTGGCCCAGACTCTGACTGTGACCACCAATAATTTGATAACTATTTATTTATTAATTTGTTTATTTTAGTAGCACTTCAAATGCCTAACTTGATAGCCAGAGAGATAGTGTGAGAATTAAACATGATCGGCTAACAATTAACACCAGTTTTTTCCCATTTACACAAGATCCTCAGAGCATAGATCAGGGAGAAGTCTCAGGCAGTGTTTGGTGTGGCTCAAACATAACCTTCCTTAAACCAACACACCCCCAACACAAATTGTTCCCAAAATCATTCATAATATTTTTAATATTTGTCATCCTCACTGGCATTTGGCAGTCAACCATTCTCTATCTTATGGCTCTGATATATTCTTTCCTGAGAAATTATATATATTTTGCATCATGCATTTATCATAGATACTATGGAAAGAGCTGATAATAACGGTTATGTCCCAAGATCTAAGTTTATCATGTGTTATTGGGATTTTCAGACTTAGCAATCAATAGGAGCAGCTAATCTATTTATGTTGGGTTACTAGTTTTTTGCTTTATTCAGATGTATGGATGCTTTATTTATCCTGAATATTTACCCTTTATCTGATTATTGTGTGAAAATATTTTCTCCTATTCAGGAGTACCTTTTGGTTTTAAATTGTTTTTTATTATGCAAAAACTCTTTAATTTGATGCCATCACACATGTTTGTTTGCTTTTGTTGTCTTTCACTTAGGAATGAAGTCATAGATGACATCTATAAAGTTTGTATCTATAAACTCTGAAAAGCTCTACCTGTGATCTTTTTAAATTTTTACTGTGGTCAAAGTGAATAACAGTTCTTTCACAGTAATATTTGAGGCACATAGTGACAATGGATGAGGGGTATTCCCACCACCAGTGTTGTCCTCCCTCCACCTCCTCACCCGCATCTCTCTTCTTTACCCCCGTAATGCTAGTGCAACTGTTTCCCCCTTGTACAGCTTGTTGTAGATTGGGTATCAATTCTGTTGTCTTTGACTTTGGATTTGGTATTCATGTCTGATCAGTTTTTATTTCCACCAAATGAACATTCACTGTCTGGTTTTGGTACCATCCGGGGGAGAAAGAAAGAAAAAGAAAAACAAAAAAGAGAAAAACTAGGAGGAGTCTATCTGTTATAAATATCCATTTAGAAGAAGGAAGGGATTCTGTACGAATGATTTTTGTTTTGGACAACGTGGATTACATATCTTTCACAGTAATTTTTTGGGTGAAGTCTGAAGCTCTAGCAGGCAACACATGGGCAGCATGGTTTACGCTGTAGGCTTTTTGGCCAAGCTAAGTGGAAGATGCAGCCCTGGCTGCCCCCTACAGCCTCCTTTCTCCTTCCTTCTGGTTCCCAGGGTTATTCATGGACAACTGCTCAGAGTCCCAGCAAGTGGGTTCCGGTGAGGAGCAATTTAAAGGAGATCCCAGGCTTCCTTGTTCCTGCAAGAAGCTGGAAGGGACTGTTGAACTTCCGACGTCCAGCAATTAGGAAGCAAGCGCCTCTCCAGGAGTAGAAGCTTCAGTAGGCAACACAGGGAGGACATGGCTCCATGTGCTCTTCACTTGTCCAAATCACAGACCAAAGTGGTGTCTAGGAAACAACACCCTCCCTCTTGACTATTTCTAAAACATAAAAAGGACACATTTATCTCCTTTGTATATCTCAGATGTATTCCCTTAACATCTATAACTATTTTCGAACATCCTCATATAGTGACAATTTTGCCCATTGGTTTTGTTATTTGATGTTTGATTTCCCCCTTTGAGATGTGCTTTATAAGCAATACTGGTAGAAGAGTATCTCTGTATAGATTTCATGGTTGAACCAAGTTATGGGGTTTGTTGGACTTTATTCATTGACCCCCAGATGCACCAACAATATCTTGTCGCATTGCTTCTCTTTTGCATAGGCACATTAAAATGGAAAAATAATACATATGCAAATAAGTTCTTATCTAATAGAGATGGGAACACAAATTTGGTAATGCAATTAGGCCTTATACCCTGAACATTGGCATAATGATTTGGCTTAGGACTCAGAAGAATGGGCATCGCCCACACACACCTGAACAATGGATACCATCTATGGAAATAACCACAATTGTCTATAACACAGGGGTCTCAAACTCGAAGCCTGCGGGTTGTTTGCAGCCCTCCATACAACATTTTGTGTCCCGCGGCCGGCCTTCAAATATCGCAGTATTCGTGATTATTCGCTTACCGATGATCACAATAAAAATCGCATTAGTAAGAAAAAATCGCATTAAACATTGACATAACCCGAGCAGTTCCATTCGGGGTATGCAAATGTTTAATGCCATGTTTTGCAATTTTTATTGCAAATATTCGGTAAGCGAATAATCGCGAATAATTTACGCCCAGTGCAGACATCATTTCTGCTGCTCCTACCCACTGTCCCTTGCATTGTAGGAGGCCTAAGGAAGAGAAGAGAGAGAAGTTTATTACAGAATTAGATTTTGTCATACCTTCATCATGACTTCATCAAAGCCTGCAGTGAAGAGAAAGGTTGATGACGAGTACAGACAATTTCAGGAAAATGAGAGACACAGTATTTCTTTGTTGAGCAGGGGCATCCCCACGTTTTATTTGCTCAGAGAAAGTTTCAGTGCACAAAGAATACAACTTGAAACGCCATTATTCAACTAAAAATGCTGAGGAATGTGCAAAATAATCAAGAAAATGAGAGAGCCAAGCAAGTTGCCAGTTTTAAAACATATCTAATGAAGCAATAAGATTTCTTCAAGAAAGCAACCAAAGAGAATGTTGCATCAGTTGAGGCTAGATACATGGTTAGTGAGATGATTGCTAAGGCAGGGAAACCATTCACAGAGGGGGGAGTTTATTAAAAAATGCATGCTACAGGCTGCAAGTATTATCTGTCTGAAAAAGAAAGGTCAGTTTAGCAAAATCAGCCTTTCTGCCAACACTGTGACAGAGAGCATTTCTGACATGTCAAGTGACATTTATCATCAACTGTGTGAGAAAGCCAAATGTTTTGATGCATACTCAGTTGCTCTTGACGAGGGCACAAATATAAAACTGTGCAGCTCACAATTTATGTCCGTGGTATTGATTGAAATTTTGAATTGACAGAGCAGATGCTCACAATAATTCCAATGCATGGCCAGACCACCACTAATGAGATATTTCGGCATCTGTGTGATGCCATTGAGAATGCAGGTTTGCCACGGAAGAAGAGGATTGTTGGAATAATAACCGATAGAGCACCATCGATGACAGGGAGGAAAAATGGACTGGTGGCATTTAAAAAAAAAACTTGAGAATTGGAACAAGAGCCGCAGAGAAATCCAACCACAACCAGAAGGCAAGGAATAATAAAAACCAGAGCAGAAATAAACAACATAGAAACTAAGAAAACAATACAAAAAAAATCAATAAGACCAAGAGTTGGTTTTTCAAAAAAATAAACAACATAGACAAACCACTGGCAAAACTCACCAAAATAAGAGGGAAAACATCCAAATCAGTAGGATCACAAAGGAAAGAGGAGAGATTACAACAGAACCTCAAGAAATACAACATATCATGAGATCATACTATGAACAACTATACTCAGCTAGGCTAGAGAACCCAGTAGAAATCGACAAATTCTTGGAAAAATACCATCTTTCGAGACTGGAAAAGGAAGAACTAGAAAGCCTTAATACCTCTGGGCCACCAACAAGTGCCAGTCTAATATGATATCCTGACAACAAAGAAAATGGGAACAACTTGACCTAAGAACAGGTTATCCTACCTCACCAGCTAACGACAAGACAAAATCAGAAGACTTGTCACCCTTTGGTCGGTCCAAAAGCCAAGATCATGATTTACAGATGAGTGGCTGCTAGAACCATGACTGGACTGAATATATCTTGAGACCAATAAAAAAGCCCTAGTCTAGGGTTTGAAATACGACCCGCACAACCACCATGATCCCCAGTTCCAAAGGTCCGGCAGAGACAATCGCAACGGAATGGGGCTTCTGGAAACACAATGAAAGACGCTATCCTAGGTTCCATCCTAGGATCAGTGCAAAGACCAAGACCACCAACCACAGAAGATGGATTAAAATGACACTGAGGGAACAGAACTTCTAGAACCACAAAGAAAGACTTCATCATAAGTCCCACTCTTGGACCTGTGCAGATACTGAGATCTCTAGATACTGAGGTCTTATTTCATCACTCAGGACAGAGCAGAAGTTTTCCAAACACCACGAAAGCACCACCGGTAGAGTAAACGAACCTGAAAGGAGTCTATAGTTAATCCTGTGAAAATATACCCCAAGGGTGTAGAAACCCCATAGTGCTTAGGCCAAGTGAATTCCTTTTCCAATGACCCCAATATTTACTGTGCCAGTGCAGGAGGGAAAAAAAGGCAAAAAGCACAAAACATTTTTATCTTTTATATATTATTTTTTCTTCATTTATTATTATTTTTATTTACCTATCTACTTTTTGTCGATTTCTTTTTTTTTGGTGTGGATATTAAAGTTGTTGTCCCCATTTATATTTATATTGTTTTTTTTTATTCTTTTCTTTCTTTAGGTGCTCTGCCATTTTTTTTAACTAGAGACCATGGCTTTTTTTTTGTGGTGCCTATCCTTATCACTGGAGTGCTCACTGGATATTTGACACTACTTTTTGTACTGTTGGGGTGTTTCACCTTCTTTTTCTCCTTCATCTCTCAAACAGACGATGAGAGCCTCTAACAGGGGTCCTCAAACTTTTTAAACAGGGGGCCAGTTCACTGTCCCTCAGACCATTGGAGGGTCTGACTATAGTAAAAACAAAACTTATGAACGAATTCTTATGCACACTGCATATATCTTATTTTGCAATGAAGAAACAAAACAGTTACAAATACAACATGTGGCACGCGGGCCATAGTTTGAGGACCACTGCGAAAGATTCCGCCCATTTTCAGCATATTAGACTTTTACCCCAGTTTATTACTTTTATCTTCTTCAAATAAGACCACATAACTTGAACTATATAGTGCTTCCTCCCAGTTAGAGGGGGAAATAAGGGAAGCACCAAGACCAAGACTACTAAGTAGTAAGCTAGGTACAGAGGGGACACATATTCTCGCAGCCCCAGGGGTGAAGAAGGAGGATATGGGAGATAGGACGAACACAGAGGTGTAGGGAGGACAAGTCGGTGATGGGAACCCCCCTGAGTTTATGTAAATATGTACCTATAATATTATTGTCAACAATATGTAAACCACTATGATCAAAATAAAAATTATATTAAAAGAAAGAAGACAGAAAGAAAGAAAGAAAGAAGAAAGAAAGAAAGAAATAAAGAAAGAAAGAAGAAAGAAAGAAAGAAAGAAGAAAGAAAGAAAGAAAAACTTGAAGAGGAGGGTGCAGAGAAGGCCATTGCTCTTCACTGCATTATCCATCAGCAGGCCCTTTGCAGTAAATGCCTGCCGTGTGACAATGTGATGTCTGTTGTTGTGAAATGCATCAACCAAATCAGATTTAGGGGCTTAAAACACAGGATTTTCCATGCTTTTTTTTTTAGAGGAAATGGAGTCAGAATATGGAGATGTGCTCCATTTCACTGAGGTACGTTGGCTCAGCAGGGGAAATGTCCTGAAAAGATTTTTTGAGTTGAGAGAAGTGAAAGCCTTCATGGAGAAGGATGGGAATGCTGTTTCTGAGTTGAGTGATCACAAATGGCTCATGGACTTAGCTTTTCTTGTTGACATCACACATAAGCTGAATATACTAAACAAGATGTTACAAGGCGGGGCCGGGCGGTGGCGCTCGAGGTAAGGTGCCTGCCTTACCTGCGCTAGCCTAGGAGACGGACCGCGGTTCCTGATCCCCCGGCATCCCATATGGTCCCCCAAGCCAGGAGCAACTTCTGAGCGCATAGCCAGGAGTAACCCCTGAGCGTCACTGGGTGTGGCCCAAAAACCAAAAAAAAAAAAAGATGTTACAAGGCCCGGGGCAGCTTATCAGTTCTGCCTATGCCAACGTGAGAGCATTCTCCACAAAACTTGTGTTATGGAAATCTCAGCTCTCTCAGACACACCTTTGCCATTTCCTGGCATGCAAGAAACTTGTGGATGCAGTGGTGAGAAATATGTTGATGCTATTTTTATGCTAGAGAAGGAATTTGATCACAGATTTGCAGACTTCAAAAAGCACAGAGCCACTTTCTAAATTTTTACGGACCCCTTTTCCTTTGATGTGCAAAATGCCCCTCCTGTGCTTCAAATGGATTTCATTGACCTGCAATGCAACTCTGATCTCAAAGCCAAGCTCAGGGAGATTAGTGGAAAAGCAGGTATGCATGGGCAATTTTTGAGAGAATTGCACCCCAGCTTCCCTGAGCTTTCCCGAATGTTCAAGCATACCATGTGCCTCTTAGGGGGTACATATTTGTGTGAAAAGTTATTCTCCACATTGAACTTCAATAAGTCAAAGTACAGGTCTAGATTTAATGATGATCATCTTCAAGCCATACTGAGGGTCTCAACTGCTTCCTCTCTAAAGCCAAATGTGGTTCAGATTTGTGAGAAGAAGCACTGTCAAGTCTTTGGCAGCAAGGAATAGGCAAAAGATGCCATGTTCAGAGAAATGTTCATGATCTTCACTCAATGTTCTATTCATGTTCAGAAGAAATAATTAAAACTGTTAATAATGACGTTTGAGGACTTTTTTTGTGAAATCCCTTATGCGGCCCTACCTCACCCCGACTTTGCCTCCTGTGACCCCCAGGTAAATTAAGTTTGAAACCCCTGCTATAACATTACCAGGATCCAATCTTCTACCATGGAAGACCTACCACTGCTTTGGCATTGACTTACTCCAAAGAGTGGTCTCAACACCCAGAAGACTCAGCGACAGCCTGCTTGCAGGGCAGATTGTTCCTCATTTAATGGTATGCTGAAACTAGAGGATCTACATCAGCCTGACATAGATGAAAGAAATGCACAGAATCCAGAATCTTTAAATATAAGAACCTGATACCAACAATAGCTAAAGTGTGAAAAAGTTTCACCGGGACCATGGAGAATTACTTGATTTGGACAGAATGGTATGGCTGGAACCCAGAGTGGGTCTTATGCCAATAAACTTCTGGGGTGAGGCCTTTTTGTAATCAGGCCAAGAATTTTTTTCTGTTTTCCCAATATATTTCTGGACCTATGCAAACACAGCAATTGCCACTATCACACCTTTACTATATTTTTTACTTTTATCCTTTAAGGAAAAAAAAACAACTTACTGAACTTAAAAACAAATAACTGTAGTAGAATGCATGTCTCAAATACAGGCAGGGGATAGGAAGTGGGGAGGGGGAATGTTACACTGGTGAAGGGGGTGTTCTGTTTGTGACTAACCAAACTATGATCATGTTATTTAAATAAAAATATATTAAAAAAAAGGAAGGGAAAAAAGAAAAAGGTAGAAAAACAAAACAAAACAAAAATGAAAACAATAAGGGTGTAACAACAAAATTACAAAAATAATAAACAAAGAATAAACCATAAACCAAAAGCATCAGGTATGGAAAAACAAACAAACAAACAAAAAAACAGACCAGCAACTTCTTAAAAAATGGGTTGTGTTTTCCTCCTCCTCCTCCTCCTCCTTCTACTCAAACTCCTCTTCCTCCTCCTCCTTCCCCTCCTCTTGTATAGGCACGATAAATATTGGGGAAATTGCAACGGGAATTCCCTTGGCCTAAGAGATACAGTGTTTCTCCACCCTTGAAGCATAATACCATGGGAACAACTCCAGGCTCCATACTCATTCATTTACACACCTAATGTCTTTTTATGGTGCCAGGAAACTTTCCACTCAGCTGTGGGTGATGACATCCCGCCTCTGTAGCTAGAGATCTTGTTATTTGCGTAGGTCATAAGGTGAACGCTAGGAGAAAATTTTTCTTTATGGTTCTAGGAGTTTTGTTCCATCACTGTTGTTGTAATCAGTCTTCTGTAATTAGTTATCGTGTTTTTTGTTCAGATCCTAGTACAGTCTAGGGTATAGACTTTCAGCATAGTTCCAGAAGTTCTGATCAGTCGCAGTTGTCAAAGTCAGACCTCTGGAATTAGAGATCTTGGTTTTTGTACAAATCCTAGGCCAAGGCCTAGGCTAGGAACTTCCTCATTAGTCCCTTGATAGGTTCTGTCCAGACCATGTTTGTCAAAGTTAGTCTGCTTAGGGCAAAGGATAGCCTCTCTCCTGGTTGCATTTTACTGTTATTACCTGTGATTTTAATGCACTTTATGAATTATGATCACATCCATGTTGAATTAAACTTTTGAATGGTTTAAGTTATGGCTTCTATTTTATTTCATTGTGTATTACCAATACCATTTGTTAAAGAGACTTCTTGCTCCATTTCAGGCACCTTTATCATAGATTAACTATGTCTGAAAATCTGAAGATAATCTTTGTCTCTCAGTTCTGTTCATTAGTCTTACAGTCTATCTTTATTTCAATACAACATTATTTTGATTATTCTGTCTTCAATTTGACCTAAGACCTATTTCACTAAGTAAACCCTTTATAGTAATGATTTAATTTAACATTGACCCAGACAACTTTGCTATTTCGGTAATATTTTCTAAGCCCTATCAATACATTCTATAAATGCCAATAGAATTTGTAAGACATGATTTAAAACTGATCTGGAAAACTTTGCTCATTGGGTAATATTTTCCAACTCCTCTCGATATAGTTTATAAATGCCAATAAAAATCTAACATGATCTAAGCCCTCGGGAAACAATAAGGAAACAATAAGTTTTCTCATAAATGAGGGCCAATAGAGCAGAAAATACAGATTTGCAGTAGATTATCATTTTCTATACATGTTTATTGAGTAAGTACTCAGGCTTAAAAACTTAATACATCTTTAATTTGGGAGAATTCTTTGGTCATATCCTGAAGAGCTCAGAAATTATTCCCAAGCTCTGTGCTCAGAAAACATTTCTAGGGGCCGGGAGAGATAGCACAGCGGCGTTTGCCTTGCAAGCAGCCGATCCAGGACCAAAGGTGGTTGGTTCGAATCCCCGTGTTCCATATGGTCCCCCGTGCCTGCCAGGAGCTATTTCTGAGCAGACAGCCAGGAGTAACCCCTGAGCAACTCCGGGTGTGGCCCAAAAACCAAAAAAAAAAAAAAAAAAGAAAACATGTCTAGATGATCTAAGAGTTTAAGGCATGCAGTGTTGGGAATCAAACTCAGGGCTCTCGCATGAAAATGATCTCACCAGCCCTGACATTACTTTTTAAACATAAGATTTGGGGATGAGGCAGGGAGAAAGAGTGTATGATTGCACTCAGATTTGATTCTTGTCATCACATATTTTCCTGAACAATATTTGAGTGTTCCCTCTCTGATGAAATAAACACAAAAAATTCATTTGTTACTCTGTTTATAGATTTTTGACCAAACATACTAGCACCAATTAGGGATATAGTGTTTGCAAAATATAAGTGTTATTTTTCTTTTTCCTTTCAATATTTTTATTTAATTACTAAAATCTGCATAATATGCTCATAGTTGTATTAATTTATGGTTTTGATGTACACAGTTACCATAACTTACCAATTTCTCCAAGTCTGCCCACTAATGTCCATATGTTACTCTGATTGACCAAATCATTTCCTCCCATCATCCTGGATTCTGAGTTGAAAATGATTGAAAATATACAAGGGCTGAATAGGGAAAACTGTTCAGAAGGTTGTGTTATAATTCAGAAGATAAAAGGTGATTACTTGAGGAGAATGATGTCTATGGGATAATGCACATTGATATCACTCTAGAAGGAATGTCAGTGTCTTTTTTTCTGAGAATTATATGAGTAGTGTTATAGCTAGGGTTTTTTTTATCTTAATTAGGAGACTGGTGCTGCTATCCACTAAGGTAAGAGCACTGAGGGAAGAGTTGCATTTATGCTCAGGAGTTCATGGGTAGCTACTTCAGACTTGTAAATTCTATACTGTCTGACAAATCCAAGATACCTGGTAGTCAGTTAGAAAGATGGATTTTATTGTTATTTTGTTTTGCTTTTTTGGACCACACCTGGTAGTGTTCATAGTTTCTCCTAGCTCTGTTCTCAGAGACCACTCCTGGATGTCCTCACAGGACCTTGTAGTGTGTCATGGATTGAACCCAGTTCTCTACATGCAGAACAAGGACCCACTATGCTATCTTTCCAACCTCGAATGATTTTGAATTTAGGGCAAAGTTCATGCTATAGTTCACATTTTCTTGCATTTTTGTAATAGGAATATAGTGTCTAGAAAGATATTGTTAAGTTTTCTTTCTACAAATGGCATGCATCCAGAAAGCTCATAGCTTCCAGTCCCAAGAACTTGAGGCTACATTTTCATGGGCATGTGCACAAACACTTACTCTTGCCCTTAACCAAATGGGTTCAATAAATATATAAACACTTTCTTCTAGACCTCCTGGGAATAATTTGTGAAGCTAGTAGCAGTTTCACTGAACTACATTTTATAATCTATAACCCAAAAAATAACTGCTTCACAATTTCCCAGGCCCTCTTAGGGAGCCTGAAAAGCTTTAGAATGAAACAAATGAAAGGTTATTTAGCCATCTAGGTTGTTACATGCAAAAAACAGGGCAGAACAGAAATCTGCCATCAGTCCATATTGCAAATTATTTTATCAAGAAGAAATCCTCTTAAAGGTAATTTCAAAAGGAGGTATGAGGGGAAAGAAGTTAAGCAATGGTCTTTGCTAGGGAGATTGAAGGAATGGTTTTGTGGACTGGAGTGTATAGGAAGTTCAGTTTCACTCAATATCCATTTTCTAGACCATCTATTTGCTCAATATCCTCCCAATGGAGTAACTGCTGAGTCCTAGGGCCCAAACAAAAGAAATAGAGCAGATACACTAGTCACTTAAAATAGGCAAACATCTTTAACTACAGGTGGCTGCTTCAGAATATGGGAGATCATGGCAATAGTGGCATGTGTATGCAATTGAGAGAGAGAGACAGAGACAGAGACAGAAATAATGAGAGAGTATAGATTGAGGCAATGTGGTAAAGAAAAGAAATAAAGCAGCATTGGAAGTTTTAGGAGGAAATCTGAGGATGTATTAGAAAATTATGAGGGGTAGGTGACCTTTAAGAGACAAGCAGGATTTGACTAGGCAGTGAAGGTGAAAGGGTTAATCCTAGCAACAGAATTGGCATACGCAGATGATGATGACCCCAAAGAACAATAATTAAGCTGGCATAATAAAAGTAAATAAAAGAGTGCATGGAAAGGGATGCAATACATTATTGTGGTTAAGCACCGAATCTCTAAGTCAGACAGATAAGAATTTTAAGCCCAACTCTGCAATGTACTATGGGGCCTTAAACAAGTTACACAACATAGTTTATCCTAAGTTTCCTCATGATAAATAGGAAAAAATAAAATCAGTCAAGGAACAGGGCATTTGTATCAAATGAAATCATCTAATTTTTCACATTTGTCTTTCTCTTCCTCCACTCATCATCTTTCCTTCTCTTGACTATTCTCTGGAGCCAAGAGTGTAATAGACAACTCCCGTTTCAGCCCTCTCTTCTTTCATGATTTTCTTCTAAATGCCACATATAAGTGACATTACTCTGTGTTTATCCTTCTTCTGGATTACTTCTTTTATCACAATATCTTTCAGTTCCATACATGTTGCACCAAATTGCACGATTACATCAATCTTACAGCTATGTAATATCCCATTGTGTATATCTTCCACATCTTCACAATCCACTCATATGTTGTTGAACACCTAGGTTCATTCCAATTCATAGCTATTGTACTGAGTGCTGCAATGAATAGAGGTGTGCATACATCTTTTTGGATGAAAGTTTTTCTCTCCTGGGGATAGATACTCAAAAGTGGGATTTCTGGGTCATATGGCAACTCAATTATGAGTTTACTGAGAACCCTCCATACTTTTTATAGGGATTGAACAAGACAGCATTCTCATCAGCAGTGGATGAGAGTTGAGGTCTTTGGAGGCAGGAGGGAGGTACACTGGTTATGGGTTAGTATTAAATTTCATGTATGGAAAATTATTAAGTGTATTATAAAGCACAGAAATTCAATCAACTCTATATATATCTAAAGAAAACCTATAAAAATAAGATCAGAGAAGAAATAACTCTTCTTGGCATCTCTCCCTAATGCACAGAAATACCACTTTGAAAGTTTATAAGCACACCTATGTTCATTTCAGTGCTTAGTACAATAGCCAAGATATGGAAACAACACAAATTATCAAGTACAGGTAAATATATAAATAGTTGTGGTATATATACACACTATATATCTGTGATAAAGAATAAACCATGCACTTTGCTACATTGATGAAACTAGAGAACATCATGCTGACTGATTAAAATCAGCCAGATAGATGTGGAATGATATATCTTATATGTGGAACTTAAAGTTACACAGTCGGGAGCAAGAAAAGGCCAAACTCAGTTTGTCCATATAATTGAGTGCAGTAATGAGAGTCTTTCCTTTTGAATTAATTTTTGTGCATTTAGGCATAGGTGGCCAAGCAGTGGTATTATTTGGTCATATGAAAATTCTATTTTATTTTTAAGATTTTATTGAGACCATTGTGAATTACAATTCCTTCATAGTTGGATTTCAGGCATACAGTTACAGTGAATTAGGGCTCTTCCCAATACCAGTGTTGGCCTTCCTTAACCAAAGTTCCGAACATGCATCCTATATATCCACCATTTGTCCTTTAGCCTGACAGTGTTCCATTTTAAGTTTAGCTTGTTATAGTTTGGGTCTCTTGGTTTTATTACCATTGACTTTGGATTAGATATTTAGTTATGACCTTTGCATATACCTTTGGGTATTTAGTTATGACCAATGCACCTGAAACCACTTGGACCCTGGGCCCCATCCACTTTATTTTTTCTTTTCTCAATTACTAGAAAGATGCAGTAATATGAAGTAAAGCAAAAGAAAAATCCTTATTGCTTTCCAAAGAGACTGAACTCGATGGCATTCTCATCAACAGAGAAAGTTCTTTTCTCACTAACAATGGCTTTTTCCTTATTTTCGATATGTATTTCTGTCTGTGTTAAATGATTAATCATTGTTTTTGTGATTTTTCACTTGTCTAGTCATAAGTGACTATGGGCACTTTTCATTTGGCTATTGTTTATCAATGTGTCTTCTTTAGAAAAGTGACTTTATCTCCTCTCCCAATTTTTATATGGGATTGTTGAGCTTGGCAAATGTATTGTAAACATTGGATATTAGCTCTTTATCTATGTATTGTGTGAAAATATTTACCTCATTCAGTAGGATGTCTTTTTTACTAAGCATTGAGTTAATTTTGCTGCACAGAATCTTTTTAATATGACATGGCATGACTTACTTATTTTTGTCTTTTCCTCTGTGGTCATCCCATTGAAGACATCTGTGTGGTCAATTTCTTATAATATTCTTCATATGATTTCTTCAGTTTATTTAATGGACCCAATCTAATTTCAAAGTCTCTATTCCATTTTTATTAATGGTGTTAAATACTGTTATAATTTAATTTTTATGTGGCTATTAGGTTTTCTTATAAACATTGTTAAAGAGACTTTCTCGCATCCATTTCATGTATTTAACTCCTGTGTCATAGATTAAATGACTGTAAAGGGGTTACACAGGACTCTTAATTATGCTTTATTAGTCTATGAAACTAATTTTTCCAGCAACATTCAGTTTTGAATATTATATCATTAGAATCAGTCCAAAATCAAGAAATAGAATTCCCCACATTTATTTTTAATTCCTTAGAACTGCTTTGTATATGTGGGGGTTATGATTTCATACACATTTTAGAGTTTTACAAATTTAGATTTTCTTTTTTTTTAATTATTTTTTTATTATTTTAATTATGACAACAAAGATGCAAAGAAAGAGGACAGGGTAAAGTTATAGTGGAAGCCCAATCACCCATAAACAGGATTCTCAGTAGTCCCATCGATGATATCCCAGCCTTGAACTTTCAGCCAAAGAACATTAAGAAAAACAAAACTGAACCCATGTACAATACAATTACTTTGTCCCTCAAATCCCCAGTTGTAGTACATATTGTTTCTTAGCAGCACACCATATAATCTAAAGATATTAGACTTATGTAACTCTTTAAACATTGAGGGCAAAGTACATTTATCTAGTTCCATGCACATGCTTACTAGTTTAAGTTAACCTCAAAAGTTTTAATGGGTTGTTTTTCTTAAGGATTGGAGTCAAGGGAACATAGTAAAAAAACGATATTAAAGTGGTATTTGTTTGCATAGGCCCACCAAAACATAAGGGACATGGAAAGACAAATTATGGTCTAAATACATGGAGACCCTACCCCTGAAGTTTCCTGGCACAGGACTGACTCTAGGCTCCAGGCAAACTAGTTTGTCCAATTCAAGTCATCGTCTGTAGTGGCAATACACCTCCATTCCTCACATAGTCTCTGTTGTTGGTATCATGCTTCTGTATTAAAGATCCTGGAGTCTGCATATCCCATATTGCAGTCAGGATGGTGCAGAGCATCCTCTCGTTTCACCTCACACTTAAGGGGCAATAGAGAGAACCATGTCCTGTAGAGCAGGTCATTGTTGTTGTCATGTCTTCTCGCAGGTCATTGTTGTTGTCACGTCTTCTCAGTATAAACGGAAGTGTCTTTTTAGGAGGTCGATGTCACACCCTTGGTAGTGTCTTTCCTGGTAGAGGACTGCTTCCAACTGTTGCTATAAAAGACCTTGGATGTTTCGTAGATAGCTTGCCTGGTTCCAGCGTGAATGGAGAATGCCCATTCATCTGAGGCCTGTGCCAGGTCATTATATCAATATTCAGGGTGTAAGGTACATTGTAATGAGATTTATTAGATAATAACTAATCTGTATGTATAGTGTTTTCCCATTTTAATGTGTCTATGCAAACAAGGATCAATGCCATGAAGCGTTATTGGTGCATCTGGAGGCAATAGGAACAAGACCAGCAATTTCCATGACATAGTTCAATCATAGGCATCAAACTGAGGGACAGTTCCACCAACAATCCTTACTGAACAGCTTACAAAGAAAAGACAAGATGAAAAGTGGATAGAAACATCATGGTAGAAGAATATATATAGAGTTACAGCAGTTAAAGAAAATAATCATAAAATATTCAAAAGATATATGTGTTCAATATGTGTTCGATTTGTGTCCTTCTAAATAGTTCTGGGATTTGTAAGATCTACTGTATGTCTTTGGTCAGAGATTAAAGCTGTGTGTTACTGAAGTTAAGAAGGGTAAATCTGGGGTACTGATGGTTGGGAGGAGCATATGATCGCGTGGGGGCACTAGCCCCCGAGTGGTTTCAAAATGTAGACTGGTATGAAATTGCCAGTGACAGCCTGAGTATAGCTGAGCAATTATCTGCCACCGCCCAGATCAAACGCCACCCCCTAAGCCAACCTCTGGAGCCGGCCTGGGAGTGGGGAAAACCCAGGGTGCCCCATCAGCTCCTCCCAGAAACCCACCTGGAGATCCGGAGGAAAGGGGGAGAGGGGGGTCGGGTGACCCAGGTCCGGGCCCCCCACCCTAGGCCAGGCCAAAAGGCCGCTGGCACATGCGGAGGTCTGCCAGCTGCCCGCCCGTGCTGCTAAAAATCCTGCTCCAGGAAGAAAATTTAGATTTTCTAAATTTTTGAAGAACAACATTGACTTTTCCATGCGTAAAACATTGAATCTGCATAAGGCTAGAACACCATTTTGACAATGTGATTTTTCCAATACACGAAAGGGACTATATTTCTGTTTTCTGATATATTTTTCTATTTCCTTCAGTAGTGATTTGTACTTTACATATTAAGTCTTTCACCACCTTTTTTATTAAATATAATTTTTATTTTAATCATAGTGGCTTACATATCATTGACAATAATATTTTAGGTACATATTAACATAAAATCAGGGGAATTCCCATCACCGAATTGTCCTCCCTCCACCTCTGTTCCCGTCCTTCTACCCATATCCTCTTCCCTTACCCCCCGGGGCTGCTAGAATAAGTGGTCCCCTCTGTGCCTAGCTTACTACTTAGTGGTATTATACCTATTTGGTCTTGGTACCTCTCTTATTCCCCCCCCCCAAATTGGGAGGTGGGACTAGATAGTTCAAGTTATGCAGTTTTGTTTGAAGAAGAGAAAAATAATAGCCTGGAAAAAGAAAAAGAAAAAAGAATCAGATACTCCGGAAATGGGCGGAATCCTTCTAGAGGCTTTCATCCTTGGTTTGAGAGACAAGGGGAAAAAGAAGGTGAAACACCACAGCAGTACATAAAAAACTGTCAAATAAAATATCCAGTGAACATTCCAAAACAAACGAACAAAACAAAACAAAACAAAACAAAAGGGTAAGCACCATATAAAAGTCATGGTATTGAGATAAAAAAAATGTGGCAAAGCACATAAGAAAAGAAGAAAATAAATAAATATAAATGGAGACATCCACTTCAATAGCCAAACCACAACAATGAAATCAATAAAAAGTAGATAAGTAAATAATAATAAAAATTGTTTTGTGCTTTTTTCCTTCCTGCAGATGCACAGTAAATATTGGGGTCATTCGAAAAGGAATTTCCTTTGCCTAAGAGATACAGGGTTTCTCCACCCTTGAAGTATTTTGTCATGGGATTAACTATAGACTCCTTTCAGGTTCATTTACTCTCCCCTTGGTGCTTTAGAGGCAGATCTGCCCTCATCTGAGAGGGGTCTTTGACTTCCTGTTTTGCTCACCAAGAGGATAGATGGGGGGGATATTGAGGGGGAGGCTGGGGAGAGAATTCAGGAAGAGAGGTGACTAGGAGAAACAGGGAGATGTCAGGGCAGCTGAACAGAGCCTGCTTAAAAGGTTAAAAGCTTAGGAGCCACACATGGTGGCTAGGACCTAAATGAAGTTGATGTCTCCTGAAACCTGACTGCCTGTGAATGATTTCCTCACCACCACCCTGAGACCGCCAGCTGGAGGGGGTTGGAGGTGCGTGGCCCAGGCTGGAGGAGAAAGGCCTCTCACCCTCCATCTGACCATCATCCACCTCCATCAACGACTTTATAATTAACATGTTTTTCAACAATTGTTTTTGTTGTTGTTTTGTTGTAAACAATTAAACAAATACTGTTGTTTAAACAAATTAAAGAATGAATTCTGAGGTTTTTTTTTACTTTGGGCCACACTGGTGATGCTCAGGGGTTACTCGTGGCTATGTGCTCAGAAATAGCTCCTGGCTTTGGGGACCATATAGGACGCAGGGGGGATCAAACCTCGGTCTGTCCTGGGTCAGCTGCATGCAAGGCAAAGTCCCAACCACTGTGCCATCGCTCTGGTCCCAAGTCTGAGTATTTCTTAAAGGACTTTATGTAAAGAGCGTTGAGTACAGTTATACATGCTGGGGCTGGGTGAAACTTGAAATGGCTGCACCAAAGACTTGGTTAGAACAGATGATTAAGGCCCAATTCTCCCAGCACACCTAAAATTGATGCATAGTGAATTCCAGCTTCTGCAGGAACTCAGTCCAAGCTGTGTACAAAGGCTGTAGTCAGTAGAGATGGGTGTAGTTTATGCTTTTAAGCAATATTCTTCATGTCAAAGGTCATGATTTTGATATAAATTTGTGTATCATCTTAATAAGATAATAGATTCTCTCAGTTTATGATGAATAATTATAGTATTGCCCTGGATAGTAGGGTTTTTATTTTTCATCAGTTTAAATAATAGTATTTACTGTCAACTTTAAGATAACCTTGAAAGTCTTATGTTAGAGCTTCTACCCAACACAGCCCTGTATGTGGTCAGATAGCCTAGGATGCTCAGAGCTGCAGATAATGGAACTGTATCCTTAATCTTCAACAAATTACCATAGGATTCTATGTTTCAATGGTAGAACTATTTATCTAATTACCCAAATAGTGTAAATTAGAGACAACATGAAAAACACATTGTTGTGTAAGCAAACAAAAGTATGGAAAAGAGAGAGTCAAACTATCTCTATCTGCAGTTGACGTGATGATACATATTGAGAAACTAAA
Source organism: Suncus etruscus (assembly GCF_024139225.1). Classification (NCBI taxonomy): domain Eukaryota; kingdom Metazoa; phylum Chordata; class Mammalia; order Eulipotyphla; family Soricidae; genus Suncus; species Suncus etruscus. The sequence continues at coordinate 119,639,275 of NC_064868.1, forward strand.
TATTCCACTAACTAATCCTAGAAACAATAAATTAATACCGCAAAGTGACTGGCTACAAGTTAATACACAAAAGACAGTGTATTCTTTTATACAAATACTCAGAGGAGAAAGAGATAAAATACTCTATGCCATTTAAAACTATTAAGTATCTAGGAAACAAAATAATACAAGAGATGACAAACCTATACCACAAAAAATTAAAACAAATAAATTGAAGACCTAAGGGAATGGAAAAATATCCTATGCTCATGGATTGGAAGAATCAGTTATCAAAACAACCTTCTTATCTAAACTACTATATAGATTCAATGCAATACCTATAAAACTTTAGAAAACATTGTTCAAGGACTTACAACAATCAAATAAAAAGTTTGTGTGGGACCATAAAAGACCTAGAATAGCCAAAATCATATAAAAAACAAGTAACTGGTAGGATTAACATTACCTAACTTTAAGCTGTACTATAAAGCAATAGTGATCAAAATTGTATGGTATTGGAACAAAGACAGACTTTCAGAATAGAATAAGCAGTGACAACCCCCCAAGTAATGGTCCATCGATTTTTGACAAAGGATCCAAAAACATGAAGTGGAATAAAAATAGCATCTTCAACAAATGGTGTTGGGACAATTGGATGACTCTTTGTAAAAAATTAAATATCAATCTTTATACAGAAAAATTAAATATCAATCTTTATACAGAAAAATCAATTCAATTTTATCAAAGGCCTTAATTAGACTTAAATATATAAATCTTATTGAGGAAAACATGGGCAAAACACTCCAAGACATAGACTTCAAAGGAATCACCAATGATAGGACTCCAATGACAAGTACTATAAAGCATATTTGCATAAATGGTACATGAAACTAAAAAATTTTTGTAAGAAACATGGGATAAAATTGAAACACAGCTTAGTGGGAGAAAATATTTTCCCTCAATGCAGATAAAGGGTTGATATCTAGGAAATACAAAGTACTAACAAAGATTAACTACACAAAACCTAAAAATAATCAAAAATTGGAAAATATCATGAGCAGATACTTCTCTGAGGAAGACCAACAGATGGCTAACAGGAACATGAAAAATTGCTCACCAATATTTATCATTAGGGAAATCCAAATCAACACAACAATGCATATTCTTATACCAGTGAGAAGGCACATATCAAAAATACTGGGAACAATCTATGTTGCTGTGCATGTGGTGAGAAAAGAACTCTGTCCACAGCTGGTGGGAATTCTGCCTCATCCAACCTTTATGAAAAACAGTATGGATGGTTTTTAGTAAATTAAGTTTTGATCTGTAATATGACCCAGAAACCCCAATTTTGGGTATCAATCCCTTTGACATGAAAACACTCATCCAAAATGAATGTACACTGTTATTCCATGGAATACTATAACTCTGTAAGGAATGAATCAATCATGCAATAAGCTGCAACATGGATGGAACAGGAAGACATGTTAAATGAAGTTATCCAGAAGAAGGAAGATAAATACAGAATGATATCACTTCACTTATATGTGGTATATAAAATAATTGAATGAAGAAATGCAATGGTTTAAATGGGAGTTGTTGAGAGCACTGTAGGTCCCAGAGTATAGTAAAGAGAAGAAAATTTAGTGGAGGAAGATAAACACAAATATGAAAGAATGGGGACAGGAAACAGGAGGTGCCAGGTGCATTTGGTGGTATTAAGAAGGGATAAACTAAATATCCAAGACAGAGTCAACAATAATAAAATCACAAGGGGTTGGAATGGTAGCACAGAGGTAAGGACATTTGCCTTGCATGAGGCTGACCCAGGATGGATGCCGAGGATAGCACTGGTCCCCTGAGCCAGGAGTGATTTCTGAGTGCAGTGCCAGGAGTAACTCATGAGCACCACCGGGTGTGGCCCAAAAAAACAAAAACAAAACCAAAACAAAACAATGAAATCACAAGACGCAAATTTTAGCAACCAAAACTTAAAAAAATAAAAGACCTGTTTTGCTGTTATGCTGGTTAGCTGGGAACCAGGATGTGGTAGCATAGGGTGTACTCCTGGAATATAGGTGGAAGGAGGTCAACACTGGTGGTGAGATTGGCTCTGAAACATTGTATGTTTGAACATTGAAAACCTTTGTAAATCATAGTTTCTTCAATAAAAATTAAAAGAGATAAAACACATTTACAGACTAGAGAGACAAGAAAATGGTTAAGTTGTATGCAACGCAACCTTTTTTATCTCCAATATTACAAAGTCCTTCGATCACTGCTGGATGTTACCTTAGAGAATTCTGAGCACCATATGGTGGCCTCTGTAGCCCCCAGATCTTTAATGCCAAAATTGCAATGCAGGACTATTACTCCATGCTCCAAATAATGAACTACTTGCATGAATTACCAATAATCCTTGGGATTGAATCCCTGGCCCAATAAACACCACTTGGGAACTCCCTGAATAAAGCCAATTTACTAAACAAAGAGCGGTTACCTAAGATACTGATGCATATAATTTGTACTCTTTTTAAAATACAATTTTCTTCATTTACATAGTTGATATAGTTGATAATAATACATTTGTTTCCAGTTAAGTGAGAGCTAAGTTATTTCTTTATAAAAGAAATCAGTGAAAGTGTTTGAGTAACAAGAAAACTTTTGAAAATTATTGTACCACACAAGTTGATCAGAAAGTCATAATGCTGAGTGAAATAAGTCAGAGAGAGAGAGAAAGACGCAGAATGGTCTCACTCATCTATGGGTTTTAAGAAAAATGAAAGACATTTTTGCAATAATAATTTTCAGGCACAAAAGAGAAAAAAGCTGGAAGTTACAGCTCACCTCATGAAGCTCACTGCAAACAGGGATGAGTTTAGTTAGAGAAATAACTATGATTTGAACTATCCTTATAATGAGAATGTACGAGGGAAATAGAAAGCCTGTCTAGAGTACAGGCGGGGGTTGGGTGGGGAGGAGGGAGATTTGGGACATTGGTGACGGGAATGTTGCACTGGTGATGGGTGGTGTTCTTTACATGACTGAAACCCAAATACAATCATGTATGTAATAAAGTTGATTAAATAAAAAATTAAAGCACACCCTTGTTAGTTGATGATTCTGTTACTTTTTTCTTTATTTAAAAATCTTGATTACAAATATGATTGTGATTAGGTTTCAGTCATGTAAAGAACACCCCCCTTCACTAATGCAACATTCCCACCACCAATGTCCCAAATCTCCCTCCATCCCACCCCACCCCCACCTGTACTCTAGACAGGTTTTCCAGTTACCTCATTCATTCACATGATTATGGTAGTTCTCTGTGTAGTTATTTTTATAACTGCACTCACCACTCTTTGTGGTGAGCTTCATGAAGTGAGCTGGAAGTTCCAGCCCTCCTCTCATTGTCTCTGAGGATTGTTGCAAAAATGACTTTTATTTTTCTTAAAACCCATAGATGCGTGAGACTTTTCTGCATCTCTCGCTCTCCCTCTGACTTATTTCACTCAACATGATAGACTCCATGTACATCCATGTATAGGAAAATTTTCTGACTTCATCTCTCTTGACAGCTGCATAATATTCCATTGTGTATATGTGCCACATTTCTTTAGCCATTCATCTGTTAAAGGGCATCTTGGTTGTTTCCAGAGCCTGGCTATTGTGAATAGTGCTGCAATAAATATAGGTGTGAGGAAGGGGTTTTGTATTGTATTCTTGATTCTGTTACTTTTGTTTCTGAACATTAGGTAGTTTCAGATACATACTGGTATCTAAATTGGAGTGTTTATACTGGAATAACAATTTAAAAATGGAGTTTTCATGTAGCTACAATTGCAGGTACATAGTTCAGGAATTCCAATCATTTTTGATGATACTGTGGCTTTGGTAGGGTATATTATTAGCTGTGAATTATTTCAGAAGTATGAGAGAGCAGAGTCAAGGTGTTAAAATTACTTCACAAAGAGTCCTGGTGCTGTCAGCCCAAATACCAGCATACCTGGAGTTTTGGTCAGATTCGTGTCTCTACAGTAAATTATAGATGGTGACTGAAGCAGAGCCATTGGAAGCATTGCCATTTGGGTGCAGTGGGGAAGGCTTCAGCAGGGCAGGATTTGACCTGCCTTCTCCTCCTGAGATTGCCAGCTTTCAGGAGCATGACTGGCGTACCTATATTTTTTCAAGGCTTGTTTTACGTCTGTTTGAGCACAGAGTGAATCTTTGGAACTTGAAAGAATGTAGACATGGTAACTCAAATTTAGAATCTTAAGAATAAAGGAATTTTAGAACTCAAAGAGTTAAAGAATTGTTCAACTCTTTGAGGTTTAGACACAGAGGATTATTGTTTATAGATCAAAGTGCTCCTTTATCCCCAAATCTTTTGAGAGGTGTCAAGAGAGAGAGTACAGAAATAAGGCACTTTTTTACACATGGCCATATCTGATTCAATTCTCTGGTGTTGGATTATAACTTGTTTTCTTGGTAAACAAAGATGGCTTCCTCCTTACACATCAAAGACCCAATTAGGCTGGAAGAGTTTCTAGATTAGCTCTTTACATTTGCTACCCCTGCCCATCAGGGTGGTCTTAATTTCCCAATAAATACTGTAGTCTTGACTGGCATCTCTCTTGATCTATAGGGTGAGAAGCTTGAGGACCACACATGCTCCACTCTCAACTTGGTTCAAATGATTTCCTGCAGCAACCATGCTCCATATCCCGTTCTCCTTGGGGTTGGATTATGGCACGTGCAGCAATTATATCTGGATCCAGTAACAAGGACCTGAGAAGAAAGACCTCAAAAATAGTGAGTGATATAATACCATGGTGAATCAAGGCCATGACTCCTTCATGGACTAAGGCCATAGTTCCCTGGTGGATTAAGGCTATGATACTGTTCTTGCTTTGAATGAGGATACTAAGCTTTTTTTTTTTTTTTTTTTTTTTTTTTTTTTTTTTTTTTTTTTTGGTTTTTGGGCCACACCCGGCGGTGCTCAGGGGTTACTCCTGGCTGCCTGCTCAGAAATAGCTCCTGGCAGGCACGGGGGGCCATATGGGACACCGGGATTCGAACCAACCACCTTAGGTCCTGGATCGGCTGCTTGCAAGGCAAACACCGCTGTGCTATCTCTCCGGGCCCCGAGGATACTAAGCTTTATACCATACCCTTTACCATATCTTATAGAAGATTGGTGATATGCATACTAGACATCTTGATGTTGCTTTAAGGTGGCTTGATGTTACCCTGGTGCATTCATATGCATTGCTTGCAATGGAAAGTACAGGTAATACTTTATAAAATGCCTTCTACACTAGAAAGTAAAAGAGCCTTCCCTGTGGCGATTCATTCTCTAATTAGAATCTGTCCTAAGGCCAAAATCCATTAGCAACAAACCACTAGCATTAAACCAGAGATACCACCATCAGCCAGTTCTAGTACATCAGATGAGGGAGCTACTCGTGATGAGCAGGCTAAAAGATCTTCTGACCAAATCTGAAAGCGGCTCAGTAGAAATGCTCTCTGCTCCTCTTCCACCACAGACTTATAGAAGCCTCCTTACACATAGCTCCAGACGAAGCTCACAATTACCAGGTAGGCCAATGAACCTGAGCCACACCATTTCTACCCCACCCATCTCTAGGATAATTAGCCTCCATTTTGTGAGTACTTGAATGTGAACTCACTCAACTAGTTTAAAAAGGACTGCCCATCATATGATGCCCAATGTCCCCATTCTGTACTTAGTACCTTACAGGCTGGAATGAAAGAGTGCTTTGGACTTCTCAGGATTTTCATGTTTGCTAGGACATGCCTGAGCCCTCTGAAATATATGCAGTGGAAAATGTGGTTCAGTAATGAGGCTAAGACAAAAGTTCACATCATGGGTCATTCTGGAAGGAAAATTTCAGGGCTCAGGTTGACTTATGAAATGTTGATTGGGAAAGGGCAGTATGCTGAAATCACAAAACAAGTTGTTCTATCTTGTGCTCTTATCACAGGTCCGTGAGATAGCATTGCGAGAATGGTAAAAAATTTATATGGGTGCTGAATTTAAAGGAAGGTATACGAAGATTTTTCAGGAGTTTCTGAGCCATATCCAGAATTACTGGTGAATTGATTAATACAATCCAACAATAAGTTAGAGTTAAGGAAATACAGCAGCACACAGTAAGATAATTGGCTTTTGAGAATGCCATTGAATACTTCCAGTGGATCTTTAGCCTATCAGAGCTTGTTGAAACATTGATTCTGTTTTATTTTCTTGTAGTGAAAGTGGTTCTGAACATTGGTTCTGTAAAACAGAGTCACAAATCAATGCTATCAAGGCCTATACTGTATGAAGGCATTCTCAGGATAATAGGGATTGATCAGACTATCTCCCCAGAGAATACAGAGCCTCCCCCAATAACACCCCTTTAATTGTCCAGGATGCAACAAGGGAAACCATTGGGCTAGAAACTGCTACTGGTCTTGAGAAACTGGAGAAGAGGTCAGCCTGAGGCTTCACACATTCAGGGCAGATGTTAAAATAGTGCATTTTCATTGAAACTGCAGGATTCATCCTGGACCTGCCTTATCAAGATCATGACACAATCATATTGTCTCAGGAAATTGGGTAAAAGGCCAGCTTTATGCCCCATAGAATCAGGGAAAACATTCTCATCTGTACTCCCCTCCCCAGCCCAGGCCAACAGAACTACAATTAATAGATTGGCTGCAACCTGCTACTACAGAAAATTATGCTTTGGATATCCCCTGCCCTGAGATAGTAACCATAACACCAGCCAAGTGCCTCTATAAATTAGAATCTGGTATAAAGTGGCCAATCCCACTGTGCACTAAAGGCCTGCTCCTGGGTAAAAGCAGTCTGACTCTGAAGGGAATCACTGTTCATGTATGGGTAATATATTCTTATCATATCAGAGAAATTATAATTGTGATTTCTGTGCCAACTGTTTAAACTTTTTAGAAGGAATAATGCATTGCCTACCTTCTGTTATGTAATGTCTGGCCACTCTGATTGCCCTATTAATGGAGGTTTTGGTAGCACCGATCCCCTAACAGTCTCTACTGATCCTATGGTAAGCTTTACCTCTAATATTATAAAGGCTGAGTGAGCACTTATAAATCTTTAGATTCATGAGAAGTTTAAAGTTATGTTTGACACAGGTGCCTATATTTCCATCATCTTTTTGCAATACTGGCCCCATAACTGGGTCATGCAAGAGATACTTTATGGCCTGCAAGTAGTATGTTCTTTGTCCTCTTTCTATGCCTGACAAAGTGTTAGATGGCTAAAAAGCATTGGTCCAGAAGGACAGGTGGCCACCTTCTAATCATATGTAGCTACCCAACCCCTGAATATATAAATTTGAGATCTATACAGCCAGTGGTGCTCAGTATAATATTTTATCCCAGCTCTCTCTTTGGCTCCTAATCCAGAGGTGATGTCTTTTTAATCATGGCCACTGAGTTCAATGCCCACCACATATCCTCATTCAGTGGAAATCTTATAATCCTGTGTCATCTCTGCAGAGGCCTTTAAACAATATAAATTTAAAAGAGCTGGTAGATCTGGTAGAAGAACAACTTAAGTTGAGACATATTGAAATGTTCTTTCCAGATGCAATTCTCCTGTTTTTTTTTTTATATACAAAAGAGGTCAGGCAAGTGGTGCTTGTTAGTTGACCTAAGGAATCTACCAGATTAATATGGGCACCTTGCAATTAGGCCTCCCTGCTCTAGTGACCATTCCTAAAGACTAGCCAATGGTTGTAATAGACATAAAAAACTTTTTATAACTTACCAAAACATCTAGAGGACTGTAAATGCTTTGCATTCTCTATTCCCTCTTTTAAAAACTGAGTGTTCCTTTGTAGATTTCAGTGAATTGTTTTACCTCAGGTAATGACCAATTCACCTAACATGGATGATATCATTTTGCACTTTACAATGACAGGAAGCTTCAGAGGTTATATGAGGATGTGTTGACATACTTATGGATGGCTTTTTTACAGTTTGCTACAGAAAAAATTCAGACACTGTCACCATATGAACATTTGGGTTATATTCTGGAATGCACTACAATGCATCCTCAGAAAATCTCCATATATCAGAAATATCTCAGAACTCAATAATTCTTTTTTATTTTGGGCCACATCTGGCGACACTCAGGGGTAACTTCTGGTTATGAGCTCAGAAATTTCTCCTGGCTTGAGGGACCATATGGGAAGCCGGGGGACCAAAACACATTCTATGCTAGGTTAGCACAAGCAAGACAAACGCCCTACTGTTATGCCATTACTACTGCCCCAAATCTCAATGATTTTCAAAAACTTCTGGGAGACTTTAATTTTATATGCCCCTCCCTTGGAATTGCTAATTCTGAGCTCAGTGATTTATTCTCATTCTTGAAGAGAAATACACCAGAGATTGTCCAAGGCAGTTATCATCTGAATCTCAAAAGGAACTAGACTTTTTTTTTTTACCGACCTCATCCAAAATCCTATTTTTGCAGGTTTACCCTTGGAGAAAAAGTATGGTTACTGCACTTTGCTTTGCCCAATCGTCAACTCCTGCTATAGTCTAATTATTTGGTCTATTAGAATGGCTTTATTTACCCAACAGCCTTGCACCCTTGTGTGAGTTAATATTGGAGTTAATAGCTAACTGAAAATTAAGGGGAGACTGGCTTGCATGCATTACTGGGTTACGACCACCATATTATTGTCTTGCCTATTCCCAAAAAAAGGAAATTGAGTCCATTCTGCCACTTAGTGATTCTCTTCAAAGAGCTTTAGATGATTTACTTTTGCATGTGTCAGGCCCATGTAATGTGGTAAGTGACATTGCATAATCGGTCTCTTTCGTTGAATTGGCACCAACGCCCTAAATGCCCATACTATGTGGTTTAGAATTTGCTTCAGCAATTACAAGCTCTTTTGTAAATATGCTGTGAATCTAATTTAATTACTCATATTATATCTTTCTAGCCTCCTAGGGCTGAAGAAATAAGGGAATGAAACTGCTCATTGATGGTGACACCTGTTTTACATCACTTGTGAAAGAGCTTCAAGCCATACACACAAATGTCCACCACCTTCCTTTGCATTATTACATTTCATGGAGATAAGCCCTAAAGATCATTCAGGCATGCAAAGTCAGTGCCCTTAGCTGACCTTAGCTTCTCATTTAGGTGGAGCTAACCCTTGAGGTCTACAAACAAATGAATTATGGCAGATGGTATTATACATGCTAACCTTTTTCAAAATAAACCCTATCTTCATGTAGTAGTTGACACTTTTTCTCATTTTACATGGGCTGGTGCTGACTTCTGAAAGAGATAAAGCTTTTTGTTCCTTTTTTTCTACAGTTTTTATGTCATGGGTATGCCCCATACCATCAAAACTGATAATGATCCAGCCTACACTTGTAAAACTTTTCAATCATTTGGCAAAGAATAGCAAATCTGACATGTCACTGGCATCTCTTACAGTCAGTAGGGGCAAGATCTCATTGAATGTGCTCACATAACCCTCAAAACTCAATAATTAAAACACAGAAAAGTGATATGCCACTGCTTGAATTCTTATCTATAACATTATTCTTACTAAACTTTTTAAATTCATCCCAAATAGAGCCCCATACAACTGCCAAAACACTTTTGAGAAAATGTACAGGCTCAGAAAACCAGTTAACTTACATATTTGGGTAAAAATTGACAAAGAATGAGTAGTAGGTCATATCCTCATCCAAAGAAAATGATATGCTTATATTTTGACAGACGGCAGACCCACCAAGAAATTCTGGGTTCCATTATGCATTTTCAGCAGCACAATTCATATAAATGATGAAACCAACCCCCAGATTACTGCTGAGCAGGATAAGGAACCTTCTAAGTCAAAGCATTCTTGTTCCAACTCATATCTAACACAAGCTATTCAAAGGGGTAAAAAAAGACAATAAGCCAACATGTCACCAAAAAACAGAAATTGTAAGAAATAATTCAGAGTAATCAGATTCAAAATTTCAGTCTTTTTTGGGGAGAACCGGTCCATTGTAACTTAGGAAACATTTGCTACATGAACTCAATATTGCAGTGCCTGTGTAATGCTACATGTTTGGATAATTATTTCAAAAAAACACTATTACCAGGATGATATTGACTGGTTGAATCCAATGGGGCATAAAGGTAAAGAGTCAGAAGAATTTGGTCTAATTATGAAAGCTCTGTGGGCAGGACAGCACAGACTTTAATTAGGACAGTACAAATTTTAAGTTAACCATTGGAATGATCAATGGTCAATTTGCAAGATACAGCCAATAAGATTCAAATAAACTACTTCTATTTCTGACTAAAGTCTCCATGAAGACTTGAATAAAGCAGATAATCATAAAAGACATAAAGAGGAAAATAGTGATCATCTTGATGACTTAAAAAAACATATAGCCTGCTTGGCCTAGACACAGCAGCTCAATGAGTCTATTACTGTCATATGTGCTCAGGGCCATTTCAAATTCACAGTGCAGTACCTCTACTGTTACAAAAAGTCTTGAATATTTGAAACTTCTATGCATTTATCTCTGCTACTTGCACCCACAAGTAAATGTATCTTACAGGATTTTCTCAGGTTATTTCTGAAAGAAGAAAAAGCTGACAGATAACAACAGGTTTTATTACAGTCTCTGCAGAGATCAGTGGGATTCTATAAAAAGGATAGAAATTTGGATGTTACCACCTGTGCTTTGAATAGATCTGAAACACTTTTCCTCCGAGGGCAGGTGGAAGCAAAAATTATAGATATGTGTGGACTTCCGTTCTAAAACCTTCACTTGTCACAGTATATTATTGATTCAAAGAACAACTTGAGTAAATATATGTTTTGAATCGCAAAAGTGGTCTGGAAGAAGGCCACTGCACTGCCTATTGTAAAAATGCAGAAAGAAGACTCTGGTTTAAGTTTGATGGTCATGATGTTTCGTATATCCCTACCTTTTCGTGAAATCCTCAGCAGCATATATTCTCTATTATACATCAGTGGTATAAAAAACAATAAATATAGCTGAATAAGTCAAAGCTTGTGATTACCTAATTGCCTTTTAAAAGTTATCTGCAATAATGTTTTAACTGGAATCACCTTGAGCAGACTCATATTGGAGGGAGAAAAATGGATGGTACCAAGACCAGACAGTTGTATGTTCATTTGGTGTAAATAAAAAATGATCAGACTTGAATACCAAATCCAAAGTCAGTGACAACAGAATCGATACCAATAAATAACAAGCTGTACAAGGGGGGAACAGTTGCACTAGCATTACAGGGGATAGAGGAGGGAGAAGAGGGATGCATGCTGGGAACAGGGGTAGAGGGAGGACACAACATTGGTGGTGGGAATGTCCCTCATTCATTATCACTATGTGTCTTAAATATTACTGTGAAATATTTGTAATTCACTTTGGCCACAATAAAATAAAAAAATCTATGGAAATGAATTTAGATGCTAATGACTTCCACCATAGTGCTTATTATAAGATGTTTGGGCAACTTATTTTCAAATTAAGTATGCCTGCAATAAGCTTTTAATGTTTTTGTTCACAGTAGTCTATGAGGAAAGAACTTGAATGTCCTGGACTCGCATTACAGTGTTCATTAGTATAAACTCTCATTACAGTGCTCATTATATTAAGCTTTTAGCAATCTATTTTAAATTTAACCATGTTTGGAAAAATGTTCTAATGTTTTTGTTTACAGAAATCCACAGGAAAGGAACTTGTATGCTCTAGACTTGTGCTATAATGTTTATTATAAGGATGTTTAACAACTTATGATAAAAAGCTTTGTGATATGCTTCACGCAGGGAATGGAAAAGCCCATTGCATATTCTAACCTATGATCTTTTTATAGCCAAGTCTGTCCTCACCAGCAGTGACTCCTAGGTATTGGCTCTGACAGTAACTGGCATAAAATTTCCTCACCACCTTACATGCTGGCTTATTACTTTTAAAGCCCTTTGGCCCATTCCCATTCCCCACCCTAGATGGCTCAGTTTTTTCAGATGTAAAATATTGATAGATCAACCATGTATGTGTTTGCATGTGTGTAGTAGCAACCTTTATGCTTGTCTAATGTCCATCTATGTTGTACATAATGTCTATCTGTGTTGTGCATAGCCCTTCTACCTTCCTTCTCCTCCACTCATCACTCAGAGAAATCTTTTCTATTGCTTCCCTATGCTCACTTACCCCGGATTTGTTGCTTTTCCTATTAAAAATTTTACCCCTATTACTCAACACCCCTTGTGCCCTGTAACTCCACACCATTTCCACACTCCTATGTCCCCACAGCCTTTCAACTTGTTATCACTATGCACTGCCATACATGACCAGAACCAGATTTTCAAGTGGGTCCTGGCTGAAGGACTGATCTTGGCCTGTGACTCCACCCTGAAGTTGCAGGACATTTCCACTACCTCCCTTACTGCCATCTACTAACAGATCACCATGTTAGCTGAAGAAATCGTTCATATTCTACCCACCTTGAACTTATTCAACAGACTAGGGGGTATGTGTATTTCTTTATTGGGAACAGTAGTACTACTTTGGACTTGTTCAGCAGAACAAAATGGGGGTATATGTGTATTTCCTGGGGAACAGTGTTGTCATATCTATGTATCAGGAGTTTTAGAATATAAAATGTCCTGAGGGACAGATACTACAACCTACCTAGAGTACCCTGGTGTCCCAATATTGCCTTGTGGCAGAATTCTTTCTTTTCTTTTTTGCATAGATCCAGTAAAATGGGGAAATCTTATGCAAGAGAGTAATTCCCATCTATTATGAATAGAACTCCAAAATTTATATATAGCATGTGAGTCTTAAACCCTGACATTTTGTCACATTGGCTTGAATTAAACTTCAATTGCTCTGAGATTGGCTATAAACCCCCAAACTTTGGGTCCCATCACCAAAACCAGGGACAAGGTTTGAACACCCTGGCAACAAAGGATCCAAGGGCAAGCTTCATGCAACCCTGGCAACAACTTACAAACCAGGGTGTGCTTCACGACACCCTGGCAATGACAATGAACTTGTGAGAATTTAAAGACTCTAGTTCTATGCCTGACTATGACAACTTCCACAAGAACTTTTCCCAAGACCTAGAAGAAAGACTCTCTGGGGGCTAGACAAACTTAGATTTTTCTGAAGCCTGCAGTTAGAAATATGGCCAAATGATTCCTGGGAAATTCCACTGTACTCTCAGGCTAAAAGGTTTAGCCTGGGGTGAGATTACTGCATGTAGAGCCACTACACCTGAACACAGCATTGGGTTCCACAGGAAAGACAGGACTAAGTGCTAAACAATGCCAGGTGAGGTCCTAAAACAAAACAAAGCAAAACAATATATTCTTTGAGTCAGAAATCTAGTTCAGTAGTTTGGAGTTTATACTCACCTGACCACTACTGGGAATGACCCTAAGCATTGCCAGGTATGACCCTCAAATTTTAAAAAAGAACTATTTAATTATAGTTGAATAATATTTTAAACATAGAAAAAAATTAACAACAAGTAAGAATCACTCAGTCTTATCCTCCTTTGTTATATCTTTTGATTTTCATTTTTGTAGGGGGTGGTGTTGGACCACAGTCAAAGATGCTCCAGCTTAGTGCTGTCTCTGCTCAGTGGTTACTAAAGGATCAAACCCAGGTAAGTTTCATGCAAGGCCTTATCCACTTTTCCACATGCCTGAGTGGTACCTGTTATTAATGATGAAATCACTGGTAACAATAATTATGTTAAATATACTCAGGTATAAAAATTCACCAAGAAAGATGGTGGACTAAATACATAAAATCCAAATGTGGGCTAATTGTGATTCACCTATTATTTGGTCTTCAGGAAGCTTTGCCAATTCTCATGCCCTTCATACCAGGCTTCCTCCCCCATGTCCCTGGCAGGTGGAAGGAAAATGTTGACAAAGTGGTCAGCAGAATGGCTGAATGGCTGATTTACAGGGCCAATTGCTGAGAGCCTGCCAGCAGATAAGATGCATTGTCACCGTTGAGGTCTCTATAGTGACCGAACAGGATGTTTCTGGAATGAATCTCTTATCCTACCCACTCATCTCACCTTTAAGTTAGTCAGTTGACATCTCTCTCTCTCTCTTGTGAACAGAACTGAGTATGCATGACTAGTGATAGATGAGTAAGAAGCCATAAAAAGATAGGTTCACACCTTTATGATGTTCATAGAAAAATGAGAGGGAAAACATGAAATAGAATGCCAATAGAATTTTGATAGGTGTATTTTCTATGTATATAATATGATTACATTGTATATTATACATTAACTACCCATATTGCATTTTATGGAAGATTTCACTGTAAATGGCAATTTTGACTGTTCTTTTGGCCTATTAGGCAGGTTTTAAAACTAATCCTTAGGTGATTCACTATGACAACGAAGGTGAGTGAGCAACACAAGATGCTAAGGGGCCAGATAACTTCAGGACCTTGTTTAGATAGGGAAAAGCTTACTGTTGCAATTCTTTACCAATTAGTGGTAGATATTTGGAGATCTAGAGTGGGTCTTTATCAAGATCAGGAACTGTTGAGTTAGAATATTTCTTTGAAGCATCAGTCCAGATCTTCAGGAAATAAGAATGACAGGGGTGGGAAACTGTCAAGATATCTCAAGCAGCAATTTCAAGTGTTCAAACCTGCCGGCTCTTCCTAAAGAGCAGGACTTTATTCCTTATCTGGTTTCTTTTATATGAATAATTTTTATTCTTGTATTTGGATGCAACAATTCAGCATTCAATGTCATGATTAAAAAATAGAAAATGACAGGTGTTTTTATTTTACAGTAATTAGTCTCTTGTCTTCTGATTCCTCTAAGATACATAATCAAAAGAAGTAGGGTAGAAATATGAAAACAGGAGTGACTGTCTCATGCATGTAAAGGGAAACAGTTGTTTGGTCAGTAAAAATATAAAGGAGGCTTTCTTTTTTTTTTTTTTTTGGTTTTTGGTTTTTGGGCCACACCCGTTTGACGCTCATGGGTTACTCCTGGCTATGCGCTCAGAAATCGCTCCTGGCTTGGGGGGTACCATATGGGATGCTGGGGGATCGAACTGCGGTCCTTCCTAAGCTAGTGCTTGCAAGGCAGACACCTACCTCGAGCGCCACCTCTCCGGCCCCAGGAGGCTTAATTTCTAAGGGATTTTTGTCCTTTCCAAATTTAATTTTTTCTCATAGAAAAGAATACCTGCTAGGGATAACAGTTTATACAGTTCAAATCATAACAATGACTTTGTCATTCTTGTCTATTCTAATAGTTGGCATTCAAGGAACTTCTTCTCAACCCTATCAGTTTTTATTATAGCCAAAAGACCTCAAGGAATCAATATTATTCATCTATTTTACAAATACATATTGAGGGACTGCTCTAAACAGACAGGAATAAATATTGGGAAAAATGAGAACAAAGTAAGCAAAGAGCTAGTCTGGGACCCCATGGAACTAGGATTCTAGAAGGGATGAAGGTCAGTAATATTGATGTATGTAATATACATACAATACATATATTACATATATGTTATACATAAATATATAAATTTTCATTTTTATTTGGATACATTTTCTTTTTAAAATTATTGTTTATAAACATGTGGTTAATAGTAGTTTTTTCACAGATAAAGTTGTTCATAATTGAATTTCAGTCACACAATATATACAGCATTTTTAAAACAACCAAAATATTTAAAAGGTGAAAAGATGTGGGGCCCGGAGAGATAGCATGGAAGCAGTGCTTTTGTCTTGCATGCAGAAGGACGGTGGTTCAAATTCTGGCATCCCATATGGTCCCCACTAGCCTGCCAAGAGCACTTTCTGAGCATAGAGCCAAGGGTAACCCCTGAGCACTGCCAGGTGTGACCAAAAAAATAGTGAAAAAATGTGAACATATACTCCTACAATGAATATAGACAGATGACTAAAAGTTACATAAATGGTTTCTGTCACTTCTCATCAGAGAAATGTAAATCAAAAAACAACAATGTGGTATCACTTAGCACCAGTGAGTCTCACACACATAAAAAATACCCACCAATAGTGTTTGCATAGACATAGGAATAAAGAAACCCTCTTTCATTGTTGGTAGGAATGTTGACTCATTCAAGGTCTTAGGAAAGTAAATGGAAACTTATCAAAATACTAAGAACTGAGCTTCCACATGACCTAGCAATTCCCCTTCTTGGCATCATCCAAGGACCCAAAACCACTATTTTGAAAAGACATTTGTAATTCTGTGTTTAATGTAGTTCACAATAACCCAAATCTGGAAACAACCCTAGTTTCCAAGAAAAAAATGATTGGAGAAAGAAATTGATACACACATATTACTCAACTATAAAAATAATAGTTTCTGGGGCCAGAGCAATAGTGCAGGAGTAGGGCTTTTGCCTTGCATACGGCTGACCCAGGACGGACCTGGGTTCGATCCCTGGCGTCCCATATGGTCCCCCAAGCCAGGAGAGATTTCTGAGCTCAGAGCCAGGAGTAATCCCTGAGCATCACTGGGTGTGACCCCAAAACAAAAAAAAGAGTTTTTACTTAAATGCAGTTTGCCAGTAAGTAGATGGAATTAGAGGGTATCATGCTGAGTGAAATCAGTCACAAGGAGTAGAATAGAAAAGAATTGTTTTATTTCCTATGTGGGATGAAAAGAAACATAGGGACCAAGAAATTAACAAAGTCATTAGTGTAGTGGAAGCCTCATGCCCTAATCTTGAGGGATTGGGGGATGCGAATCTGCAAGCAAAAGTGACACAGGAAATAATCCACACAAGATGAGGGAGATAAAAACAGGTTCATAAACTTCCACCACAAGCTGTCTGCAAGCTGTGGGACTGAATCCAAAAGAAGTTTCTCTGGCCTGAGGTCTTTATTGGGAAGAGTAGGGCCAACCCCATTTTGTGGAGAACAGGTAGGGGTAGGGAGCAATTCCAGAGGTACTTCTAGTCCATGAGGGACAAGCACAAGCAAAGAAGAATTATGCTGTATAGTGTAAGACTTACTTCAACAATCCGAAATGGAAAGTTAGTCTACAGAACTGAATTTACTTGAGGCAGTGGATATGGGGTGTTTATAGGGGTCTTTGGGACATTGGTGGAAGGAAGCCAACACTCAACTGTAGATATGGTGTTTTATTGCTGTAATCATGAAATAATTATTAACAGTATTGTGAATAATGGTGTTTCAATAAAACTGGAGAGAAATTAAAATAAACATTAATTTAAATTAATGTATTCTCTTATTCCTTGGTATATAAGGAAGCTGAGCTCAACTGATAAGCTCTATGACTTTGCAAAGAGCAAATCATTATTCTGTGTTTCAGTATTTCTTTCTAACTTGGAGATAAATAAATTTTTATAGCGGGAAAATGTTCTCAAAGTTCTTGTCAGAATATTTTATTTGAGAGGTAAATTAGTATGACCCAGAAGATTAATCAACTTATCAAAATTTCCAAAGCAACTTAGTAGGAAATGAAGACTAAATATACTATCATCCAGTTATAATTATTTTTGTGAAGGAACACAAGCCCATGCTCTTTTTCTTTGTGAAATTTATTATAGCACAATATTGCTGTGTGGTCACAGGGAGAGAATAACTTTGATACTATGGTTAGTATATAAGCAATGAATATTTGGGAAAAACACTTTCTAGTCAATAAATGAGTACCCTCATTTATACCTCAGTGGATCTACTCCTAGGAATACACCTTAGAGTTCCTACACATGTACAAGAATATTCAGAGAAGCTTTATTACATGGAGTGCAAAATCTGTAAAATCTTGTCTACCAAAAAAATTAATTGAGGAATAAGTAAAAGAATATACTTTTACAAGGAAATTAAATCTCTTGGTATTGAGTGGAAAACAAACAAATCTAGAGTACAGTGTATTGTTACTATTTATAAAAGTCAGTTATAAATAAAACCAAGGAATATAAATAATTAAGCAAAAAACAACGCAAAGGATCACTTATATCAATAATGGGTTCAAACCCCAATATCAATATTATGGAATTAACTTGTAAGAGACAAGAACAAGTTTCTGAAAATCAGAAACTACATTTTAATGCTCTGGGTACTGTTGGTCTTGACACCTACCTCAGTCCCCCATAAGCACTGTGACACTGATATTGTCTCTGTGTTTCATAGCCACATCAAAATGGGAAAAGTTAACAGTTGCAAACAAGTTCATATAGAATAGAGATGAGAACACAAAAATTTTTATACTGCAATGGGACCTTACACTCTAAACACATGGCATAATGACTTGACTTAGACTCCTGTTGGTGCAACATTGACTATTTACCCCTGAACCAAGGATACCACCTATGGAAACAAACATGGTTTCCCACACCAGCACCAAGAACATACATTCTACCAAGGAAGGCCCCACTGCCACCATGGCACTGACTTATTCAAAAAAAAGTTCTTTTTTTGTTTTTTTTTCTTTATTTAAACATCTTAATTACAGATATGATTGTGATTAGGTTTTAGTCATGTAAAGAACACCCCCCTTCACCAGTGCAACATTCCCACCATCAATGTCCCAAATCTCCCTCCATCCCACCCCACCCCCACCTGTACTTCAGACAGGCTTTCCAGTTCCCTCATTCATTCACTTGATTATGGTAGTTCTCTGTGTAGTTATTTCTATAGCTGTACTCACCACTTTTTGTGGTGAGCTTCATGGAGTGAGCTGGTGTTCCAGCCCTCCTCTCATTGTCTCTGATGTTTGTTACAAAAACGACTTTTATTTTTCTTAAAACCCATAGATGAGTGAGACTAGTTTGCGTCTCTCTCTCTCCCTCTGACATATTTCACTCAGCATGATAGACTCCATGTACATCCATGTATAGGAAAATTTCATGACTTCATCTCTCCTGACGGCTGCATAATATTTCATTGTGTATATGTACCACAATTTCCTTAGCCATTCGTCTGTTGAAGGGCATCTTGGTTGTTTCCAGAGCCTGGCTATTGTGAATACTGCTGCAATAAATATAGGTGGGAGGAAGGGGTCTTTGTATTGTATACTTGTGTTCCTAGGATATATCCCTAGGAGTGGAATAGCTGGGTCGAATGGGAGCTCAATTTCCAGTTTTTGGAGGAATCTCCATATCGCTTTCCATAGAGGTTGAACTAGACGGCATTCTCACCAACAGTAAATAAGAGTTCCTTTCTCTCCACATCCCCGCCAGCACTGATTGTTCTCATTCTTTGTGATGTGTGCCAATCTCTGTGGTGTGAGATGGTATCTCATCGTTGTTTTGATCTGCATCTCCCTGATGATCAGTGATTAGGAGCATTTTTTCATGTGCCGTTTGGCCATTTGTATTTCTTTTTTATCCAAGTGTCTGTTCATTTCTTCTCCCCATTTCTTGATGGGATTAGATGTTTTTTTCTTATAAAGTTCTGTCAGTGCTCTGTATATTTTGGATATTAGCCCCTTATCTGATGTGTATTGGGTGAATAGTTTCTCCCACACGTGGGTGGCTCTTGTATCCTGGGCACTATTTCTTTTGAGGTGCAGAAGCTTCTCAGCTTAATGTATTCCCATCTGTTGATCTCTGCTTCCACTTGTTTGGAAAGTGCAGTTTCCTCCTTGAAGATGCCTTTAGTCTCAATGTCATGGAGTGTTTTACCTACGTGTAGTTCTATGTACCTTCTGGTATCAGGTCTGATATGAAGGTCATTAATCCATTTGGATTTTACTTTCGTACATGATGTTAACTGGGGGTCTATGTTTGCCTTTTTGCAAGTGGCTAATCAGTTCTGCCAGCACCAGTTGTTGAAGAGGTTTTCCCTGCTCCACTTAGGATTTCTTGCTCCTTTGTCAAAAATTAGGTGATTGTATGTCTGGGGAACATTATCTCAGAACTCAAGCCTATTCCACAGATCTTAGGACCTGTCTTTATTCAAATACCATGCTGTTTTTATAACTATTGCTTTGTAGTGCAGTTTAAAGTTGGGGAAAGTAATGCCTCCCATTTTCCTTTTCCCTAGGAGTGCTTTAGCTATTAGAGGATGTTTATTGTTTCAGATAAACTTCATAAGCGTTTGATTCACTTCTTTGAAGAATGTCATGGGTATCTTTAGAGGGATCGCATTAAATCTGTACAATGCTTTGGAGGGAGTATTGCCATTTTAATGATGTTAATCCTGCCAATCCATGAGCAGGGTATGTGTTTCCATTTCAGTGTGTCCTCTCTTATTTCTTGGAACAGGGCTTTATAGTTTTCTTTGTATAGTTCCTTCATGTCTTTGGTCAAGTTGACTCCAAGATATTTGAGTTTGTATTGCATTAATGTTACTGGGATTGCCTTCTTAACGTCCACCTCTTCCCTATCATTATTGGTGTATAAAAAGGCCATTGATTTCTGTATGTTAATTTTGTAGCCTGCCACCTTGCTATATGAGTCTATTGTTTCTAGAAGCTTTTTGGTAGAGTCTTTAGGGTTTTCTAAGTAGAGTATCATGTCATCTGCAAACAGTGAGAGCTTGACTTCTTCCTTTCCTATCTGGATTCCCTTGATATCTTTTTCTTGCCTGATCACTATAGCAAGATCTTCCAGTACTATGCTGAAGAGGAGTGGTGAGAGCGGACAGCCTTGTCTTGTACGAGAATTTAGAGGAAAGGCTTTCAGTTTTTCTCCATTGAGGATAATATTTGCATTGGCTTGTGGTAGATGGCTTTAACTAGATTGAGAAAGGTTCCTTTCATTCCCATCTTGCTGAGAGTTTTTATCAAGAATGGGTCTTGGACCTTATCAAATACATTTTCTGTGTCTATTGATATGATCATGTGATTTTTATTTTTCTTATTGTTGATGTTGTGTATGATGTTGATAGATTTATTGATGTTAAACCATCCTTGCATTCCTGGGATGAAACCTACTTGGTCGTAGCGGATGATCTTCTTGATGATGCATTGGATCCTATTTGCCACGATTTTGTAAAAGATCTTTGCATCAGCATTCATCAGGGATATTGTTCTGTAATTTTCTTTTTTGGCAGCATCTCTGTCTGGTTTTGGTATCAATGCGATGTTGGCTTCATAAAAGCTGTTTGGGAGTGTTCCCGTTTTTTCAATTTTATGAAAGAGCCTGGCTAGAATCGGTAGTAGCTCCTCTTGAAAGGTTTGAAAGATATTCATTAGTAAATCCATCTGGGCCTGGGCTTTTCTTTTTGGGCAGATGATTGATTACAGTTTTAATTTCCTCAATAATGATGGGAGTGTTTATATATGCTACATCCTCCTTACTTAACTGTGGAAGGTTATAAGTGTCCAAGAATTTATTCATTTCTTCTAGGTTCTCATGTTTAGTAGCATAAAGTTTCTCAAAGTAGTCTCTGATTACCCTTTGGATCTGTGCAATATCTGTATTGATGTCCCTCTTTTCATTTCTAATACGGGTTATCAGGTTTCTCTCTCTCTTTCTTTGTGAGTTTTGCCAATGATCTATCAATCTTTTTATTTTTTTAAAGAACCAACTTCTGCTTTTGTTGATATTTCGGATTGTTTTTTGGTTTTCCACTTCGTTGATTTCTGCTCTCAGCTTTGTTATTTCCTTCTGTCTCCCTATTTTTGGGTCCTTTTGTTGAGTACTTTCTAATTCTATGAGCTGCATCACTAAGCTGTTCAGGTAGACCCCTTCTTGTTTCCTGATGTGTGCTTGCAAAGCTATAAATTCTCCTCCTAGGACCACTTTTGCTGTGTCCCATAGTTTCTGGCAGTTTGTGTCTTTATTATCATTTGTTTCCAGGAACCTTTTGATTTCCTCTTTGATTTCATCTTGAACCCACTGTTTGTTCAGTAGCAGGCTGTTTAATTTTTTATTGTTTTCTATAGTTTTCTTCTGTGTGCCTTTGTAGTTCACATCTAATTTCAGGGCCTTGTGGTCAGCAAAGGTAGCCTGCAAGATTTCTATCCTCTTGGATTTTATGGAGGTATGTTTTATGTGTCAGCATGTGGTTTATCCTGGAGAATGACTCATGTACATTGGAGAAGAATGTGTATCCAGGTTTTTTGGGGTGGAGTTTCCTATATATATCTACTAGTCCTCTTTCTTCCATTACTGTTTTCAGGGCTAGTATGTTTTTGTTGGGTTTCAGTCTGGTTGAACTATCAAGTGATGACAGGGCCATGTTGAGGTCTCCCATAATTATTGTTTTATTATTGATGTATTTTTTCAGATTTACCAGTAATTGTGTTAGATAATTTGCTGGTCTCTCATTGGGTGCATATATGTTTATAGTCTGATTTATTCCTGTTGTACATATCCCTTGATATAGTGTCCATCTTTGTCCCTTATAACTTTTCTGAGTATAAAGTTGGTGTCATTAGATATTTATTAATATGGCTACCCAAATTTTTAAAGAGTGTTTTTGATTGGATGATTTTCCTCCAGCCTTTGATTTTGAGTCTATGTTTGTTCTGACTATTCAGATGTGTTTCTTGTAGGCAGCAGAAGGTTGGATTAATCTTTTTGACCCATTTTGCCACTTTGTGTTTTTTAGGTGGTGAATTTAGTCCATTGACATTGAGGGAGATGATTGTCATAGGATTTAATGTCATCTTTGTAGATAAGTTTCCTGTGTTTGTTGGTCTCTCTTGTCTTAAAGTAGACCTTTCAGTTTGTCCTTTAAGGCTGGTTTTTCATCTGTGAAGTTTCTGAGCTGTTGGTTATCCATGAAACTGTGTATCTTTCCTTCAAACCTGAATGTGAGTTGGACTGGGTGAAGTATTCTCAGTGAGACATTTATTTCATTCAGTCTTGTCACAATATCCCACCACTGTCTTCTGGCCTTGAGAGTTTCTTGTGACATGTCTGCTATAAGTCTTAGAGATGCTCCTTTGAATGTAATTTCCCTTTTTGATCTTGCTGCTTTCAGTATTCTATCTCTATCTGTGGGATTTATCATCATAATGAGGATGTTTCTTGGGGTGTTTTTCTTTGGGTCTCTTTTAGCTTGCACTCTTCAGGCATGTAGGATTTGATTGCATGTAGTCTTTAACTCTGGGAGTATCTCTTTGATGATGTCTTTGACAGTTGATTCTTCCTGGAGATCTCCTACCTGGGCCTCTGGGATCCAATGATTCTTATATTGTTTCTGTTGAGTTTATCGAAGACTTCTATTTTCATCTGTTCACATTCCTTGAGTACTTTTTCCATTGCCTGATCGTTTGTCTTAAGGTTCTTTTTCAATGTCTTCTGCTGTGTTGAGTTTTACTGCATCTCATCTTCCAGCATGCCAATTCTGTCTCAGCTGCTGTTACCTTGCTGACGAGGCTATCCACTGAGTTTTTCTGTTGAGGTACCATGCTTTTCAGATCTGTTATTTCAGTTTGGAGTTTTCTGATTTCTGTATTTGTGTTCTGTTCAGATCGATCTATACTTTCTTTGAGTTCTGCAAACATCTTCTATATTTCTATTCTAAACTCTTTATCTGAGAGTTTAATCAGCTAGTTGGACTTTTTTAGGTCATCTGCACTATCGTATTCATTCTCTGTGAATAGTGTTTGCCTGCGAGGTTTCCCCATTGTCAAGCTTGTAATGTGATTTTTTTTTCTGTGTGTTGTGGTTGGGTTCATTGTTTAGAAAGTGTGTGCAGCAGCGAAGTGAAGCCGAGTGGCCATGCTCTTCTTGAGACTCTGGTAGAGCTATATTTCTGGGCTCTTCTCGGCCCACTCCCAAGAGATTCAGGAGACCGGACAGTGGAAAAACTCACACAGGCAACACTTACAGTTTCTAACAAAAACAGTTCTTGTATCACTCTGACAACCAGGCAACAGCAATAGTCTCCTTTTAGGACAGGTTTCTCTGCAGTGTTAAGTGATGGAGAGACTGAACCAGAAGACACTCACTACACACCACGTGGTCTTTGACCTGTACAGAAACCAGGATCTATAACTTCAGAAACTGACAGCAACAACTATGAGACTAAAGAGCTGACCACCGAGAATGACTAGGGGGTTGGACAACTGAGTATGCCTGAAGCCTTGAATTGGTCTATGCCAAAATACTGTGGAGGTAAGATCTCCTGTTTTTTAGGCCAAAGGTGATTATTTCCAATTTCTTCCACATTATGCTGCACCTATGCAAATGACAATTGCCCCACACACACACATATCTTTTCTTTTTAGTGTATTTCCCATCTCTGGAGAAATAAAACCGGGAGCATAATAAGCCTTCGGCTATTGCATTAATGACTTTATTGGTGATACAATAATCTTCACAGATATAACTGCTAATGAACTCTCTCCCTTTTTTCCATTTTTAATTCTCTATTATCTTTCTATTTCTAATAACTTTGCTTTCTGTCATCCTGAAACGAAGGTAGTATGATCAGTTATGTCAACAATGTGATACATTTTCTTTAAATAAATCATTTTTAAAAACCTACAACAAGCTAGATACAGAGGTGATCACTTATATTACCAGCCCGGGGCATAAGGGAGAGGGGTAGTGGATGAATACTGGGAATGGTGGGGGAGGTCAAATTTGGCGGTGGGAATTTCCCCAGTTCAATGTTAATATGTATCTAAAATTATGATCAAAAATAAAATATTAAAAAAAGAAAAAACCCTACATTTTAAAAATTAACTAAAGAGGCTGGAGAGATACTACAGAGAAAGGGCGTTTGCTTTGCAAGCAGCTGACCCAGGACGGACTGTGGTTCAAATCCCGGCATCTCATATAGTCCCCCAAGCCAGCCAGGATGATTTCTGAGTACAGAACCAGGAGTAACCCAGGTGTAACCCCAAAACAAATACAAATAAATAAAAATTAAAATTAACTACAGCTAAGCCTCTTTATTTAGTGTTTAAGTCAATAGTTAAATATTTTTTTATTTCTACATTCAGAGAAAGGTCAGTGATTTTTTTAATGCTATGAACTACTAGAAAGATACTGTGGACACTGAACTGAATGCATATCTGTGGCACTTAATAGATTTAAATATCAACTGAGATTTATTAAGAAACAAGTTTTTATATTTTTTTGGTTTTTGAGCCACACCCAGCAGAGCTCAAGGCCTACTCCTAGTTTTGCACTCAGAAGTCACTCCTGGCAGGTTTAGGGGACCATATGAGATGCTGGGGATCGAATCCAGGTTGGCCACATATAAGGCAAATGCCATACCCTCTGTTCTATTGCTCTGAACCCAAGAAACAAGATAGTTATAGATTTTCTCCAGTATTTATGCTACTTTATTTTCTCACATATGTTCTATGTGAGATTAAAGATAGTTTATTGTGCAAATGGTTATAACTAATCTGGGAGTTTTTTCTCCTTGTGAACTTTTTTGTTTTGTAGACACACTATATAGTGCTTAACTGTTTCTCTTGCTCATGGTCTCTTTCAGCAATGACTTTAGTGTGGGGGAAGGTGGGCAGTGTGTGGTGCTGGGGATCAAATCCTGACAATCACTCATGTGATGCGTGGTCTCCAACACTTTGAGATAATTCAATGTCCCTACTGTGAACTTTTCTAGGGACGTAATTAATATTTCATTTCCATTTTCTCATAAAATGTAAGATATTCTCAAATAGAAGAGTTCTTTGTAAGGCATATGACACATATGTAGATTTCTGAAAGTTAACTGTAGTTCTGATATATGTATCTGATATATGTAGTTCTGATATATAAGAATTATTATTTAATTTGTGCCATTTTGCTTGCATTATTGTTTAATTTTTATTACTATTAGTCTTTTTTATAATATCTATATTTAATCACCATGATTAAAACATGTTTGTAGTTGGGTTTCAGTCATAAAAAGAACATTTCCCTTTCTAAGTAATAAGGGGATTTTCATTTCAAGTATCATATATAATACTTATTTTGATATTTACTTTTTCTTTTTTTTTTTGTTTTTGTTTTTGTTTTTGGGTCACACCCGGCAGTGCTCAGAGGTTATTCCTGGCTCTACGCTCAGAAATCACTCCTGGCAGGCTCGGGGGACCATATGGGATGCTGGGATTCGAACCAATGACCTTCTGCATGAAAGGCAAATGCCTTAACTCCATGCTATCTCTCCAGCCCCTTATTTTGATATTTTCAATAATTCCCAATGCTTTGCATTGGTCGTGAACATAATCAGAATAACAGATGAGATGCTAATGTAGGCATTACATATTTAGCCTTACTTATTCAACCTAGAACAAAATCAGTATCTATTAGCTACATATATATATATATATATATATATATATATATATATATATATATATATATATATTTGAGTAGTTTCTTTGAAACTATCCAATCTCTAAAAAGTGCATAACATAATAATTTGCAAACATTTGGAAATGAGGAATAATATAATTATATATACTCTATAACTCCTACCTCTTTTTAAGTTTTAATTGTTTAAGCATCTTGGTTACAAATGTCTTCATTGTTGGGTTTAAGTCAAGCAATGTACACCATCCTTCACCAGTGCACCCTTCCTGTCATCATCACTGATGTCTTCCATTTCCCTCCTACCCCTAACCTCCCACCCCTACCTTGCTCTAGGGCAGGCAAATTGCTTCTCTCTCTCTCCTCTCTCCTCTCTTTCTTTCCTCTCTCTCAGACACACACACACACACACACACACACACACACACACACACACACACCGGCCCCTGCCATCTCTTTCTATTTTGACTCTGTGGTTTTTCTTGCCTGTTAGTTTCTCCTCCTTTAGAGTTGAGTTCTTGTCCAGAGCTATAGGTTTCAACTATAATTGTCCTTTTAGATCCTCTCTACTCTAGCTACGCTCACTGCTGTTTGTTGTGAATAACTCCTACCTCTTATTTTCTTTTTCTTTTTCACATTTCTCAGCCCAGTTTTCTTTGTTTTGTATTGTATATATTTTGCTATTGTCTCTCTTTGTTTTTGAACCTCCGAAAAAGTGATTAAAGGGCCTGGAGGCTATTTCAGGCTCCACTTCTGCAACCAGCTTGGTGGTTCAGTGCTCGGCTGGAGGATATAGTACTGATGTAACCCTGCGATTCTAGGATCTCCAGGGATACACCTATCCATGCTTGGGAGATGCATGCAATGTTTGGGGTTGCACTAGGGTCTGGTGCACACAACACAGGTGCCCTAACATCTGTATTACCTCCTATCCCATTAGTCAGCTTTATTTTCCCATGTGATCTTATTTACCACTTTCATTATTTTTTCTTTTCATTTTTGTGCCACAATGGGCAGCACTCATGGCTTACTCATGGTTCTGCGTTCAGAAATCGCCCCTGGCTTGGGGAACCATATGGGATGCTGGGAATCAAACCCGTGTCAGTCCTGGGTCAGCCACATGCAAGATAATCACCCTACCATACTGTGTTACCACTCTGGCCCCAGAGTTACCAATTTCTTTCTTTTCATGGATTATGAGAGGGCTGGACCACATCCATTAGTACTCAGGAACAATTCTTGGCTCTTTGTTCAGAGGTCATTATTGGCAATTCTTGGTCCTCATGTAGTGCTAGGGATCAAACTAGGATCAACATCATGCAAAGTAAGTACCTAATCTATATACTTTCTCTATAGCTTCTGATTTACAAAATTGAGCCATAGAGAAAACTGCCACATTACTCACAGCTGAAACTGTCAGGCTAGCTCAAGCAGAATCACCCAAGTAAGCAAGATTTATACTCAGGCCATGCTTTGGCAAGAATTGACCAGAGTTACTTTCGGAGTTATATCTGTGCTTAGAAAATATAAAAATGAGCATATGAATGCTAATAGACCCTCATTGTTATACATTATTCCTAAGAGGATTTAATGAACTAAGCATATTAACATTTAATAGCTTAAACAAAATTCACATGTATATTGAACACCCTGGAGGTAAAGGAAAATTATGCAGTAATTGGTTGATTGCCTTTGGAAAAATATAGTCATGTCAATATGCTCATGTTTATGTGCCCAAAGGCATAAATAAGGCAGCAACCAAGGACATGTCACATGATGTCTTTCCTTTTTTTTCCTCATTGAAGGCTAATAGCAAGAGATCAATTGACTTTGCAATAAAATGTTAAGGGGAACTACTTTACTTTTTTTGGTTGTTTGTGTTTGGTTTTTGGGTTATACCTAGCGGCACTCTGAGGTTACTCCTGGTTTTACGCTCAGAAATCGCTCTGGCAGGTATGGTGAACCATATGGGTTGCCAGGATTCGAACCACCTTCTGTCCTGGATTGGCTGAGTGCAAAGCAAATGCCCTACCACTTTTTTTGAGAACTTATGACCTAAGAAACTAAATGTACCCAACTAGTAGTTGGAAAGGTTTACTGCAATTGTTTTAAAATGGGGACCAGAGAGATAGCATGGAGGTAGGGCGTTTGCCTTGCATCAGAAGGATGGTGGTTCGAATCCCATCATCCCATATGGTTCCCTGAGCCTGCCAGGAGCGATTTCTGAGCGTGGAGCCAGGACTATCTTCTAAATGCTGCCAGGTGTGACCCACAAAAAAATCACAGTATGATTAAACATATTAGAGGTATAGATAGTATTTTGTATTTTTTGAATGATAAGATCAATACAATTGTCTGACTGTAGAGATGGTGGCATGTAGTGATAACAGCTTGGGTATTAGACTCAAATGTAAGGACATTTGAGTCCTATCTCTATCTCTTAACCAACACTGGAAACTAGGACAAGTAATTTTCATCTTTAATCCTCAATTTTTCTTTTATAACCTGAGGGTTAGAATGGAACCTCTCTCATGGTGTGGTTATGAGGATTTAAGTAGATAATACCACCTCAATACTTAACAAATTGCCTGACCGACTTGTGTTTTATAAGCATTATGCATAGGCTTTTATTATTATAGTTTTAAATTATTACCAACTATCTGCAATCTTGACTTCCTATCTTATGACATTAATTAATGTCTGTCTTGTATCAGAGAAAGTATTTTCCAAAAAGCTAAACTATTGACCTATACTCATTAGAGGGAGAAAAGCTGGTCTGATTCATACCCTCCTGGACAAAGTCAGATGATAAGTGATAAGCCACAGTGAGAAGCCACAGAAAATAAGGCTAAGCTGGTAATTATCAAGTGTTTTTTTTTACCAAAGCCAGAACCAAAATATGTATTTTACCTTAGAACCAAATACATGAAAACTTAACTACAGGAAGTACACTCTGATATTTTCTTTTTTATTGTATTTCTTACTATCATAATAGTCTCATTTTGACACACTAAATTCATTTCAGAGCACAATAATGGATCTCAATTTTTGTTAGTTTTGCTATTATTATGGGGAGCCATTGCCAGCTGGGGTCAGAGGCTAACTGGGCATACATGGTAGTGCTTGGATCAGAGGATTATGCAATAGCAGGAATCAACAAAGGGTCTGGCATATGGAAAGCATGGCTTCTACCATTTGAGTGACCTCTTTGACCCCATCAACTTCTGGTTTGACATTTCTTGGGTTACACAATTAAGCATTCCAGAATACAGGGGTGGGGGATGTACTCAAGAGAAAGCTGACAGAAATGCTGGGCAAGAGGAAACTGTCCACTCCTCTTAAATCATTTAGGGATTGAGTCTAAACAGCAGACATGAGAAAGCTCTACTTGAATGTAATAATGCTGTTTGGTAAGCAAAATATTCCAATATAGAGTTGAGTCATTCCAGCAGTCCTATTTAAAATAAACAAACAAAATTAACACTAGGAACAAGAATCAGTTCTCTGGAAATGAGGCTAGTGGGACAGGTAAGAAGAACATGTGTCTCTCTTCTGCTTTAGGAATTCTCCTTTTGTGTCCATCCTTTTCTTTTTTGAAGACTAAAAGTAACTGCACCAAACTTTAAATTTTTAGCTACCTTGGCCCAAAATGGATTCAATATTCACCTTTCTGCTCTTAGCCTGTCCAAAATATGCCTCAATCTTTCTTTACTTATTATTTATATTGTAAAAGTTTTGCTGCTGTAGCATTCTAATAATTTTCCATCTTACAATCTCCTCTGCAGTCTTCTGAGGTCAGTTTTCAAAATGCAAGCTCTATCATGATTTTATTTGTGCTATCCACTTAGTGAGCACTAAGTAAGCAGACACATGCTGTATGCAGTTGAGGTGAGAGAAAACAAATATATACAGTTTACTTGTAGAAGTATAATGCAATACTTTAGGGGTCTAGAGTATTAATGATGTGGGTAAGACACTTGTCTTGTATGTGGCTGATCAGGGTTTGAACTCTGGTAGTCCATAAGGTCCCTTGAGCTCTGACAGGAGTTATCCCTGTGCACAGAGCCAGAAGTAATCTCTGAGCACCACTAATGTGGTGCCAAACAAAAATAATAGTATTTTATAATTATACAAAGAAATGTAAACAGCCACTATGTTATAGGTAATATCATAAGATATTTGACAATGTGAGTGTTTCCACAACTTTGATTATTCAGTAATGCTTGGTAAATTTGGGTCAGAATAAATAACTGAAGAATGCCTAGCAGATAGGATAAAAGAATGGGAAGATTGCTTTTTAGAAAATTATAGCCCCTGGGTGAAAGGGAATCAAGTTGTGTATGAAGATCTGAGGCCAGTAAAATATAGA
Source organism: Suncus etruscus (assembly GCF_024139225.1). Lineage (NCBI taxonomy): Eukaryota > Metazoa > Chordata > Mammalia > Eulipotyphla > Soricidae > Suncus > Suncus etruscus. Next base: position 119,669,881 of record NC_064868.1, read on the forward strand.
GGGAATGTTTGTTGTGGTTTCATGCTTTACTACCTTTTCTAGCTTATATGCAGATGGTATGATGTTTTGCCAAGTGTAATTAAAATAAAATAGAAGTCCTGTGAATACTGTGTGGTTTTGATCTGCATAGGATATGATATGATATTATCACATATCTGCATGGATATGATAATATTTCTTTTAAAAAATGTCAAACATCACAGTGCAAAGAATGAATGGAGGTGAAATTGTAGATGCATGTAAAAAATATTCAATCATTTTTCTATGCCTTCAATGTTTAAGGAGTTACACAAATATCATGGTTTTAAATTTCTTTGTTTACCACTAAGAAATGTTATAATGTACATCTAGAGACTTGAGGGACAAAGTAATTGTACATGGGTTCTGTTTTATTTCTTCTTAATGTTCCTTGACTGTATGTTCAAAATTAAGGTGTCAGCAACGGGATTTCTTCTGATAACTCTGTTTATTGGTGATTGTCCTTCCACGGTAACTTTATCTTGTCCTCTTCCTTTGCATCATTGTTCTCATAATTAAAAATAAAAAAATTAAAAACAAAAAATATTCAATCATTTTCAATGTGCAATTTCTGTGTCTTAAGGCCAGTGTAAGGGTTTTTTTTTTATCAATGTTGCCATTGAATCTTTACAAAAACCTGAGAAGATAACTACAATTTTTATCTATACTTATATAAGGAAACTGATTATCTAAGAAGGGGAAATAATTGTACATGTTCAGAAATGGTAGAGCTGGGATTCTATCCCAAAAATCTACTCAGGGGTCAATATCAGAAGTTATGTATGGTTTGAGTCAGGTTTATGATTATGAGAGAAGTTCATAGATTTCACAGAGTAATTGACAAAATAGATAGCAATTCATGGTACTTTTGACATGGGAGTTAAAGGAAAATATTCAGAAAAATGTCTAAGATTATGATTTTTACAAGTGAATGGCTGCTGGTACTATTTATTGATCTAGAGAACATGAAAACACAACTATGCTCACCACTATGCCACCAATGCCACTCAGTCTGGGAATATTGAAATAAAATGAATAAAGCATATAAAACACAGAGCATGGCTTGTGGGACAGTAGGTAGATTAGAAGGGCCTGTGTAATAGAAACGTTTGGGTATGCCAAGGAAGATATGATTCAATAAAAAGTGATGGTCAGTAGAATAAACTGCTGTTGAGTTTTCTGCTCAACTTAATTTTACCAAATGCTTCTGCATTGGCTCTGGTAAGATGGTTCTCAAAAAGATTAAACCTTTTGTCAAATTCTTAACAAGGATGTCAGCAGAAATCAAGTCATTTTTGAATAAAATTGTCTTTTGAATAAATTTGAATTATATATATTTTTGTACAAATTTGCAGTTTTTTATGTATATTTGCTGATTTTGTTCCTCCAAAATTACAAGCTACCTGGCTTTTATGCTACAGATTCAACTGCATCTGACTCCCTGGCCTAATTCTGAGTTTAGACAGGAGTGAATGATAAAGTGCCAATGTAGACATTTTGGTTTCCTAAACAGGTAATCATTTTTGCTCCAACCTTGTTTCTCATTGTTGAAAACTAGGCTTCTTCCAAAGATACTTGAGAATATATTTGTAGTCTCTAAATATAAGCTTAGCTTCATTTCATTATTTTATATATTTTCCATACCATAGCTGCTGTAGGATTATTGGACTTTTGAAGCAGATTTTATTATCATAGAAATTTTCCTGGACTCACCCCAAGGGTGAAATCTTAGCTGAGCTCCTTTTATTTCTGTGCATACTAATGTGCTACATTAGCTTTCAGACCACCGAAACTTTGTGTAACTAATCATGGTTGACTAGCTCAGTTAATATTAACTGAGAATTTGTTATGTATTAGGTGTCACAAAAATATTAATCCATTTATCCCTGATTCTACTGTAGGCGATTCCTCTTCTCTTTTCAATACATGGACCTATATAATCAACTAGTGGACCTATATAATCAACTCCCATATCTGACAACTTTTTAAGCAAGTACTATGGTTTCTCCTATTAGATTTTACTTGATGCTGTCCTTTTGATTTTTCTCCTTGGCAGCAGTGCTCTAAATTTTGATGACTCCCATCTTAGGATGTGATCTTTTCTCTAACTTTCCACAATATAGTTCCACCCTAGTATTGAGTTCGGTTGAATGCCATCTTTTCTGACTTAGCTCATGACAGCCTCAGCATTGCCTATTGTCTTAGGTAAAGTACTTAATTTTTTGATTTCCAGGTAGACTCTGGATTCCTGGACTTTTTAAAAAATATAACATCTTTATTTAAACATCTTGATTACAAATATGATTATGATTAGGTTTCAGTCATGTAAAGAACACCCCCCTTCACCAGTGCAACACTCCCATGACCAATGTCCCAAATCTCCCTCCATCACCCCACCCCAGGATTTCTGGACTTTTGACTGATGTAAGGGAAGAATTTGTTTTGTAGGACTAAGATAATAACTTAAATACAGGCAAAATCAATACTGGGTTGCCCTGTAGAATAACCAGACAAAGTCCAGAAAACTGCTTGCTGCTGTGAGGTGATACACAGAGACTATAATTGGGTACAGATCCAAAATTAAGAATTCAAAAGAGTTTAAATTAAAACATCAAAGAACATACATGTGGTGGCATTTGACATCAGGCAAATCATTGTGAGTGGTGAAGATCTTGTTCATAAAGGCAATGGAGCATCTACATTCTGTTCAAGTAAGTAGAAGTACAAGATATAGACTGAATCTCAAATGAAGGAACTACAATCCAAAGTTATAATCCAAAGCCTACTGCCACTTTTCTAGGCTGAAAAAACTCAGTGAAAATGATAAAGATAACCAGGAATTAATATTTTAAGGTTTTTCATCTGGTCTAGCAGTTTGACAACAGTAAGTCTTCACTCAATCACCAATGCTTCAGATCTCAGATGATATTCTACTCTTCATTAGTTTACTGGATGATATTGCTGGAGTGCCTCAAGATCTAGCAGGATTGAGCTGCAAGTTAAAATGTCTTAGTTTGAAAAACCCTGTGGATCTTTTAGCCATAAAACTTTATTTGTATGCCCATTGACTGTTGACTGAATAAACAAGCATTGATATAATTATTAATAAAATTATATTCAGCAGTTCAAAAGATTAAGTCATGCCCCTTTGGAAAAATAGAACTTGAGATGACTATACTCAGTAAAACAGGCAAGGAAGTGAAAGACTTTAAGATAATCATTTTAGACATATGTTTTATAAGTAACTAAAATGAACACACTGGCATGAAACTAGTGCACTACTCAGAGACTCAGTAAAATATAGGATGAGATGCCAAAGCAAAATGGATGTGTGGGTAGAGTTGTCTTTTTGATGATGAAATGAGATTGAAGCTTCATGGTGGGTGCAGTGAATTTTATATTTGTAAAGTTATACCTCTGGTGCCATGTTCCACTTTCCCTGGCTGCTCTGCACCAGGAAGGCATCACTCTAGTTTGAAGAAACCAGGACACACCCAGAGGAAATCATGATATATATTCTAGCCTCTTTTCTCATGTAGGCGTGTCAATCTCCACTGTTTGTGTGCTGTTTACTTCTGCTCCCTGACTGCCCCCGCACTACCACCATTTGCTTCTTGAAAACAAAAGTAGCAGATATACTTCACTCTTTCTACCGAACTAACTCCAAATATGTCTAGTTTTTATATCTTGCCTCTAATCCCTCCAAAATTGCTCTATAGGCAAATGGGATCACCAATCTCCTATATGAACTCTGCAATGATGCCTTAAGACACGGAAATTGTTACATTAACAGTATATAAAGAGAAATATTGTGGTGAAATAGATGAGCAGTTCAGATTTCAGACAACTGGGAACCTGAATCTCAAATAACAGTGGCCATAAATCTTTAAAAACAATGAAGAGACAAATGGATTTGCATGTTTTTTTACACAGGTTCACCAGTCCTGTCAAATAATTGAGCACAAACAGAGACAACTAAACTAATCCTTTAAGAATTTCTGGGAGGTCAGTCATAAAAAAAGACTCTTGCAAAAACAGCTAGATTAAATATCTACATATACATAAAATGGCAACACAGGGGCCGGAGAGGTGGTGCTAGAGGGAAGGTGTCTGCCTTGCAAGCACTAGCTAAGGAAGGACCGCGGTTTGATCCCCTGGCGTCCCATATGGTCCCCTCAAGCCAGGGGCAATTTCTGAGCACTTAGCCAGGAGTAACCCCTGAGCATCAAACAGGTGTGGCCCAAAAAAAAAAACCAAAAAAAATGCAACACAGTCTTAATATCTATATCAATATCAATAGACTCATCAATGAAGAACTTAAAGCAATGTTCCATGTAAAGGCCCTGGAAATAATATAATCCACTGGAAAAATTCAACCAACTGACAAAGAACTATATGTGATATCCAAAAATCCATAGAAATGGAATTCAAGAAGTTAAAAAATAGGATAGCCAGCAAAAAAGAGAATTCAACATGCAGAGGATGATATCAGTGATATTGAAGACAAAATACTGGCCATCACTAAGAAATAAGTAATAGAGGAGAAATAAACAAATGGAAGAACATGTAAGATTTGTGATAGAAAATGCCAAAAAAGACAATCTTTTAATCATACAAATATCAGAAGGGGAGGAAAATAGGAAAGGGGGAAGAACAGCTGGCAGAAGAAATAATCACTGAGAACTTTCCTAATCCCTTGAGACATGCTTCTGAACAGACTCAAGAAGCCCAAAGAGTTCCGAATAAAATAAAATAAAACAAAACAACACCTAGGCACATGGTAATCAAAAGGGTAAAATCAAAAGACAAAGCAGTTTATTTAAAACAGCAAGAGAGTAAAAACCTATAAATATAAGGGAAACAACTTATGAATATGAACAAATTTTTCATATGATACCTTATTTGTCTGAAAAGACTGAAATGATGTATTCAAGGTATTGAATTTAAAAAAATCCAGTCTAGAGTTCATTATTGTGCAAAGCTATCATTTATACTTGAGGGAGGGATAAGAACTTTTTCAGATAAAGAAGAACTGACAGTATTTGTTACAACTAAACTAATCCTTTAAGAATTTCTGGGAGGTCAGTCATAAAAAAAGACTCTTGCAAAAACAGCTAGATTAAATATTTACACATACATAAAATGGCAACACAGGGGCCGGAGAGGTGGTGCTAGAGGGAAGGTGTCTGCCTTGCAAGCACTAGCTAAGGAAGGACCGCGGTTTGATCCCCTGGTGTCCCATATGGTCCCCTCAAGACAGGGGCAATTTCTGAGCACTTAGCCAGGAGTAACCCCTGAGCATCAAACAGGTGTGGCCCAAAAAAAAAAAACCAAAAAAAATGCAACACAGTCTTAATATCTATATCATTAATATCTCTCAATATCAATAGACTAAATTCCCTTATAAAAAGGCACAGAGTAGCTGAATGAATCAGAAAAAAATGTACTGCTACTTACAGGAAACACACCTAAATCAAAGAATAAATACAGACTCAGAGTGAAAGGATGGACAACAGTCATATAAACCTATGAAGAAAAAAGAAAAGCTGGAACAGTCATATTTATATTAGAACAAATAGTGTGCAATATAAAGCAAGTAATTAAAGACAGCGATGGACACTATCTATTGGTTAAGGGAATTAAGAAATACTAAATATCATCAACATTTTATATAGAATCAAGGCTCCCAAAATATCCTAAAGCTTTTGTTAACAAACCTAAAGAAATACATCAATGGAAGCACATAGCAGAAGATTTCAACACTCCACTTTATCACTAAACAGATAAGCAGACAGGATATCCATGAAGAGATAAGATCCCTAAGTGAAGAGCTAAAGAACTGAGATTATTGGACATGTACATGGCCCTTCAATCCCCGAACTAAAAATACTCATTTTTCTCCAGTGCACATGTAGTGTCCTTCAAGATAGATCACATATTATACATAGCTCAAATGTATATAAATTTAAAAATATATAAATTTTACAAAGTACTTTCACTTACCATAATACCCTGAAAGTAGAAATTAACCATAGAAAGTAGAAGAAGACAATTTTCAATATATGGAAGCTGAACAAAACACTGCTAAATAGCAACTGGATCAAAGAGGAAATCAAGGAAGAAATAAAAATGATTTCTTGAAACTAACGATAATGAAAATGCATTGCATTTCTTCATCGGTTTTTCTACATACCATATATAAGTGAGAACATACTGGTGGTTTGTCTTTCTGACTTATGTAACATGTCTAATTTGAAGTTGAATTTCACTCCATATAAAGGAACTATTTTTTTTCTATGCTATGACATTTCTAGCAGCCATCTTTGCCCTTTCCCACTACTTGATTACATCACAAGGTAGGAGAAGGGGCGAGAGAGATTTCTTAATGGATTAAAGTACATATTTTGTGTGCACAAGTGCCTGGTTCAAACCCTTATCACTTCATGGTCTCTTGAGCACCATTGGGATAAACCCCCAAACAGAGCCAGGAGTAACCCTTGAGCACTGTCAGATGTAGCCTATAAAACGAAACAAAACAAAACCATTATAAGAGGGAAAAGTAGCAGAGCAGGCAGTTTATGAACTACATTTAAAAACATTTACTTTTAAAACCTGCTTGCTTTTGACAATCAAAGGTTCACTGTCATCATAATGTGTAGTTAAGCATTCACTTGGAAATGAAATGCTGAACCCTGAAGGATATTAAAGAACATTTGAGGACATATTTGTTCAAGTTGATATTTGTTCAAGTTTTGTAAAATGGCGGGGGCGGGGAGCATAAGTAAAAGTGATTTCAGGATGGTCCAAGGATGCCTTCAAGATTTTTATGCAGTACGATGAAGTTGCTTTGGGTTGTGAGTTCTCCTGGGACATTATATTATTTGGTTGGTTAGTTTGTTAGCTCAATACAAGATTATGTTATAAATTTTCTGTATTTTTTGTTTCAAAATGAGTTTTTTTGGGGAGCTGGAGAGATAGCACAGTGGTAGACCGTTTGCCTTGCACGCAGCTGATCCAGGATAGACGATGGTTCGAATCTTGGCATTTCGTGATCCCCCGAGCCTGCCAGGAGCAATTTCTGAGCACAGAGCCAGGAATAACCCCTGAGCACCACCAAGTGTGACCCCCCAAAGCAATAAATCCACAAAAAATGAGTTTTTGTCCATCATATCACCAAGATGCTTCTAAGTGTGAGAAATGAATAAGTATTGAGGTCATTTAAAATATGAGTCTTTCTACTGTGAATTTAGGTCAGTTACACTCTTAACTGCTAAATTTGAAACTCTTTTTCCCTGAAGGCATTTAAATCTTAGTTTGGGTTGGACTTTTTCCTGGTGGCTGAAAGTTAGTAACTATGAACATGCCTAAAAGCTGTTTTCTCAAGGTTCTTGTATTTTTCTTTGACTTCACGTTTGCTCTTTTAAGCTGTTCATGCTTTTATCAGTTCTTCTCTAAATATTCCATTTCCTATAGCATGGTCAGTAGAAAATTGGAATTTCTTGGTTAGAGAGTGCTACATTTGCAAAAACTACTTCTAGATTCATCCATTAAAAACCTAAGTTTGGAAAAAACTAATTTTGGTTTTACCAGAATATACTTTTATATTCAACTCTGGAATACAATAAAACCAGCACCTAGAATATTTCTTGAGGAATGATGTTCTTCAATTCACTTTTTAGAACATGAGGCATTGTCTCAGTGTTGAACCTTCTGCCTTGTAAGCAAAAGCCACGAGTTACATCCATGTGACACCCACATGAGTGTTGAGTACTGGCACCTCTGTGTTTTGAAAACTTCCCTTCTTGTTTGATAACAGAGTATGAGCTTTAGTGCACTGAAATCTGGTGGGGAAGCTGTCCAAACCAATCAATATGACTAAGACAAAGAGGTGTGACCATCACTACTAAACACTATAGTTCTGGAAAACGTATGTGAACTCAGCTGAAATGTAAGAACCCCAGGAAGGCAAGGTATATGTAACCCAGCATCCATCAAGGGTATAATAATTATGAATGGAAAGTGTAAAATGAGATCAAAGAAAATATTTTATAAAATTTTTCTTAGTGGTCAGAAGCAGTACAATAAGGTAGAGTGCTTGCCTAGCATGCAGCTTGCTAGGTTCAACGCCAGCATCCCATAAGGTCCCCTGAGCACTACCAGAAATAATTCCTGAGGGGGGCAGAGGGATGGCACATGGTAGGGCATTTGCCTTGAACATAGCTGATACAAGTTCAATCCCTGGCATCCCACATGGTCTCCTGAGCCTGCCAGGACTGATTTCTGAGCACAGAGCCACGAGTAATCAGTGAACATGGCTGGGTGTGGCCCCAAAACAAACAAAAAATTCCTGAGTGCAAAGCCAGGAATAAAGCCTGACCATTCCTGGATAGTGCCCCTCCAAAAAATATTACTTAGCAAATAAACCCCAACAAGAGTTTGCTGAAGAAGTCTGGGAGTGTGTTTCAAGTAGTACGTTACAGCACATGCCTTGCAGGTGTGAAGCCCTGAGTTTGATCCCTGGTCACATATATAACACCGAGCTCCTACTGGGTATTATCCTGATGTCTCCCAGTCACTTGGAGTACTTAATTTATGTGTAGTAACTATATCTTGATATATGTAACAAGATTAAAAGAATGGCTTTAATATTTATGCATTCATCATTTTAAAGATCTCAAGAACCTTCAAACTGATTGGATCATTTATCAAGTTTAACTCAGAGTTTCTTAGATACAACAATGCACAAATAGTATACCTTTCACCTTATTGTTTTGTTTTAATAGCTGACTATCATATGTCTGCACCTAAAACTACCATAAAATAGTACTTGAAAACAACTATCCTTGATTTGCTCCCGTGCATGGGTGTCAGCAGTCTGGCTTTGGATGGCTGAACTGGAATGCCTAATTGTTGCTCTCTAATTAACATTTTGTTTGATCTGGACTTACTCCTGTGAAAAAGCTTTCTCATAGATCTGATGGGGGTTGGCTAGGTCTCAGCAGAAGTGATGGAAATAACTGCATCGAGCAGCACTCACATTCCTTCAGACAAGCCCAATTTTCTTCATGTGGTATCTGTATTCTATCAGCAATAAGACTGAGTGGGATGAAGTTCTAATGGCTAAGCCTCCTTCAAACATCTGTTTGCAATATGTTTTTCTCATGTTTCATTGACCAAAACAAGTCACAGAATCAATAGAAGAGGCCAAGATTTGAGTCACTGTTAACTGTCAAAGGACAATCAGAGAGATAATTTCGTGGGAACTGTTACTATAACAGTAATTGTTATAATTTCTAAGAAGCTCAGTACAGAGCAGTCATACCATGTGTTGGGTGTTTGTCTTACATGTAGCTTCCCCAGGTTCACCCCCCAGTACCATGTATGGCCTTATGAACCATGCCAGGAGTAGGCTCAGGGTCAGGAGGAAGCATTGGACACGGCCAGGTTTTGCTCCCCAAAATATCAAAACTTTCTAATTTTTCCTTGTTTTCTCAAAGCATTATGAAACCAATCTTAACTTGTGTTCAATTATGTATACCACTAAAATCTAATAATAAGTTATAGCTATTAGGAGCCTGAGAGATGCCCCCTTAGTTTTATTGAGTCAGAATAGACAAATGATATTGTATAAATGTAAGATATACAAAATGATTATCTGAAACTATATATCTTTACTAAAAATAATATAATATTTATTATGTTCCTTTGAGAAGACCAGATAAACACAGAGTGCTATCCTTCCTGGGGTGGGAATACCCACATGACCATGAAAATGATGTGTCATAAAATCTGGAGCCACCCAACCCGGCATCAAAGCCCCAACTTTGCTTCATAATGACTGTAACAAAATCGAGATGCTCTTGACCCCCTGTTATTTCATATTATCTTCTCGTAAAATACAAAGGCTAAGGACAACCATAGGATTTCTGTGGAATTAAATGAAATAATGTTTTACAAAGTACTTGCCACATTACAGTATTAGACAAACTATCAGAATACAAGGAAAAAACAATGAGAGTCAAACCCACAGTTTGTCAAGGAAAAGTTGGGATCGAGAATCACAAGGGAACTTTGGAGGAGTTTGTACTTAGTAGTATGAGACTATACTAACAATTAGCATAGTGCTGGAGTGGGCCAAGATTGGCATAACTGCTTAAAAGAGTAGCTCCCGGCTGTGCATATTTTATACAGTCAGGAAATAGTTGTTAAGCTTTCCTTTCTTCAAAGAAAAAGCCTAGGACATTTAAAATGCAGTTGAAATGCAATTTCCTCTATTTGGGACTGGAGCCTAAACTTCTCTATATAGTTAAAATTTAACATGAAGTCTGAAATAAAAAGTTGAAAAGTTTTCATGCCAGGGCTGGCCTAAAAGATCAGCGTGCATGCTTTGCATCCAGGAGGCCCTGCATGTAGGAGGCCCTGCCCGAATAACTCCTGAGTCAAGCTCCCAGAGTAGTTCCTGAGTACTGCTAGGTGTGGTCCGAAAAGAAAAGAAAAGAAAAGAAAAGAAAAGAAAAGAAAAGAAAAGAAAGAAAAAAGAAAAGAAAAGAAAAGAAAAGAGAAGAGAAGAGAAGAAAAGAAAAAAGAAAAAAGAAAAGAAAAGAAAAGAAAAGGGGAAAGAAAAGAAAGGAAAGGAAGAAAGGAAAGGAAAAAGGAAAGGAAAGGAAAGGAAAGGAAAGGAAAGGAAAAAGGAAAGGAAAGGAAAGGAAAGGAAAGAAAAGGAAAGGAAAGGATAGGAAAGGAAAGGAAAGGAAAGGAAAGGATAGGAAAGGAAAGGAAAGGAAAAAAGAAAGGAAAGGAAAGGAAAGGAAAGGAAAGGAAAGGAAAGGAAAAAGGAAAGGAAAGGAAAGGAAAGGAAAGGAAAAAGGAAAGGAAAGGAAAGGAAAGGAAAGGAAAGGAAAGGAAAGGAAAGGAGAGGAAAGGAAAGGAAAGGAAAGGAAAGGAAAGGAAAGGAAAGGAAAGGAAAGGAAAGGAAAGGAAAGGAAAGGAAAGGAAAGGAAAGGAAAGGAAAGGAAAGGAAAGGAGAAAGGAAAGGAAAGGAAAGGAAAGGAAAGGAGAAAGGAAAGGAAAGGAGAGGAAAGGAAAAAGGAAAGGAAAGGAAAGAGGAAAGAAAAGAAGGAAAGGAAAGGAAAGGAAAGAGGAAAGAAAAGGAAAGGAAAGAGGAAAGAAAAGAAGGAAAGGAAAAGAAAGAAAAGGAAAAGAAAAGGAAAAAGAAAAGAAAAGAAAATGAAAAGAAAAAGAAAAGTAAAGAAAAGAAAAGAGAAGAAACAACCATTCATGTAAAGTGAATAAATCACATTTTGAAACTTCAGTCCTTGAAATAAAGTGGATTGTATGAGGTCCTAAATGTAACTTAATCAAAACACAGAATAACCATGTTAATGTGTGCTTCACTGATTGAGACCCTGAGAATATCTAGCTAGAAACTGTTTCGCCTTTTCTATGGAAAAATTAAAACATTGCCAAGAATGTTTAGAATCATAAGAATGATGATGTCAGGAACAAAAGGTACTTAAAAGAACTATTGATGCTTTCTTTTGAGTACAATTTGTATACTAATGTAGTGAGTTCACTACACAACCAAATTACTTAGTAACTTGAATTAACATTAACAAACTAAATTAGACACAAGAGAGATATATGAAAGGGCTTACGTGGACACAGAGCATGCAAAAAAAAAAAACCCAGGTTCTGGGTCCGGAGAGATAGCACAGCGGTGTTTGCCTTGCAAGCAGCTGATCCAGGAAATCCTAAGGTGGTTGGTTCGAATCCCGGTGTCCCATATGGTCCCCCGTGCCTGCCAGGAGCTATTTCTGAGCAGACAGCCAGGAGTAAAACCTGAGCACAGCCGGGTGTGGCCCTAAAACAAACAAACAAACAAACACCCAGGTTCTGTCTTTGGCACTGTCATGAACTCTTAGAACTAAGTGCCACCAGTTAGCCCTGAAGTACTACCAGGAAAGATACTCTATGCAAGACCAGAAATATTTATGTGTGTACTACTAATATGCAAAATGTTATTTAGTCGCTGAATTTTAGTGATTAACAAGACAGACCTGGATTATCCTTTCATGAGGCTTACATTCTAGCAGGAAGGCAAATTATGGTTTCCATAATGAGGTGATAAATACAGTACTCTTTGGGAATATTGCAGAAATATTACTGTAGGATATTAAGATGTCTGGAGTAAAATTTGGGTTGAGGCCTGAGAGCTAATGAAAATGATCTAAAAGAATCTGTGCTTAAACAAACAGCATGTGAGAAAACTTGACTGAAATCAAGGATTTCTACCAATATTTTAAATAAATTACATTTTTAAAAACTATGATTACAAGGTTGTCCATAAAAATGAGTATTTTTCATGATTGCAAAGTCGTTCGTGATTAATTTTTAATTATACAATGTACAACACCCTTCATCAGTGCACATTTTCCACTACCAACGTCCCCAGTTTCCCTCCCACTCTCTCCACTACCTGCCTCTGGGGCAGACATTCTCTCTCTCCCTCTCTCCTCCTTTTATACCTCTTTACTCACTGTGGGTTGACCTATTTTCTTTCTTTATTTATTTATAAAATCTTTATTTAAACATCTTGATTACAAATATGATTGTGATTAGGTTTCAGTCATGTAAAGAACTCCCCCCATTCACCAGTGCAACATTCCCACCACCAATGTCCCGAATCTCCCTCCATCCCACCCCACCCCCACCTGTACTCTAGACAGGCTTTCCAGTTCCCTCATTCATTCATATGGTTATGGTAGTTCTCAGTGTAGTTATTTCTATAACTGCACTCATCACTCTTTGTGGTGAACTTCATGAAGTGAGCTGGAAGTTCCAGCCCTCCTCTCATTGTCTCAGGATTGTTGCAAAAATGACTTTTATTTTTCTTAAAACCCATAGATGAGTGAGACTATTCTGCTTCTCTCTCTCTCCCTCTGACTTATTTCACTCAGCATGATAAACTCCATGTATATCCATGTGTAGAAAAATTTCATGACTTTATCTCTCCTGACGGCTGCATAATATTCCATTGTGTATATGTACCACAGTTTCTTTAGCCATTTCTCTGTTGAAGGGCATCTTGGTTGTTTCCAGAGCCTGGCTATTGTGAATAGTGCTGCAATAAATATAGGTGTGAGGAAGGGGTCTTTGTATTGTATTCTTGTGTTCCTAGGGTATATCCCTTGGAGTGGTATCAGAGATAAACAGATGGGAATACATTAAGCTGAGAAGCTTCTGCACCTCAAAAGAAATAGTGCCCAGGATACAAGAGCCACCCACTGAGTGGGAGAAACTGTTCACCCAATACCCATCAGATAAGGGGCTAATCTCCAAAATATACAGGGCACTGACAGAACTTTACAAGAAAAAAACCATCTAATCCCATCAAAAATGGGGAGAAGAAATGAACAGACACTTTGATAAAAAAGAAATACAAATGGCCAAAAGGCACATGAAAAAATGCTCCTTATCACTAATCATCAGGGAGATGCAGATCAAAACAACGATGAGATACCATCTCACACCACAGAGATTGGCACACATCACAAAGAACGAGAACAATCAGTGCTGGCGGGATGTGGAGAGAAAGGAACTCTTATCCACTGATGGTGGGAATGCCGTCCTGTCCAACCTCTATGGAAAGCGATATGGGTTGCCCTATTGTTACTGAAGGTAACAATACCATTTATTTTATCTCCTTTGAGCACCCAGTTCTTGTCCAGAGTGATCATCATCTACAACTATTGTCATAGTGGTCCTTTCTCTGCTCTAACTTTACTCCTCCACTATTTATTCTAAGTTTCCTTCTATTCCTCGTATCTATTGTCTCTGCATTCTATTACCTTACTATCTTTATATTTATATCCCCCCATATGAGGGCAATCATTCTATGACTATTCCTCTAACTCTGACTCATTTAACTCAGCATAATACTCTCCAAATCCAGCCATGTATAAATGAATTACATGACTTCATTTTCCTAACAGCTGCATAGTATTGCATTGTGTAGATGTACCACAATTTCTTTAGCTATTCATCTATTCTCGGGATCTTGAGTTGTTTCCAGATTCTGGCTATTGTGAATAGTGCTGCAATGAACATAGTGATGTAGAGGGATTTTTTTTAACATGGTATTGTTTTTGCATGGTATATCCCTAGGAGTGATAATTCTCAATCATATGGGATTTCAATTTCCAATTTTTTGAGAAATATTCATATTGTTTTCTAGAAAGGCTGGACTAGATGCCATTCCCACCAGCAGTGAATGAAAGTTTCTTTCTCCCCAGAACTGGATGCTCGTGTGTGTGTGTGTGTGTGTGTGTGTGTGTGTGTGTGTGTGTGTGTGTGTGTGTGCCAGTCTCTGTGGTGTGAGATGGTATTTCATTGTGTTGATTTGCACCTGTCTGATAATTAATTATGCTGAGGATTTTTTCCATGTGTCTTCTGGCATATGTATTTGCTTTTGAAGAAATATCTGTTTTGTTTTTCCCCATTTGAGATAGGTTTAGATATTTTTGTTAACCTCTACCAGTGCCATGTATATATGTATATATAAATATATACCCTTATCAGATGGGTATTGGGCAAATAATTTCTCCCATTCTGAGGGGTAGTTTTTGTATCCTAGTCATTCTTTCCTTTGGGGTACAGAAACTAATCAATTTTATGAGTCCCACTTGTTTATCTTTGTGTCTACCTGTTTTCTACCAATATTTTACCAGTCCAATTTATATTCTCTACAAACTAAAAGGTTCTCCTATTATTGTTTTTCAAAAAGTATTACATAGTTTCTGTTTAAAGAGATAGTATAGGGGAAAGGCCCTTGCCTTGCATGCAGCTTACAACAATTAATTGTACTGTGTATGGTCCCCTGTGCCCTGCCCAGAGTTATCCCTGAGCACAGAGTTAAGAGTTCTGTGTACTACTTGCTTTGACCCAAAAACCAAAATAATTCTGATTTTAAGTTTTATGGGAGCTTAAATATTACTGTTATTTTTACCAAGTGTGTCTGGTATTAAACCTGATGTACTCAGTGAATATTTCCTGAGGACTATTTCTCATGTGATTTCCCAGAAATGTGGCAGTTCATGTTTAAATGAAATTCACATCCTTCATGATTTTTATAATGTTTGATATTGCATCATATAAAATTCCATGGTGATTTGTTAATTATACCTAATAAAACCCCTAAGGCATAGATGGTACAAAGATATCATATTTTCTAAGTAATTTGCACACAAAGCATATTGTTGGATATGTGGAGCAGAACTGGACACCATTTTCTTGCACGTGCTTGTGTGTGTGTATAATTTCAGGCTACTTAGAACCAATAAATGAAAGCACTAGAGTTGCACTGTTTAAGACCTGAAACTACTGAGCAGTTGTAATATCTCTAGTCTAAATTACAAATGTGCTAGGAGTGTAAAATGCATATAGGATTTTCAAAGACAGTAGAAGAAAGAGACATCTTTACTTTTGTCATAATTACACATTGAAAAATCATTCTGACTTATTGGACTACATAAAGTGGTCTTAAATTATTTTACCTCTTTTGGGGGTGTTGGGCCACACCCGGTAAAGCTCAGGGTTTACTCCTTGCTCTGCACTCAGAAGTCACCCCAACAGGCTTGGGGGACCATATGGGCTGCTGGAAATAGAACCCGTGTCCATCCTGGATCAGCTGTGTGCAAGGCACATGCCCTGTCGCTGTGCTATCTCTCTGGTCCACTATTTTACCTCTTATTTTTCTCAAACTGTGGATGTTTGAAATTTTAAAATTGCATGAGTAGCTAACTTTATGTATCAAGTTATATTTCTTTTGGCTGGTGCTGCTCTATATTTCTTTTATTTTGATATATAAGCAAAAGTTTATTAGAGCTTATGGCTGACATGTAATAATGAAAGTTAGTGAGCATGAGAAGTTATCACTGCTGTTAGAAATGCTTGACTTTTCATTAGAATCACACACACTTAACAGAGCAACAATGGAGACTTTGAATGGTGAACTGGAGTAAAAAGCTTCTTTAGATGTTATTCAGGTCCAACCTAACTAAAAGAGACAGAATTCTAGCAATGTCATATCTATAAAACAGGAACTATCGTTTCCTATGAGTTCCTGCTAATTTATTTGTCCCTGAAATCTCTAGGTAAGTTCATGTGAAGTAAGAGGAACTTATCATAAAAGTCTCTATATTCGGGCCTGGAGAGATAGCACAGCGGTGTTTGCCTTGCAAGCAGCCAATCCAGGACCAAAGGTGGCTGGTTGGTTCGAATCCCGGTGTCCCATATGGTCCCCCGTGCCTGCCAGGAGCTATTTCTGAGCAGACAGCTAGGAGTAACCCCTGAGCACCACCGGGTGTGGTCCTAAAACCAAAAAAAAAAAGTCTCTATATTCATTCACATTTACTATCTCCAAGAATTATATAAAGAAAATCTTGTCCAAAAAAAGAAAACCTTGTCCAAAATGATTTACAATTATGTAGTATTTTTATACTGATCTGTCTTAGCAGCACTAATTGACAAATTTTATGGAACATTAATAGTACTATTGCATTTATATAATAAAGAAGAGTCATAAAAGTACAAAAATTACCTAAGTTTTTTTTTGAGAAGCTCACCTCCCAGCATTAGAGAAGTGAAATGAAAGCCTTTCAGAAGTGTTTTGGATTCCTGGAAGATGGTTCAGAGGCTTAGGAGGCACCCAGGGCAAATGTGAGACTATGAACAAATACCATTAGGAGGGGAGCATGCACCAAAGTGATCCAGACCATCTGGCATTCTGAAGCCTTTGCCTAGGAAAGGGAAAAATGTAGTTTGGATATTATATTTGAAAGGATATGGCAAAATAGTACATTACAACTGTTGTTTTTTTGGGGAAAGTGTTATACCAATGGTGCTCAGGGCTTACTCCTGATTAAATGCTCAAAGATTATTCCTAGTGATGTTCAAAGACCATATGTGATTGGAACTTGTGCAAGCAATAAGTAAGGCAATTGCCTTATTTTTTGTACTGTAATATTTCTCTGGTCCTCATTCCCACTTTATGTATTTTATTAATGAATAGGGCTATACAAGTGTATTAAAGTTTTATAAATTTTAGTTGATTTAAATATCCCTTTTGTTATTTAAAACAAACTTGTAGAGACTTTCACTTGTTGACTGTACTTATTTCTGTAAGTATTTTTTTTCTGGATTGCTTTAAGTAAGACTTACTTGTTTGATAATCATCATTTGGTTATTTATTTATGCATAAGCGAGCACATTATTGATAGAATGATTGAAATATCATCCTTGACCTCAGGAATCTTAGAATTCTGAAAGTGTTTCTTTTTCTGTTGTTGTTTTTTTGCTTTGTTTTTTTTTCTTGTTTTGTTTGTTTTGATTTTTGTCACCAAAACAGAGATGAGATACTCCTAGCTCTGCACTCAGAAGTTGCTCCTGGCAGATTTGGGGGACCATATGGGATCCTGGAATTCGAACCATAGTCAATACTCTGTTGGCCTCATGCAAAGCAAATGCCTTACTGCTGTATATCGCTCTGGCTCCCAAATCCCCAAAGTGTTTCAAACGCTCTTGTAACAGTCAGGTCCAAAGCAGCCAAGACTTACCTAACACTTCTCATATAGCCAACTCTATTCTACATACTCTAATGTGCAAAAACGTATTGAACCTTCAAAAAGAAAATCCCATTTTACAAAGTGCTACAAATCCATCTAAAGACTACTGGTAATTTACCCAAGGTCACAAAGTTTGATAGAGTTCAAATTCAAGCACAAGCAAACCTTGTTCTTCACTCATCAAAGAAATGTGCCTCGCCACCTATGTAGTCAGAAAATGCTGTAGGGTCTGAGAGTCTGAGAGTTATTCAATTCCTTAAAGTGTCTATCTTGCCAGCATAAAGCCATAAATTCAATCCCTAGTGCATATATATATATATATATAGTCCAAGAGACTCTGCTGTCTGGGAACCTCAGGTACCACAACAGATTCTCCTAACTACAGTACACATCCAGGGGTGTGTGTGAACACTAAAGAGTTCAACTCTCAGAAACACCACAGCTAAAGTGGGGCAAGTACTGGGGCCAGAAGTATGACTCCCAACAAGCACCTGTCTAAACACAATAGCCATTTTCTGTGGCCCCTATAGCCAGAATATACATAAGCACCACAACGTAAATAAATGTAACCTTCAGCTTGTATGTATGCAGGCATCACAAATAAATTATGAAACTTGTGTTCATTACAACAACAGAGGGAAGGAAAGAGGAAGACTGATTTAAAAAAAATGAGTCATAGGAAAAAAATCACACGAATCTGAGTTGTAAATGGAGAAATGGTTTGCTAGGATGGCAGGTATCAGATGGTGAGATTATGATCAAAGACCTAGCAAAGAAAGTAGTTACTCAAAAAAAAAAAAAAACAGTTTTAGTCGAAAATGGGGCTAGTTGAAAAGAGGAGGAATAGAGTAGGCTCACGAGATGTGTAGAGAAGGAGAAAGGTAGAGAGGAGGAAATTAAAACTTTTTTATAGGGTGACTGGCAGAACATCTAAGGAGGAATTTATTAAAGTTTCTGCATCCTCACTTAGCTGAAAAAATTTTATTAGAATATGACCCTGGGATTAAAACGACACTGAAGAAGCAGAACTCCTAAAACCACAAAGAAAGACTCCATTATAAGCTCCATTCCTTGAGCTGCACAGTCACCAAGATCTCTAGATACAGAGGTCTGATTTTACCATTCAAGACGAAGCTGAAGTCTTCCATACACCACAAAAGCACCGAGGGAAGAGTAAATGATCATGTAAGGAGTCTACAGTTAATCCCATGACAGTATACTTCAGGGATGGAGAAACCCTGTAACTCCTAGGCCAAAGGAATTCCCTCTATAATATCCCCAATACTTAATGTGCCTATGCAGGGGGACAAAGAAAAAACACACAAAACAATCATCTTTCCACACATTTATTTATGGATTGATCGATTTTTTACGTCTTTATTTTGGTGTAGATATTGAAGTTGATATCTCCAATTTTATTTTATTTCATTTTATTTTATTTTATCTAATCTTTCTCTTTCTTTTTGCACTCTGGAATGATTTGATTTCAGAACCGAGACTATTGTGTGGTGCTTGTCTTTATTGCTGTAGTGCTCACTGGATATTTAATTTGATATTTCTTTCTGTATTGTTGTGGTGTTTCAATTACCTTTTTCATGTCCTCTCTCAAACTGAGATTAAAAGCCTCTAGAAGGTCTCTGCCCATTTTCAAAGTATTTGGCTTCTTTTTTTAATTTATTTTTTATTTTTTCTTATTTTGTACCCCATTCTATTGTTTTTCTTTCCTTCAAACAAAACATAACTCGATTTATCTAGCTCTGCCTCTTTAATAGAGGGGGAAACAAGGGAGGGTACCAGGAACAAACAGATATATGACCACTAATAGTAAGCTAGACAAAGAGGGGTCCACCTACTCTAGCAGCCTGGGGGTGATGGTGGGATATATGGGTTGCAGAAAGGGAACTGGGATGGGGGAGGACAAATTTGGTGATGGGTATTCCCCTGATTCAATGTTAATATGTACCTAAAATACTACTGTGAAAGATATGTAAGCCAATATGATCAAAATAAAAATTAAAAAAGAAGGTATTGGGCTATAGTTGATAGCATTGTATTGTATCTTAGAAACTTAATGTTAAATTTTCCCATCCCATAAAGGAGTAATAATGATATACTAAATGGCATGTATGCTAACACATGGAGGGAACTGTTTTACAAGGTATACATATATCAAATCATCAAGTTGTAAAATTTAAATGTCTTACAGTTCTATTAGTGAATTATTCTTCAATAAATCTTGGGAGAACTTAATTTATACTTACAGTATAATGATTTCAAAGAATCTATCTGATGTTCATAGGCTCATGTCTTGCATGCAAAAAGACTCAAGTTTAATCTCTGTTAAAAAAAAAAGATGCCTCCTCCAAGCACGGTTGGGTATAGAATTTGTGGCCTAGTCAAACATTAAATGATCTAGCCCAGTATGTTGGTCAACTATAAATTAAGGTCACTCTGGGACCCCAAAACAGTTCCTGGGAGGTATTCAAAATATAAATTACAAATATTGGGTGAAGGAGGTTGACACTGGAAGTGGGATTGTTACTGAAACATTGTCTATCTAAAATTCAGCTGTGAAGAACTTTGTAAATCACAATCCTTAACATTTGTTTAAATTTTGTTTTTGTTTTGTTTTGTTTTGTTTTAGGACTATATCTGGCAGTGTCGAGGAGTTACTCCTGGGTCTGCTCTTAGAAATTACTCCTGGCAGATTCAGGGGACCATATAGGATGCTGAGCTTTATACATGGTTTCGCCACCTACAAGACAAATGCCTTATCTGCTGTACTATTGTTCCAACCCCTAATTTTTTTAAAAAAGGAAAAATAATGAATTTAATTTTTTAAATAGTTATTGTATTCCAGGTAAGAGATGCATTGGCCACTGTGAATCTGGACAATGGCCCTGGATAAGAAGAGAAGAGGTCAGGAATTTGATTGAGATCATAGACTCAGAAAGCCCTAATGCTGAGCCAAAGGGCTCAGTTGGAGCAAGGAGTTGGGGCAAGAGTGTGGACATCAGTGTTTACAGCTGCTGGGATGTCAAATTTACAAGGAGTGAAATGTGACCTATGCGATATTGTGATAGTGATGCGATATTGTGATACTGATGTGATATTGTGATATTGTGGGCTATCTTAGAGAGATCATTTCCTGTGAAAAGAAGAGGGCAAACTAAACTACACTGATGACTGAGAAGTCTCAGAGGAAAGAGACTACATGATACATCAACAAGGCATCTGACACTTGTAACTCTTAAGAGCTTTGTCTGCTGACCTTCCTTCTCTGTATTTGTAATGAGGTAACTTTAGTGTGAATTAAAGTAGCTCTATGAAAAGGAAAATATCACAATAAAGCAATACCAGGTGTAGTTAAATATTTACTATTCCTCTGGCATCCTATTTCTTGAGGTAAAATATTAAATTCAAATATTACAGAGAAACACAGCTGATCCTGAATATTCAAGCTCCCAAAGGTTCCACATTAATTAATCATTTTTAAACCTGGACAGTGTTTTACTTTGTTCAAGGAAAAGAAACACAGTCATTTCTCAATTATGGCTTTATGAAATGAATGTCAATTTTAAATTAGCCTAGTTCGAAATGAAAACAGGCCTTTAATATTATAATTATGAATGGTTGTTGTAAGAAATTCACGCAGACTTCTGTATAAATAAGGATGGAGAGAATGAGTTTAAGATTTGCAAGATAGAAAATATTCTGTAAACTGGATGGTGGGGATATTTGACAGTGAATATACTATGTGACAGCCAAGAGTATGATTTAAAATAGTAAAAGTGGAAGGGGTTGTGATATGTATATTTTGCCATAATTTTAAAGTAAACAAAAATCCCCTAGAGCAGTCCATGATTCTAAGATTAGGACAGATACCTATGAAGATAAAGATAAAGGTTGGGAATAGTTTGCATAGGCGATGGAGCAGTTGGCGAAATATAAAGAAAAACTTTCAGCCTAAAAACAGGGTATGCATACCCACCAAGCATTTGGCCTTAAGACCATCTGGCTCCAGGTACACTGATTTGTCTAACCCCACAGTCTTTCTTCAAGGTCCCAGGAAAGTTTCTCCTCAAACACAGTTTTTACTGTAGGTTAGCCCGTCCTGGGGTCAAGTAAGTGCCAAGAGAGTTCCACTCATTCCTAGACAATCTTCAATTTTCCTAGTCAATCTGACTTTATGATCTCCCTGTAATGTCAGAATTACCCAGGCTTAGCCAATGTAAAGATGTGAAGGTCAAATAAAAATATGATCCAGAAGATGGCCTGGGGCCTCTCATCCTCTGTAGGAGTGTCCTGTTAGAAGGGGGTCTGTCCTGTTGGTCTTCAGTGTTGGGAGAGACTCTGATATCTAGAAGTATTCTAGATATTGAGAGAAGAGACCAGGCTGTGGCCAGTCAGTGCAGATCCAGGATCTGTACTGGTAGATTATCTATTACTGGTGGAGGAGCAGAGAACCATGCTGGAACCAAGGCCTCTTTCCCTATCATTTTCTCCTCCTTATATTTCTCCTCCTCTCTCCATCCTCGCCCCCTCCTCTCCCTCTCCCTCTCTGTGTCTCTACTCTAAATTTCTTCTCCTCTATTCTGGCCAGAGGGGAGATGCCCTGAGCAGGCAGGTCTTCCCATGCTCCCTATATCCCTTGGAAAGCAAATTCGCTCAGACCTGTCCACTGAAGTAACTTGCTGGCAGACTCAGGACCATCATGTGGACAGCTCTCAATGCTTATCTCTGCATTCACCTCTTCTCCCTATGCCCCAGAAGCAATTCTGAGATACTCAGACTCCTGGAGGGCAGGAGTCTATTGCCCCATTGGTTTTTCAGTGTCTGGAAGAAAGTTAAGGCCAAAGGGAAGATGTCAGGGATCTGACAGCCCCACACCGTTGGTCTGCTTCTGCTGCTGCTTTGCAGAACTTCCTGGTATAGCTGTCCCGGAGGCCCCCCACCCCGGCGGCTTAGGAAATGAATAAAAAATCATGAAAAAGTTAGCACAAATTGTGCTACCTAACAGGATGCCTAAGGAGGTTTGCTAAACTATGTTGCCAGCCTTGTTCCTGCTGACCTTTCAAGCATGAGTTAAGAGCTAGGTTTAACTTTATGTTTAGTAAAAACATTGGGTAATTGTAAATGTTTTCATGGTAAATGCCTTCATGTTACACATTTCTTTCCGCAGGCCCACCGCCCCAACCCCCCGCCTCTTTGTGGCTTGGTATATAAGCTCTGTGAACTTTGCAATAAATGACTCGATCAGATTCTTGTCTTGAGTCCTGTCTGTTCCCCTCCCCAGTTCTTTTCCAGGTTAAGTCCTCTTCGTGACCCACGAATAACTGGCGACCCCCGTCCCTGCGGGCAGTTTTGGGTGGCCGCAGGAAGAAATGGAGAGGAGGCCAGGGTGCTATGTATTCTGTCCCTCTCATGATCTCCACTGAGGTGGGAGAGGAAATTGTAAGAGACTTGGGATCTCATCTTAAATATATTGGGAAAGAAAAGTGGCTTCTGGTGTTAGCCTAGTCTTCCAGGCTGGAGTCCTCAGGGTTGAAATTCCATGTTTACTAAGGCTCTGTGAGCTCGAGTCTCAAGGTTGCCTACAGAAATATTTGGGAACAAGACCTCCTGTGTCTCCCTTCAGATCACAGCCATTGGTGCTCAGGTTTCCAATGACTTTGGAGACCCAGCGAATAAAGACTTGCTAGAAGAAACTTATTTTCTTTTTCTGTTCTATAATGATTTTCTTTGTTCTGTGTGAGCTAATATTTGGCTTTTTTTCTCCATTCTTTTCTCCTCCCTCTCCGTTTTCCCCTTCAGAACCAGGGCTATCTGGCTTCTCAAGACCACACTGGTGGTCATCAGAACTTTCTTTTAGTATCGAACCTCCCTGTATAGTCCTCTATGTGCCTAAGCTTTCCTAGGGCAGAAATATGTCCCCTGAGCTCTCGTGCTTTAAATATCCACTTAGAACTGTATCATAACCTACCATGTCCATGCCAGTCTTGAGTGTTTAAACGTTAGAACTCAAACCTAACCTGGGGCTAGTGATAGCACACGGTAGGGCATTTGACTGACACGTGACAAAAACAGATTTTTTTCACTTAAAAATAATCTTAATTTATTTTTATTTTAGGCATCATGTTTACAATACAGTTAATGTAGGGTTTTATGCATTATTCCAATACAACACACTCCACAGCCTGTGGACTACCCTCTCCCTTGGTCTCAGTATCCTCCCTCTTTTTTATTTTCATTAAATCATTTTAATTGCATTTATTTAATTTTATTATTGTAAATCTCCTTGGGATTGTTTTTATTTTTATTTTCTTTTAAATTTCAACTCTCAACTTTGACATTGCTGCTATTTAAAAATTATTATAACTACTTTAAGCACTACAGTTACAAAATTGCTCATGATTTAGTTTCAGTCCTACACTATACAACACCTTCAAGCATAAACATTTCCCTTTACCACTGTCCCTAGATTTCCTCCCACTTTCCACCATGTCTGCATCTTGGACAGACATTATACTCCCCACTCTCGTAATTTCCTTTTAGACTGTAATTTGCATTGTGTTTTTTTGTAATTTATTCCTTAGTTTCTTTTTTTAATTAAATATAATTTTTATTTTAATCATAGTGGCTTACATATCATCTACAATAATATTTTAGGTACATATTAACATAAAATCAGGGAAATTCCCATCACCGAATTGTCCTCCCTCCACCTCGGATCTTGTCCTTCTTCCCATATCCTCTTCCCTTACCCCTGGGGCTGCTAGAATAAGTGGTCCCCTCTGTGCCTAGCTTACTACTTAGTGGTCTTACACCTATCTGGTCTTGGTACCTCCCTTATTTTAGTGAAATAATTTTTATTTTGACCAAAGCAGATTACAAATCTTTCACAGTAATATTATAGGTACATAGTGACATTAAATCAAGGGCATTCCCACCACCAGTGTTGTCCTCCCTCCACCCTGTTCCCAGCATGCGTTCCATATCCCCCTCCTTTGACACCCGGGCTGCTAGGATAAGTGGTCCCCTCTGTATCTAGCTTGCTGTAGATTGGGTTTTGATTTTGTAGTCTTTGGCTTTAGATTTGGTGTTTGAGTATGATCATTTTTTATTTCTACCCAATGTCCAGACATCTGTTTGATCTTGGTACCCTCCATTATTTCCCCCCCACAATTTGTGAAGCAGAACAAGATGGTTCAAGTTATGTGGTTCTGTTTGGAAGGTCGAAAAAAGAAAGAGAAAAAAGGGGGTAAAAATCAAACAAGAAGAAATGGGAGGAGTCATTCTAGAGGCTATAAATATCAAATTAAGAGAAGAAATGGAAAAAGAAAAAATGAAAACCATACAAAATATTCAAACAAAAGAACCCGAAAAGCACCACAGCAATAAAAACAACAACCGAACAATAACCATGGTCCTGAAATAAAAACAAAACAAAGCACACAAAAAACAAAAAACAACAATAACAACAACACTAACAAAAATTGTGGTTTTTTTTTTTCATAGGCACAGTGAAAATTGGGAAGACTAGAAAGGGAATTCCCTCGGCCTAAGATATAAAAGGTTTCTCCGTCCTTGAAGCATACTGTCATGGGAATAATTATATGCTCCATACATGCTCTTTTTCTCTTCCCTAGGCAGAACAGAGAATTTTGACCCGAGCAACCCCAGTATCTTATATGGTTTCCTGAGCCTGCCAGGATCGATTTCTGAGTGCAGAGCCAGGAGTAACCACTGAGTACTGAAGGTGTGGCTCCAAAACAAAAACAAAAATTTTAAGAATCATTAAAAAAAGAACTCATGCCTACTCTAGTATTTGTGGCCATCTCTTATCTATTCCATCACCTGGTACACAGGGTCTGGTAGAATTGGGATACACAGACTCAGGGATGGATTGTGCCAGTCAGATGTATAATATCAGAAAGGGCTAAGGCACACAAGCTGAAGGTGGTGGTTGTAACAGGAGTACCGGGAAAGCAGAGCTGGCCCTGGCACACGTGTTCAAGGAGGATGAACCTGGATACCAGGTGTTGTATATGAAAACATTTCCTAAAGATTATTTTCTGCCTGTTGTCCCACCTTGACCTTACCAGAGGGGGGTGGCTGCTGTTGAGAGTGGAATAAATAGTTTGGGAGCGAGGTGTTCGGGGTCTTTTGGCAGAGTTTTCTGGGTGGCTCCAGGTGTATTTTGGAGCTGGCAGTAGGCCAGGACTCTCTCCGCCCAACCTTTTACCCCTTTACCCTCCTGTCTGTGTGGATTGTTTGCTGCGGATAAATATTACCAAGAACTCACCCCCAAAAGGGGACAAGAGGAAGGGAATCAATTTCTCATTCTGGAAGTTTTTTGCGGATACACGAATAACAACAAATAAAGGAGTAAACGGGACCCCACACCAGGGAGTGGAAGGCACTGAAATAGCTTCCTGGCTCTCAGCTATATAGGGGAACGAGACCTGTCAAATAGACTAAGAGAATGGTAGGTGCTGGCTGTGTTAGGGGCTCAGTGTGCTCAGCGTTTGGAGGGGTTTTTCCAGTCCAAAGAAAACGGTGCAGTAATGATAATTGTTTTTGGATCGTGCCTCACAGTGATTGGAGGAGGCTCCCTGTGGTGCTCAGGCGTGTATGTATGCAAGCAAGCACCCATCATTGAAACTGGTCATCCTGCCCATAGAACTTGGGCTCTGTGTCACGTCCACCTTCTCTTCTTCTTCCTTCTGTGAGATCAAGAACCTAGCTTACAGCAGGGAGGGTCTTAGTCCCAGGCCATGTTAGGTCAACAAGTTTCAGGAGCCATCTGACCAAGGCCCAGCCATGCTTCTGGAGATCGACACCAGGCCTTACTGGTACCTATGAATATCCTGTCTTGCTGGCTTCCACATCTTGGATATTATAGCAAGGGCTGCAGTGCACATAGCAGAGCCGTAGACTCCAGAAAAAACTATCTTGTGATAAGAAATGGCACTTCAAACTTTACAAATGTGACTCCTTGGGAAGCAAACCTCTACACCAAATGCCAAGAGAGGCTTCCGCTGAGGGTCGAAACCCAAGGCAAGTGGATGGAGTTGCCCCTTTTGGACCTGCCTGGTCATGGCACCTGCCATCCTGGGCAAAGAGTGGTGTCGAAATCAAGAGTAAGTGAGAGACGCAGGGAAGGAGAGCAAAAGGAAGGGGAAGATGGAGTGTGAGGGGGAACTAGGAGAAGGAGAGGGAGAGATACAAGGCAAGAGAAATACACAAGATGTGACTCTGAACATGAATTAGGCTTTATTTTGTCTCAAAACTTTAGAATACATCAAAAGTGGGGTTAGAGGAAAACAGTTGTTGCCAGGCTGAATCTGTCAGAAGAGTTGAGGGGCAGAGGAGGAATTCTGGGGAGAGGCGTCTAAGCCTTCTTGCCAGGGATTAAGCGCTCCACAGCATACATCACGAGGTTTAGCTGGAAGTGCAGGACGATGGCGGTGACTAACAGGGCGATCCCGTCAGAAGACTGCATTCGCCTACAAGAGAGGAGGGGAAGGGTGGGAAGGTAGTTGATGATTCCACACAGAGTTGGATCAAGAAATCCACTCCTCGGGTCAGGAACCTCGCCATCCAGGGCAAACCCACCAGCCACTGCATAGCTGCTACTTACACCTGCAGGTTATTGCCGGAGACTGAAAGCTGAATACGCACAGGATCTTGGTGCAGCTGTGCAATCCAGTTCAAATACTGGTTTGTCACTTGGGGATGTATATAGGACAGGAACGGCAGGTCCACGGTGCTGGGATCCGGTTAAGGAGCTACCACACAGGAGAAGTTCATGCCAGCAAGTTCAGACCCTCACCGTGCCCCACCCCAGTGCCTGTAGTGCTGGGTCCCCTGCTGGCTGCAACAGTGGCCTCTGAGCAACAATTCAGGGACCCCTGTGGGGGCTGCCACTGCTGCAGCCATCCCATCTCCCTCAGGCCCTCAACACCCCATCACCTCTGGGCACTCAGGCTGTCTCCCCCCATTTCCCCAGGGGCCTTCAAGCCACCTCTTGCCATTTCCCCAGGGGCACTCAGGCCACCTCCCGCCATTTCCTCAGGAGCCCTCAGGCCACCTCCCGCCATTTCCTCAGGAGCCCTCAGGCCACCTCCCGCCATTTTCTTAGGGGCCCTCAGGCCACCTCCAGCCATTTCCTCCCAACCTGCCAACCTTCCCAGGTCCTCAGCGCAGGCCCACTTTGCCCCTGGCTGCCAGGATACATCTCCACAAGATATTGTTGCCCCACTGGGGCTGAGGAGGCCTGCTGCTCTGGGCCTTCGGCCACAGGGCGGCTTCCACGGGGGCTCTGGGGGCTGGTAGTTGCTTGGCCCTCGGCCACTTCCTCGCTCTGGCGCTCCTCCGGGGCAGACGTGGCCCCCTGGATGCTGGTACTTGGTCGTCCTTCGGAGCCTCCGGCCACTTCCACGCTCTGGCGCTCCTGCGGGGCCCCGCTCCCAGTGGACCCCTCTTGCTGATGTGTGGGGCTACAGCTCCTGCGGGGAACTTTCTCTGGCGGAGGACCATCGCCCTCATCGTTTGGGGCCTGCATGGCGGCGGGCGACCCTAGAGGCGACTGAAGAGTTGCCGAAGCGACTTCTCTCTGGACTGCACGAGCTCTTGGCCCCGCCCTTTGGCACCTGTACGCGCCTGGTGATTGGCTCTGCCAGCCTGGAAGTTGCAGGAAGTGTGCTGCACCGCCCTCCCGCGTCTCGTGCAGCTGCGAGACCCAAACGGCAACCCCACTGCGCATGCGCCCGAGCGGTTCCTTCCTCAGCCTTCGCTAGCAGCCAGGCCTCCAACTGCTCCAGTCTCATCTCTAGAGAGCAGCCCCGAGGAGGGGCCCTCAGAGCACCCCTGGTAGCACGTGCACTCTTCCACCAACCTGCCGGGGAATGTCCAGCGCTCCTTTCACAGACTCCTCCCACTGTGGCATTCGAACACGAGGGCCTGCCTGCACCCCTCGGCACCACAAGCGTTCGAGGCCTAGCCCGCTCCCTTCAGTTAAAGAGGTTGCCAGTCTGGAACAACGATGGTTCCGACGACCTAGAGCCTGGGGTAGCGCCTATGCAATCCCTCGCCACCCTCCAGGGCAATGTCCTGTCGAGTGCTCTTTTCACAGTGTGCTGCTCAAAGTCGAGGGCCAGCGTGTACCGAGCTGCACCACTAGCCCACTCCCTTCCATCAACAGAGGGGGCCACTTTGGGACAAAGATGACTCTGGTGGCCTAAAGCCCATGCGTCTCTCATGTAGGCGAGGAGCCTTGGGTGGCATTAGATGGGGGATAGGTGTCTCTTGGGGCGGTGCACCTGACGGCCATTGGTGGGCAGCAGTGGTCTCTCTAGCAGGGGGACACATTCACTGGCCTTTGCTTGCGGACACACCTGGCAGGAAATTATCAAATCATGGCTTCCTGAACAAACAAACCCCAGCATGTAATAGGGCCCCCAAGCACACTGACCCTGTTGGGGCGACCCTTGGCTTCACCTGGGCCCCAACATTGACCACCCCTAATGAGTCAGTCCCCGTCTCACCCAGTGTCGCCTGCCACACCCCCTGTCACAATATTTACTCTCACACTCAATGTGCACCACGTCACACTCCAAGATTTTCCCCCCACCTTCCTGCTGCTTTTTGTAACCAGTGGGGAGAAAGATGGCTGTGCATGGGGCATCACAGACAGACTCCTTGGGTCTTGGGGGACTATTGTGGCTCCGCGGTGTCCAGTGGCAACTCTGTGGAGGGAGGACAACTTTGGTGGTGGGAATTCCCCTGATTCAATGTCAATATGTACCTAAAATATTACTGTAAAAGATATGTAATCCACTTTGGTCAAAATAAAAATTATTGTAAAAAATAAAATAACATTTTCAAGTTATATAATAAAAGCTTCCATATTCATAGTTAAAAAATGGTATCTGGGGCCAGAGATATAGCATGGAGCTAAGGCTCCATGCAGTCTGCCTTTCATGCAGAAGCTTGGCGGTTTGGGGTCCGGAGAGGTGGCTCGAGAGGTAAGGTATCTGCCTTGCAAGCTCTAGCCAAGGAAGGACCGCAGTTCGATCTCCCGGTGTCCCATATGGTCCCCCCAAGCTAGGGGCGATTTCTGAGCGCTTAGCCAGGAGTAACCCGAGAGCATCAAACGGGGCCCAAATCACCAAAAGAAAAAAAGAAAAAGAAAAAGGTTGGTGGTTCGAATCCCGGCATCCCGTATGGTTCCCTGAGCCTGAGCATGGAGCTAGGAGTAGCCTCTAAGCGCTGCTGGGTGTTACCCAAAAACCAAAAAAAAAAAAAAGTGGTATCTTTAGTTTAAAATTTTCTCATCCCACTCAAGATTCCTATTTTAGATGTTTTTTGAAGACCATATTGATGATGCCAAATATTGTAGTATTTTTTATGGCCTTTGTCCTGGTTCATCCTATGTACAGAATGGCACAGGGAATATATATGATAAGGAAGCAAGCAACAGTCATGACATGAAATAATCCTTTATTTTTATCTTATCTCAGCTAGACACATGCTTGTATATAGGTTTTATCTCTGGGTGATCCTTTGAACAATAGACAGTACTTTTATTCGTAGTTCATTTTATTTTCTGCCACTCAGTATGACCATTCCTATCTCAAATCTTAAGAAATAGAAAAGTATTCAGGTTAAATTTGGCCTTAATATATTGTTAGCAGGTGTTTGGGGAAATATGTCACACTGAATATTTTGATAAACTATCTACCTGAGCTTGGTAGCTTGTTTTCCCCCTTTCCTAAATTAACTAGCACTGATAGTAATTTATCCCCCTATTTCTTGTCTCCCTTCCATTCTACAGGAGTTTAGGTACTTGAGATTGTGGACCATCAATTTGCACTTTAGAGAGTGATTCCTAACACAAATCCTCCGTTTTATTAGAAAATTTGGGCTTTCTTAGCTGGAAAAATGATCATTTGCCAACTAAGTACAGTATTGACTTGTTTTTGACCCATGAAACATAATACATGCATGTGCAAAGAGTTAATTCGGCAAGACTTACAGAAGACAAAAAATAACCTACTGAGGAACTTAGTAACTACTGTTTTCTGTATGTAGTGTTTAAACTTTCAAATACATCTAGTAGTGTCTGTCAGTTTCTAAATGGCATGTGCAGGCTACTCTGTGACTGAACAATTTCTCAAAGCAGGCCTTTTCAAAAAGGTGTGTAAGCGCCTGGCAATTGGCTCTGCCATACAAAAAATTCAAACAAAAAAAAAAAAAACGAAAAGCACCACAGCAATAAAAAAAACAACCAAACAATAACCATGGTCCTGAAATAAAAACAAAACAAAGCACTCAAAAAAGAAAAAACAATGAAAACAACAATAACAAAAAAAAATTTTTTTTTTGCATAGGCACAGTGAAAATTGGGAAGACTAGAAAGGGAATTCCCTCGGCCTAAGATATAAAAGTTTTCTCCGTCCTTGAAGCATACTGTCATGGGAATAATTATATGCTCCATACATGCTCTTTTTCTCTTCCCTAGGCAGAACAGAGAATTTTGACCCGAGCAACCCCAGTATCTTATATGGTTTCCTGAGCCTGCCAGGATCGATTTCTGAGTGCAGAGCCAGGAGTAACCACTGAGTACTGAAGGTGTGGCTCCAAAACAAAAACAAAAATTTTAAGAATCATTAAAAAAAGAACTCATGCCTACTCTAGTATTTGTGGCCATCTCTTATCTATTCCATCGCCTGGTACACAGGGTCTGGTAGAATTGGGATACACAGAATCAGGGATGGATTGTGCCAGTCAGATGTATAATATCAGAAAGGGCTAAGGCACACAAGCTGAAGGTGGTGGTTGTAACAGGAGTACTGGGAAAGCAGAGCTGGCCCTGGCACACGTGTTCAAGGAGGATGAACCTGGATACCAGGTGTTGTATATGAAAACATTTCCTAAAGATTATTTTCTGCCTGTTGTCCCACCTTGACCTACCAGGGGGGTGCTGTTGAGAGTGGAATAAATAGTTTGGGAGCGAGGTGTTCGGGGTCTTTTGGCAGAGTTTTCTGGGTGGCTCCAGGTGTTTTTGGAGCTGACAGTAGGCCAGGACGCTCTCCGCCCAACCTTTTACCCCTTTACCCTCCTGTCTGTGTGGATTATTTGCTGCGGATAAATATTACCAAGAACTCACCCCCAAAAGGGGACAAGAGGATGGGAATCAATTTCTCATTCTGGAATTTTTTTGCGGATACATGAATAACAACAAATAAAGGAGTAAACGGGACCCCACACCAGGGACTGGAGGGCACTGAAATAGCTTCCTGGCTCTCAGTTATATAGGGGAACGAGACCTGTCAAATAGACTAAGAGAGTGGTAGGTGCTGGCTGAGTTAGGGACTCAGTGTGCTCAGCTTTTGGAGGGGTTTTTCCAGTCCAAAGAAGAAGGTGCAATAATGATAATTGTTTTTGGATCGTGCCTCACAGTGATTGGAGGAGGCTCCCTGTGGTGCTCAGGGGTGTAGTGTGCAAGCAAGCACCCATCATTGAAACTGGTCATCCTGCCCATAGAACTTGGGCTCTGTGTCACGTCCCCACACCCACCTTCTCTTCCTCCTTCCTTCTGTGAAGATCAAGAACCTAGCTTACAGCAGGGAGGGTCTTAGTCCCAGGCCATATTAGGTCAACAAGTTTCAGGAGCCATCTGACCAAGGCCCAGCCATGCTTCTGGAGATAGACACCAGGTCTTACTGGTACCTATGAATATCCTGGCTTGCTGGCTTCCACATCTTGGATAATATAGCAAGGGCTGCGGTGCACATAGCAGAGCCCTACCTTTTAGAACTGTTTTAAATTGGGATAGCTGCATCACGTAGATGGTTTTCTCCTTTCTTCTGACATCTCAGTGTTGTGATTCATAGCAGCTGGAACATTCCCAACAGGTGACTGAGGTTTTCTTTCATCCACCCCAGCAACACCCGTTTTCAAGTTTTTCTAAGTGTCATTCTCACTTGAGTGAGGAGATGCATGTTGTTTTGATCCTGTTTCCCCGACTCTGGCGCTCTTTCATGTGCTTACGGCCCCTCCTCCCTAAGGACAGTTTCTTACTGGCCCTCGTACTCCTCTATTCCAAGTCCCCTGAACTACACTTATCATTCAGGTGGCGCCCTAAAGCTGTGGCCAGGAAGAAAGGACATACCAGGCTCTTATAGCTTCCATCTCATGGGGCAGAGGGTGGTGGGAGTCCGTGCCTGAACAGCAGAACTGGAAGTGGATGGAAGAAGTTTGCTTG
This sequence comes from Suncus etruscus, assembly GCF_024139225.1. Classification (NCBI taxonomy): domain Eukaryota; kingdom Metazoa; phylum Chordata; class Mammalia; order Eulipotyphla; family Soricidae; genus Suncus; species Suncus etruscus. The sequence goes on from NC_064868.1 coordinate 119,702,791, forward strand.
GTCTCTCTGAAGCTCATCCCCGCACTCCCAGAGTAACCAGAATGCCCACTCCTGAGGCCATGGAGAGCACACCTCATATAGGGTGTTGTTGGAGGATAGAGTACAGAAACAGGGCCTGCACACAGTAAGCTTTCCCTCGTATTCCCCACCCCAATATCGCATCACCGTACCTACCCGCTCTCCACTGGGCTCCAGTTATCCCACCTACCCGATTTCTCTTTGATCCAAAACAAGGACCAGCAGGATCTCACATGATTCCTTGCCAAGTCTGTCTGGTGGGCATGCTAGGATCTTGCAAGCCAAGTTTTATTTTCCTGTTGAAACATGGCCAGTAACTGCCCCTGCTGTGAGGAGGTGGGAAGGGTGGTTACAGAGGGCTAGTCTACAACCTTCCACTCGAGGAACCTAGTTGTGCATCCAGGAGCCCACGGAAGAAGATTCTCGAGAGATGTCCCAGGTAAAAAGGTAATGGTGAAGCCTGAAGGGTTGATCACAGCGATTTCCAGACTTACCCCCAGATTCTGGCTGGCCTACAGCAAAGTTATTGATTATACGGGAATGTGTCCAACAATAGACTCCAGAAAAAACTATCTTGGGATAAGAAATGGCACTTCAAACTTTACAAATGTGACTCCTTGGGAAGCAAACCTCTACACCAAATGCCAAGAGAGGCTTCTGCTGAAGGCCGAAACCCAAGGCAAGTGGATGGAGTTGCCCCTTTTGGACCTGCCTGGTCATGGCACCTGCCATCCGGGGCAAAGAGTGGTGTCAAAATCAAGAGTAAGTGAGAGATGCAGGGAAGGAGACCAAAAGGAAGGGGAAGATGGAGAGTGAGGGGGAACTAGGAGAAGGAGAGGGAGAGATACAAGGCAAGAGAAATACACAAGATGTGACTCTCAACATGAATTAGGCTTTATTTTGTCTCAAAACTTTAGAATACATCAAAAGTGGGGTTAGAGGAAAACAGTTGTTGCCAGGCTGAATCTGTCAGAAGAGTTGAGGGGCAGAGGAGGGAATTCTGGGGAGAGGCGTCTAAGCCTTCTTGCCAGGGATTAAGCGCTCCAAAGCATACTTCAGGAGGTTCAGCTGGAAGTGCAGGACGATGGCGGTGACTATCAGGGCGATCCCGTCAGAAGACTGCATTCGCCTACAAGAGAGGAGGGGAAGGGTGGGAAGGTAGTTGATGATTCCACACAGAGGTGGATTAAGAAATCCACTCCTCGGGTCAGGAACCTCGCCATCCAGGGCAAACCCGCCAGCCACTGCACAGCTGCTACTTACACCTGCAGGTTATTGCCGGAGACTGAAAGCTGAATACGCACAGGATCTTGGTGCATCTGTGTAGTAATCCCGTGCAAATATTGGTTTGCCACTTGGGAATTTATATTGGACAGGAACGGCAGGTCCACTGTGCTGGGATCCGGTTAAGGAGCTACCACATAGGAGAACCTCATGCCAGCAAGTTCAGACCCTCACCGTGCCCCACCCCAGTGCCTGTAGTGCTGGGTCCCCTGCTGGCTGCAACAGTGGCCTCTGAGCAACAATTCAGGGACCCCTGTGGGGGCTGCCACTGCTGCAGCCATCCCACCTCCCTCAGGCCCTCAACACCCCATCACCTCTGGGCACTCAGGCCGAATACCCCCATTTCTTCAGGGGCCCTGAGGACACCTCCCACCAATTCCCCAGGGGCCTTCAAGCCACCTCTTGCCATTTCCTCAGGGGCCCTCAGGCCACCACCTGCCATTTCCCCAGGGGCCCTCAGGCCACCTCCCACCATTTCCTCAGGGGCCCTCAGGCCACCTCCTGCCATTTCCCTAGGGGCCCTCAGGCTGTCTCCTGCCATTTTCTCAGGAGCCTTCAGGCTGTCTGTCTCCTGCCATTTTCCCAGGGACCCGCCATTTCCTCAGGCCAGGGCTGTAGGCAGCCCCCCAACCCGCCACAACCTTCCCAGGTCCTCAGTGCAGGCCCACTTTGCCCCTGGCTGCCAGGATACAACTCCATAGAATATTCATGCACCACTTGGGCTGAGGAGGCCTGCTGCTCTGGGCCTTCGACCACAGGGCGGCTTCCACGGGGGCTCTCGGTGCTGGTAGTTGCTTGGCCCTCGGCCACTTCCTCGCTCTGGCGCTCCTCGGGGGCAGACGTGGCCCCCTGGATGCTGGTACTAGCTTGGCCTTCAGAGCCTCCGGCCACTTCCTCGCTCTGGTGCTCCTCCGGGGCAGACGTGGCACCCTGGATGCTGATACTTAGTCGGCCTTCGGAGCCTCCGGCCACTTCCTCGGTCTGAGGCTCCTCCGGGACCCCGCTCCCAGTGGACCCCTCTTGCTGATGTGTGGGGCTACAGCTCCTGCGGGGAACTTTCTTTGGCGGAGGACCATCACCCTCATCGTGTGGGGCCTGCATGGTGGCGACCTCAGAAACGAACTGAAGAGTGGCCGAAGCGACTTCTCTCTGGATGCCACGAGCTCTTGGCCCCGCCCTTTGGCACCAGTACGCGCCTGGCGATTGGCTCTGCCAGCCTGGACGCTCCAGGAAGTGTGCCTGGCGATTGGCTCTGCCAGCTCTGCCAGCCTGGAGGTTCCAGGAAGTGTGCTGCACCGCCCTCCCGCCTCTCGTGCAGCTGCGAGACCCAGACGGCTACCCCACTGCGCATGCGCCCGAGTGGTTCCTTCCTCAGCCTTCGCTAGCAGCCAGGCCTCCAACTGCTCCAGTCTCATCTCTAGAGAGCAGCCCCGAGGAGGGGCCCTCAGAGCACCCCTGGTAGCACGTGCACTCTTCCACCAACCTGCCGGGGAATGTCCAGCGCTCCTTTCACAGAGACTCCTCCCACTGTGCATTGGAACACGAGGGCCTGCCTGCACCCCTCGGCACCACAAACGTTCGAGGCCTAGTCCGCTCCCTTCCGTCAAAGAGGGGGCCAGTCTGGGACAACAATGGTTCCGACAGCCTAGAGCCTGGGGTAGCGCCTATGCAATCCCTCGCCACCTCCAGGGCAATGTCCTGTCGAGTGCTCCTTTCACAGTGTGCTGCTCAAAGTCGAGGGCCAGCGTGTACTGAGCTGCACCACAAGCATTTGAGGCCTAGCCCACTCCCTTCCATGAACAGAGGGGGCCACTTTGGGACAAAGATGATTCTGGTGGCCTAGAGCCCATGCATCTCTCATGTAGGCGAGGAGCCTTGGGTGGCGTTAGATGGGGGATAGGTGTCTCGTGGGGCGGTGCACCCGACCGCCATTGGTGGGCCACAGTGGTCTCTCTAGCAGGGGGACACATTCACTGGCCGTTGCTTGCGGACACACCTGGCAGGACATTATCAAATCATGGCTTCCCGAACAAACAAACCCCAGCATGTAATAGGGCCCCCAAGCACACTGACCCTGTTGGGGCGACCCTTGGCTTCACCTGGGCCCCAACATTGACCACCCCCAATGAGTCAGTTCCCGTCTCAGCCAGTGTCGCCTGCCACACCCCCTGTCACAATCTTTACTCTCACACTCAATGTGCACCACGTCACACTCACAATATTTTTCCCTCACCTTCCTGCTGCTTTTTGTAACCAGTGGGGAGAAAGATGGCTGTGCATGGGGCATCACGGACAGACTCCTTGGGTCTTGGGGGACTGTTGTGGCCCCGCGGTGTCCAGTGGCAACTCTGCTCACACACACACACACACACACACACACACACACACACACACACCACACCGCACCTTCCCACTCATCCTGGCCTTTCCGTAGGGTCCCCAGAGAGACAAAAATCTACTTTTATAGGTATCTTCATTAAGTCTTTTTTTTGGCATGCAAACCTTTTTAAGCAAAAAAAAAAACTATCAAATTCTTTTTAATTTTGCACTTTTTATATAAAATCTTTATTTAAGCACCATGATTACAACCATGACTTTTTTCGATCAATTTCTTTTTTTTTTATTTAAACAACTTTATTACATACATGATTGTGTTTGGGTTTCAGTCATGTAAAGAACACCCCCTTTACCAGTGCAACATTCCCACCACCAATGTCCCAAATCTCCCTCCATCCCACCCCACCCCACCTGTACTCCAGACAGGCTTTCCAGTTAAAAATATGGAACGCTTCACGAATTTGCGCGTCATCCTTGCGCAGGGGCCATGCTAATCTCTGTATCGTTCCAATTTTAGTATATGTGCTGCCGAAGCAAGCACTGAGTCTATTTTCAATACTCATATTCAATCTCATTCTGGTCTCCCAGGATCAATGGCTCAAAGAAATGAAATTCCTGCCTGGTAGCACCTGTTTTTACCTTTTCGGTAGAAGAGCATCAAACCCTACACAGAAACACCCTTGCATCCAGGTGAATTATCAATTTCCATGAAGGCAAGCTAGACAAATTGCTAAGGCATGTCCTATTTGTGCACCATTAAATTGTGTTTGTTTGTAGCCAGAGCTAACCCCCAAAGTCTGCAGACAAATGAATTATGGCAATTGTATGTTACCCATGTTTGCCTTTTTCCAGACACACCTTAAATTCATGTAGTGGTGATACTTATTCTCGTTGTCTTGTAGTTTGACAAATCAAAGAAGTCACTGTCATCCTTTACAATGCTTAGGAACAAGGCATCGTTGAACATGCTCACAGAACCTCAAAATTCAATAATTTAAATACAGGAAAGGGGGTATGCCACTGATAGACTTTCTATCCTTAACACTCTTTCCACTAAACTTTTTGAATTTTCTGCAAGAGCCATAAACAGCTGCAAAAAGACACTTTCAAGAAGATGCAATGCACAGACTCATAAAACAGCTAATTCACCTATTTGGGTAAAAATTTACAAATAATGGATAGCTGGTAATGTCCTCATTTGAGGAAAATAATATGCTTAGTTTTTTACAGATAGCAGCCCCACCAAGAAACTCTAGGTCCCACTAAGCCTTGTCAAAAGCACAACTTTTACAAATGATAACACCAAGGCACAGTTTTCTATTGGATGATACAAGGAACTCTCCAAGATGAAGCATTCTTGGTCATTCCCAGATTCAGTACAGACTACAGGGATTAAGAAAGATCAGATTCAAAATTTGGTTCTGTTTTGGGGGGAAGTGGTTCAACTCTCACTGAACCAGCAGGGCGCAGGGGTCACTCCTGGCTCTATACTCAGAAATTGCTCCTGGTAGACTCTAGAGACCATAAGGGATTCCTGGATTCAAACCACCGTCCTTCTGCATGCAAGGCAAACATCCTACCTCCATGCTATTTCTCCGGCCCCCCCACTGAACTTTGTAACTTAGGAAATACTTGTTACAATGCCTGAGTGACACTCCATGTTTGGATGATTATTGTAACTGAAACTATTATAGAATGATATTAACAGGTCAAATCCTTTGTTAGGATAAAGGTAAAGGTGTAGAAGAATTTGACCTAATTATAAAAGCCTTGTTGGCAGGATAACACAAGCATTTCGGCCTAAAAGACTTTAAGATAACCATTGAAAAGATCAATAACCAATTTGCAGGACACAGCTAACAAGATTCACATGGACTACTTCTATTTCTTATAAATGGTTTCCATGAAAACCTGAGTAAAGCTCGAATAAAGCCAATAGGCAGAAAAGACATAAAGAAAACAATGAACATCTCGATGACTTAAAAGCTTTGGAGCATGCTTGGCAGAGACATAAGCAGCTCAATAAGTCTATTATTGTTACACTTTTTCAAGTCCAGTTCAAATCCACAGTTCAGTGCCCCACCTGTCACAAAGTCTCGGACATTTGAGACTTTTATGCATCTATCTTTGCCATTAGCATCCACAAGCAAATGTACACTACAGCATTGCCTCAAGTTTTTTTTCCAAAGTAAAAATAGAAGACAACAACAGGTTTTATTGCAGTCACTGAAGAGCAGAACAGGATTCTCTAAAAGTGATAGAAATTTGAAAATTACCACCCGGTGCTTATACTACATTTAAAATGCTTTTCAATGGACAGGAAGAAGCAAAAATTAGACTTTTACAGACATATGCGGATTTCCCCTTAGAAAAACTTGACTTGACACAGAATGTTATTAATTCTAAGGATGCCTCAAAAAAAAAAAAACAACTCATTTTGTTCTTAATAATTATGGTGAAACAAAGTTTATTACAATGTCCAGTATAAATAGACAATGCTGGTTTAAGTTCAATGATCACTAAGTTTTGGATATCACCATATCTTCTGTGAAATTTTCAGAAATTAATATCCTTTATACTTCAGTGGGACCTATAGCAAAGTATATGATGCTGCATAAAGTAAAGCAGATGATCAGCTAATTGCCTTTCAAAGGGGTATACAATAATATTTTTTTGTTTTGTTTTTTTGGGCCACACCTGGCTGCTCTCAGGGGTTACTCCTGGATCTGCTCTCAGAAATTGCTTCTGGCAGGCTCAGGAGACCATATTGGATGCCAGGGATTGAACCAAGCAAACATTCTACCACAGTGATATCACTCTGGCCCCTGCAATAATATTTTAATGATTTTGTTCACAATAATCTCTGGAGAAGAAATTTTGATGCCATGTACTTTCATTACAGTGCTCATTATAAGATTGTTTTAATAAATTATTTTCAAACTGGTAAGTGTGAAATTACATTCTAGAGTTTTTGTTCAAAAAGTCTAGAAAGAAAGATGTTGGACTCCCCATATGTACATTGCAGTACTTTCTACTATAAAATCTCAGTACAGTGCTCATTATAAGAATGTTTTAGCAATCCATTTTAATTTAAATACAACCACTAAAATGTTCTAATATTTTTATTACAGAAGTCTCTGGAAAAGGAATTGGATACTATGAACTCACACTATGGTGCTCAGTGCTCTTAACTCTTATTACAGTGCTCATTATACAATGTTTTAACAAATTATTTTCAACTTAATTATGTTGGCAAAAATGTTCTAATGTTTTTGTCCACAAAAATCTGTGGAGAAGGCATGTGGACAGTAGACTCTTATTACAGTGCTCATTATAAGAAAGTTTTGGCAACTTATTTTCAATTTAAATATGTCTGCAATTATGTCCTAATTTTTCCCCACAGAATTTCATAGGAAAGAAACGTGGACATTCTAGATTCATAATGCAATACTTGGTGTTCTAGACTCTTGTCACAGCGCTCAATGTAATATTTTGCAATTTATGGAAAAAAGCCTTTGTAATATGCTTAAGACAGGATCTGGAAAAGGTGATTGCCTTGAGAATGATGTACACAATCTAACCTATGACATTTTTTAAGTCAAGACTACCCTTAACTGGCAACATCTAGCAAAATCAGGACATGCTTTGTGATGCCCTGATGACGTAGGACTTAAGAAAAACTCGTGAAATTTAATTACAGAGCCTGATTACAACAATCAGCACGAGAAGAACGTTTTCCGGGACCTAGAAGCAAAAATTCTCTGTGGTTAAGCAAACTTAGGCTGTCTGAAGCCTGCAGTTGGAAATATGATCAGATGCTTCCTGAGAAAGGTCCTCCTGCTCTTTGGCTAAAATGGTTTTCTCTTTTATTTCCCCAGTTTTTACCAAGTCTATACAAAATACAATCACCACTTTAGCTCCTCTCTCATATTTCTGCATTTTAGTAATCACAGTAAGGGAAGATGTTGGATTAATCAGGCTTTACCGTAAATTGTTATGGCATATCAGATTTCATAGTCAAATATTATGGCTCCCCTTTTTTACATATGAGAAACCCACCTGGGCTAGAAGAACTTCTAGATAGGCTCTTCACCTCAACCTATTCTCCACATATGGGGGTTGTCTTATCTTCCCAATAAGTACTGTGATCCCAGCTGTCTTTTGTCTTTCACTTCATGTGGTGGAAATGTCACCAGACCAGTGCTTCATCTCTCTTCAGCCTGGTTTAGATTATTTCCTACAGCAGCCCTTCTCTAGACCAGCTTCCCCTTTGCCCTCATGATTGTGTGAGGAATTAGTCACAATATGGTCTTGTGAAGACCCTGAGCATTATATTTAGCTTAGCTATACCTAGAATACTGACTTGTGAAAACTGCATAAATGAAAACAAAACTGAAACAAAAAATAATAAATGTGTATTTCTAGACTGGACATCAAATTTTGTTTGTGGCAATTTGTGAGTTAACAATTATTAATAACTAACACAGAGCATATCAGCTAAAACTTGAAATATTTGCTGTTCTATCAGTTTGTTCGAATTGCCATAAGAACTATCCATAGATTGGATGAGTTACCCAAAATTAAACAGAAATTAATTTTCTCATAGTTCTAGAGAATAGGTGTCCAAAGCATCAGCAGGTTTTAATTATCGTGAAACTTTTTTCTTGGGCATGCAGATGGTCACATTCTTGTTGGTCACTCACGTGATCTTTTCTTTTTTTTTTTTGGTTTTTGGGCCACACCCGTTTGACGCTCAGGGGTTACTCCTGGCTATGTGCTCAGAAATCGCCCCTGGCTTGGGGGGACCATATGGGACGCCGGGGGATCGAACCGCAATCCGTTCCTTGGCTAGCGCTTGTAAGGCAGACACCTTACCTCTAGCACCACCTTCCCAGCCCCACGTGATCTTTTCTAACCTAATTGCTTCTAATAAAATCACCAATGATGTTGGATTAGGATCCACCATAGAGTTCTCATTTTAACTCGTTACTCTCTTAAAGAATTAAAATTATACAGTGAAATAATAATAACAAAGCTCTCAAGGCAACAAAATTGGGGGCTGAACCTCACAACTGTGTTTGAAGAGGTAAAAGTGAGAAGAGGCTTGGTTTCTAGGGAAAAGGAGAAGTATACATTGGTGATAGGTGTTGTGATGGAATTGTGTCTATGACCAACCATTATTAATAGTATTGCAAAATCAAAAATCAAGCTAATAAATGTTGAGGGTTTGGGTGCCACACACAGTGGCACTCAGGCGTTACTCCTGGCTCTGTACTCAGAAATTGTTCCTGGCAGCCACAGGGAACATATGGGATGCCAAGGATAGAATCTGGGTTAGTTCTGGATCAGCCAGGTGCAAGGCAACTGCCCTACCCTCAGTGCTATTGCTCCACCTCAGAAAATAAATTAAAAAATACTTTACATTCTTTTTAATTGTTTTATATTTTTATTGAGAGCATTGTAAATTACAAGTCTTTCACAGTTGTATTTCAGGCATATAGTGACAGTGAACTAGGGTCACCAGTGTTGACCTTCCTCCACCAGAGTTTCCAGCATGCATCCCATATCTCTACCCTTAGCCCCATGCACCTGAAACCACTTGGCCCTGAGTTCTAGTCACTTTTTTCTTTTCTCAATCTGTAGAAAAACATAGTAATATGAAGCAGAAAAAACATGAACTCTTCACTAATTTGCATGTCATCCTTGCACAGGGACTATGCTAATCTTCTCTATATTGTTCCAATTTTAGTATATGTGCTTCAAAGCGAGCAAAGAAGATAGTACAATTTTAAAGAAAATATAAAAACAAATTTTATCTTCACATAAGATTATATTTTGAGTTACTGGATGTTAAGATTTAAACATGTAAAGTTGGGGCTTGAGGTTTATGTGAAGGATATTAAAATTTAGCTTATAATGGTTATTTTCTGTATTCTTTTCCCCACTAATAATTTAACTTATATTAAACTTTTTATATTCTGAACCTCATACATATTTCCATTGTTCAGAGTTTGACTGTAATATTGTATTCCAAATGCTTCTTTTTCTAGTTCTGAATGTTTCTTGGCAATTTATTGATGAACTAGGTCTTCCAAGAATTCTAACTCAAACAGTCACTAATTCTTACTAAATACATATGTTAATATCTTGTGGCTAGAGAGGTAGAGTGAATGCCTCTACACACATTATTCTCACAGGGGAAAGGGGAGGTAGGTTTGGAGCAGAGCTGAAGAGGAAATAATTCAAACCACTCTAAGAGAGATGAAACATGGCTCTGGGTATCTTTCCACCATCTGGAGCAAGAGGAAGAGGTTGGCTGGGACTGCAGTATTTATTGGGATGTTAGGATGACCCCCATGTGGGGGGAGATTAAGGCCTATCTAGAAGCTCTTCTCATCAAGTTGGGTCTTTGACCTGTACAAAGGGAATCAATCATTGTTCAGGGTGAAGGCCAACATCGCCATACTAGTTTAGGATGTAGGTTTGTTAACTCTATAAGGTAGGATAGGTTAAGTTATCTTGCTTTGTATATGGTTGACCTTGGTTACTTCTGAATTCAATTCCTGGCAGTGCTCATGTTTCTCATGTTTCCATCCTTTCTCGACTATCATCAGGAGTAAGTCCAGAGTACGGTTGGGTTGGATGTGGCCCAACATGCCTCCATTTATATTATACTTCTGGTTTATTCAAATGCAGACTTTTAGTTGCCCCCAATCCTTGCTATGTACCCTGAAGAACTTCATTATTGTGTGAATAAAGGTTACTAGGGTCAGGCCTGTTTATCGCATTCTGGCATTTCTGTTGGAGAACTTAGCATAAAATAATCCTTTTTTAAAAATATAAAATAACCTTTCTTAATAGCCCCCCTTCTTTTGTAGTAAAAGAATAATGTAGTGACTTGGTTAAATATGTACTCATTGTACACTGATTTGTTTTTAACTTTCTTGCCAAATTTTCCTACGGGCTAATAAAGTTTGCTTCAAAGCTAACCTTTCAATGAGTTCATAAATTCCTGTGAGGAGGGCTTTCCACCTAAATGATAGCACATGATCTACTTATATTAATAAAGGTACATAATCGAAAATCAGTGAGTCCATTCCTAGTGACAAATATGAATGGGGTTGAACAAGGTACAGTTTAAGAATGCAAATTTTTTTCACCATTTTGATAAAGCCTGAGGATATAAGTTCTGGGAAGTATTTCAGTATGTGGTTCTTTATAGAGTTGCCTAAAATCTATTAGTGTAATATCAGTGTGTGGGTTTGAAATATCAAGTCAACAGGGTTGAGATCTTAGGCCCCGTCATCAGTTTACTGGTGGATAAAAGTAGACATATTAAGAAAACAGAACGAGTTTCAGTTTTTATACTTACTGCTTGACAACAGCAAACTAAGTAGGCACCCTACAGCGACTAAAGTCCCTCAAGTACCTTGCTCCATTTTGCACTTCTTGCCCCTTTATCAAAGATTAGTTGATTGTGTGTCTGGGGAGCATTCTCAAGTTTATTCCACTGATGTGAGGGAATGTCTTCATTCCAATACAATACTGTTTCAATGACTATTGCTTTGGAACACAGTTTAAAGTTGGGGAAAGTTATGCTTCCCATATTTTTCTCAAGGGTTGCTCTAGGTATTCATGGGTGGTTATTGTTCCAAATGAAATTCAGGAGTTTTTGGTCCACTTCTTTGAGGATGGGCATCCCTCAAGTTTTCCATAGAGAAAAGTAGAATCTTAAGTAGAAACTGCAGAGGAAGAGGTGACAGAAGGTGGCCCTACGTAGTAAGTGTCAAGAAGCAAAGGAATAAATAGAAGCCTGCGTGGGAAAAATACAGATTTAACTGGAGTTGAGGGCGAATGGGAACTTAAGAATTCCTTGACCAGAAGGAAAGTGTTCTGTTTATCAGTGAAACCCAAGTACAATCATGCTTGTAATTATGGTGCTTAAATATTTTATAAAAGGAAACAAACACAAAAGAAAAGATTCCTAGAGAGGAAACGTTGCTGCGGAGGGAGTTTGAAGCAATTTGTCTTGGTGGTGGAGTGGTTGGACACCTGGGTCACAAGGGCCAGGGGATCTTGGGTCGCTGGTGGTAACTTTTCTTGACCCTTCTGCAGGCTTGTCACTTGTGAAAAGAAAACAATACGTGACCCTCTTGGAGTAGCTTAGGAAGTTGTGTGAATAGCTCAGCTCTCAGTTCAGAGTCCTCACAGTCACATGTTCAAAGACGGGATTTGTCATCCTTCTTTCTTAAGTCCCAGTGATCATGTCAGGACAGGGACAGACGCAGGTTCAGCGTCCCAGAAAAGTGATGGATGAGCAGCCACCGTGGAGCTCGGGGTCAGGCTGATGGGGAGACACGCGCCGCACCCATAGAACTCCGCACCGGGTCTAGATGGGCACTAGCACTCGGGGGGGGGGGCTGTCCCCTCCCAAAGACCGAGGTCACCGCGGGTGGAAGGCACTGCCCGGCCTCCCCAAAAGGTACCTAGCGGTCTCCAGATTCTTGACAGTTTGCGAGCTAAGTGCGGGCAGGATGTGCTGGCTCGGATCCCCGAGTGGCAACTGCGATCGAGGCTGGCTCGGGAGCTCCGGGACCGGGCGGAAGAGGGGTGCCTGGGACCCTTCCGCGCTTGGAAGTCCAAGCTGCCCCCCCACCCCACCCCACCCCCGCCTCCCGCGCAGGCGCCGCCGGGGCCACCCCCGCCGCCATGTTGCCCCCGCCCGCCCGCGCGTGCCCTCCCCCCACCCCTCTTCTCCTCGGCTCCCGCCCCCTCCCGCGTCCCCGCGTCCCCCACCCCCTGCTGAGGTCAGGCCCCAGGCTCCGCCGCTGCGGCCGCAGCTGCTCAGCTCCGAGGCGGGGTTCGCCTGGGACTCGCACTTTGGCCAAGAGCCCGAGCGGCGATAGGCTTAGGGTCTCCGCTCGTCGCCCGCAGCAGTGACCCCGACGGACTTAGGGGCGGGGGAGAGCGGTCACTCGCGGTACCAGGGGACCCGCGGAGGCGCCTAGCCACTTGCTCTTCGGCCCGTGCGCGCGACAGCCGGCTCACGAGCGACTGATCGCCGCGACGCTGCCAACAAGGTGAGAAAGGGTCCCCAAAGTCGCCGGGGCCACCTAGAACACCTCTCCTCCCAGCCGGGCGGGACCCCAGAGCTAAGCGATGGGTCACTGGGCTTGCGACTCACTTTCACTCTTTACAAACCCACTCGCGTTCCCCAATTGCTTTCCCGTGTGCTGGTGCGCACCCTCATCCTTTTGCCTCGACCTCCCACACTCGCTGTCTTCCCAGGACGCCTGGGTTATTTTAACAGACTCCAGCACTCAGTTTTCCTTTTTCTCTCTTTTTACCCCCCCCCCCCCCCGCAGATTTCTCCTGGGCTTCACTGCTGTCTCTATCCTGATGTTCTGGGGCAACCTTCGCGTCTACCCCAGCTCCACTGCTGCCCCTCTGCCTTCTGACAGTTTCTGCTTTCTGGCTTTCTGACCCATCTGTCCCTCAGATTCTTCTTACTAGCCCCTGGCTGTCTGGACAACACTCTTCCTCGAAGCTCTTAACTCTTTTTCAAAAGGGTTTCTTCTCTCCGTCTCTTGGCTTTGGTTTAATCACAGTTGACTTAATGACTTTCTTGGAAGCCCGCAGGCTACTGGTTGCTGAAAAGTGATAGGACGGTCCCTACTCAATAACAGCTAAGGAACTGAAAAGTTTCTTTCGAGGTTTCCAGAACTTTAGTCCAAGAATCACAGTCATTTCAAATGATATGTCTGTGTGTTTGCATGGAATTCATGCACGTGGCTGTAGATGGGAGTCCCCTCTTCTCTGTTGAGCAGGCCCAGAAGAGTGAGTGAGTAGAACTTTTGCTTTCTGACACCGTGTCTCCCATCTGCAAAATAAAATAGTCTCTTTGCTGAAAGGACTCTACTTTGACGTAGTCACTTACCATAGGCTGGTTACTAAACACGTTGCTATTTTTTTACCACCTCGGTGGAGAGGACCCCTACGTCCCATTCCTTTTTGTTAAGCCAATTTCTTGCCATGGATCTCATATGTGTATAAAAAATGGAAGATGCTGTGTTTCAGCCTTTAAAGGTCATGTGTTGAAAGAGAGAGAGAAAGACGGAAAAGGAGATTGACTTGTCTCCATTGATATCAATCATCAGTACAATCTCATTCTCACCACCTATTTCCCTATCAGGTTTTACGCTAAGGTTCTTTGACTTTAACTGGAGTTAGTGTGAAGAAAAGTTAACGGAGAAGCTAAAACTGCAGGCAGAGAGTAAATATGCATGATGATGTTTGCCAATGTGTCTTTTGGACTTGCATTCAGGATTGAAAATGGAGACAAACAAAATAAGCAGTTATGACATCTTTTTTTTTTTACGGAAGCTATAAGCAAGTCCGTTCACTGCAAATCCTTATTAATGCCCTTCTACAGAACAGGGCCAGAATTGTTTGCTTGCTACATGAACAGGTGCTGCCATTGACATAGGTTGCACTAGTTGGCTGTAACCATACAATAAACCAAATTATGAATAAAGATAATGACAAATTTGACGGTCTGGGTAGTGTTTCCTTTAACCCCGAGACAATGATTTTAGTTTCTCCTGTGGCTAAAATAATGTATTTAAACTAATGTATTTAAAAATAGATTTTAAATGTCTTCAAAAATAGATAAAACAAAAGACTTAATTTCCTAAGGTTTTAACCATATTAATAAACATGCTTTAAAATATGGTGGCTTTTCAGAGCCCAAGTAATAGCACAGGACATTTGCCTTGCACATGGCTGACCAGGGGACAGACCTGGGTTCGATCTCCGGAATCACATATGGCCTGCCAGGAGCCATTTCTGAGTGCAGAGTCAGGACTGACCCCTGCGTGCTGCTAGGTGCAGCCCAAAAATCAAAATAAAAATGATGACTTTTATAAAACTTAAACTGGCATTTTGATGAAAATTATTTTTCTTAAGAAGAGTGAAGGCTATTCTCAAATTAGTTCCAGGGCATGCATTTTCTTTCATTCATCTGGTAAATTCCAGACTTCATACAAGTGATATTAAAAGTAGATTATAATGAAGAAAGAGGATGTATCTTGTAAATCTTATTTTCATGGCAGCCCATTCTGGAAAGACATACAAAGTTGTAAACTGTTTACAGGAAAATAGCATCATATTATTTTCCATTTTGTAGTTATTAGTAATACTAATTCTAACCTGAGATTACCACAATGTGAATTATTTACATTTGCTGAGAAAAAATAAAGTAAATGTGAATTTGTCATAAACATTTTTCTCTGATTCTTGATTATGATTTTGTATTTGGTATTGCCTCTGGTGCACCTTGAGGCAATCAGAAATATATATTTATATAAATAAAATAAAAATAATATATACTATAATAATATAATAATAATGATTTTAATAATATTTATATATATATATTTGGTTTTGGGGCTATACTCGGGTCAGAGTCAGTCCTGGGTTGGCCCCTTAAATGGCAAATGCCCTACCACTGTACTATCACTCGGGCCCTGATTGGATATTTTTGATGTAATCAAATCTAACTGTACTTTGCCTTCAAAGCCTGTACTTTTTTATTTATTTATATGTTAAATTATTTTTCTTCATGTCATTTTTAATATCTTTATTTAAACATCTTCATTACAAATATGATTGTGATTAGGTTTCAGTCATGTAAAGAACACCACCCATCACTAGTGCAACATTCCCACCACCAATGTCCCAAGTCTCCCTCCAACCCAACCCACCCCCACCTGTACTCTAGACAGGCTTTCCAGTTCCTTCATGTCATTTAATAAGTAAAAGTAAGTTGGTTTTGAAATGATTTTATTGATTAAAATTTTTATTTAGGGGCCGGAACGATAGCGCAGTGGTAGGGCATTTGCCTTGCACGCGGCCGAGCTAGGACAAACCTCCATTTGATGGTGTCCCATATGGTTCTCCCAAGCCAGGAGCTGTTTCTATGTACATAGCCAGGAGTAACCCCTGAGCATCACAGAGTGTGGCCCAGAACTAAAAATGTATTTCAACCATTGTTACATTTTTACTTTACATTACATTACATTGTTATATTGAAACTGTTAAAACCTCCTTTACATCATTTCTCCCCTTCAATCCAGTAGTTGAAACCAAACTATTTTAATAACTGTAAAAACACAGATATATATGAGGCATCATCATATTTCTGGAAATGATGTAGAAGGAGTAGTGAATGAGAAAGCATTTCAAAAAGGAGGAAAGAGGGCTTTCTGAACCTACAGACATTAATAGCAGCCATCTAACTTTTACAAGTGTTATTCTTTAGACTTGTAGTTGATTAACTCTGTTTAGCATCTTCCATAGGCCAAGGGACCTCTGAGGCATATGCTCAGGGATTATATAAGCTCAAATCCCCCATCCACTCTTTTTAGAAAAAGAAAAAAGTTATGAAGCATGCTCTTTGTTCCTCTGGACTTCAATAAGTTTTTACACATTTTATCTGCCAAAGGAAATTTACAGTAGATAAGTAAATAAATGAATATATTTTTGGTCATAGGAATAATGACAGAAATTAGTGCTTAGTATGATGTAGAGGATCAAGAAGGCCTAGTTTTTAACAAGGGTGGGTAGGAAAGACCTCTTAGCAAAGATGGTCTTTGAACAAGACCTGAAAGAAAAGAGCCAAAGCCTTGAGTAAGATAAAAGAGTTGGTGTATTTGAAGAACACACAGCAAGTCTCTGTGGCCAGAGCCTAGGGAGCTAGGGCAGTGAGTGGCTAAAGGTGTTTGCCTGCCAAAAGAGATTTAGCCTGGAGATTCTAAGAAAGCAGTTGGGTTTGATTCTAAAAACAAAGAAGGGAAGCCACTAAAAAGTTTTGAACTACCTTTCTGTTTGGGGAAATTTGTCGTCATAAAGAACAGTTCTGTTTTGCAGAAAATAAATAGAATAGCTAGTCAATTGTTTTCATGAAGACAAGAATGAAAAACTGCTGATATGTATTTGCTATGTAATTTAGTTTCTCCAGTTTACTTTGAGAAGTAGAATGGGAACTCTGGGGTAAATATCTTAAAAGAAATATTTTCTTTCTACTGTCATATATGCCCTGAGGTCAAGTTGAACTAACTTATTAAAAGTTAAATCACGGTTCAATTTGAGGATGTATCAGAAAATGAAGCTTTATTTTTTCATAGAAATATGTTTCCTTTGCAAAGTTGGAATATTATTTTACAATATGAAGGAATCATTAGGTTTTAAAAGTGGCCTTGGGATAAACAAGAGGGAGTTGTCATTTTTGCAACTATTGCTTTCACCAGTGGTTTCACATTGCTTTACTTTTAATTCTATGAGAGGTTAAAGTTACCCTATATTTTGATGTATAAGTGAATTTGGACTTGTCATTTACTTTTCCTCAATCTTGTTTAAAAGTTTTGGGGTCTATTTGGCCCCAATTACAAATGTAGTAACTGATATTTATTCCATGGAGTTAATGACTAATATTCAGGAAGGCAGATGAAAAAACTACAAAGCTGGTTTTAACTTGTAACCTTTATCTCTTGCGGTCTTTCATACTAGACTTCTCTAGGTCTTTAACATGTCCCATTTTTCCACATGCTCTTAATTCTTTCTTAGATACATTTTCTGTCTATTTAAATAGTTTACCAAATCTGGAACTTTTATGATTAGCATTATTCTTGGCATAGAATAAATGCATAGCAATTTATTGTTGATTGCATACCACGCCATCATTCATTTGAAAAACCCTTCCATTTCTGTCACTGCAAATCTTGACACAAATCAAGGAAGAGTTCAAATCCCATGTCCAATTTGACACCACTTTCTTCTGACCTGAACTCCTATTTTGAAAGTGATTAGTAAGGGCTGGAGAGATACATGGAGGTAAGGTGTTTCCTTTGCATGCAGAGGGTCAGTGGTTCGAATTCCGGCATCCCATATGGTCCCCTGAGCCTGCCAGGAGCGATTTCTGAGTGCAGAGCCAGGAGTAACCCCTGAGCACTGCCGGGTGTGACCCAAAAACCAAAAAAAAATGATTAGTGGTCACATCCTTGCAATGTGTATTACAAATACATTTCTCTTATACTTTGCCTGACTCTTCTGAAGCTCCCTGAAAGGATACCTGGAGCGATGTGCTTATTGTTGTAATCAGAGCCCCTGGCACATGGTTAACCTTCTATAAATAGTTGTTGAGTGATCAATAAATGCTGCCTTGTGATGTGTCTCCTATTATGTTTTGGATACTTGAGTAGACTTTGAATTTTAGTACTTGAATTCTAGTTCTAATGTGGGAACTTACCTACTAGGTATGAGACACTACAACCAGGTTGTTAATCTTCACTGTGCTTCTTCTCATTCAACGTAATTTAGGGATAATAGAATTTATACTTGGAATACTTGTAAGAATTACATTAGTAAGCTAGATCTATAATTTTTGTTTGAGACTAATTTGAAGTGCTCTGGAAACTGATAAGTATTTATTTGGTAAGTTAGGTGCTAACTAACTTCTTATGAAGGTGCTTATAATATTATCTATTCTGGCTAATCTTAATATTTGATTTTTGGTATGATTAATAATATGTTCAGCCCTTATTGGGTAATTATATGCCATATAGTACATGTGGGTTATTTCCTGTCTAAATGTCAGAATATTTCTTAATTGGACACACATCTAGAACCAGGGTTTTCAGATAAGGGATTATATATCTCATAGTACTTAAATAGTAGCTTTGTACATAGTAAGTTGTTGGCAGTGATTAGGGAGGTAAGTATACTGTTTTATCCTTTCAAATACCTTGCTTACAGTGTTTATCATGTAAATACATGCTGATTTATTCACAACTCTGAATAGTAGGCTAGCTGTATGAGACTCCTTTTATCTCAGGAAAACAGATAGTGTCTGGTTATGTGATTGAATTGAGCAAAAGACCGAAGTCTCTCATTGGTCTTTTACAAAGAATCTTAATCATATTTAATTTTTAAAGAAGTAGTTAATTATTTATCTTTCATTATTTAAGCTAAAACATGTTTTTTGAGAATGAGTTTTGCGGGAAGTGTATATATATATGGGGCTAAAGAAGCTTCTGAATTTATTTTTTAAAGTTATTCATTTTGAGGATACATTTATTCCTTGCAATTGCTAAACATTTATTGAACTCTTCATGTGTATCACAATTTGTACTAAAAGCAGGAGAAAAGTATAAAACAAATGAGGCATGATTCCTGGCCCTTTAATGGCTCTTGCTCCATGCATGGTTACACAGGGGAAATGGGTGTCCATTGCAATTATTTTCCTTTGTAAGTTTAAAATCATTAATATTAAAAACACAAAAGAAAGCAAGAGATAACTGAAAGCTCTTTTTTGCTCTTTACTATATGGAACTGGTCTTAATCACCCTAATCTCACTTCTTATTCTGTAATATTATCTCTCCATGATATTCCACTAGTCTTTCCTTTCCAAGTCAACTAAGTAAACAACAGTTTTATTGTTCTTTATTACTATTTTTCAATCACAACTGATATGTATTCTTTGTCCCTTGGCTTGAGTGGATTTGGAAGAAATGATGTCTCACAATTTTTATGTAATGTTCTTGCCGTTGAAAATGAATCATTGAAACTACTCTGCCATTTTTCAACACTTATTTGTTAGCTAGTTATTATACTCCAGTCTTGTATTAGTTTAAACTAATAGAATTTATTTGCAATACTTTCCCTCAAACTGTAGCACATGGTGGGAAGGGGACAAATAATAGGGGAGAAGGTAGAGACATAATAATGTATCCTGAGAACTACAAAAGAAAGCAGCTGGTATTTTCTTGAAGGATCTACTTTATACAGAGATTCAGGAGAACATGCACTAGTATTTCCCTTTAAATACTTAATAACATTTAAACAAATTCAGAGGCATGGTGCTTTTAAATGCAATATTACGATGACATTTTTTTTTTGGTTTTTGGTTTTTTTGGGCCACACCTGGCGGTGCTCAGGGATTACTCCTGGCTGTCTGCTCAGAAATAGCTCCTGGCAGGCACGGGGGACCATATGGGACACCGGGATTCGAACCAACCACCTTTGGTCCTGGATTGGTTGCTTGCAAGGCAAACGGCGCTGTGCTATCTCTCCGGGCCCTTACGATGACATTTTAGGCTTGATCTTCAAACCTGTGCTCTCCCTTGAACACATGTCTTGCTTGCTTGTCTATTTCTTTGCTTGATTATTGCCTGTGTTCTCTCCTTATTTAGACGTAAAAGTAGAGAAAGAAGGGAAATATATGTGTCCCATAAAACTTATCATGCTTCACTAAAAATAGATGAGAGAATTTAAGCAAAGGTTAGACGTGGTAAACCCAGGGTGACCTTTTGAAACAAAATGAGACAATATTGCGAGGTCTAGCCAAATACACATTCATGTTTTATAGTCTTAAATTCCCATGATGCTTGATGGAAAAGTAAGAGATACTAATCATCTCCTACTCCCTTAAACTCCCTAATTTCTTTGGAGGATTTGACAGTGTTCTATGTCTTTAATTGCATTGAGTCAGTCCTAACATTGTTCCTAATCATCAACAGTAATAGCTAAGAACAATGGTGAAAGCAGTAATTTCTTTAGAAAAGAGTTTGTTAAAATACAAGGACCATAAAAAGGGAGCAATATAATGATGGGGTCAAAACTTTGCCCCGTCTCTGAACCCTTGCCAGCCTCACTGATTGAAGTTAATTTTTGTTAACTTACAGCCGCTTTCACTTATTCTTATCACATTCAGTACCCAAATGGCCTTGTTAATTACTGGCTGCTCATAATGAATAGTAGAGAAAAGTTCTTGGGGGTTCATGTGCTTAGAGGTTTCCAGAGTTTGACATTGTTTTAAAAATGGGGAGCTGCTCAATGGAGCCTATTACAAAGCAGCTGAATTGATACTCTCCACATGAAAAAGAGGCAAAAGCAAAAAGCAAATGAAGAAATAAATTGGAAAGAAATGGTAGAGGCCACTAGCTAAACCTTTTGACTGATTTTATGATTGCCTCCCTTTCTCATTCTCACTGTCTTAATCCAGTTTGTCTGGCTGGTCATGGTTGACTTGGATTACTGCACATAGCTCCTGAGAACTTGGGTGATGCAAGGAATAGTTTTTATATATCATTTGTGTGATGAGCTTTTAGAGTCGATTCATGAAAACAAATAAGAAAGTTGTAGAGGGGCCCAGAGAGATGGCACAGTGGTGTTTGCCTTGCAAGCAGCCGATCCAGGACCAAAGGTGGTTGGTTCGAATCCCGGTGTCCCATATGGTCCCCTGTGCCTGCCAGGAGCTATTTCTGAGCAGACAGCCAGGAGTAACCCCTGAGCACCGCCGGGTGTGACCCAAAAACCAAAAAACCAAAAAAAAGTTGTAGAGATTTGCTTCTTAATCTTACTTGATAGAATTGTTTGTGAATTTCTAGAGAACACTTCATTTTCACCAAGTTTTCTGTTTTGCTACTGTAGTGAGAAGGCAGTAGTATTCACAATCTGAGATCTTGAACTCAGGAATTATAGGCTTGAGTTCTAATCCTCACTCTGCTTCTTGTTGGCAGTATAATTTTGGACAGTTTTTGTTGCCTATTAGTGTTGCTTGCCTTTTTGAGTGATACAGCAGGTAAGGTACTTGCCTTGCATGTGGCCAACAAGTTAGTTCTATCCCCAAAGCCTGTATGATCCCCTGATCCCAACCAGTAGTGATCCCTGAGTACAGAGCCAGAAGTAACCCCTGAGCATCGCCAATATGCCCCACTAAATTTAGAATTCAGTAAAATAATGGTTATTGAATACTTAGCACACTTCTATTGACTCTTTCATAGATTTGTGGTTTAACTAGTTAAAACTTAGAGAATTCTATGAGATTTTAATCATTTATATTTGAGGCAGAAAATTTAGAGAAGATTGTGTCTCTTTACTTACAGTCCCTTATTTCCTAGATAGAATTCTACTTTTGAACCTATATCTCTTAAATGGTAAGTAGACAATTTAGACATCAATCTTGTTTGCTGACAGGAAAGTTTATACTAAATGCATGGTTTCTTATTTGATGTAATAACATTGAATGCAATGAAATGTCATTTTTAATCAGATGGAATGCAGTGAAATATAATATTTAAAGTAAAATTGACACAATATTTTAAAAATATTGCATAACTTAGTAAATTTTAACATTTTAATCTGCTATGAAGAGAGAGAAATGGAGGAAAAATACATACAATGTCTTTTATACATGAAAAATTTCAGTGATCTCATCATTAAAGAGGTCATATTTCTTTGATTTATCTCTCTATACCAGATTTCAAACCCCCAAAGAAGAAAATATTAAAATATATGTATTAGGTAAGCTACAGAAAGAAAGAATAATTCTGTTTGAATAGCTTTATATGGAGTATGGGCAATTCTGTTTGGCATAGTTTTTAGTATTTTTCTAGAAATAGGTCCAATAACAATTTAGAGATGACAGGAGTTTAGAAGTTATTTTGATAATTTAGTGGGTCAGTCTCAAAACGTAACTGATAATAGCTTTAAATGTTTACTGCTAGTTCAAATTTTGAGTTGGAAGAACCTGAATTTGACATTTCTATATTTTAATGTTCTGCATTATTTTCACTCTGAATCAAAAGCTGAGGTGGATAAGTATCTAGCTTGGTTATGGAGTGTCATAGGTACACATCAGAGAGAACAGGAAGTGATTTCCTGTATATTAATATAATTTTGTTATGATTATGATAATGATAAGATATAATCAAATACCTGAAAAGCCTAACTTACCGAGGAGATGGGGTAATAGTATTTATTAGAAGTATCACTGTCATGATACTATACTTAGAAAATCTTAAAGACTCGACAATAGATTTATATAGTAAAGTGGCAGCTACAAAGTTAATACACAAAAATACATGACCTTTCTATATACAAATAATGAAAGAGGTATTAAAAATAGTAACATTCACAATTGTACCTTAGAAAAGTAAGTACCTTGGGGCAGGACATAGCACAACAGTAAGGAATTTGCCTTTCATACAGCAGACCGGGAGAGACCCAGTTCAATTCCTATCATCCCACATGGTACCCCAGCCTGCCAGGGGCTATTTCTGAGTTCAGAGATAGGAGTGACTGCTGAGCACCACTGGGTGTGACCCAAGAACCAACCAATTGGTCGATTAATAAATAAAGTTTTAAAAAAAATCAACTACCTTGAAGTCAACTTAACAAAGAAAACTGTTAAACACTGCTTCAATAAATAAAAGAGGACACAAAGAAATGGAAATAGATACCCTGCTCAAGGACTGGAGGATTAACATCATAATTAAAATGGCAATATATCCCAAAGCACTGTACAGATTTAATGCTTTCCTTATAAGAATACCCATGTTTTGTTTTGTTTTGTTTTCAAAAAAGTGGGTCAAACAATCCTGAAATTTGTATGTAAAATTAACTGTCTATGAATAGCTAAACGCAATCCTTAGAAGAAATAGAAGGTAGGAAGAATCACTTACCCAACTTCGAACTGTACTATAAAATAGTAGTAATTTCAAAAGCATGGTAGTGAAGTAAAGACAGAACCTGAGATCAATGGCACAAACTTGAATATTCCAAGATTGACCCGCAGGATAGGATCAAAAATATTTGTTTAAAGGAGCAAGAAATTCAAAGTAGAGCAAGGAAAGCCTCTTCAACAAGTGGTGCTGCAAAAAACTGGTCAGCTACAAGAAAAAAAACTCAACTCATATCTCTTCTTAATGCCGTGGACAAAAGTCAATCAAAATGGATGAAAGACATTGATACGAAATCATCGGGTACATAGAGGATAATATAGGTAGTATATCAACAAAAGGAAAATTAAAAATGTTATGATCATATCAATAGATGCAGAGAAAGCATCTGATAAGGTACAATACCCATTCATAAAAAGTTTCTCATAGTTGGAAATAGAGATAACTTTTCTCAATATAGTCAAGGACATTTAGCACAATCCCATGGCAAATATACTCAGTGGAGAAAAACTGAAAGATGTTCCCCTAAGATTTGGCACAAGGCAAAGCTGCCCACTCTTGCCACTTCTATTCAATATAGTACTGGAAATACTTGCCATAAAATTTAGGCAAGAAAAAGATACCAAAGGCATCCAGATAGGAAAGGAAGAAGTCAAGCTCTAACTATTTGCATATGACATGACACTATACTTAGAAAATCTAAAGACTCTATCAAAAAGCCCCTAGAAACAATAGATTCATATAGGAAAGTGGCAGACTACAATATTAACATACAAAAATTCATGGCTTTCTAATACACAAATAATTATAGGAAAGAAATGGACATTAAAAATCAATCTATTTGGGCCTGGAGAGATAGCACAGTGGCGTTTGCCTTGCAAGCAGCTGATCCAGGACCAAAGGTGGTTGGTTCGAATCCCGGTGTCCCATATGGTCCCCCGTGCCTGCCAGGAGCTATTTCTGAGCAGACTGCCAGGAGTATCCCCTGAGCACCGCCGGGTTTGGCCCCCCAAAAAAGAATAAAGTGCTTTAAAAAATTAATCTATTTATATTAGTGTTACAGAAACTAAAATGCCCAGAAACTAAAATGCCTTGAAGTCAACTTACTAAAGAGATGAAGGACCTATAATAATAAAATTATAAAACGTTGCTTCAAGAAGTAAAAGAGAACACAAGAAAATGCAGACACACACCCTGTTCATGGATTGGGAGGATTAACATCATTAAAATGGCAATATTCCCCAAAGCTTTGTAGATATTTGATGCAATTTCTCTAAGGATACCCATGACATTCTTCAAAGAAATGGATCAAACACTCAGGAAATTCATTTGGAACAATAAACACCCAAGAATAGCTAAAGCAACCCTTAGGGGAAAAACATGGGAGGCATCACTTTCCCCAACTTTAAATTGTACTATAAAGAAATAATAATTAAAACAACATAGCACTGGAAAGAAGACGGACCCTCAGATCAAACAATAGACTTGAGCTTTCAGGAAATGGCCCCCAGACATACAATTAATTAATCTTTGACAAAGGGGCAAGTAACGCAAAATGGATCAAAGAAAATCTCATTAACAAGTGGTGTTGGGACAACTGGTCAGACTCTTGCAAAAAAAAAAAAAAAAAGCTAACTCAGACCTCTATCTAAACATTGTTCACAAAGAACAAATCAAAATAGATTGAAGTCCTTGATATCAGGCCATAAAAATTAAGGTACATAGAGGAAAACGTAGGCAAAACACTCCATGACATTGAGACTAAAGGCATCTTTAAGAAAGAAACACCACTGTCCTAGCGAATGGAAGCAGAGAAAAACAAACGGGATTACATCTAACTGAGAACCTTATGCATTTCAGAGGAAACAGTGACTAGGGTAAAAAGGTCACCCACGGAATGGAAGAAATTATTCACTTGATACCCATCAGATGAGGGGCTAATATATAAGATATACAAGGTAATAACAACATAATAAGAAAAAATTATCCAACTCCATCAAAAAATGTGGAGAAGAAATACAAATGGCCAAAAGACACATGAAAAAATGCTCTACATCACTAATCATCAAGGAGATGCAAATCAAAACAACAATGAGGCCCCATCTCATGCCAGAGAGACTGGCACATATCACAAAGAAGAAAACAATCAGTGCTGGCAGGGATGTGAAGAGAAAAGAACTTTATTCACAGACGGTGGGAATGCTGTCTAGTCCAGCCTTTCTGGAAAATAATATTGATATTCCTCAAAAAAACTATAAATCGAGTTCCCTTATGATCCAGCAATGGCACTTCTAGGACTATACCCTACGAACACAAAAACACAATACAAAAATGCTCTTTGACCTCCTGCAATATTTATCTACACTATTCAGTTTCTGGAAACAACCTAGGTGTCCTACAGCAGATGAATGGCTAATGTAATGGTGATACATCTATTCAATGGAATATTATGCAACTGTTATGAAAAATGAAGTCATAAAATTTGGCTATATATTGATGGACATAGAGACTATTATGCTGAGTGAAATGAGTCAGAGAGATAAACACTGAATAATCTCACTTATCTGTGGGATTTAAGAAAATAAAAGACAGTATTATAGTAATAATACCCAGAGAAGATAAAGGTGAGTGCCAGAAGGACCAGTGTATGACATGAAGTATACCACAAAGAGTAGTAAGTGTAGTTAGAGAAATGACTACACTAATAACTACCATGACAATGATACAGAAATGAAATGGCTGTTTCAAAGACAGGCAGGGGGTAGGGGAGGAGGAAAATGGGGGACATTGGTGATGGGAAAGTTGCGCTGGTGAAGGGGTATTTTATGGCTGAAACTCAGTTACAAACATGTTTGTAATCATGGTACCTAAATAAATATATTATTAAAAAACTGTAGGTATATCAGTCTATGACATTGAAGCTAAAAGAATCTTTAAGGAAGAAACACCACTGCCAAAAAAGTGGAAGTGAAGATAAATGGGTCTACTTTAAACTGGTGACTAGGATTCAAAGACTATCCATGTAATGGGAAAAACTGTTCACCCAATAACCTCTGATAATATCTAAGATATACAAGGTAATCTAAGATATATAATATACTACCCAAAATCCCATAAAACTCCATCAAAAATGGGGAGAAGAAATGACCAGATATTTCCTCAATGAAGAAATACAGATGGCCAAAAGGTGCATGAGATATGACACATCACTACTCATCAGGGAGATGCAAATTAAAACAATAGTGAGTTATCTCACACCACAGAGACTGACACACATCATAAAGAAAAAGAACAATTAGTGCTCTTGTTGATGAAGAAAGATAGGGACTATCATTCACTGCTGATGAAAATACTGACTAGTCCAGCCTTTTTGGAAAAATAATGTTGATATTGCGTGAAAACTTAGAAATTGAGTTTCCATTTGATCCAGTAATACCAGTCTCATGGATATACCCTAGAAACAAAAAAGACAATGCAGATGAAGCCCTCTACACTCCTATGTTTATCACAGCACTAGTTACAATAGCCATAATCTAAATAACAACAAAAAACCCAAAAACAAAAACAAAAACAAAACAAAAAACCAAGTACTCGACTTAAAGAAATCATGGTACACGTATACAATGAAATACTACACAGCTGTTAGAAATAATGAAGTAAAAAAAAACAAAAATGAAGAGAGCATACTAAAGCTTCTGCTGTTGTAGTAAAGACTTTATAGGTGATACAATAATTGTTATGAATATATCTGCTAATGAACTTTCCTTTTCTTTTCCCAATTCTTTATTTTTTATTTTAAATCTCCTACTTTCTTTATATTTTGATAACTTTGCTTCCTGTCATCCTGAAACAAATGTATTATAAGTTATGTCAACTATAATGCATTTCCTTTTAATACATTTATTTTTAAATTTCAATGAAGGATAAAAGAAAAAATAATGAAGTCAGACATTGGCTTATACATCGATGTATATGGAGGCTATTACGGTAAGTGAAGTCAGTCAGAGAGAAAGGGATATATATATTGAATAATCTCACTCATTTATGGGATAAGATAAATAAAATATAATATTGTAATAATATCCAGAGACAATAGAAATAAGAACCAGTAGGACAAGTAGATTTTAGGAAACATGCCACATTTTGCACAACCAGTGCATTTTGGGTAAAGATAGGACCACTATGAAAATGATAGTTGGAACTGATCATTCTGCACAATAACTGGCTTTTGAACGGAGATAAAATTATATGCATGGTATCCCTTCATTAAAAGTTCAGTACCTGGTGTTTAAAGAGGAAAAGGGATGAGAGCAAGAGAGTGACAGAGAGGAGTGAATTGTCTACCCAAAAGACAGGCAAGTGTTGAGAGGGAGGTAAACTGGGAACAGTGGTAGTGGGAAATGTTCACAGGTGAAGGGTGGTGTACATTGTAAGACTGAAACCTGACATGATCAGCATTGTAATCTTGGTGTTTAAATAAGAGGAAAAGAAAATAGAGCATTATTTACATTATGGATAATCACTAGAAGCACCAAATTTTAGCATAAAGAACCAATCATGTTAGACATTTTTTAAAGAAAACCAGACTTAATCTCTTGTCAGATGTGAACTCAAATGGTAGATATTTCAGTGGTAGAATCATTTTATATCTCTTGAAAAAATTCTATATGTATTCATATATTTATATCTCTATACAGAATTTTCTTTGAAAAAATTGCTAATTTTTCTTATTTGCTTCAGTGGTGATGCACAGTGAAGTTAAATAGCTTGCAGAAGGTCATAACATCTGTGGTAAGCTAAGAGTACAAAGAACAACATTTACTTTCTCATTTTTTGGAAATGAAGAACTTTTAATAAGTCTAATATTATCATGTCTAAAGATTTTCTTCATGTAGGTGGTGATTTTTCACAGAGTATTAACATAACTCATTCATATTATGTTACATAATATTCAATAACATAATTTATAAAGATATTTAAATTGCTCATTAAATCATTCACAACGATAACATTCAAGAATCCTACTCCACAGGCTTGGTATTTTTTTTAAATTTCTTTAAGCACTTTGTTTACAGAAATGTTTGTATATGGGTTTCAGTCATATAATACTTCACTAGTACAATATTCCCACCAACAATGTCCTCTATTTCCCTCAGCACTACCCCCTACCTGTCTTTGTGACAGGTATTCCATCTCTCTCTCTCTCTCTCTCTCTCTCTCTCTCTCTCTCTCTCTCTCTCTTATTGTAGTGGTAGTTGTCAGTGCAGTTAATGCTTTAATTGTGCTCACAACCCTTTGAGTTAAGTTTCATGATCCTTCTGGCCCTCATTTCTCTCATCTCTTGGTGTTATTACCATCCTGTCCTTTATTTTTTTATATCCCACAGATGAGTAGGACACACGGATGATGTGTGTCTCTCTACCTCTGATTCATTTCACTCAGCAAAATAGTCTCTATTATAATATATACTATATATTTTATTTAGGCACGTAGTATAACTTCATTTTTTCCTAACAGTTGCATAGTATTCCATTGTATAGGTTACCACACTTGCTTTATCCCTTCAGTTCATGGGATAAAACTATCAGTGATAGAAATAATAAACATCATTTTATACCTGTATACCTTCTTGTATCAGTTTTATATTCATCAAAATGAGTTTTGGATTAAGAAATTTTCTAAGAAAATTGATGTATAAATTAAACAACTTTCCCAAGATTGCATATCTAATAAGTAAAATAATAAAATAATAAAATTATATGTAATGGTGCTCAAACTACAGCCCACGGGCCACATATTATATTTATTCCCATTTTGTTTCTTCACTTATAAATAAGATATATGCAGTGTGCATAGAAATTTGTTCATGATTTTTGTTTTTACTATAATCTGGCCCTCCAACAGTCTGAAGGACAGTGAACTGGCCCCCTGTTTAAAAACTTTTGAGGATCCCTGTCAGAAGTTTACTCATCAAAAGGTATGCCCTGCATATGTAGGACTGTGAGTTCAGTCCCTGGTGCTGTCCACAGGCACTGAGTATCCTGGTATTCAGTTCTGCAAGGTATTGTATAGTCTTTGGAGCACTACAACCAGATGCACATGTTTACCACAGCTAAGGTGTATAGCCCCCAAACTAAAATATAAGCGATCACTGTAGCATTGAAATATTGTGAGCATTGTGCAACTCCAATGAGTGTGTGTGTGAACATCACAGAAGCCCTTGCTTGGTGAACACCATAAACAGAATGTGTCTGAGTGCTACAATGAAAAGACTGTGGCCTCTGGTGAGTATGTGTATAAACTCCACAACTGCAGTCATGTGTGTACCATGGCCAAGTGTGTGAATACCACAAGAAGAATCCCAAGGAGCACCACAATTGAGTAGGTAAGAATCACAACTTATGGGGACGGAGCCATAGGACAGAAGTAGAGCATTTGCCTTGCAAGTGGCTGACCTGGGATGGAACTGGGTTTGATCCCTGGCATCCTATATGATCCCCTGAGCCTGCCAGGGGTGATTTCTGAGCACAGAGCTGGGAGTAAACTCTGAGAGCCATTGGGTATGGCACTAAAACAAAACAAAACAAAACAAAACAAAACAAAAAAACTTGTTTGAGGCCCTGGTCGTCCCAATAACAGCAAATGGAAAGAAAGTGAGAAAAAAGAAAAATATGTTATCTAGTCCAAATCTTTCGCTTTTCAATTGCAATTTCTTTTATTCTCTCTCTCTAACATGATATCATACCAACAGGGTATGACTGCTAACAAAGGCATGATAGGCAACTTTCTAGAGAAATATATAAAATTAATCATAGCAAGCTGTTAAGTTTGTAAAGATACTTTGAATATGACATTTTTGTTTTTTTATTTATGATATTTTTGAAGAAGATCTTAACGAGAAGTCTGAAAGTATTCTGAATATTTTAAAGTCTAAAGCTGTGTGTATAGCTATGCTGTGTTTATTTTTGATCTAGAACAATAAAACATCAAGGAGAAGTCAAATCTATAATCCTTTTTATTGATATTTTCCCAGAACTCTGCTTTGTGTACAAAATTTGACTTCATAAATGTGTCTTATAAGTTTGTACATTTTATTGGTATAATTCATAGCTCATACAGTTTATACATTTGAATTGTACAATCAGGACATTAGAGATAGTGCAAAGGTTGAGCATATGCCTTGTTTTGCAATGCCCACTTTTCATGTTTGGTGGACCCTGCATAATCCCCTAGGCACTACTTGAATGGTGCCACCTCCTTCCCAAAAGAGAGAAAAATAAAATTAAGTTATACATTAAATGGGTTTTGGTAGAGTTATGTAGCTATTGCCACACTTTAGTTTTGAAACAAAGGTAGTAATTGGTGCTGGAGCAGTGGCGCAAGCAGGAAGGCATCTGTCTTGCCCATGCTAGCCTAGGATGAACTACAGTTAGATCCCCCGGCATTTCATATGGTTCCCAAGCCAGGAGCTATTTCTGAGCGCATAGCCAGGAGTAACCCCTGAGCGTCACAGGCCCAAAAACCAAAAAAAAAAAAAAACGAAGGAAGGAAGGAAGGAAGGAAGGAAGGAAGGAAGGAAGGAAGGAAGGAAGGAAGGAAGGAAGGAATGGAGTGGAAATTATGTGCCTGCTTGTATGATATCTTTCCTATGAAAATATTGACAGATACCCACACAGCATGGCTCTCAAACTGTTTTTATTAACCTAGCTCCAAATTGCTGTAAAATTTCTTTTAATGTCAGTTTATTTGGTAACATAATTTCAAATTATTATACTTTTATATTATTTGATTCTCAGTTCAAATTTTTCATATTAATTTGCTAACTGGCCATTTGTCTCCAATGTAATGATATTAATACTATAGAACTAAGACAGACATCTAAAAACAAAATCAAACTCTCTAGAAATTCTTTTTACTTCCTATCTGTGCATATGTCTATGGTAACACAATCTAGAGAAGTCTGAACAGTTTCGTGGTACACACTGGCATTTTTGAATAGTTAGAATGTTTATGTTGGGTAAGTTTAATAAACTTATTAAGTATGTTAGTTCAAATCAAAATATAGTTGAATTGATTGGAGTCAGGATAATAGAGCTAAGATATATTGGAAAATATCTTATAAAATGTTTTGTAGAGGCCAGAAATTATAGTGGGTAAGGCACTTGCCTTGCATGTGGCCTACCTGGGTTTGATCCCTGGCATCCTGTATGGCCCCCTGAATACCACCAGGATGATTCCTGAGTTCAGAGCTAGGGTTAAACCCTGAGCATCATCAGATGTGTCCCAGCCCTCCAAATATATTATAATACTCAGGGTTCTCTTAAAATTGTGTAACTATTTTTCTCATTCTACCAAAATATTTTATAGAAGTAACTTTTAGTCAATATTATCTCTTACGCTCAAGAGAGATATTTTATTATCAAAAAGAATTTTGACCATAATTAAATGTCACAAATAATGTGTATATTTAAAATGAGTTTACTTGTGTTCTCTCTCTGTCTCTCATTGTTTATGTGTGTATGTTTTTGTGTGTGCACGCTAGGGATGGAACCCAGAGTCACAGATGCTAGGCAAGTCAGCTCGAACCCCAGGCCCATATTTTCTCTTGCTGTATCTATCACCTGTTTTTCTTTCAGAATCAACTTGGAATATTATACTTCAACACTCTCTTATTCTTGAATATTTATATGCAGGAGGCAACATCGATTTATTTCTAGTTAAAAAATCCCTTGACTCACTCGAATTAATTTAATGTGAATGTTAAGTGTGCTCATTTTATGAGCTTGTATCTGCTCCTCCAGTGTGATAAGGGAAGGGTGTGGTGATATCACAGTTACTGTGATATGTGGCCATGTTATTGCCAAAAGAAAACTTAAGTTTAACTTTATATTAATAACTTGACAGCACATCCTTATCATGAAAATTAATAATTCATATCTCAGAATCAAGAGTATTGTGGAGCTTAAAGTGGAGGTGGTGCTTGATTTAGGAAGTTTGCTAACTATTTGGCCATCCTGTCTCTTTTGTTTCTAATTTTGCTTGTTAAGTCATTGTGATACTGGGCTCTGTGGATATCTGCCAATTTAAGACTATCTATTTTCCAAAGATAGTCCAGATTGAAAGAGTTGTATTTCTTTGAGAAAAGAGAATTTCGCATAAAGTGAATCTTTTTTTATAATTATCTTTATTTAAACACCGTGATTACAAACATGATTATAGTTGTATGATTACAGTCATGTAAAGAACACCCCCCTTCACCAGTGCAACATTCCCACCACCAATTTCCCAGATCTCCCTCCTCCCCACCTCCCCACACCTGTACTCGAGACAGGCTTTCTACTTCCCTCATTCATTCACATTGTTATGACAGTTTTCAGTGTAGTCATCTCTCCAACTGCACTCATCACTCTATGTGATGAGCTTCATATCATGTGCTGCACCTATCAGCCCTCATCTCTCTTGTCTCTGAGATACTGTTAAAAATGTCTTTCATTTTTCTTAAAGCCCATATATATTCTCTTTTCTCAAAGAAATACAACCCTTTCAATCTGGACTATCTTTGGAAAATAGATATAAAGTAAATCTTAAGTTCTCTGTGACTTGTTATCATTCACTGCTCTTTAAAAAGTATATAACATACCATAAACTCAATTCACAATGGGCTTTTCATTTATATGGCATTTAAGGGCATTTAAATGGCTTTCAGGACTCTACTTGTGAGCTATTTAGGCCCACCTGCCTCTTTAAGTTAAATCTGCTATGTCAGTACTTTATTTCTCTGATAAACATGAGTAAGGCATTTTATATCTATTACTTCATGAAATTTTAGCACTTTCTGACTTACATTCTGGGATGCAGCAATGAACAGGGCAAAATCATTCTCAGAGCCACTCACAGTAGTCTGTCTACTCCTTTTGTCCTAAAAATCAGTGGAAATGCTTTGTAGGGTCTACTTTGTGCCTTTAGTTGGCAGAGTCAACTTTAGCTAGAAAGAAGAAAGGAAAATTGGTCTCTAGCTTCTTCAAACTGAAGTTCTATCCTTAATTATAAACCTTTCCCCTCTCTTTGTGTGCCTAAATTGCCTTCTGGGAATTGCCAGTTACTTGTGCTAGTGACATGAGCGGATATCTCTTGTAACCTTTTGCCTATAATGTTAAATTGGAGATACAGTTGCCCAGGAACTTGCATAGGAATAGGTAACTTTCATGGGGCTGGAGTGGTAGCACAATGGTGGGTAGTTTGCCTTACATGTGGCTGACCCAGGATAGACCTGGGTTGTATCCCCAGCAGCCCCATAAGGTCCCCCAAGTCAGGAGCAATTTCTGGGTGCAGAGCCAGGAGTAACCCCTGAGTGCCGCTTGGTGTGGCCCAAAACAAAAAACAAATAAAGAAAAAAAGGAATAGGTAACTCACATAACATTATATCTAGGCCCTTAATGGTCTTCCTTTCTTTATAAAAATACTATTTCTGGGGACTTTGAAGGGCTAGTATAAAAATTTTCCTTATATGAGGCTCAGATTTGATCCAAAGTATCACATAGTCCCATGAATTGGCGGTAGTTCCTGAGTATGGCTGGACATGCCACCTCAAAATAAAACAAAAGCAACAACATAAAATGTTACTTTCAAATGTACATCAGTTTTAGAATTTGCATGTAATTTCCTTATTGGGTTAGACCCGTGGCTTCTAAAATGATTTTGTTTGTTTTAGTTTTGGGTTAACGGAATCACATTTTCATATCCAATCATTGAAGGCTGGAGACTCTCGCTCGAAGAGAATCTATGATAACAGAAAGCCCTTAAACTTTCTTAATTGACATGTAGTAATTCACTTGGTATGTATTTATCTTCTTGAAAGTAGCCTTACCAGGATGGGGAATTTTAATGTGATGTGAAAAGGAAGTTTATGTGGGACACTGCTTACCCTGTGTAAGCCTTAGTGGAGTATACCCAAAGGACTTCTTAGTCTCTGTTGAACAATATGCTATATGTGTAGGGCAGCCTACAACTATTGATGAACTAACATACTTAGCCTTTTTATTGAATTACTCTGAGAGCCTTAGAAATAAATGTCCTTTGTTTTGAGGGTACCAAAGCAGCTAACCCTATATGTGAATGTTTCCTTCCTTTCCTGAATCTTGCAATTAATTAAAACGATTCTATCAGTTAAAAAATCTAATGAATATAGTATCATAAATTAACAAGAGTTCATTAATATACTTACCTATCATTTGAGTGATTAATGTGGGAAACTCATTTTGTCATCTATTCAGGTTTGCTACTTTAAATTGTTTTGACTTAGATACATTCTGATAAGTTGTACATTTCTTAAGATCTAGAATATAAAAGGGGAAGGGTAGGAAGACTCCTATAGTACGATATGTGGTCTCCTATATAGGATTCACACCTGCACATTCTTTTTTAAACACAAGGAAAAAAACAAATAATAGAACATTTAAAATTTAGCAATATTTTGTCTACATCAAGTGCTGTTCAGGGTCATCATTACAAGTGCCTTATATATTTTTAATAATATTTTATTTAAACACCTTGATTACAAACATGCTTGTGATTGGGTTTCAGTCATGTAGAGAACACCTCCCTTCACCAGTGCAACATTCTCATCACCAATCTCCCAAATCTCCCTCCTCCCCACCCCACCCCCGCCTGTACTCTAGACAGGCCTTATATATCTTGATAGTAACACTTTATAGTTGGTGGAAAAATAATTGCTCCATTTCCATGTCATCATTTCTTTTGAGGTGCAAAATGTTCTTGATTTAATATAGTCCCGATTATTTGTCTTTACGTCCACTAGCTTGGTCAGTCATGTGTAATTCTTGAACATGCCTATAGCTTCAATGTCATTCAGTGTTCTACTTATGTTTTAGTATATATCTGAGTTTATAATCTGAGCTATGATATCAAAGTCTTTAACCCATTTGTCTTTGACTTTTGTGAATGGTATGAATGAGAGGTCTGAGTTCATTTTCTTGCATGTAGTTGACCAATTTTCTCAGCACCACTTGTTAAAGAGCCTTTCTCTGATACACTATTTTTAGTTCCTTTATCAAATATTAGTTGATCTTAAGCCTTTGGGTCCCTCTCTGAATATTCAAGTCTATTCCATTGATCTAAGTGTGTGTATTTACTCCAATACCATGTTGTTTTTATGAGTACTGCTTTATAGTACAGTTTAAAATTGAGTGAAGTGATTTTTCCCATCTTTTTGTCAAAGATTGCATGAGCTATACATGAACATTTATAGCTCCATATGAATGTCAGAAGCATCTGATCCATGTCTTTGAAATATGTCTTAGGAATTGCATTAAATTTGCACAATGCTTTGGGAAGTATTGCTATATATTTCCATTTCTTCTTGTCCTCTTTGATTTCTTGAAGCAGTGTTTTGTAGGCTTATATATATCACTAACCTCTTTAGTTAAATTGACCCCAAGGTACTTAATTTTCTGAGGCACAATTATGAACGAGATTATTTTTAATATATTTTTCTTCTCTTTCATTTTTTTGTATATAGGAAAGCTATGTTTTTGTGTATTATCTTTGTAGCCTGACACGTTACTATACAAGTTGATTGTTTCTAGAGGCATTTTTGTAGTCTTTAAATTTTTCTATATGCAGTATCATGTCCAGTACAGTGAGAGCTTCACTTTCATTCGTATGTGGATGGCCTTGACATCATCTTCTTGCCTAAATGAATAGAAGTGGCAAGAGGGAGAACTTTGTCTTGTGCCAGATCTTAGAGGGAAGGCTTCTAGTTTTTCCCCATTGAGTATAATGCTTGCAATGGGTTTGTGATAAATGGCTTTGACATATTGAGGAAAGTTCTTTCACTTCCCATCTTGCTGACAGTTTTTATCATGAAAGGGTACTGGACTTTGTCAAGTGCATATATTTATATAATCATACGGTTTTAGTTTTTTCTTTTATTGATATGGTGTATTATATTGATTGCATTTTTTGCGGTAAAACTTCCTTGCATCCCTGGAATGAATCCTACTTATTCATGGTATAACCTTAATGAGTTGTTTGATTCTATTTGCTGTTATTTAGTTGAGAATCACTGCATCTGTGTTCACCAGAAATATGGGCCTATAATTCTATTTTTGTTATGTGTTTGTGTACTTTTGGTATCATAGTGTTGCTATCTCCAAAGAAACTATTTGGGAGTGTTTCTGTTTCTTCAAATTTATGGAAGGTTTGAAAAGAATTGGCAGTAGATCCTTCTTGAAGGTTTGAAATAATTCCCTAGTGAATCCACCTGGACTTTTGCTTTGGCTAAGTCTTTTGATTATGATTTTTTAAATATTTCTTTATTTAAGCACCATGGTTACAAAAATGTTCATAATTGGGGGATTACAGTTTCAATTTCTACAATTGTGATAGTTATTTTCAGATATTCCAGATTCTCTTGGTTCAAACTTGGGAGATTATAGAAGTCCCCAAAATTTTCTATTTTGGGGGGTTCTCATTTTATGGCATATAGATTCTCAAAGTAATCTAATAACCTTTTGAATTACTGTAATATTATCCTTTTATTTCTGATTTTGTTTATTGTTTCTCCCCTTTTAGGGGGAGTTTTTCTAACGGTTTATCAATCTTGTTTATTTTTTTTCAAGAAACCAAACCTTGCTTTTATTTATATTTTGAGTTGTTTTTCTGGTGTTTATTTCATTAATTTCTTCTCTAAATTTTATTGTGTTCTCGAATCTGCCTCATTTCCTTACTCCTTTCCTAATTTCTTAAGCTGTGCCATTAAGTTATTTATGTAGGCCTTTTCTTCCTTACGAATGAATGCTTGTAAAGCTATAAAATTTCCTCTTAATAACATTTTTGCTGTGTCCCCCATTTTTGATAATTCATGTTTTCATTGTATTTTATTCCCAGGAATCTTTTAATTTTTTCTTTGATTTCATATCTTACCCATTAGTTGCTCAGTAATGAGATGTTTAATTTTCAGGTTTTAATTTATCTGTGTCTGTTTGTAGTTTACTTCTATTTTATGTGCACGAGACCAACAAAATAGAGTATATAAAAGGGAATAATTTTAATTGTTTAACATTTCTCAAGACATTGTTTTTATATATATGAATATCTTTGTTAAAAGAATTGGCTTACTATGTTATTCTGCTTGCTTGCTATGAAAACACTATTTAGTTTGACTGATACAATACTATCCACAGTTATAAAATAACTATAAATTTAGCAAAGATATTTTCCATACCATCATGGCAATTAGTGATTAATCTGCACTGAAAAAATATTTCAGTATATTTTCTTCTCATGACAATTAGGTGTACTTCAACCTGGTAGTGAAGACTCAGATGCATTGTCATCAGATTTTAATTTAGACATCACTATCAATTTTTTCCAGAAATATAAATGTATATTGATGAACATTTCTTAAATAAATACTAGCTTTAGTATTTGAAATTTCTTTTCTTTTTTGGTTTTTGGTTTTGGGGCCACACCCGGTGACACTCAGGGCTTACTCTATGTGCTCAGAAATCGCTCCTGGCTTGGGGTACCATATGGGACACTGGGGATCCAACCGAGGTCTGTCGTGAATCAGCCACATGAAAGGCAAATGCCGTATGGCTGCGCTATTGCTCCAGCCCCTCTTTTTTTTTTAATGAATTTCATTTTTTTGTGTTTAAAAAAATTGTGATGTTCATATCCAGACAACAAGGATGGAAAAGTTTGTAAGGGTTTGTCTTGCTAAAATTGAACAATTTCTTTCTAAAAAAAAGGAAATGGTTTTCTTAAATAAAACACTGTGACAAAAGTTGATTCAAGAAAGAGACTAATCCAAGGAAAGAAAGAGACCAGTGGTCAACAGGCTATAATTTGACACAGAAGAACAATTTTCACCTCTCAGTGCATAATTAGAATAGCAAGACTTCTCTGCTTCAGTCTGTTGCTGTATATTTCTTCTAGTCAATGATATCCACAGCAACACATAAAAATGCCACCACACTGCAAAGGTCACAACAGGAAAGGAAACAGAACCTCATCACACTTAATGAATGAAGATGGTAGTTCTGAAGACCCAATGACCTTTCTGACTAGGACTTTAAAGAGGAAATGTACAGGATGTTCAAAGAACTCAAAGAAAGCACGGAATAGACAGCCAATACAATTCAAGAGGATATGAGAGTATAATAAGAAAACTTCAAACAGAAATGAAAGATCTGAAATACTTGGTAGGCAAAATGAAAAAGTCACCGGAAGACCTCACCAACAAGAGTAAAAAGCTGCTTGAGGACAAAACCAGTGAGTTGGAAGATGAACTTCATAAAACCTTCATACAATAGAAGAAGTTGAAAAAAACTTAAATGAACAGAAGAAAAATCCCTCAAAATAAGAGAATGGACAACGATCAACTTTTTTACATTTGACTGATCAGCCAGGCTAAAACTACAGGTATATACTGACTTTGAAGTAAGAAGTGGAAGACATGAAGACATAATATATTATGTGTATATCATTATCTATATATGTATATATACATACAGGCATATATATATATATATATTTGATGTAAATAAAAACAATGATATATCTCTCACCACAGAGATTGGCACACATCAAAAAGAACAAGAAAAACTAGTGCTTCACAGGTATCAGGAGAAAGAAACTCATTCACTGCTGGTTGGAATGCCAACTGGTACAGTCTTTTTGAAAACAAAACAAAACAAAACAAAAACCTAGATACTGAGCTTCCATATGACACAACAATTTCACTTCTAGTAATATACCCCAGGAGACCAAAAACACAGTGCTGAAAAGCTCTTTGCATTCCTTTCTTCATTACATCACTATTCATAATAGCAACAATTTGGAAACAATCCATGTGCTGAAGAACAGATGAGTAAATAAAGAAACAGTGCTACATCTACACAATGGAATACGACAGCTGTTAGATAAAGTTAGTCATGAAATTTGATTATACATGGATGGTTATGGAGAGTATTATTCTGAGCAAAATGAATCAGAGGAAGAATTATAGACATAGAATAATTGCACTCATTTGTTGGATATAAAAACAGTATGGAATAATAGCCAGGGTCTATAGTGATGAGGGCCATAAGGCCCAGTCCATGGTTGGTAGCTTGCCACAAATAGCAAGGGAGTGAAATTTGGGCAGAGAAGAGACCACTATGTCAATGATAGTTGGAAATTATTCTGGATAAGATATGGATGCTGATAGAGATAATGTGATTTGCATTATGCCCCTTTAATAACAATATTGCAATCACATTGAATAAAAGGAAAAAAAAGTAAGATAGTGGAAGAGATAGAGAAGAAAAATGTCTGCCCCAGAGGCAGGCAGGGTAGAAGATGCAAGGGAACCTAGGGGCATTGGTGGCAGGATATGTGTGTAGTATTAAATGTTGTTGTATATTGTGTAAATGAAACTCAATCATTATCAAATTTATACTGTGTAAAACCCAGACTATATTATAAGTAATATTTAACCCTGCTGTTTAAATAATTAAAATAATCCAGAGTTATATTATGTGATACCGACATGCTGATAAAAATGATGATAGAAAATATGATATAATATATATTATTTAATAATATATATTATATAATAAAAATAGAAAATGATTATATAAAATAGAAACTAGAAAATTATGATAGAAAATAGAAAATATTTTTAGTAATTAATTTATTATTTTCTTTTTTTGTTTTTGGTTATTTGGGCCACATCTGGTGATGCTCAGGGGTTACTCCTGGCTATGTGCTCAGAAATCGCTCCTGGCTTGGGGGACCATATGGAATGCCGGGGGATTGAACTGAGGTCCATCCTAGGCTAGTGTGTGCAAGGCAGATGCCTTACCGCTTGTGCCACTGCTCTGGCCCCTAATTTATTATTTTCTATAAAAACATAAAACTTGGAGCTGGAGCAATGGTGCAGTGGTAGAGCATTTGCCTTGCATGTGGCTGACCCAGGACTAACCACAGTTCGATCCCCCAGCATACCCGAGCCAGGAGCGATTTTTGAGTACATAGCCAGGAGTAACTCCTGAGCATCACTAGGTGTGTCCCAAAAACAAAAACAAAAACAAAAAGGACATAACACTTTACATGTACAATAGAGACAATGCAGTTCATAACAAAAATATTCTACATTCTTGATCAAGGTGTTTTTGGCAGTGATCACAGTTATTGTGTATTAAGGTGTTTGTTCATTCCAGAGTACATATATTGTGCGTTCAAAACTAAGACTTGCTGCAATGAAGGTGTATTATGCAATAAAGGTAAGCACTATCAGTAACGTCTTGAATCTACTGCATCTTAAAATCTATTGATTTTAAGTTAATTTTTGTTTATTGTTCATTTAAAAAATTACTGCTGCCATATTATTTACAATCCAATGAAATCACATACACAGTTAAAAAGCTAGTTTCATGTGACCAAGTTGGTTTGATACCTGGCATCACATATGATCCCCCCTTAAGACTACCAGACTTAATTCCTGGGTGTAAAGTAACCCCTGAACATTGACATATGTGGCCCCAAAACAAACAAAAAAGCTACTTTATGGGGCCAGAAATGACAAAGTTTCAGATGCACCTACCATAGTTAATTCCCCACATTATATAGGGTTCCTCAATCACTGTTATGAAAAATTCATAAACATTGAGCCAGGAAAAAACCTGAGCACTGTCAGGTGTGACCTCCAAAAATATATAATGAAAAGAAACTACGTCATAACTCCTTTAACTTGCTGTTAACGTCTTCCAACCAAAAGAATGAAAAATGTACAGGAGAAAAAATGTGACTTCCAATTAAGAATATAATTCAGCAATTCTTTTGGATTAAGTTTGTTTCTGGGCCTCACCCAGCAAAGCTCAGGGGTTACTCCAGAGTCTGCATTTAGGAACCACTCCTGGAGATGCTTGAGGGACCATATGGGAAGCTGGGGATCAAACATGGATTGGCTGCATCCAAGGCAAGTGCCCTACAAACTGTACTATTGCTTTGGCCCAAATTCATCAGTTTTATGACTACCTATCCTACTATCAGACCTTAGTTATATGGTGACACACAGCTATCAGGTTCACTGGATAATTTGGTTCTTAGGTATGTGGCTATATGCCTTGCTAAAATTGCATTTACTGTAGAAAGAAGAAATCAATATTGAGCGACAGCTAACAGCCTGCCGCATACTGTCTTTAATGCAACACTTGGATATTTCATTAATTTCAAGACTTAACTACAGAAATGTCATTGCATTGGCCACACATACTACGTCTGAAAAAATATACATGTCATAGCCTGCTTGATTCAGACACTGAGGGAATTTTTGGGGTCCCTGCTCAAGAAGGTGTGTGCATGAAGTTGGCAAAATGGGGTCAGAAATTTAGACACTCAGGAGCGAAGTTCCACCTTGTCTCTTTATTCTTGTCTTTTTTTCTCTGCTAAAGCAGAACACTTACACAAAATTTCTTGACAATGCGACACAATTGCAGACATAAACATTAATTTTTAATGGACCCTAGACAAAATGTCCAGGACAAGCTGAATGCTTATCTTTACCGACCCAGGACAAGGCAAGGCCCCAACCCCCAACCTCCATGCTCTTTCAGGAAGGTTAGTTTGAAGACACTGACTATTATTTTGTCCTTGCTCCAGTTCATGTATTCTGAACTGATGCCTGAAATTTTAACCCTTAATATGACTGCACTTAGGCTAACAGTAAAGCTAGGTTTAAGGGTGGCTAATAATTCTGTAAGATGAAATATAGAATACTTGAATCTACACAAATTTTCATAACAAGGTGTGTTTATATAATTCTGAGTTGTCTTTAAGAGATGCTCAGAGTAGAGCCGAAGCTGTGGCACAAGTGGTAGGACATTGGCCTTGCATACGCCAACCTAGGATGGACTGTGGTTCTATCTCCTGGCGTCCCATATGGTCCCATATGGTCCTCAAGCCAGGAGTGATTTCTGAGTGCATATTCAGGAGTAACCCCTGAGTGTCACTGGTTGTGCCTCCCCCCCCCAAAAAAAGAGAGAGATGCTCAAAGAAAAGCCCTTAGATGTTAGTGAAGTTATGTCTCGAATAATATGTCCCTTTTTTCCTGAGTGCCTCATGGACTGGCAGACAGTGTCTTTCAGTGCCCCAATGCCCTCCTTTTTGTGGGTACAGGCAGTTTTTCAAGCACCCTCACTTGCATGCATAGAGGCTTTTGCAAAAATACCTTTCCTTAAAGGTACAGGTGGCTAGGGCCTTCTCAAACCTGGTGCCCTTCTTAGGTCTCAGAGTCAACGTTTACACAGGCGTTGACATAACATTTCCCCCCTTTTATTATTTTATTTTTTGAAGTGAATGGTTGCCAATTTTATATGTATATCTTTAATGGCAGACAGACATCAACAAGCGAGCCAGCATAATTCCAATTACTAAGACCAAAAGACCAATTCTGGCAGTTGCTGCCCAGTATGGCCAGTTTAAGGGATTTAAATTTTTAGCATCTGACCATAAATCTGTAACTAATTCATCAATCTCTGTAATATTTAATTTGGATTTACTTAAAGTGACTATTACTTGCTGCAACTTTTTAAATATATTAAAGACATTATTGTGTTTTCATACACCCAGCAAATGGGCCTTTACCTTATCCCAAGCCTGAAGTTTATTACATGAGTAAGGGGTAACCTACACATATTTATATTCTGCATGGCAACGAGTGGACTTTTGAAATTTGAGATTCTGTATTTCATTTCCAAGCCAAATAACTGTATCCTCTAAGGCACTAATTCTTGCTTCTAACTTTTGGGCTATTATTTCTTCTTCAACTAAGGCAAGAGAAATAATTCCAGAAAGATCATTAGTTTTGTGAAACAGTATGCAACTTCCTTAACCAATGCAGTGGAGGAGTTAGCAACAGCTGTAAAAAATGGAGATTAAAGCAGTGATCCCTTGGATAAGAGTGGCAGCAAATTGCTTAGCTCTCATTAAATCAAGCCGTTTTTTAAAGCTAAAATGACAGAATCATCAGACCAGTAACCCTGGATTTCAACAGGAAGCATAACATAAGCAGGCCGTTTAAGAACAACTGTGTAAACTCTGACCCTGAGACCTAAGGAATGCCCCAGGTTTGAGGTGGCCCTAGGCGCCTGTACCTTTAACGGAAGGCTTTTCTGAAAAAGACACCTGTACCCACAAAAAGGGGGGCAGCGGGGCACTGGAAAACCTTGGTCCTCTATTCATGAGGCATTTTCAGGAAAAAGAGAATATAGCAAGTACAAACTTGCCAGCGTGTAGTTTTGTAATCTACCAGAAATTTTACTTCAAGTTTGGGAATTGGAAGTTTTCACACTGATTTCACCTACTGCTCCCTTTTTGGCAAAAAAATACTGTGGGGGCAGAGAAATGGTACAGGAATTAAGGTTCTTGCCTTGCATACGGTCAATCCTAGTTCCATTTTCAGAATCCACACACCATAAGGAGTATCTCTGAACATAGAGTCAGGGTTATGCCCCGAATCTTGCTGAGTGTAGCCGAAACAGAAACCTAAAATGACAGAACAGCAACAAC
The DNA here is from genome assembly GCF_024139225.1 of Suncus etruscus. Classification (NCBI taxonomy): domain Eukaryota; kingdom Metazoa; phylum Chordata; class Mammalia; order Eulipotyphla; family Soricidae; genus Suncus; species Suncus etruscus. The sequence goes on from NC_064868.1 coordinate 119,746,522, forward strand.
AGAACAGCAACCTTCCCTCCCTGTCCTTGAAACCTATCCTCTTTTACCAAACAGAAAATATTACCTGATACTATAATAGCTGTATATTATACTACTGCCACCCCCCTACACCTCCAGCATCTCTCCAAGGAAGCAGTATATTTCATTTTGGAAAACATTGTTCTATCTCCTTTTCTTACTTTTTCGGGGGAGGGGCAAACCCAGGGACGCTCAGGGGTTACTCTTGGCTCTGCTCTCAGAAATCGCTCCTGGCAGGCATGGAGGATCATATGGGATGCTGGGGATCGAACTGTGGTCTATCTTGGGTCAGCAGCGTGCAATACAAATGCCCCTGTTCTATCTTCTTTTGAAACACTCCCTAAATTTGCAGTATACGTCACAACTCAAACAAACTATGTTTCTAGTCATCACACTTGAATTATTACTACTCTCTCTGAAATGCTGTTGACTTGTCCTTTGGCTTTAGTTTTTTCCCTTTCTGCCTTTTTTCCATTTTTGTGATCCTGCAGATTGATGCCAACATCACACTCACTCACACTCAAAGCAAGTGCTCCACCACTGAGCTATATCAATGACCCTGTTTATTCTTATATTTCCTCTAGAACTGTTTGTGTCTCTAACATATTAATTATAAATAATGTTTTTTACTTTTCTCTATTCCACGGAATAGTGAGTTCCTGGAGAGCAGGGACCAAGTCAATCATCTCTATATTATGTGGCAGGTCACCTGACCCTCATGTTTAACAGGCACTTTTTGAATAAGAAAATAAGTGATTGTATATTTATCTCACTGATTATCACTTCTAATTGAAGCCAAATGCTCTTATTTTCTATATGGAAATGGTATTTTACTGTAATCAGGACTGGATAATTGCAAACAGGATATTGGTAAAAATCATATAAGCAGTGCAAAACATTTATCAGATGACTGCAATATTGTATTTCATTTTATTTCTGAGGAGAGGCAAGTTGAATCATACCTGGCAATGAGCAGAGCTTTCTCCTGGTTCCGTGTTCAGGATCATTCCTGGTGACACTCAATCAAAGAACAGTCAGCTGTGCACTAAGGCAGATACCTTAGTACCTTTGATAGTACAGATACTTTCCAAGGGCTTGCAAATCCCATCTGGAGGAAGTGGGTCTCCATCTGAGAGAGGTATGGTTCCAGCATGGTGGTAATAAACTCCTCTAGGTTTGCATTGCTTACTCATCTCCTAGTTGGATCTTTAGTCTGGAGCTAACTCTATATTATTGAATCTAAATTATTACAGACTTTTATAACGATTTGGTACTTTTTTTCTCAATTACATTTCTACACGTCATCTGTAGGTACTACATGCTAACTTTTGTTTTTCTAATATCCCACAAATGAGTGAGAGTATGTATATCCTTTTCCCTCTGGCTCATTTCACTCAGTATAATAATCTCCATATCCATTCATGTTTTAGCAAATTTAATGACTTTATTTTTCCTAACAGCTGCTTAATAGTTCGTGTGTAGACATACTACACTTTCTTTAGCTACTAATCTGTTGTCAGAACCTCAGTTGTTTCCAGATTCTGTATATTGAAATAGTGCTGCAATGAGCATGTGTATGGTGTTTTTCGATTCCTATGGTATATCTCTAGGAGTAGTATTGTTGGGTCAAATGGAAGCTCAATGTCTAGTCCTTTGAGGAATATCCACATTGTTTTCCAAAATGACTGTTGCTTCTTTATTGGAGTTTTCTTCTTGCCTATTTGGTACCACAATAATTCTTACGTTGATCCCGTTACATTTATCCCAAAGTCTATTCTTCTATGTTCACTTATTTTGAGGATTTTTTTCATCCTCTGTTCATTTATATTAATGCTCTTTTCCATCTTCTGTTGTATGGAGGTTTTATTTAGATCATCTTCTAGCTCACTGATTCTATCCTCGGCAGCTGAGACGGTCCAATAAGTTTTTTATTTAGCCTACCAAGTTTTTCAGTTCTGTTATTTGTTTAAATTTTTCTTATTTCTACTTTCATATCCTCTTGGGTTTTATTGGCTCTTTTTTCTGTTTGTTCCATGATTTCTTTGAGTTTTTTTGAACTTCCTCCACATTTCCTCTTTAAAGTCTTTGTCAGAGAGGCTATACAGGTGTCTGGTACTAGTGAGTCTTCTGAATTAGTATTTTCCTTCAGTAAGGTTGGTGGTGTTCTGAGTTATTTCCCCATTGTGACCTTTGTAGTGTGGTGCTTTTTTCTATGTGTTGTTCTGGAGCTCTGAAAAATTTTTGGCCAGGTTGGGTCTGCATCCTCAGCAGTAGTGGGGTGGATCTGCTCACCTGTAGGCTAGTCCCTCTGCAGTTCAGTGCGACAAGTTGGACATGCATGATGCAATGAGCCCACATCTTTGGTGGTGGCCATAGAAGACAGGTGTGACATAATGGGTATGGGTGGAATTTCGATATGAGTGGACATTATAAGTCTGTGGAATTCATTTATTTTTTATTTAATTTATCATTTATGTCACTGTGATGCTGAGTTACATGATAGAGTTTCACGTATAACACATTCAGTACCATGTCTTTTCCCATGTCTTTTCCCAGGGGGCAGGGTATTTATAAATCAAAATGCTATGATAAAAATATACAGTGATATCTGTGTTCTGTCACATTGAATAGCATTTAGAAAGGATTAAAACAGAAAAATGGGGTCAGAAAACAGAAGTATTTGAGTACAAACTACATGGTCAAGTGGGGGTGGTTGGACTATTGCCAGATTTTGAGTGGTTGTGTGAGCAGTGGAAATGACTTTTGGATGTTTCCTCTGACTGTGTTGAAGCAAAATGGATCATGAAGCTGCTATGTTATCTAATACTGGAATTAAAAAATAGGAAATTAATAGGCTCTGAAAGTTTTGCTTAAAGGTGAAAACAATGCACTATGTATTCCAATGATTACTATAACAAACAGCAGCCTTAGCAATATTAGTAATGTTCATGTTTTATTCATGGCATACTGTATATAATTGCATAAACTCTCATGTTACACTAATAAACTATAAAAATTCCTGAAGTAACTGAGAACATAGTAGCAGCTGCAGGCCTTTGCTATTTTGCCAGTTGTCTGACATATATAAGCTGTCACGAACTTTCCCAAGCCACTTGGGATCCATGTTGTTTAAAAAACACATTTTTAGAACATTAAAATATGATCCAGAGAGATATCTTAGTAGACTAATTGTAGGTTATACATACAGGAGATCATTTGATTCCTGGCACTGTATTGTCCCTGAGTACCACTGTCAGAGTCTTTCTAGCCCAGCACTAGTGAGTTAGAGAGGCTCTCCTTAATAGTTTTTAATAGTTTGATTAATTAAAAAATAAAACTAAAATTGAATGTTGTATTTTTACATAAAGCATGGGAAAGAGAATATTATATGCAAAATCTGATACTACATTAAACTTAATATAGAATGTAAAAGGGAAACAAGAGAACATTTACCACCTATGAGTCTAAAAATCCTGTATAGACATATCCATATGGGTGCCTCCAGATTGGTTAGATTGGGTAGATGTAGATAAAATTTGTAGAGCCAAGTATAATGTTATACTATTACTCCTTAATGGTGGTACTTATGTGATATGAAAGGGACCCAAGTATGTCTTAATTAAAACTTATGAAATTTGTAAGTTTATAGCTTCAAAGACATATATTAATATTTATCTTTATTTTTGGACCTCTAAGATATCAGTTTGTGTTTAATCATTTATCTCTCAGAAATTAAAAGGAAATTTCCAATTAAATGAAATTTCACTCAAATTGTGTTAATGTAAACCTTCCATAGTTGTAAAGCTTTTTTTTAAGTTTTAAAACATTTAAAATGTTTATCCAAAAAGAATTGATGTCAGATGGCATACAATTAAATGTGCAAATGCATATTCTGCATTGACTTTACACATCACCATAATAGTTTTATGTTTCAAAGCATTCTGGTGAACGGATTAATGCTACAACATTGTATACTCAAAAAAACCCAATCATGAGTAACTAATACTTTCTAATTCATGTGATATAATAAAAAGCAAACTATTTATCTTGTTGATTAAGAAAAATCTGACAAAAATGTATGTTTTTTAGTTCTCAACTATCTCGTGACTGTATATGTTCTAGGATCCATCATGTATTTTATATGACTCTGTTAAGATTTAGCTTTTGCATTAATGGTTATAAAATAAATTGGCATAATATTCTAGGGAAGTCAGGTTTCCCTTTTATACTCTAGATACTTTACTCTTACCGTTTACACTTTTAGATATGTAATCAGTTCTCATGATTTTGTAGATCTAATCTATTAAAATATTGAGTTATTCTAGTTATCCGTCTGATTTAATATATTTCTTTTTTCATTGTTGGATGAGGGTCACCCAAGAAATGCTTGGATGGGTCAGAAACAGTACTAGAAATTCTTGGCCAATTGGGGACCGGGAGATAGCACAGAGTAGGAGGGCATTTGTCTTGTATGTGGCCTACTAGGGACAGACCCAGTTTTGATCCCTGGCATCCCATATGGTCCCCTGAGCCTGCCAGGAGCAATTTCTGAGTGCAGAGCACTGCCAGATGTGGACCAAAAACCAAAACAGAAAAATCTTGGTCAACGAGGCCAGAGAGTTTGTATTCACCCAGAGAATACAGGACTGATGAGCTCTTGCAGTTTTGAAGACTACACAGCAGTGTTTCATGACCTCCAGAGCTACACTCAGGAATGCTGGGAGGACATGTATTACCTGGAATTCAGCAAGATCCCCCACATGTGTGCTCTTGACCTCTGTGCTATATTCCTGAACCCTGCTTGGTATTTTAATTAAAATACGGAAAATAATTTATATTTTAGAATTAATTTTAATAAAGCACTTAATAAATAAATAAATAAAGCCTTCAAGATCCAAACCAGGGCCTCATGCATGATGTGCTCTGCTTACTGCTGAGCTACATTCTTCATACCATGAACTATGGAATTTAATAGGAATAATTTAACAGTTACCATATAATTACATATTACAAAATAGACTATGAACTGTGTGAATTTATACTAAAGTTGTGTTTAAGACTAAATATTCTTGGCCAAGAGATGGCTCCAAATGTGGAGCAAATGTCTGGCATGTGTGAGTTCCTGATTTGGACGCTGTCACTAAATGCTCCTCCTCCCACAGTACAAAGCCCCACCCTCGTCATCTGGTCCTTTTGAATACCAACATCATCAGCTTAAATAGCACTTCATCTTCTGGGCTGAACTTCACTGGGACAGGCCATTACTGAGAGAGAGAGAGAGAGAGAGAGAGAGAGAGAGAGAGAGAGAGAGAGAGAGAGAGACAGAGAGAGAGAGACAGAGAGAGAGAGAGACAGAGAGAGAGACAGAGAGACAGACAGAGAGACAGAGAGACAGAGAGACAGAGACAGAGACAGAGAGACAGAGACAGAGAGAGAGACAGAGAGAGAGAGGGAGGGAGGGAGGGAGGGAGGGAGGGAGGGAGGGAGGGAGGGAGGGAGCATGGCTTAGAATCTGCCACTTACTGCAATTATTTTTTTTGTTTTTTGTTTTTTGTTTTTGGGTCACACCCGGCAGTGCTCAGGGGTTATTCCTGGCTCCAGGCTCAGAAATTGCTCCTGGCATGCACGGGGGACCATATGGGGCCCCGGGATTCGAACCGATGACCTCCTGCATGAAAGGCAAACGCCTTACCTCCATGCTATCTCTCCGGCCCCCTACTTACTGCAATTTTATGTCAATTATCATGTTATTTCATTGCACCAAATCATGCTTTATTCATCTTGAAAGCAGAGAATAGAATTTTATAGGAATTAAAATAATGTATGAATTTCTAGTACAGTACCTAAAGTACCATAAATATCAATATCAGATATTACTTTTTCTTAGGTTTCTGGGCCACACCTATTGGCATCCAGGGATTACTCCAAGATCTGTGCTCAGAGATATGCTTCGTTTTTTCTTTTTTTATTTAACCAACTTTATTACATACATGATTGTATTTGAGTTTCAGTCATGTAAAGAACACCACCCATCACCAGTGCAACATTCCCATCACCAATGTCCCACTTCTCCCTCCTCCCCACCCAACCCCTGCCTGTACTCTAGATATGCTTCTTTAAAAATAATTTCTTTATTTAAACACCGTGATCACAAACATAATGGTAGTTGGGTTTCAGTCATAACAAGAACATCCCCTTCACCCATGCAACCTTCCGATCATCAATGCCCCCATCTCTCCCTCCCCGCCCCCCCCCCCCGCTTGTATTCGAGACAGGCTTTCTACATCCCTCACTGACATTGTTATGATAGTTCTCAGCATAGTTATTTCTCTAACTGTACTCACCACTCTTTGTGGTGAGCTTCATGTCTTGAGCCAGTTCTTCCAACCCTCATCTCTGGAAATTATTTCAATGTCTTTAATTTTTCTTAAAACCAATAGATGAATGAGACTATTCTGTATGTCTCTCTCCCTCTGACTAATTTCACTCACCATAATAGATTCCATGTACATCCATGTATAGGAAAATTTTATGACTTCATCTCTCTTTGTGGCTGTATAATATTCCATTGAGTATATGTACCACAGTTTCTTTAGCCATTCATCTGTTGAAGAGCATCTTGATTGTTTCCAGAGTCTGGCTATTGTAAAAAGTGCTGCGATGAATATAAGTGTGAGGAAGGGATTTTTGTATTGGATTTTTGTGTTCCTAGGGTATATCCCTAGGACTAATAAAGCTGGGTCAAATGGGAGCTCAATTTTCTGATTTTTGAGGAATCTCCATATTGTTTTCCATAAGGTCTGAACTAGACAGCATTCCACCAGCAGTGAATGAACGTTTCTTTCTCCCCACATTCCCTCCAGCACTGATTGTTCTTGTTCTTTGTGATGTATGCCAGTCTCAGAGATATTCTTGATGGGACTTGAGGGACCATCTGGGATGTTGGGGATCAAACCTGAGTTAGCCACGTGCAAGACCAGTACCTTATACTCTATCTCACCAGCTCCATGATATTACTATTTTACACAAATACTGTCATTTGATTTTCAAAAGAAGTTTAATAATTCACTTGATATTTATTTTTCAACTACTTAAAACATCTACAGAAAAATATCAAAATAATGAGGCCAGTGACAATACCGGCATTTTAATTATCAAATAATATGGAATATTTAAGTAGCTAAATTACTGGTTATTATTATAAATTAGGTGGCCCCAAAATGAAGAATGTCAAAGAATGAATGCCAAGCTCTGCATGACTGTCTTTAAGTCTTTGTAACTCTTGTTGATAAAAAATGTTTTTATTAGTTATTTTGTATTACATTAATTATTTTCAATTAATTTGGGGGGCACACCTGGTGATGCTCAGGGGTTACTCCTGGCTACATGCTCAGAAATTGCTCCTGGCTTGGGGGGCCATATGGGACGCCGGGGGATCAAACCACGGTCCGTCCTGGGTTAGCCACATACAAGGCAAATGCCCTACTGCTGCACCACGCTCTGGCCCTTATTTATTAACTGGCTTACCAAACTGTAAAAGTTTTAGGAGTAAAGTATGGTGCTCAAGAAACCAGGTGGTACTGAGAATTAAACTTGGACCTTTTGATATAAAGCATGAGTTCTAGCGTCTCAAGTTATTTCTCACCAAATTGTTCTATTTTAGCTGGGTTCTCTGACACAACTCTGTCAGGAGGATGAAAAACTCGATTTAATAGCCAACAGTAGATTCCATGTCTTCCATTGACCTCTGTTCCCCATCAGTAATCTGTTCTGACATAGGGGTGAGAGGGAGTCCTGATTTTCCATAGGCTGCCAGTGTTATTTACTTGACTCAGCAGGGTACAAATGTCTTCCCCCTATAGTTTCATTGGCACTAGAAGAGAGGGGAATAGTTACATTACCGGTGGTAGAAATCCTGATTCTCCATGAGGTCTGACACTATCTTGGTAGGGAAGATATCTCATTACAGCCTCCTCTGTGTTCAAGCTCTCCACTCAACCTTTGATACATGGGTGTTTGACTGGGGTAGTATGCTATTGTCTAAACTGCCCTGTTATATGCTGTCCGTCATATGCTGTTATATGCTGTGCTGTCATTGATAGAAGGCTTTTTTCTGAATACCTCCTTTACTGCCAACTCTCAGTCATTGATGTCACTAGTTAGCCAGTGTCATGACTGAACCATATAAGGCAAAATCCAAATCACAGAACTTAACATTTATATTACTATTGGGCTCTGGCTTCCCAAGCCTTGGCCTCAGCTCCCATGTTTCAGAGTTTTTTTGAGTTTGCTTTTTTTTTTTTTTGGTTTTAAGGGCCACACCCGTTTGATGCTCAGGGGTTACTCCTGGCTAAGAACTCATAAATTGCCCCTGGCTTGAGGGAACATATGGGACACTGGGGGATCAAACTGCGGTCCTTCCTTGGTTAGTGCTTGCAAGGCAGACACCTTACCTCTAGCAACACCTCGCCGCCCCTTGAGTTTGCTTTTTAAACAATACCCATTATTTTCATGTATACTCAGAACGAATCAGGAAAGCAAATATAATTCATCTTTTAGGATGCATACATTATTTTAGTCCATGAATGCTTTTATTGATGACCATACAAAGGTAGAGGGAACAAGGATGACAGTTCCAGTCAGCATAGGAAGCCTCCATTTAAGCTATAGTTCAATCTTATGAATTATTATTAGTCATTTAGGTCTAAGTACACCTTATAACTTGAAAGGAGACATTTTAGAGTGAATTTATATACCTTCTTGATAATTTTTGCTGTAGTATTACTTAAAGATAGATTGACTTTTGTTATGTATATATGCTGATGAATACATTTTAGAATTCAGATTTTCAAAAATAAATCTGTTTAATATAATGATAGTAAAAGTGGAGGAATATATAGATGATAGATTTTACAGCATCAAATCTTGGAGTTGATATGAAGGTTATTGCCATGAGGAATTAAATGATGTAATTATAATGTTTAAGTAATGGCTGATCTTACAAGTTATTGCAGCATCAGCTAACTAGGTAGGATATAACTTTTTTTAAATCTTTGGAGACTAAAATATTGGCATACATTATTGCATATATGCCTTACCACAGTAAATGCGTCACTTGTAACAATAAATTGTGTAAATTTTTAACAATAAATTGCAATATTTCCATCTTTTACTATGCTTTTACAGCCTTTTCTCTTGTAATAGTCTACTAGAGGAAGTTAGAGAGTGTGTGTTCAAAATAACAGCAGTGGCAAATTTTCCTCTGGCTCCTGAGATGGAGTTTACTGATAATGACATAAAATTAAACTTTGAATAATAAAATATTCAGAGCATCATGCGATTATGTATATCAACTTCTCTCCATTTAGAGATAAAGAACTGCAAGCCCAGAGATATTGAGAGAACTGAAAAAGATAACCAGAACTCCCTGGCTTTTTTGTAAAAAGTTATCATGATTCTAAGTGATTTGTGCAAAATCCCAGCTTAGCTCCTGTTTCTGCTAACATAAAGAAATTTGAAGAATTTTTTCACTTTTACAACAGCAGGTGAAAAGTGGAAATTGGCATCAACATTTGTCTTGCAATGCCATATTGCAGGGACATTGAACATCTGGAGCAGCAAAAGTGACAGTAATCATTTCCTGTAAAGGTTTGTTATTCATCATAAGATTCCTGCTTTGACTTCATGCTCTTTTGGAGAATTGGGGAAGGCTCAATTTTTTAATTGAATTGTAGTTGTTTTTTAGTTTACATTGTTTTTAGTGTATGAAGAAATAATGAATTTGGAACACTCTAATTGTGGACAGAGTGGGTGAGACTGAACTTAAAGCACTGGGACTGATCTTACATTTTACTGATCTTGGGTCTATCACTTTTTTTTTTTTGCATAAGTCAGTACAATGAGGAAAGATCAGAATCTGGAGCCAGTCTTTAAATAATCTAATCAGAGAGACAGAGGATCAAAAGTGACTATAATATGTGTTAAAAAAGTGGCCATTCACACAAAAGAGATTCAGATAAAATTCTGTAGAAATTCATTCTGCAATATAAAAACACCTACAAAGTGAACATGTACTTGCATTCTGTATTATGAATGAATAATAAAAAAGGAAAGAAATCATTAATCCAAACTCACAGAAACAATTCCTAGATTTGATCATTTTCATTTTGAAGAACTTTTCTAGGCTAGAAACATAGATGATTCTTGGCTTAAGATTTTCATCCACAATAAGGTACTTATTATAATTTTTAATAAATGTACTCATATAACTTAGATGTAAATTTCAGAATAGATTTGATAGGTATAATCCTTAAAGAGCCACAAGTCACCTCAGTATAAGCAAGATTTTCAAAGAAAGCTCTTCAAAGATTCAGTGGACCATACCACATCTAAGGAATTTCCATCACGGAAAGTGATAAAGAAAAAGATAATTGTCTTCTTGGCAGGGATGATTAGGGAAGAATTAAGCATTCTGTCTACGATGGAACCCAGATGCCTTATTAATCCACAGCTTCTAAAACTGTGGGTCATGATCCCATATTGAGTTGTGTAACTTTTCAAAGGTTTAATTTAAAATAAAATTTGTTTAATGTTTATTATCAGTAAATAGTTGATATACAGCAACATTATTATACTGTACTCTCAGGTTCAGGTAAAAATTTCTCAGGGTTGAAAAATGGCAAAAAATTTAAGGAGTCCAGGTTAATTCAGTTATTTTTAAACTTTAAGGTTTTATTGCTTTATATATTTTTAATTATTTTAATTTCTGCCTTCGTTTTAGAAACATGCACATAGTTTAACTCTGTAACTCTACTCATTTTTTAAATTAAAATATTGTGTTTCATTTTTTAAGTCTTGCCCTATTGAACAAATAAAAAGAAGAGAGTGGATTCTTGTTGAGTTTCATTTTCATTATATTTGGTGTCTATTAGGTTAGAATTTCACCAAATCTCTGTTTAACACAGGACTAATTCACTTTAGTTGACTTGAATAATTTAAGCAGAAAGCCAGAGTTATCTTATGTTCTAGAAATTTTCTATTAGAACAAGTTATTTCTGCATTGTCAGTTACTTTCTAGAAGTTGTCAACCATAGTATTAAACTACACAGATAACTTGTGTGTTTTTTCTCTTGTTTTGATAACAGTAATGCAGAAATGGCAAAGAACACAAAAAATAAAAAGCACCAGTAAGGTGCCTTGATCAGTAAGTTTTTTTCGGTGGTGGCATCCATTGTTAAATTTTTAATTTTTCTATGAATAAGCATGTTTCTATACAGATACAAGTCTGTGTAATGTGTCCATGTGATGCTAAGGATTGAAGTGAGGGCCTTATATTTGTGGGGCGTATGCTCTCAATATGAGTCATGTACCCAACCTGCTAATATGCTTTTAAACTATCTCTTTCATTTTTGGTCTTTTATATATATATATATATATATATATATATATATATATATATATACTTATTTTTGGTTTTGGAGCCTACAGCCAGCAGGTCTCAGGGTCTTTTCCCTGCTCAGTTCTTGGGGATCACTCCCTAGCAGTGCTTAAGTGACCTTGTACCAGAAATCAAAACTAATCATTCATTTAAACCTTTAGAGCCATCCCCCCAGCAACTGAATTTTGGGAGCCACATCCAGCAATGCTCAGGGGTTACTCCTGGCTCTGCACTCAGGAATCAGTTTTGATGATGAGCAGGGGACCATAGGGGTGTCAAGGATCTAACTCAGTCTTCCCTGTTGCTCAGGCCTTTGAATTTATATTTTAATGTAAGCATTTGTGGTTCTATATTATACTCATTTCACTCTGAGATTTGTTTGGTTTCAGCTTATTAGTTTTGCTATGTGAGGTTACTGTTTCTGTTTTAACATTTTCCAATTTCCCTTATTTCTTCTTTGATCCCTTGTGATATATTTGGAAGTATTTCTTAATATCCAGGCAAAGGTGTTTTCAGCTATCACTTAGCACTATTTTTGTTTTAGCATGATAGTTTATTGATCAGAATATATAGTCTATTCTTAATTGTTTTGGTATTTGTTTAGCTATTATGACCTGGTATGTAGTCCATTTTCATAAGTATTATATTACACTTGTGAAAATAAAATGTGCTTATCATTTCTAAGATGTTCTATGTATACTCAATAGATTAAACTTGATAACTATAATAAAGTTATGAGAATATTTTATTTGTTTTTCAGTTATTAAAATATTTAAAAGATTACATTATAAAATAAGTTTTTAGTTTCTTAATACTATTAAGTTTCTTAGTATATTTTTTAATAATTACTTTACACCATCCTTCACCAGTGTGTATTTTCCACTGCAAGGTCCCCAATTTATCTTCTTCCCACTCCCACCATGCCTGCCTCTTGGAGAGATAATTTACTTCTCTCTCCCATTTTTCCTTTTAACACTGTGGTTTGCACTACTGTTAATGCATGGGTACCATGCACTTTATCCACTTTCAGAATCCACTTCTTGTCCAGAGTGATCCGTTCCATCTATCATTTTTATAATGAGCCTCTTCGATTCCCTACTTGCACTCAGTGCTCTTTGGAGCAAGTTTCCTGCTATGGATGGTCCTTCTGCCTCTCATCTCTATTGGGTCTGGATATTGTTACCATTTTATCTTTTTTTTCTTATATCCTCAAGTGATGAGATTATTTTGTTTTTCCTCTCTCTCTCTCTGATTCATTTCATTCAGCATAATCCATATCCATCTATATATAAGCAAATTTCATGACTTCAATTTTCCTGATAGCTGCATAATATTTCATTGTATATATGACAACTGTTTCCTTAGCCACTCATATTCTCAGATATTGAGTTCTTTCCAGATTCTGGCTATTGTAAGTGGTGTTGCAATGAACATAGGAATACAGAGAGCAATTATGAATAGGGTTGTTCAGGTTTTTCCAAATAATCTTGGTTCAAACTTGGAAAGTTAAAGGAGTCCAAAAATTTATCCATTTCTTCCAAATTTCTTTTTTTTGTGGCATAAGGATTCTCAAAGTAATCTCTGATTACTCTTTATATATATTTTTTGGTTTTTGTGCCACACTCGAGGTGCTCAAATCCTGGCTATGGGCTCAGAAATCGCTCCTGGCAGGCTCGGGGGACCATATCGGATGCCAGATTCATCCTGGGTTGGCCGCATGCAAGGCAAATACCCTACTGCTGTGCTATTTCTCTAGCCCTCTCTTTATATTTTAGTAGTATTTGTAGTAAACTCCCCCTTTAAATCCCTTATTCTGTTTATTAATTTTACCTTTCCCTTTCTTTATGAACATTGCTAATGATTTATCAATCTTGTTTTTTTTTCATTTAGTTCAAAAATCTCTACTCTACAGTTTGTTATTTCCTGCCACCTGCCTATTTTCTGCTTATTTTGCTGATAGTTCTTCAATTTCTTAAGCTTTACATTAGGTATTTATGTAGGCCCTTTCTTATTTCCTGAAGAATGCCTGCAAAGCTATAGATTTTCCACTTAATGCCAGTTTTTGCTGTGTTCTTCTAAAAATTCTGACAATTCATGTCTTCATTCTTATTTATTTTGAGGAAACTGTTCATTTCCTCCATAATTTTGTCTCTGACTCACTGACTGTTCCTTAGTGATCTCTTTTATTTTCAAGTGTTAAGTTATTTCTCCATTTCTATTTGTAATTCACTTCTATTTTCATAGCATCATTTTCTTTGAAGATAGTCAATACAATTTCTTTTCTTTTGATTTTATTTTATATTTAATAATTTATTTAATCACATGGTTACAGAAATGTTCTTAGTAGTGTTTCAGTCATATAATGCATATAATGTTCACCACCTTTCACTAAGTGTAGTTTTCCTGCCACCCAAATCTCCCCAAAATTATTTCTTTTGAAGACCAGGGCTCTGACTTAGGGATAGAACACATATATGAGGTCTTGAAGTCAATTTAAAAAATTAGATTAAACAATCTTTCTGTGAAAGGAAGAAGCCTCCAATTTAGTGTGTTTGTAGCATTAAAGAAGAAAAGTGATACTTCTTCTAGTAGCATGGAATTTGGGAGGGGGAGTCACACCCGGCAGCACTCAGGGGTTCCTCCTGGCTCTACGCTCAGAAATCACTCCTGGCAGGCTCAGGGGACCATATGGGATGCCGGGATTCCAACCACTGTCCTTCTGCATGCAAGGCAAATGCCCTACCTCCATGCTATCTCTCCGGCCCATAGCATGGAATATTATATAAATAGAGTGAGATAATTTTATATCTTATATTAAAAAAAGTTGGATAGTTGTTCTAGAAGTTGTTTTCATGACTTTTTAGTTGATATTAAAATTTGAAACAGAAAACCTTTAGATTACTTTTGTAGTTCACAACAAACCAGTTATGGGGTAGGGTTTGCTGAATTGTTTATGTGAAGTGGGGAGGAGAAAGGGGGCAGTCTCAAGAAGGAAATCTACCACGTCCATTGCTTCTCACCTTGGACATCCAGGGAAATCTAGGACAGATTTTTATCTGTCAATAATGAGTCCCTATATGATACAAGTATCATATTTCAATAGCCCTGAAAAGCATCAGTTAAGCTGCACCCAAATCTCCTTGTCCTGTACAATGTGAGAGATGATTCCTGCTCCCCAATTTCTCAGAGAGCTGTGGACTCAGACTTGAGTAAACAATTGCTCTTTACAGTAAATTTAAGTCAATCTAAAACTCACCTGCTGATGACTTTGCAGTTCTGTTGACTTTAAGTAAAATGAATTTATTTGGGAAATAAAAGGATGAAAGGAGAGAAGTAAATACATATGTGGACAGACTTTTCTAGAGTGTAAAAAGCAAAGTACACATTCCAAGAAGGGATTTAAGGGCAAGGTATGAAATCCCTTATGTCAGTCAGATACAGGCAAGACAAACTAAATACAAATCTCAAGAGAGAAAATATGTGGGTATGTGCCAAGTTAGTTTATATACATTTTTTGTTTTTGTTTTTATTTTGTTTTGTTTTGTTTTGGAGGGAGTCACACCCGGTGGCGCTCAGGGGTTTCTCCTAGCTCTACGCTCAGAAATTGCTCCTGGCAAGCTCAGGGAACCATATGGAATGTCAGGATTCGAACCACCGCCCTTCTGCATGCAAGTCAAATGCATTACCTCCATGCTATCTCTCTGGCCCCCAGTTTATATATATTTTTCCAAACTGCACCATTGCTAAGTAGGTTGCTAAGGGCGACACTTTAGAACATTTGCTGGATTTCTTTTAAGTCTTTGTGTGACCTTTCCATCCAGAGCCTTCATCTCTTTTCAGGAAGCCTCCTTGCATTTAGCCTGGATTCGTGGCTTAGATAGAAAGGAATCCCAGTGGTTTTCCGGGCTCATGAGGAAGCAATCTTGTGCCAATGGCATATGTCTTCTGGCTGGTTTATGTTTCAGTGTTTTCCTTAAAGTACATTACCAAATCCCTCTATCTTTCTGCTACAACACTTTCAATAATGTGTTAAATCTCATGCAATAATTTGATGGAAAAAGATTAATCTACCTAAAAGAGCAGATAATTCTGCCATCCAGCTCACATGCTTCAATATCAACTCTTCCTTAAGCCTTCAATGTACCTTCAACACGTTCCCCAACTGTGTGAGACAGTTTCCAAAAGTACAAAATCTCTTACTGGGTCTTTGCCCTGGTGAACCCTGACAAATATAGTGAGGCAATTTTGCTCTATAGTTTTAAGGATTTTTGTCTTCTGCTATCTCTTTTTACCTCTTGCCTTGGTGTTTTTTAAACTGTGTGGCAACATTGACTATAGATGCAGTTGAGCAATATTTCTTTGACATTACTGTGTGTTCAAGAAGACACACAGTTACTGTTTTCATGGCTCCCGGATGAACACGGGTTAGGCCTTTGACTTTGAGGATTTAAAGGCTGGACATGATCAAATGTCAACAAGATAAACAGCTTGTGGTCAATAATGTAATTTAAAGCTAAACTTTTCTGTTGTTTTTTTTTAATAGTGCTTAGGGATTCCTCCTGACTCTGTTCAGAGATAACTCCTGGTAGGCTTAGGGGATGATATAGGGAGTCAGGAATGAAACTTAGGTCAGCCACATATAAGGCAAATATACTACCTGCAGTTACTATCATTCCAGGTCCTAGACATTTTATAGTGAAAATCCACAAGAATCAAGAGCTTGTGCTTGGAAGAAATTTGAGGGCCTTAAAAGATGGCTGGGTTTTAAATTACTACTTTGCGGTGGAAGAAGCAAGTGTGTAAAAGTGTGATTCAGGAAGAGGGAAACATGGTTAAGGAAATAAAAACACACTAGGAATGAGAAAAAATGTATCTGTTATGTGTCAGTATAAATATAAAAGTTACATTCCATTATAACTCAAGGACACAAATTAATAGAGAGACAGGATGATGGGATAGAAAAAAGGGGACTGAGCTTTTGGACTTTTTGTTTAATAACTTATTTTTCTATTAATTTTAATCAAAATCACCATTAGATACACATTGCAAATTGTTCATAATAAACTTTCAGTTAAAAAATGTCCAAGAGCCATACCTTAACCAATGTATATTTCCTGCCACCAATGTTCCCAGTTTCCCTCCTGCACACCCCCCTGACCTCCTCCCTACCTTCCTCTATGGAAGATCATCATAATCATCATCTTCTTCTTCCTCCTCCACATCATCATTATAATTCTCCTCCTCCTTCTCCTTCTTCTTCCTCTTCATCTTCCTTATCCTCCTCCTTCTCTTCCTCCTTCTCTTCTTCATCTTCTTTATCTTCCATTTTTTGTCTTCATTTTCTTATTCTTTCTCTTTCTTTTTTCCTTTTATTTATTTTTAGAGATACATTCTTGGTTTGTATTTTTAATTTTATTTTATTAAAACCATTGTAATTTACAAAGTCCTTCATAGTTGAAATTCAGACATAAAATGAATCAAAGCCAATCCCACCACTAGTGTTCACCTCCCTCCACCCATGTTCCCCAAGTGCATCCCATACCAACCCCCTGCACCCCAGCCTGCCAGTATAACAGCCCATTTTAAGTATAGATTGTTAAAAGTTTTGGTCCCTAGATTTCATTGTTGTTGCCTTTGGCTTTGATATTTAGTTCTGTCCTTTTTTTTTTTTTTTTTTTTTGGTTTTTGGGCCACACCCGGTAATGCTCAGGGGTTACTCCTGGCTATGCGCTCAGAAGTTGCTCCTGGCTTGGGGGACCATATGGGACACCGGGGGATCGAACCACGGTCCGTCCAAGGCTAGCGCAGGCAAGGCAGGCACCTTACCTTTAGCGCCACCGCCCGGCCCCCTGTCCTTTTTTTTTACACTACCATTACACCTGAGACCACTTGGTTTCTGGTCCTCATCCTTTTATATTTGTGTTTCTTCTTTTCACTTAGTTTCTTTCCTACTCCTTGCTATACTCTGGGTCTAAGGGTGTTAGAAACAATTCCCATTTAGACAATTGTGCTTCTTCATGAAGTTTATTCTAAATACCATATATAAGTGATATAATTCTGTACTTATCCTTCTTCTGGCATACTTCATTTACCATAATTTCTTTCAATTCCATCCATGTATTGAGGAAGATTCCTTCCACACCTATTTTAGCTGAAGGTTTTAAACATGAATGGGTATTGGATTTTGACAATTGCTTTCTCTAAATAAATTGAAATCATGTGGTTTTTAATCTTCCTTTCACTGATGTGGTGTATTATATTGATTGATTTGCATGCATTGAACCATCCTTGCCTCTCAGGGATGAAACTCACTTAATCATGATGTATAATTTTTGATATGTTGTTAGATTCGGTTTGCTAAGATTTATTAAGGATTTTTGCATCACTGTTCATCAATGAGATTGGTCTGTAGTTTTCTTCATTGGTAGTATTTCTATCAGCTTTGGGAATGACCTTCATGTTAACTTCATAGAAATCATTAGGGAGGATTCATGTCTCTTTGATATTTTGGAGGAGTCTAAGGATAAATGGTAGTAACTCTTCTCTGAATGTTTGATAAAACTCAACTGTATACCCGACTGGTCTTAGACTTTTATTCTTCGGGAATTTCTTTTCTTTCTATTTTTTTTTTTGACTTTTGGGCCACAACTATTGATGCTCAGGGATTACTCCTGGCTACGTGCTCAGAAATTGCTCCTGGCTTGGGGGATCATATGGAAGCCAGAGGATTGAACCGCGGTCTGTCTTGAGTCAGCCACATGCAAAGCAAACGCCCTACCGCTGCACCAATACTCCAGACCCAGTGTTTCTTAATTTCTGTTTCAATTTCCTTATTTGATTGGATTTCTACTTTCTCCTCCTTCAGTTTTGGAAAATAAAATTCTTTTGGGGGTAAGGGGTGAGGCCACAATCCCAAAATTTTAAGGTGGGAAGTATACTTTATTGAAGTCATGGTATTTGCATGTATTGTTATAAAAGTTGAAAAAAGTCAATAAAAATTGGTTGTTTTGTGAACAACATTCATTAGTCATCTTACAAGTAATTGTGTAATTGAGTTAGTTATTTACTCAAAAGAAAGTCTAGGATTTTAATGCTGGCTATTTATTTATGGCTACTTTTATACATTTTAGGCTGTTTAATCTATATTACTCTCAGTGTCCTCATTGGTAATTTTCTGGCAATTATCCCCTATTTTCAAGCATAGCGAGAATTGCTGAAAATGCACAAATTAGATATCTAGGACAGTGCTTCCAAGTTAATGATTATTATAAAATACCCACTATGTATTTGAAAGTCTTTCTTGAGTTGCAAAACTATAATTTTCCTATAAACAGAACCTTATTATAAATTATTTTTATGATGGTCATTCAATTATAAGGTTATAGTAATTAGCCTCATTAATATTATATTTAATTTAACATTCAGAACATCTAGAAAGTCATCGACACCTGCCTGATTTTCATTCTTTCAGCCCCACTATACATAAACAAAAGATTTACTACAGTAATATTATCACTGCCTTTATCAAAATGATTACTGGAAGCAATTTATAATCTCTGAGTGTGCAAGTGTATCATAAATATGTGTTTTCTTGCTCTTTAACTTCCATGTAGATTGTTTTTTAAGAAATATTATGCAGGAAAATGTTTATTTTTCCTGACTTCTCAGCTGAGGTAGTGTTCAAATATGTTTTAAAATAATGTGAGAAACTGGAAGTTAACTCAAGAGTCTGGAATGCAAGTTTTGCAGATAAGAGCCCCAGTGTTGATTCCCAGCACAACATGAGAACCACCAGGATCAACCCACAAGCAACAAGTTAATAATAGCCCTTGAGTACTGACTGGGTGTGACCCCAAAGCAAAAAGAAAAATCATATGAAATATAATTCCCTTTTGTAAATTCATACAAAAATTTGAGTATATATTTTTTGGCAATTTGCTTATCTGTTCTTGCAATTTTTATTATTTGTTTTAAACTAGATGTCAAACCTTCAAACAAAGGTATTTTCAAAGTCAGACTATACCTTTCTTTTCTTATGTTTGTAAATATTCCACCCCATTTTATGATGAATATTAATACACTGTAAACATTAAGTGCATCATTTTATTTTTATATTATTTATTATTAAATCACCATGAAATACAGATTCAAGAGGTAGGGTGTTTGACTTGCATGTGCTAATCTAGGACAGACCGTGGTTTGATCTCCGGGCATCCCATATGGTCCCCCAAACAAGGAGCAATTTCTGAGCGCATAGCCAGGAATAACCCCTGAGCATCACCGGGTGTGGCCCAAAAAGCAAAAGAAAATTAAATTTCAACTGTACAATTCCAACACCCAGTACTTCACCAGTGTTCATTTTCTGCCAACTATTTCCCCAGTTTCCCTCCTGCTTCCCCTAGTTTACCTCTATGGCAGACACTTTCTTCTCTCTCTCTCTCTCTCTCTCTCTCTCTCTCTCTCTCCTCTCTCTCTCTTTCTCTCTTTCTCTCTCTCTCCGCATTCTAGGCACTGCATGGTTTTCAATATTGTTATGGAATGTGTATCAATGTACATCACTTTACTTCCTTTTAATTCCTAGTTCTGCCTAGAGTGATAATTTCCAATATTAGTGTATTTTCCTTTAAGACTATATTCTGTTCATTGTATGACTGAAATCCAACAATAAAAAATGTGCAATCACAGTGCTTAAATAAAGCAATTAAATATATAGTTTTAAAAGACTATATTCTGTGTAAAACTAGAAAGATATAAACTCCCAATGGAAAACTGGAAAATCCTTAAAACTTATGGAGATTTGGGTATACACTTATCAACAACTACTATACTAGTGAAGAAATTATAAGATATCTGGTAGCAAACACAATTAAGATATGAGGTGTTGACAGAGACTGGCACACTTCACAGAGAACAAGAACAATCAGTGCTGGTGGGGATGTGGAGAGAAAAGAGCTCTCATTCATTGATGGTAGGAATGCCGTCTAGTTCAGCCCTAATGGAAAACAATATGGAGATTCCTCAAAAAAACTGGAAGTTGATCTCCCATTTGATCCAGCTATATCACTCCTAGGGATATACCCTAGGAACTCAAACACACAATACAAAAATGCATTCCTCTCACCTATATTTATTTCAGCGCTATTTAAAATAGCCAGGCTTTGGAAACAAACAAGATACCCTTCAATAGATGAATGGCTAAAGAAACTGTGGTACATATACACAATGGAGAGATGAAGTCATGAAATGCTCCTATACATTGATGTACATGGAATCTATTATGCTGAATGAAATAAGTTAGAGGGAGAGACATAGATACAGAATAGTCTCACTCATCTATATGTTTTAAGAAAAATAAAAGCACTCAGAACTGAAAGTAGAGAAACTAACAAGCAGGGCACACCTTTTTTTTTTTCGGCTACACCCGTTTGATGCTCAGGGGTTACTGGCTCAGTGCTCAGAAATTGCCCCTGGCTTGGGGGGACCATATGGGACACCGGGGGATTGAACCGCGGTCCTTCCTTGGCTAGCACTTGCAAGACACATTACCTCTAGTGCCACCTCACCGGCCCCGGCACACCTTTATTTTTTTCAACAATTGTGCAAACCACAGTATCATAAAAGAGAGTGTGAGAGAGGGAAGCAATTTGTATGCCCTACACAAGGCAGGGGCAGTGGTGGTTATGGGAGGGAAATGGGAGACATCATTGACATTGATAGAATGGGTACACTGGTATAGTGTACATTTTGTGGCTTATAACCAACAATAAAATATTTTGCAACCACTGTGCTTAAATAAAACCATTAAAAATAAAAAAGTCTCAAATATGCAATTTAACTTTATCCCTAAAAAATCTTGAGAAAGAACAATACCAAAATCCAGTAGAAGGAAATAAAATTAGAGCAAGAAATTTAAATTACAATTTTAAATTTACAGAGCCCAAGAAAATAATGAAAAATTTAAAACACATAACCAGAAATTAAATGAATAGTTTACAACAGATGTCATAGAAATACAAAGGATCATACAAATCACTATGAATATATGTATGTCAATAAACTGGAAAATGGAAGAAATGGACAAATTATTAGAATCATACAATATTCCAAGATTGAATCAGGAGTAAACAGAAATCTTAATATAACAATTACAAGCAAAAATAAAATAGTAATAAAATACCTTTCTCTCAAATTAAAGCCAAGAGACAGATAGTTTCATTTGTGTGTTCTCCAATATCTTCAGAGTTGGCCTAATACCTGTCTTTCTCAAAAAGCTAGAGATGAGAGGCCGGAGCAGTGGTGCAGCAGTAGGGCATTTGCCTTGCACGTGGCTGACGTAGGATGGACCGAGGTTCTATCTCCCAGGATCACATGTGGTCCCCCAAGCCAGGAGCGATTTCTGGGCGTGTAGCCAGGAGTAACCCCTGGGCATCACTGGGTGTGGCCCAGAAACCAAAAAAATAAAAATAAAAAAAGCTAAAAGTGAGAATTTGCTTCAAAGAAGATTTATTCTTTTTTTTTTTTTTGGTTTTTGGGCCACACCCGGTAACGCTCAGGGGTTCCTCCTGGCTATGCGCTCAGAAGTTGCTCCTGGCTTGGGGGACCATATGGGACACCGGGGGATCGAACCGCGGTCCGTCCAAGGCTAGCGCAGGCAAGGCAGGCACCTTACCTCTAGCGCCACCGCCCGGCCCCCAAAGAAGATTTATTAGTTTCACTTTCCCTGATGCAAAAAGCAGAGAGGGACATCACACCCCCCAAAATTAAACTAAAGATAAATATTGTAGATTAGCATAGATGTAAAAAATCCTCAACAAGATGTTAGCAAACTAAATTCAGCATTATATTACACGCACCACATGTCACAACCAGGTGAATTTTATTTCATGATTTTAAGGATGGTATTCAACATACACAAGTTAGTAAATGTAATACAGCATATCAACAAAAATCAATATAAATAAGCAGATAGATGTCTCAAAGGACTGGAGTACATGTTTTGAATATGGCAGCTCTGAATTTGATTCCCATAACTACACAATCCCTCAAGAATACTCAGGAGTGACTTATATGCACTACTACATATGCTCACATTGCACCCCATCATAAAAAGACAAAGCTGTACTATTGTATCAACAGACATGAAGAAAGTATTTAACAAGATTCAACATCTATTCACAATATGAAAAGAACTCGATTGGAAATTCAGACAGAACGAAGATTCCTAAGCATAATAAAGGCCATTTCTGACACACCCACAACTAATATCATATTTAGTGGTAAAATATTACAAGCTTTTCCTTCAATATTAGGCACTGGAATAGGTTGCCCTGTCTCATCCTGTCATTCAATACAATATTGGAAGTTCTTGAAGAGCTGTCAGGCAAAAATAATAATAGTAAAGGAATTTCTTGATTAAACAAGAAGTAAAACCTGCACTATTAGCAAATAATATGATAATATTATCATAGAAAACCCAACAAACTTCACTTAAAAAGTATTAGAAGTAATATATCAGTACAGTAAAGTAAAATTTACCCCAAAATGTTGAATTTCTAGACATAAGCAATTAAATACGAAAGACAGAACTAAAAGAAGTTAGTGATCAACTGTTTAAAAATAATTAAGTTGTAAATAAATTTAAAATAGTCAAAGGAATGTTTAATGAAATTTCTAAATCATTAATAGAGATAACACACAAAAGTGGAAAGATAGATACTATGTACTCATAGTTTGGAAAAGTTGCATTGCTAAAATGACCATTCTATTCAAAACCATTCGCCAATTGAATTTTTCTCCCTGTAAATATTCTGCTGTATTTTTCAAGGAAATAAAACAGACATTACTGAAGTTTAAAGACCCCAATTAGCCACAATAATACTGATAAAAATGTAAATAATCATATTATCCAATTCAAACTGTACTATAAAATAATATGAATAAATTATGTACTGTTGTTGAAACACAGACATATAGAAAAATAGAATAGATTTAAGAAGCCTCAAATAAATGTATTTGCACACTTAATTATGAGAAAGGAGCCAAAAGTGTGCAATGTAGCAGAAATATTTCTTCAAAAAATGTGTACCTACTTGCAAAATTCAGAATCTAGGACAATGACTCACGTCATAGAAAAATCGAATTCAAAATAGATTAAGGATTTTGATCTAAGACATGATACCATAAAATACTTATAGGAAAGCATATGCAAAGCATGCCACAAAAATATTGGCTTCAGTTGTCTCTTTGGGAACTCAACTCCAACAGCCAAGTAATGGAATAAAACTAGTTAACTGGCACTACACAAAACCAAAAAGTTTTGGGTAGAGAGAAAGTCTTGCCAAACGAAAACACATCCTTTAAAATGGGAATACATTTTCGGTTTTTGGGTCACACCCGGCAGCGCTCAGGGGTTACTCCTGGCTATGTGCTCAGAAGTCACTCCTGGCTTGGGGGACCATATGGGACGCCGGGGATCGAACTGCGGTCTGTCCTAGGCTACCGCTGGCAAGGCAGACACCTTACCTCTAGTGCCACTGCGCTGGCCCCTGGGAATACATTTTTATATCATAAAATTGAGTAGGTATATAAAAAACTCGTTAAACTCACCAACAGAATAATAAATAACAAAAGTCATATTAAAATGGACAAAACCCCTTATGTTTCTCTAAAAGACGACCAGCAGATGGCCATCAGGCACATGAAAAAATGTTCATCATCACTAATTAGCAGAAAAATGCAAATCAGACTACAATGAGCTATCCCTTAACATCCCTGATAATGAGCTATACATTATAATGACCAGGAAAAAATGGCAGCATTTTTGTGGAGAAAAAAAAAACTCTCATTCATTATTGGTGGAAATGTGAACTGGTTCTGCCTCTTTGAAAATCAGTATAAAGATTTCCCAAGATGTTAAAAATACTTACATAACGTCTTAGAATTCTAGTCATAAATATCTATAAAAACTTACTGAAAATATTACTTTGAAATAATGTTTGCTTGTCTGTGTACATTGCAGTACTATATTCACAATAGCCACGCTATGGAAACAACTCATGTGACCAATGACATAAGTGAATGAGGAATCCTTCTCAACTCTACGACTGTATCTTGTCTTTTGTGACAACATAAATTAAGGGGAGTGTGATACTATACAAACTAAATCAGAATTGAAAGACAAAGACTGAATAATTTCATGCATATTTAGGATAGAAGAAACAATGCAAGGACTCATTCAAAAGACCCTTTGGATTCAAATCACAGAACTGAGGTTCCAATAAAGAAAATGTATGAGAAGCGATTCCAATAAATGGTGGTCGTATGATTTCTGCACTTTGATGATGGACATGGTATAAACACTTTTGAAAAGGTATGAAAAAGTGCTTCTGAAATATATACCGGTATGTGATATAAGCTAGCGGTACCCAAACTTATTTGGTATCCCATCCCTTTTTCAGAAAACAAAACAAATGAACAACAACAACAGCAAAACCCCCAAAATCAATTTCTTTAAGTGAACAAATAAAAAGTGCCTCCCCCCGACTGAACCCAATACTAATCCCAGTGTTACCTGAGAATAGTCTCACTCACTTTGGGAAAGGCTACTCTAAGCCAATCCTACAATATAAAATAGACTATTCTGTAAATAATCCTACAGAAGTACATAGAGATACCCCCCCACCATTCTGCTTTACAGTTGGTTTGGACTCTGTTGTGTGTATGCTCTATAGTTTATTTAACCAGTCCTCTAGTTATAGTTGAACTGATTTTACTTTTAAAAATAATGCTGAAAAAAATATCACTATACATGTAAGAGGACTATAAGATGGATATCTAAGAGCATTTTAAAGTATTTTTTATATTTAATCATTTGAAATACACAGTTACACTGTTGATCATGATTGAGTTTAACTCATACAATACTCCAACACCCATATACCTTCAGTGCACATTTCCCACCACCAATGTTCTCAGTTTCCCTCCTGTCCACCCTACCCCCATCTCTTGGCAGACAATTTCCTTTTTTGTCCATCTGTCTGTCTCTCTTCTAGCTCCTGTCAGAGCATTTCTTTTTTTAAGTTTGTAGAACACTATTTTATTATAGTTAGGCTTTTTAAATGAGAAGTATATTAGATTTCTGATTATATCCCTATAAAAACATCAAATTACCTAGGTTTTATAAAGCCCCAGATGTTATTTATTGACAGTATATTAATAAATTATAATAAATCTTTAAGACCTAAGGGTTTCACTGTATTTTTACATGCTTTGTGTTTTTAAAACTTATATTTGGTGCATAGATGCAAGTACACTAGATTTTCAGTGTGCACATTGTTGTGGGAAGAGAGGATAATGACTCTAGACAGAAATGTCATTTCTATCTAAAATTAAACATGAGGACATCCTGTCTTGGAGTGAAAATATGAAATTCTGGGTAAGAGTTAACGTCAAAATGATCGGTTATTTCTTAGAAATGTAGGTAATTTTGATAGCAGGTGGTTTGCTGAAAGGCTTTATGCAATGCCCTCATTTTTACTGACCTTCTCTGCTTTGATGATATGTTGTGAATATTACTTTGGATTGACTTAGCAAAGGTCTTAGAGTGGTATGAGTTTTTAAGAGAATATGTTCACATAGCCCAGTGTTGTGTTTTCTCCTGCTCATACACATTATTAGAAGAAAGAAGAGATACTCCCTTTTTATTCTTTTCTGTCTTATTTTATCCGAAAATTTCTAACCTCTTTAGTAAATGCTTTTTGAAGCAAACTGTTGTTCTTTGTCACTGATAAAGCAGATGGTGGCATTAATGTGTCTCTGAACTATTTTTTTAAGCTGTCAATTATAGGTTGAGCCCCTATACAGGGGTTAAAGGTTTCTCAGCTGGAGTTCTGGTTGTATTTTTGTAATCTAGAAAAAAAAGAAGCGTTTTAAGTATCAGTTCTGGACTTAGAATTGAGAAGGAAATTGTAAATATAAGCTTTAGTATTCTTTCTGGACATTAGAAGTTGAACCCGGTTTTTTTCCTTTTGCAAATGCTAACCTAAGCCAATATTTTAAATCTGACAATTTTGTTTAGTAATAAGAAATTTGAAAAAAAGGAAGAAACATTTAATTTGGAAAAAATAGAAAAAATATCTATGTGTGCTTTTGTAAGTAAATATGTAAAATGGGTGCAAGTTTGGATTTACCCCTAGTCTGCTGAAGGTAGATGCAGTAGTAGTTGGACATGCTAAATAAAACAATGGCAGGATTATTTTTTTATTCCTTTCTTTTCCTTAAGGAATATTGAATCTTTTGTTTTGAGGACATTATTCAAAATCCTCAGTCACTCTCACAGACCATTTTCAGTCCCTGTGGTTTGTTCTACTTGGAATAATTTCCTCAGTGTAGCATTGTAAAATTTAACAAATAAAATTATAGGATATCCAGTTAAATATAAATTTCAGCTAAGCATGGGTCAGAGCAATAATACAGTGGATAGTATAATGAGTGTGACCAGCACAGGTCCTACCTGTGCAGCATCACCTATGGTCCATTTGAGCCTTCCAGGAATGATCCCTGAGTAGTTAGTTAGGTGTGTCCCCAACCCACCCCACAATCAAATATTTCAGATACATAGCAACACATTTTTAATGAATGAAATTCCATGTGGCATTTGGAATATTATTGTATTAATATGTGTTGTTTATGTGAAATTTGCATTTAACTGAATGTCCTGTATTTTATCTCACACTCTTTCTCTACATAAATCAAGCACATTAGAAGCCCAGTTTAACCAGTCAAGAAACTTTCTGTGATAATTGATGTAAGGGAAGTGGCTCAGTGGACTGGATTACATGTTTTCATAGAGGAGGTCTGGGTTTGATTCCCCAGCAGTTCATGTTTCTCTGAGCATTTCATGGGGCAATTCCCAAACACAGAGTCTGGAGTATCCCCTTAACACTACTAATTTGACCCCAAACCAAAAAATAGATGATAATAATTGATGCTATGACACACTGAATTTTCATAGGAGTTGTCTCTCCTATGGCATCATCTATTGCTAGTTTTATACCAAACCTTTTGTTCTCACGACAATAGCTATTGTGGTTACATTATTAATTAATTGTATTTGCCAATCAAAGGTTTGCATAAAGAGTGAGTTAGTTGGAATAAATTTATCTGGACATGTCATGAAAAAAATTACAGGTCCCTTAAATTTCAGACATTTTCTGAGGGCAGGGATGTAGCCCAACAGTTAAATAAATCCTTCTCTTGATTGGGTGAGAATTAAGTTTGAGTCTCAGCACTGCAACATTTAAGAAATTAAATCAATTCTGTTAGTGGATATGGTGAGACAGCTGCAGTGCCCCTGCTGAGAAATTATGGAGCCTAAGGATTTCAAAAAATCAGGAATGCTGATGATGCTTTTATATAATTAAAAGATTGATAATCTGTTCATCAGGAACTTCAGGTAGATATTTTAAAACCTGATTTGTTAAGATTTAGTTTACATATCACAGGAATCATCAATTTAAAATCTGTAATTAATATTTTTGTATATTCACAAATATGGCAGTAGCTTTTTATTCATACCTACCCTTTACCCCCACTGAAAACCCATATATTTTAGCCCAAAATAGATACTAATTTATTTACTGTCTTGTGTATATTTCATATGAATGGAATAAAAAATATGCTGCCTTTTCTTTAATTTCTGGACCAAGTCCATTGAAAATTTTAGATAATAGAATACACAGTTCTTGTAATGCTGGCAATGCTGGCATACATGGAAGTTGATTACATGGAAGTAAACTCAAAAACAACACTACTGTGGCAGTTTTAATCTAGGTCTTCAGTAACATCAGTAATTCTAAGTAAAAAATTTCTGTGAAATTCACATTTAGCATATATCATTTTAGCAATATTGATAAGATGGTCTTATTTTCCTCGAATAACTGTCTTTCCTTGTGACTCAATCACAAGGCCCAATTCGCCCACATAAATTACTACAGATTCTTTAAATTTCAGACAATTTCTGAGGGCAGGGAGGTAGCCCAACAATTAAACCCTTCTCTTGATTGCAAGAGAATTAAGTTTGATTCTCAACACTGCAACATTTAAGAAATTAAGTAATGGCAATTACTTTAGTAGTAAAATCCAAAGTTGTATATAGATAGGGATGAGAAATTTTTTCTTGTCAACAAATATTAGCAGCAAACACATGACTTTTATATTAAATGGCCTTCTTGAACTAGTGAATATTTCTTATTTTGGTAAATTTTGTGTAAAGTTGTCTCCAACACAATAGACTTCGATAACCATCATTTTTCCATGCTTTCTTCTATTTTTTATGGAAATACTCCCTAGGGCTTCTGTTTTTCTCTGGGCATACGAATTTTTCATTATCGTACTTTCTCTTTTCATTTACATTGCGTCATATTGCAAATTACTTTACCTTGGGACTATTACATTCCTTTTAGTAGATATTCAGATACTGTTTCTTGTATAGTTTTTCCATCATTTATCTCGAGTTGTGCTTATCTTGTCATATATCTTGATAGTATATTTTGGTTCTAATTTCTCAGTATAGTACAATTTATGGACAGAACTTAGCTATCTGACCTGGCATCATTTTTGCCTTTGAATTGTCAAGATCCTCTTTGTGTGTATGTATATATATACATATATATACACATATGTTCTATTCAATTTATTGAATTTGAATTATATTGAATTTATTGAATAGTGAATACATATATTCTATTCAATGTATTGAATTGTAAATACAATAGATAACATTATACATTATATTTATTAATATAATATTACTGATTGTATTTTATTACAATACATAGTGTACATATTGTACATTACATTTATTAATATAATAAGTATACAATAAATAATAAATTGAATACACATACATTCAATTTATTGGTGTAAACTGGTTTTCAAGAATATAAATATTTATAAATGTTAGGGGTAGAATATTACCATAGTATGTATACCCAGCAATAAGTTGTCAGTGTCCTTTTACCACTGTCCATGGTACTGTTTCTTTCTCATTGGTAACCTCAGTCTTTCATGAGCCTTCTTTAATCTTCTCTCCTTTTCTTTATCTTACGACAGTTCAGCTGTTTTCATAATGCCAGTGTTGTAATGCCAGTGTCTATGTGTTTGTTTTGTAGGTTGGTGGTCCTTAGAAGACTCAAGAGTCCTTAGAAAAGCTCTTGTTGCATCTCAGATATCCACTGGTTAATTTCACAAAAATTGAGACAGCAAAGGCCTATGTTATCATTTTTTTTTTATTTTTGGGCCACACCTGACTGTGCTCAGGGGTTACTCCTGGATATGAACTCTAAATAACTTTTGGCAGGATCAGGAGACCCTGTATAAGGCAAATGCCCTGCCTGTTATGCTATCACTCCAGCCTGTTATCTTTTTTTGAGTTTGTCCAGTTAGCATGTTTTCAGTGGTGATCCGTGTTGTAGCAATAATTTCTTCATTTCTTTATATGAATAATATTCCAGTCTGTAATAATATATTATTTTTAATTCTTCTATTAATTGATGTGGGATTATTTCTACTTATTGGCTTTTGTGAACAGTGTTATTATAAAGATGTAAATTTTCATTTGGGTGTCCATTTTTATTTATTTCAGATATACAGTAATTCCTCACTTACTAATATTGATAGAATACTTGAATCTTATAAGTTTTAAGCAAAACTATGAGTAAAAATTTAACGATTTGAATATAGGTTAATTGACATAAATAAGAGTTACATTTATTGGTTGAGGATCTGGCTTGGTGATAAAGAGATATATTACATGGATTGTGTGGATTTGATCTCCACCACAATAAAAGTAAATAAATCACTAACTTGCAAATAAAGACATACATCTCTGATGTTAAGTGATTGTTATATTTATTAATTTAATTTCCCATTATTCTCACAATGCCTTTTAATTTTTTGGCCACCCCCGATAGCGCTCAGGGGTTATTCCTGGTTCTGTGCTCATGAATTATTCCTGGCAGCTTGGGGGTCCATATGGGATTCTGGGTATGGCAAAAAACTTCTTTCTATCCTCTTGATGGGGCCACTGAGGATCCTACATGGTGTTTCATGGCTTCAACGTGTCAACCTAGGAGGTTTCTTACTTAGATCTCTGGCCTCTGAATATAGGGGTGTTGAGAGAGCGATGCTTTGGGAGAGTGACAGCTGCAATTCTTAAATTCTAAGTTTTTCCTTCTGGTTGAACCTTTTTATTTTTTGTTTTTCGGTCTCAACTAGTAGAGCTCAGGGATTATTTCTGGCTTGGTGCTCCGGGATCACCCCTGGGAACATTCTCTGAGTATTCAAGTCTATTCCACTGATCTGAGGGCCTGTCTTTATGCCAATACCATGCTGTTTTGATAACTATTGCCTTGTAGTAAAGTTTAAAGTTGGGGACTGTAATTCCTCCCATATTCTTTTTCCCAATGATTGCTTTAGCTATTCTAGGGTGTTTATTATTACAAATGAATTTCAAAAGTGCTTCATCCACTTCTTTGAAGAATGTCACGGGTATATTTGGAGGGATCACATTAAATCTGTACAATGACTTGGGGAGTATTGCCATTTTGGTTATGTAAATCCTGCCAATCCATGAGCAGGGTATGTGTTTCCATTTCCATGTGTCCTCTCTTATTTCTTGGAGCAGAGTTTTATAGTTTTCTTTGTATAGGTCCTTCACATTTTTAGTCAAGTTGATTCCAAGATATTTGAGTTTGTGTGACACTATTGTGAATGGGGTTGTTTTCTTAATGTCCATTTCTTCTTTATTACTATTGGTGTATAGAAAGACCATTGATTTTTGTGTGTTAATTTTGTAACCTACCACATTGCTATATGAGTTTATTATTACTAGAAGTTTTTTCGTAGAGTCTTTAGGGTTTTCTAAGTAGAGAATCATGTCATCTGCAAACAATGAGAGCTTGACGTCATCCTTTCCTATCTGGATTCCAGTGATATCTTTTTCTTGCCTAATCACTATAGCAAGTACTTCCAGTGCTGTGTTGAACAGGAGTGGTGAGAGAGAACAGCCTTGTCTTGTGCCAGAATTTAGAAGAAAGGCTTTTAGTTTTTCTCCATTGAGGACAATATTTGCCACTGGCTTGTTGTAGTTGGCCTTAACTATATTAAGAAATGTTCCTTCCATTCCCATCTTGCTGAGAGTTTTGATCAAGAATGGGTGTTGGACCTTATCAGGTGCTTTCTCTTTTTTCTCTATTGATATGATCATGTGATTTTTATTTTTCTTGTTGTTGATGTTGTGTATTATGTTGATAGATTTACGGATGTTAAACCATCCTTCCTTTCCTGGGATGAAACCTACTTGATCGTAGTGGATGATCATCTTAATGAGACACTGAATCCAATTTGCCAGGATTTTGTTGAGGATATTTGCATCTATGTTTAACAGCGGTATTCATCTGTAATTTTCTTTTTTCATAGCATCTCTGTCTGGTTTAGGTATCAAGGTGATGTTGGCTTCATAAAAGGTATTTGGAAGTGTTCCTGTTTTTTCGATTTCATGAAAGAGTCTTGCCAGGATTGGTAGTAGTTCCTCTGGAAAGGTTTGAAAGAATCAATTAGTGAATCCATCTGGGCCTAGGCTTTTGTTTTTGGGCAGACATTTGATTACTGTCTTAATTTCCTCAATAGTGATGGGTGTGTTTAGATATGCTACATCCTCTTTTTTAAACCAGGGGAAGTTAAAAGAATCCAAGAATTTATCCATTTCTTCCAGATTCTCATATTTAGTGACATAAAGTTTCTCAAAGTAGTTTCTGATTACCCATTGAATCTCTACCATATCAGTAGTGATCTCTCCTTTTTCATTCCTAATACGAGTTATCAAATTTCTCTCTCTTTGTTTGTTTTGCCAGTGGTCTATCAATCTTGTTTATTTTTTCAAAGAACCAACTTCTGCTTTTGTTGATTTTGTGGATTGTTTTTCAGGTTTCCACTTCATTGATTTCTGCTCTCAGCTTTGTTATTCTTCGGTCTTCCTTTTTTTGGTTCCTTTTGTTGAGCACTTTCTAATTTGATGAGCTGCTTCATTAAGCTATTAAGGTATGCCCCTTCTTCTTTCCTGATGTGTGCTTGCAAAGGTATGAATTTTCCTCTCAGTACCACATTTGTTGTGTCCCATAGGTTCTTATAGTTTGTGTCTCTATTGTCATTTTTTCCAGGAAGGTTTTGATTTCCTCTTTTATTTTATCTCAGACCCACAGGTTATTCAGTATTAGGCTGTTTAACTCCCAGGTATTAAAGTTTTTCTTCTGTGTCCCTTTTTAGTTCACATACACAAGGCCTTGCTGGCCTTGTGTCAGCCAGGGTAGCCTGCAAAATTTCTATCCTCTTGATATTATGGAGGTATATTTTATGTGCTAGCATGTAGACTATCCTGGAGAATATCCCATGTTCATTAGAGAAGAATGTGTATACAGGTTTCTGGGTGTGGAGTGTCATATATATATATATATCTACTAGGCCTCTTTCTTCCATTTCTCCTTGTATGTCTAGTATATTCTTGTTGAATTTCAGTCTGGTTGACCTATCAAGTGTTGACAATGCCATGTTGAGCTCTCCCACAATACAATAGTTGTTATTGATATTATTTTTCAGATTTGTCAACAATTGTATTAAATATTTTGCTGACCCCTCATTCAGTGCATATATGTTTAGGAGACTGATTTCTTCCTGCTGTACATATCCCTTGATTAATACAAAATGTCCATCTTTGTCCCTTATTACTTTCCTGAGTATAAATTTGCATCATCTGATATTAGTATGGTGAGTCTAGCTTTTTTATGGGTGTTGTTTGCTTGGATGATTTTCCTCCAGCATTTTATTTTGTCTATGTTTGTTCTGACTATTCATGTGAGTTTCTTGTAGGCAGCAGAAGGTTGGATTGAGTTTTTTGATCCATTTAGCCATTCTGTGTCTCTTAACTGGTGCATTTATTCCATTGACATTGAGAGAAAGAATTGTCCTGGGATATAATGCCATCTTTCTATCGAAGTTTGGTGTGTCTTTTGGTCAGTCTTGTCTTAAAGTAGGCCGTTTAGTTTTTCTTTTAAGACTGGTTTTGAGTCTGTAAAGTTTCTGAGCTGTTTTTTGTCTGTGAAACCATGTATTTTCCTTCAAACCTGAAAGTGAGTTTTGCTAGGTGCAGTATTCTAGGCTAAGCATTTATTTCATTGAGTTTTGTCACTATGTCCCACCACTGCCTTCTGGCCTTGAGTGTTTCTGGTGACATGTCTGCGGTAACTCTCAAGGATGTTCCCTTGAATATAATTTCTCTTTTTGATCTTGCTGCTTTCAGAATTCTGTCTCTATTTATAGGATTCGTCATTGTGACTAGGATGTGTCTTGGGGTGTTTTTTCTGCAGTCTCTTTTAGTTGGTACTCTTTGGGCATGCAGAATTTGATCACATGTATTCTTTAGCTGTGGTAGTTTCTCTTTAATGATGTTCTTGACCATTGATTCTTCCTGGAGATTTTCTTCCTGGTTCTCTGGGACTCCAATGATTCTTAAGTTGTTTCTGTTGAGCTTATCATAGACTTCTATTTTCATCTGTTCCCATTCTTTGAGTAATTTTTCTTGTGGGAAAGCTCATCCATTTTTTCTTCATCTACTGAGTTTTTGAGATGTGTTATTTGACATGAAATTTTAGTTCGGAGTTTTCTGATTTCTATCTTCATATTCTCTTGATTCTTATTAGTGTTCTCTTCTATACTTTCTTTGAGTTCTGTGAACATCTTCCATATTACAACTCTAAACTCCTTATATGAAAGACTTCCTAATTGGTTGGCCATGGTCATCAGAGTTGCCATCTTCATTCTCTATGGTGCTGGCCTGCTTTGTTTCCCCATTGTCACACTTGTATTGTGGGTTTTTCTATGTGTTGTGTTTGTATTCATTGGCTAAATGATGTGTGCGGCTGCATAGCAGAGCGGAGCGGCCACACTCCTCTGGCTCCTCCCTTTCTGGGCGTATCAACTGCCCTCCAGGGAAGACTAGCTGTCTTGAGATGAAGCCATACACGGGATGAAATCAGGCGGAGAATGCAGCACAGCACAGGAGACAGTCACATAGAGGTTTGGCATCAGACTTCCAGCAGAGTTCAGCAGCTTCCCTCTTTCTGGGCATATCAACTCACCTCCAGGGAAGGCTAGCCATCCACAGATGAAGCCACACACAGGATGAAATCAGGCCGAGAACGCAGCACAGCACAGGAGACAGAGATAGGTGCTGGCATCAGAGTTCCAGCAGAGTTCAGCAGCTTCCCCCTTTCTGGGCGTATCAATTCAACACCAGGAAGGCTTGCCATCCGCAGATGAAGCCACACACAAGATGAAATCAGACCAAGAATGCAGCGTAGCACAGGAGACAGTCAGAGATAGGTCCTGGCATCAGAGTTCCAGCAGATTTCAGCGGCTTCCCCCTTTCTGCCTTTGGACATTTGTTATTCCCTACTATGTTTCTTTTTTTTCTCTATGTTTTTTTTATATCTATATCCCGTATATGAAAGATCAGATTTGAGTTAGTTGATTCTTTTTATTACTAAGCTGGAGTTCTGATAATAATATTTCAAGATATGTGATTTGACCATATTTTTCCATTCTAAGTTTTATGCTTTCATTTCATTGATAATATCCATTGGTACATGAAAGTTTTATTTTGATAAAATTCAATTATTTTTACTTTAGTTTGTTGCTAGTGTTTTTGTCCTTTCCTCATGACTAAGCTGTTTTTTGCATTTTTAAGAATTTTATAGTTTTAATTCCCCCAAATAGGATTTTAATTAATTTAGTTTTGTATATTTTATTTTAACTGTGTTTTATAAAGAATCCAACTTTATTGTTTTTACTTATGCTATTAGTTTGCAGAATCATTTTTTTTAATACTTGTTTTTGGGTTTTTTGGGGCCACACAAGTGACACTCAAGGATTACTCCTGGCTATGTGCTCAGAAATTGTTCCTGGCTTTGGGACCATATGGGATGCCAGGGATCAAACCATGAGGTCCATCCTGGGTCAGCCGTGTGCAAAGCAAATGTCCTTTTGAGGTGCTATTCCTCTGGCCCCTGTGGAATCATGGTTTGGAGAAACTATCCCTTCTTTGCTGAGTGATTCTGTTGATTTCCTTGTTGGAAACCATCTGACCATAGAAATAAGACTTTATTTATAAACTCTGAATCATATTCCACTGACAAAAATGAATTCTATTTCCTAGATCTATATGCCTATTTTTGTGATAACAGTTTTAATTACCACTACTTCATGATAAGTTATTGTGTTAATTAGTGTGAGTCTTCCCGTTGGGTATTTTTCAAAGTTATTTTAGCTGTTCTGAGTTCCTTGAAATTCAATAAAATTTTAGAATCAGCAAGACAATTTCTACAAAGACTGTATTCTGATAAGGGGTATATTAAATTTGCATATCAGTTTGAGCATTGCCCTATTAACATGACATTTTTTTCAAAGAAAGTGCATCAGGCAATCCTGAAATTCCTATGGAGCAACAAACATCTATGAAATTTAAAGTAATCCTTGTCAAAAATGTGAGGAATCACTTTCCCTAATTTTAAACTATTCTAAAGTAGTACACATTAATACATCATATTATTAGAATAAAGGCAGGGGGCCGGAGAGGTGGCACTAGAGGTAAGGCATCTGCCTTGCAAGTGGTAGCCAAGGAAGGACCATGGTTCAATCCCCTGGCATCCCATATGGTCCCCCCAAGCCTGGGGCAATTTCTGAGCGCTTAGCCAGGAGTAACCCCTGAGCATCAAATGGGTGTGGCCAAGAAAAAACAAAAAACAAGAATAAAGACAGAACCCTAATATCAATAGAATAGATTTGAATATTCAGAGTTGCACCCACAGATTTACGGTCAACTAAATTTGATAAAGGAGCAAGAAATACAAAGTGGAGCATGGAGAGCCTCTTCAACAAGTGATGTTTGGATAATTGGTCAACTACATGCAAAAAATGAATCCAGACTTCTCTTTAAGGCCATGCACAAATGTCAAATAAAAATGGATTAAAACCATTGATACCAGAACTGAAATCATAAGGTACATAGAGGAAAATGTAGGTAGAAGACTCCATTATATTTAAGCTAAAAGTATCTTCAAGGATTATTGGTTTATACCTTATTTTACCTAAAACAAAGTTCATCCCTGGTTTCTTTGTATTTGTTTGTTTACAACTTGGTTTCACCCAAAACAAAGATTGTCTTAGATGTTAACCTGTGCTGGACAGGCTCTGGATAGCTGCCCCCAACTTGAGGTGTCTCTATACTCAACAAAAATGATAACTGTGACAGGCACCAGGCTCTCCATACTAGGTAGAAGACTGCCAGACTATACATGTTTCACCCTCAGCCTGGTTTGGATTATTTAATGTGCAACCCTGATTCAGACTCGTTCAACTGGGGTTGGAGATATGGCACATGTGGTGATTTTAAAACTGGCACTTGAATAGGGACCTAAGATTCAAGGACCAAAGAAGACCGCAATGATGGTTAGTGACTTGACTCTTTGGTGGATTATCACCATGATAGTCTGTCAAGCTGAACAAAATGTGCTCCTGTTCTGAATGGCTTCACATTGTTCTGGTCCATCTACTTGCATTTCTTACTTTGGATTGTACATGCCAGGCTCCCTAGAGATTATCCTGCACGCTTGCCTTAAGAGAGGAAGAGAGGAAGAGTGGTGACTATTTCAAATGTAGTACTGATTTTCATAATAAATATTGGTTTCTTTTCTTCCTTAGCACTTCATTCTTCAACTTCGAGAGCTAATGGATCATCTGCATCGAGGAGAATCAGTTGCTGCTGCAATACTCCGTAACCGGTATGTTTGTGGAGATAATTGACCTATTAATTACTCTATATAATCTCTCCTACTCACTGTTTGGTGCTCACTGTTTGTTGAAAATTGGCACAAACTAATGAGTATTTTCTGCATGAATAAATAAAAGAATAACAAAGATGGAATAAATAGTATTTATGTGGCTATGAAACATGGAGAATATGATAAAATATAATTAGTATAAATTGTCAACATCTTATATTAGTTTGGAGTTTTTGACTTGATTTTATTTTTAAATCATGTCAGTGAACAAAAAGAAATATCTATTGCTTAAGAGTACATGTCTGGGGCCAGAACTAAAAGTAAAGTAGGTAAGGGCAGTTACTGCACCCTGCTAACCTGGATTTAATCTCTGGCACCCATAATATGGTAACCTCAGAAAAGGTATCATGGTTATAACGGTATTCATTTTTATGTTTTTTTCTGTATAGACCCACTACAACTTTACCACCACCAATATGCCCAAGACATTTCACTACTATCCATAATGAAAATATTTGGGGGGCATTTCCATTATTTAATTACTTATTATATATTATTTAATTATTAATCAGTTACAACTTTTTAAGTAGTTTCTATGAGAAATACTCATTTTTCTCTGACTTATTGAATAAATGTTGGATAAATTTTGGATTAAAGAGACATAAGTTGATTTTATAGATGTGAAGATTATCTTTTATTTATAGTTTGTTGTATGATTTGGATGAAATATTAGAATAATATATTGGTGGCATCTATACCATTATTCTGATGCATTCTAATAGCATAAGAAAAGTTTCTTTGTTCTGTCCCTTCCTCATCTAGGAAATAAATATAATGATAATATGTATATCATAGGGATATTGTAGTGGTTGCATGAGTATCTGGGTTATATTTGTGTGGGATGAGATAGTGTATGGCAAAAATAAGCACCATATTTGTGCCAGTGTTGAAATACAAATGTGGGATTTAAATCCTTTTGAAACTGATTTTTCTGTTTCTTAACTTTGATGTTCTTTAAAACATGTATCTTTAAAGAGATGAAAAGAGAGTATATTCTGAAGATGTCATTTTGTTGACAAATGCTTTACTAGGAATATTATATATTAATACCATTAAGGAAACATTACATGTAGAGTCCTGCTTGTTGGAATCGGTGCAATGAATTGTAAGGTAGGGAAGTTGTATTGCACCCTGCTTGTTTGGAAATAGAGAGGCAACAAAATGATAGCAGGAAATTGTGTGGTCTTATCAGTTAGAAAGACAAGAGAAGGGTAGATGTAGGTGACTCTGAATTCAAAATGGTGAATTGAGTGTGCAGTGTTCGATATAAACGGAAATGTCTATCTTACACTTTTCAACAAGAAAATAATAGGAAGGTGAGTTTCTTAAGTCAAGTTCATAACATATATTCTTGAATTTGTTTGCTTCCATTATTATAGCAAGATATTAATACAATAAATATTAAGTGTTTAATATACATATAATTTTAATTCATTTATCCATTTATCTCAGTTTATATTGAAGTATGATCTTCAACAGTATTAATATCTCTATGTGAGGCATACAATGATATTGCACTGCACCTATCACCAAAGTGCCATATTCCTCTATCCTATTGCTTGAGTCATTCTGTATAATCATAAGTTATTTACATATGCTTATATCTTGGTAACAGCAACTCAAATCAAGATATAAAATAATTGTATTCTTCTAAAGTATTTCACCATACCCCTCTCAATCTGTTGCCCCCTTAATTTCTCCTTAAAGGTTCTATTATTCTGACTCTCTTATTTTGGTTTAGCTGAACTTGTTCTTGAACTTTATGTAAATTGAGTCTACACTGTATTATTTTTGTGCATAATTATTTTTCAAAGTGCTATTCATTCAAAATGGTGTTTAAGTAAATATAGCCCCATAGTAAGGTGACATGAATGAGAATACAGAAATAAGTCTACATACATTTTTAATTTATGACAAAGAAACGAAGACCAGAGTATGGAAAAAAGCAAATCTCTTTAACAAGTGGTGCTAACAAAGGTCAAATCCAAGTGGATTAAAGACCTGATATCAGACCTACAATCATGAGGTATATAGAAGAACACTTAGGAAAATAATCCATGACATTGATATTGAAAGCATCTTCAAGGAGGAAACAGCATTTTCCAAATAAGTGGAAGTGGAGATAAACAGATGGGACTATATTAAACTGAGAAGCTTTTGCACCTCAAAGGAAATAGTTATGAAATACAAAGGCCACTCACAGAATGGGAGAAATTATTCACCTAATACCCATCAGAAAAAGGGCTAATATCTAAGATATACCGGGTATTGACAGAACTTGACGAGAAAACAATCTAACGCCATCAAAAATGGGGAGAATAAATGAACAAATACTTTCTCATATAAGAATTACAAATGGCCAAAAGACACATGAAAAAAATGCTCCACATCACTAATCATCAGGGAGATGCAAATCAAAACAACTATGTACCATCTCATGCCTCAGAGACTGGCACACATTAGAAAGGACAAGAACAATCAGTGCTGGCGAGG
Organism: Suncus etruscus; assembly: GCF_024139225.1. NCBI lineage: Eukaryota > Metazoa > Chordata > Mammalia > Eulipotyphla > Soricidae > Suncus > Suncus etruscus. The sequence goes on from NC_064868.1 coordinate 119,786,422, forward strand.
ATGTGGGGAGAAAGGAATTCTCATTCACTGCTGGTGTGAATGCCATCTTGTTCAGCCATTGTGGAAAACAATATGTAGATTCCTCAAAAAAAAAAACTAAAATTGAGTTCTCATATGATCCAGCTGTACCACTCCTGGGAAATATGCCCAGGAGTGGTAAAAACACAATACAAGAATGCCTTCTGCACACCTATATTTATTGCAGCGCTATTTACAATAGCCAAAATCTAGAATCAACCCAGATGCCTGACAACAGATGAGTGACTAAAGAAAATGTGGTACATCCACAAATTGGGATATTATGAAGCCATCAGGAGAGGTGAAGTCATGAAATTTTCCAATACATGGATGGACATGGAATCTATTATGCTGAGTGAAATAAGTCATAGGAAGAGGGATAGACACAGAATAGACTCACTCGCCTATGGGTTTTAAGAAAAATAAAAGAAATTCTTGTAATAATACACAGAGTCAATAAAGATGAGGGCAGGAAGGCCTATCCCACAATGTGAAGCTTACCAGAGAGAGTGGTGAATTTAGTTAGAGAAATAACTACACTGAAAACTACCATGACAATAGTAATGAGTGAATGCCTGTCTTGAATACAGGCAAGTGGTGGAGGAGTTGGGAAATGAGGGACTTTGCTGATGGGAACATTGCACTGTTTTTTTATTGCACTGGGTTTTTTTTATTACTTATATCCAACTACAAATATGCCTGTTATCATGGTGCTTAAATAAAGATATTAAAAAAACAAGTGGTGCTAAGAGTTCTGTGATGGACTTGAACACAAAGATGTGAACAAAATAAAAATTAAATAGTACTTCCCCTGGGTACAAGCTGGTACTAGATATAAAAATACCAAGTAAGAAGGAAAGGTGATAAATACAAAGGATTTAGATCACCAAATGGTGATAGGATAAGTGGTGCACAGAAATAAAATGAGACCATAGCTCATATAATACATAAAAATTAAATACGGATAAATATTTACAAGTAAAACTAAAAATAAAATACTTAGAAGTGAACATAGTTCTCATACACTCACATATATACTTGTTTCCATACACTTATGTCATAGTTCTCATGACACTGGTCCTAGAGATATCTTTGGGTACTCTATTATAATGCCTAGGAAAACAAAGAAAAGTAAAATAGCAGAGACCATCAAACTGAAAAGCTTATGCACAGCAAACTAAACTTTTATCAAAACAAAAAAAAATCCTATATTGAGTGGGAGAAGTTATTTTCTCCTTATATATCTGATAAGTTGTTAACATCTAAGACATATTTAGAACTCATGCAACATAAGCACAACAACAACAGCAACAATAATAATAATAATAATACAGTCAAATGTGAGGCCAGAAAATCCTAATAGATACATGTCCATAGAATTATACATACCTATAAAAAAGGGAGAAATTTCAGAGCACACTCAAGACCCCAAAATAAAACAGAGCAGCAGATCAGTGGATAAAAAATACAACCTCAGGGAGGGGAGGAACAAGCAGCAATTTCTAAGACAGAGATCTTTATTTTGAAAATTGATCTAAAACAATGAAAATCTGTATACCTTATCTCTAAACCTCTATTCTCAAGAAAACAAGAATTAGACTAGGGCTGGATAGATAGAACAGTGAGTAAGGTGCTTGTTTTGCATATATCCAACCAGATTTGATCTCCAGCACAACATAAGGTGCCAGGAGTAATCCCTCAGTGCAGAGTCAGAGAAATCTCTGAGCACAACCATAGTAGTTAGGCCATGCAAGGTACTTAAGGCCAGCCATTACATTGGGTATACATTGTCCATGTGGATATATGGATGATGGATTGTTAATCCCTTTTGAATGGAAAGTATCCTGTAGACAAGTTCTACTATTTTAAGGTGAAAGAAAAGCAGTATGAGTTGGCCTGCCTGCCCAAGATGAAACCAAATCAACCCTTCCCAATTGCATCTGACAGTGTGAGCAATCACCTGGAGTGAGAAAAGAGACTTTTTGTAGAGACTAAGGAAGATAAATTCTATTGGGAATTTTCCATTTGCTACTCCCAATCTCCCAATCTTGTGTGACATTAACCTCACATCCACTGCCAAGTACTAGCAGCTGCAAATTGTCAGATGCAGCAATGTTCTTTAAGGATATAGCTGACAGAGAGTAAATTTGTGACTGTAAATCCCTAGCAGTGGTACAGAGCAACACAAAATCAGCACCAGTCTCTGGGTGGAATTAGTGTGAATCCTAGACTACTACCAAGATATGCACAAAATCAGACCTGTACCTCTGCCTCTTGTAGCACCCCAAATGCAGTGAAGAAGTAGAAGAATTCACCTGTATTTTTTTTATTAATTTTTATTTTTAATTATGAGAACAAAGATGCAAATAAAGAGGACAAGGTAAAGTTACAGTGGAAGGACAATCACCCATAAACAGAATTCTCAATAGTCCCATTGCTGATATCTTAACTTTGAACTTTCAGCCAAAGAACATTAATAAAAATAAAACAGAACCTATGTACAATTACTTTGTCCCACAAGTCCCCAGATAGTAGTACATAATATTTCTTAGCAGCACACAAAGCAATCATATGTAACTCCTTAAACATTGAAGGCAAAGTACTTTTGTACATTTCCATGCACATGCATATTAGTTTAAGTTAACCTTAAAAGTTTAAGTGGGTTGTTTTTCTTAAGGATTAGAGTCAAAGGAGCACAGTAAAAACGGTGTTAGAGTGGCAATTATTGTTTGCATAGGCCCACCAAAATATGAGGGACATGGAAAGGAAAAGCCTTGGCCTAAATACAAGGAGACCCTACCCCTGAAGTTTCCTGGCATAATACCAACTCTAGGCTCCAGGCAAACTAGTTTGTCCAATCCAGGTCATTGTCTGTAGTGCCAATACACTTTATTTTTTCAAACAGTCTCTGTTGTTGGTATCATGTTTCTGTATTAAAGATCCTGAAATCTGCATATCCTATATTGCAGTCAGGATGGTGTAGAGCATCCTCTCATTTCACCTCACAATTAAAGGACAATGCAGAGAACCCTGTCCTGTAAGCAGGTTGTTGTTGTCAAGTCTTCTTAGTGTTAAGGAAAGTCTCTTTTGAGCAGGTCGATGTCAGAACCATGGTAGGGTCTTCCCTGGTAGAGGATTGCTTCCAGGTGTTGTTATATAAAACCTTGGATGTTTCGTAGATAGCTTCCCTGGTTCAGGGGTGAATGGAGGATGCCCATTCATCTGAGGGCTGTGCCAGGTAATTATATCAATGTTCAGGGTGTAAGGTCCCATTGCACTACGTGATTTGTATGTTCCAATCTCTATTAGATAAGAACTTATTTGTATGTATAGTATTTTCCCATTTTAATGTGCCTATGCAAACAAGGAACAATGCCACGTGGCATTATCAGCGCATATGGGGGCCATAAGAACAAGTCCAACAATCCCCATGACGTGGTTCAATCATAAGCATTAAACTGAGGGACTCTTCCACCAAAATTCCTTATTGAACAGCTCACAGAGAAAAGACAAGATAAAAAGTGGGTAGAATCGTCATGGTAAAAGAATATTTAGAAAGAGTTATAGCTATTAAAGACAATACACATAAAATATTTAAAAAACAAATGTGTCCATTTTATGTCTTTTGAAATAGTTGGGGGTTGTTAAATACAATGCACGATTTTGGTCTATGATTAGAATTGTGTAGTACTGAAGTTAAAAAGGATAAATGTGAGGTGCTGATGGTTGGGGGTGAGAGAGTTAAGGAGTAATAATGAGCTTTGTAGGGGTGTGCGAAAGGGCAGAATCTGTTGGGGTAAGAGGTTGGTCTTGGTGCCTAACAAATTAAAAACTGAGGGTAAAGAGGGTTAATTAAGGGGAAGATAACGAATCTGGATTGGGAGATGAGGGAGTAGAAGGGGCTCTGGTGTGGAGGAGGGGAAATATATCAGAGGGGCTGTTATACATTGTATAGATGAATTGTTTATAGATTAGGCTTGGCAGTCAGAGAGCACCACTGTATAGGAATTCACGTCTACATATACATTGATTTAGAGACCTATTTGAATATTATCCTCCAAATCTAGGGAATTCCATTTTTTTCCTAGAAACAGTCGAGAATTAAGAACATTTTTGGGTGTTATTAAAAAGTAAATGTGCCCGCGTGCTTTTGAAAATGAATACTAGTAAGAAGAGAACTCCTGAATGGGGTCCAGTCTGGTGTGGGGGGGATCTCGGTCCCCTGGACTAAGTGGTCAGCCCAGGAGCCTATGGCTAGCTGTCCTGCCCAGAGCCCCCAACATACCAGCTGAAGAGAAACAGAAGAACTGGCATGTGGAGTCTTCTGGGTGCAGCCCCTGCCCCTGTAGTTTGTGGATGCATAGGAGAGGAATTTCTCTCCCTCACCATACCCCCAGGGCCCGATTAACCAGGTGTGGCCCTGAAGACCTGTCTGGCGTGGGGGGGATCATTCCATAAGAAATTTTTTAAATTATTGTATTTCACAATGGGGTCATTAGTCATTGTCTGAGGGTTTACTAAGCTATGTGTTGCTAGTTGAACCTTCTTGTTATTGAGCTTAGTTGGTTTCTATGCCACTTTCTCATCTATATTGGGGTATTCTTATTGGTCTGTTAGTGTGGAATTTGGTGTCATATATGGCATTGCATACCAGGAACTACAGGATCTGTAGAATTGAGCCTATGAGCTTACATGTTGGCTTCATAGGATGAGAGTGTGATTTTTGGGGATTCTGGAATATGGGGAGGGTGAGGGAAGGCTGTCCATTCCAACTCCAAGATGACCCCAGAATTTTCAAACCCAAAACTGGTGTACCTGGAAATTTTGTCAGTGTGATATCTCTACAAAGATTAGTCATGAAGCAGTGAAGTTAGGCTGTTGGCATGGCAGTGGATGTGGGGTCTCTGCAGTTGCTGGGGCTTCAGGAGATCAGGAATTTTGCCCACATTCCTATTGATTGTCCTCTAGGGTTTTCAGCCAAAGACTGGTATACCTGAGAATTTTCTCAGCTTGGTTTTCATCTCTTCCAGGATTAGTTGTAGGGGCAATGAGTTTACATGGCAGCAACTATTGGATGTGGGTCAAGAGCTGCTTTTTGAAAGAATGAACAAGATTGAAAAACCTTTTTCAGACTCAAAGAAAAAGAAAAAAGGAAGTTCAGAGCCAGGAAAATACCTCAATAGGCTCGAGAACGTACTTTGTATAAGGCCTATGTTTGAGGCCTGAGCCCTTAAAGTTCCAGAGATCAATCTTTGAGTACCAAGTACAAAGACAGAACAATTGGATATACTTAACCCTTCAAAAATATATGGAGAGAGTTTTAATAAACTGGATCAGAAAAAGGGATAAATTAAAACAGAAGCCACAGAAATATAAATCATCATCAAAATTATTTTTAATAACTTTATGCCACTTATATTGGAGAACCTATAAGAAACATATAAATTTTTAGATTTATACAACCAACAACAATGAATCAGGAGGAACTGAAATACTAGAAAGACCAGCTATTAGTATCAAAATAAAAGAGTAATTAAGAGGTCATATAGAACCTCAGGAAAAACACTTGTCTTTGTATGTGGCTGACCAGGGTTTGATCCCCGAAATCTCATATGGTTTTACAAATATCTCCAGGAGTGATTCCAGAATGCAGAGACCAGAGTAACCTCTGAACATCACAGGCTATGGTCCCCAAACAAAGTAAATAATAATAAAAAGTTTTGTTCTTCAAAAAATACCTATTTTTTATTTAAAAAAGCCCATGTTCAGACAGGACAACTAATGAGTTTCTCCACCTCTTTAATGAGGACCTAATATTTTTCTGTTTGCACATTTTAAGGAAGGGTAGAGATATAAAAAAGGAGTAACACATTCAGAGAGAAAAGGAGGCTTCTCAGAGAGTGCTCAAGTATACATTCCAGCATCTCAAGAGGGGAAATACAGGCGACATATGAATGTGGGTAACATCTGCGTGTGCCACATGGCAACACACATGTACATCAAGAGAACCTACTTTGTATCCTTTACAAGTTTTTCTAAAAATTAAAACAGGAATTCTTCCAAATATTTTCTACGAAGCTAATACTATCCTGGTACTAGAAGCAAACAGAGTCCATTACTAAAATATAAATTTACAAACATTCCTGTTGAACACTGATGTAAAATCCTTAGCACAATTTTAGCTAACTAAAATAAAATGATTTTTTACCCAAAATTTACCTAGTGAATCACTATCAAAATTCCCATGACCTTATAAACGACATATCACAAATATTACTAAATTTTTCATGCAAACAAAACTCTGAATAGTCAAGGTAATTCTGAGACTAAATGGTGGGAAGCATTGCATTCCTGTCTTTAAAAGACTATATTGAAAAGCTGTAACAATAAAATCTATGCAGTACTAGAATAAAGGAATATTATTAGGATGATGGACTAGAACCGAGAGCTCAAAAGCAAATTGTCAGGTGTATGGACTTATATTTTACTAAAAGACAAGGAACTAGATGCATTAAACGAAGTAAGAAAATTTTTTTAACATATGGTTTTATTAATGTAATGATCCTCTTATTTAATACAAAATAACGAATGAGAAGGTGGGCCAAACTCATAAGCTTTTCTTAGTTTTGTGCTCTGGAATGGCCCATGACAGTGCTCAAGGTCTGGTGCCAGGGATTTGGTCCAGGGTCAACGACCTACAATGCAGTCCACCTTGTTCCCTGGAGTCTTTCCAAATCCCCCAGAATGTTAAATAAATTAATTTAAGAATATTATTAAAGACGTTGGTGTTTGAACCAAATTTATAAAGTACTTTAAGGAAAATATTGACAGCATGCTCCATGCTATTAACTTAGAGGTGCCTTCAGTTATTTGAGTCCATTGGAAAAGAAACAAAAACAGATGCTGGAAAGATGACTCAAAAAATTAGGTAACAAGGGGCCAGAGAGATAGCACAGCAGTAAGGCGTTTGCTTTAGACGCAGAAGGATGGTGGTTTGAATTCCGGCATCCCATATGGTCCGCCGTGCCTACCAGGAGCGATTTCTGAGCATGGAGCCAGGAGTAAACCCTGACCGAAAAACCAAAAACCAAAAAAAAAAAAAGTCTAGATAACATGATTTTAATTTGGGAGCCCAAAATTTGATTCTTAGCACCACATGGTTCCCAAATATGGCTCCAGAAGTAGCTCCCAAACACTGTAATTTGTGATCTGAATACCAGAAAAAGAAAACTAAAAAGAAATAATGAAACTTTATCAAACTAAAAAGTTTCTTCCCTGGGGCCAGTGTCAATAGAGTTGTTAGAGTGTTTTCCTTGCATGTAACCCCATCCCATCTAGTCCCCCAAATCCTCCAGATATATCCCTGAGTGCAGAGACTGGAGTACACACAGAACACAACCAGGTGTGGCCCAAAAACTAAACTAAAGAAATGGAAAGTTATTGCACAGCCAAAGAATGGCTAAAATGCAAAGCCACCCTACTTCAAAAGAGAAAATATTCACAAGCCAAACAGAAATTGCTCCTGGCTTGGGGGACCATATGGGACTCCAGGGGATCGAACCACGGTCTGTCCTAGGCTAGCGCGCGCAAGGCAGACGCCCTACTGCTTGCATCACCGCTCCAGCCCGTTTTAAATCTTTAATGCATTTTTAAATCTTGCCCAATCATTTTTGTCCTCCTATATTAAGATTTGTAGTTTTAGCTTTCACATTATCAGTGATTATTATATAAAATTTATATTATATATTATTATAATTATTCTTGAGGACTAAAGATAGCACAGTCATGAATGAGCTTGCTTGCACGGATTACACCCAAATTAGGTTCATGGTGCCGCATTTAGTCCCCAAGTGCCACCAAGGAGTGACAAACCTCAAACATATAGCTATGGGTAGCCCCCAAGAACTGCCTAGTATGATTCTGTGAATCACTTCCCCCACCAAAGAGTATTCTTGATAAGAAACCAAAGAATCTAAAATATTTTAAGAATATAAATTTTGGCTTAGATTTAATGTAGAATCTGGATAACAAAACCTTTTTAGTTTTTTTTTATTTTAACTTTCATTTATTTTGTTTTTTAATTTTCTTAAAATAATATTTTTATTTAAACACCATGATTACAAGCATGATTGTAGTTGAGTTCCAGTCAGAAACAGAATACCCCCCTTCACCAGTGCAACCTTCTCATCACAAAAATTTATAAAAAAATTCTCTTTGGTGTTTTCATTTAATACCTTTGTAAGATGGTAAGGTAACGCAGTCACAATCTGAGATAAAATTGATGAACCATATGTAACTGTACTCCTACCTTATAATATTGTGGCTTTTGATTTCTTTTTATATTTCCTATTATTAATAAGGTGTCTTTGAAAGAAACAGATATTGGTATTTCTTGGGCCAGGGAGATAGCTCAAAGTTCTGGAGACCATATTTTGCATGCAGGAGCCATGGGTTCCAACCAAAGGATGATTCTTTTAGCACTGTTAGGTATGGTTACCAGCACCAGTAGGACATGGCCAAAAATGGAGGGAAAAAGAGGAAGCAACAGATACCTATAAAACAAGAACGGATTTAGAGCCTAGAAAAAAATATAGGAAGCTGTCAAATTTATTCTATGATACTGCATAATTCAGGTATTACCAGCTGAGAAAAAGATTGTTTGCTTGCATAAATAAGCTATAGATCATTTTGATTTTGAGTAAAATATAAATTAAATATATTCAGGAATATAGGAAAACAACATTTTGTATCTAAGAAGTTCATCCCAGAATGTGAATTGTTTAATCCTATGAAAGCAATTTATGTAATGCCTTCTGTCAAGAGATTATGAGAGGAAAAATGGTAAAGGCTAAAGATGTTTGACAAGAGGCCATCTAAAGAATAAAAATATATCAGTCTTGGGGCCTTGTGCATGAAAAGCATATGCTCCAGTCCTTTGAGCTACCTCCAGAACCTCTAGTCCTACATATTTTAAATCTTCAGGATAATCTTGTTTTTATTTTAGAAATGTTTTACCTTGAAATCAGTCACTCAGCACATTCTACCCTAGATGAAGTTTCATTGCCATGTTTTATGAAGGGTAGCAAGAAGTAAATCACATGTGGTTTGCTGCACTCCAAACAGAGTCTTGGTTTAAGTTCCTCATGCACAACTTACTTACATACAGTGATGTCTGGGAGGGAAAATTGTAATAAGAGTTACCCATTTGGTCTTGTGATGACATTTTTATGGAGTTCTTAGCTCTAATAACCACTTCTGAAATTATGTATGTTATGAAGGTTTCTGTTTTTTAAAATTATCTTGGATAAATAAAACACAGAATAAACTATTTTCTGGTGTTATAACACAGGGAGAGAGTGCCAAACACCGTATAATTGGATTTTCATCCATTTAACAACTGTTATGCACCACTCACTTACTGTGCAAGGTTATAGAGATACAGCGGTGAATGTTAATACATGATTCTCTGCCCCCAGCTAAGTGGTTATTGTAGCAGTCAAAAGAAGATGTGAAAAAAGACTGAATATAGCCGATGGCAGTAGGAATGGAGAGGAGATGGTGCTATGAATTTATTTAGTTGTGTAAATCTGACAGTATTTGGCATTCAACTGAATTCTTTACTCCTTAATCAAAGTGTTTTTATTTAGAAAAGAAAGCATAATAGGGCCTGGGAATGGAGCCTTGCATGTGCTAGGCCCTGTGTTCAATACCCAGCACCATACATATACATGAAAAAATATTGCTAATCTGATACTGTCACCCACAATACCCTCTCTTTTCTCTGCTTCTTGACTGTATTCCTGTTCTTCAAGATCCATACAATTTTATATCAGTTATATAAAACTTTCCTTAATAAATAATCAGGTAATCATTCCTATCTCTTTGTTTCTCTTTAAACACTCAATGAATTTATTCATATTCAGTTCGGCATAGAAGTAATTAAAGAATGTCTTTAGTTACAACTTCATTAAGAAGCTCTTTCAGAGTGACAAGCCAGAACTAATATAAATTTATAATCCCACTATGTTCCTAACACAGGATTTTGTGCATTATAAGCATACATAGAACGTTTATAAACTTTGTAACATGTATCAATCTGTGGCTAATGATCTTATTTGGCTAGGTGGCTTAGGATGGTATTATTTACCAAAGATGACTTTCACAAAAGCAGTCGAATAGCTAGTGACAGTCATTACAATTATGAAATTAAATTTATCATATGAGAATAAGCTCATAAGTTTTTATATAATCAATTATTAATTGTGTATGATGTCAATGGGACACAGGGCTTCTGTAAAACCTAATGATTAGAAATTCCTAATATTTAAATTTAAAATTATGGAATTAATATGTTTAATGTTTATGCATAAGAATATAGTTTATGATAAATATATCTTTGATTAAATTCGGGGCTGGACAAATATCAAAGATAAATCCTTTTGCCACTTTTTCATAATTTATATAAATATAAATGGAGATTATTTTTTTTTTTTGGTTTTTGGGTCACACCCGGCAGTGCTCTGGGGTTATTCCTGGCTCCAGGCTCAGAAATTGCTCCTGGCAGGCACGGGGGACCATACGGGGGACCATACGGGACGCCGGGATTCGAACCGATGACCTCCGGCATGAAAGGCAAACGCTTTACCTCCATGCTATCTCTCCGGCCCCGGAGATTATTTTTTAAGACTTTGTGAGGGGTCAGTTATTTCTTTGTTAAATAAAGTAAGTGAGATAATAGTTATAATAAGCTCAAAATTAGGATTATAATGTTACTATAATAACTATAGTATAAGAATTATAAGAGTATAATACAAACTTTTAGAGACAGTTACATTTTTGGGGGGTGTCACACGCAGCAGCACTCGGGTTACTCCTGGCTCCATGCTCAGAAATCGCTCCTGGCAGGCTCTGGGGACCATATGGGATGCCGTGATTCGAGCCACAGTCCCTCTGCATGCCAGGCAAAAGCCTTACCTCCATGCTATGTCTCCGGCCCCTAGAGACTGTTACATTTTATACAATGGGGCTTCATTTGAGTTCAGAAATTCATCTTTTGATTTCTAGTTATTATTGTCATAAATATAGTGCTGTAGGGTTATGTGTGGTTTATTAGCATATTCGTTTTTCTCACTAAAAAGTTACATATTTTTATGCAAAAACACAAATTTGTTGATAATGTTAAGTATTTAATTTTTCTAGAGGAATTTTCCAGGGCAAATGATTTTTTGTTTGTTTCTGCGGAGAGGAATCCTGCAGTCTTCTATTCCAGTCCAGATACCTACATTTTGAATATTACTGTTTATAATTCTGTACATGGTGTACACATTCTTTCTAGGAAATCGCATCTATAGCCATTCCCACCTCTAAACGCTAAGTACAAATATTTTTCTTGAGTGTCACGATAAAATATATTTGTTTCCGCTCTCTACGAGTTTGTTTGGACTCTAAGTAATGTGTATTTATTAGAGATCACGTAAAAAGAGAAAATACAAATTGTATGTTTGTACAGGGATATTAATCCCCAAGGGTCAGAGCAGATAATACAGGACTTAAAGGACTTGCCTTGCAAGCAGCAGATCCTTGTTTGAATCCTAGTTCTACATATAGTCTCCCAACCACTGCCAGGAGTAACTCCTTGATGCATAGAGCCAAGAATACCCACTGAGTAATGTGGGTTATTGCCTAAACCCCATGGCCACCTTCCCCACACAGAAAATAAACATCAAAGTATTTTTACTAATCCCTTAACCTATGTCCGTTCTTGGTATATTTTCAGATGTAACTGAGATTGAAATGATTGGACATGATCTGGCTAAGGTGAAACAGTTAAGAACAGAGGCTTTGAGATTTGCCGGATAAATAGGTTCAGATCAAGCGGTACTAAAATTTCTCAAGTTCTCAACTGTTTGTCTCTTTATTTTATCTCTAAAGTAAAATGCTGATCATTGTCTGAAGTTAAAGTAAGTTGTCTGTGACTGGAGAGATAGTACAGCTGATAAGGCACTTTCATTGCAATCTGCCGACCCAGATCTGATACCTGGTATCACATATGGTCCTCTACGTACCACCAACAGTAATTCCTGAGTGCAGAGCCAAGAGTAAATTCTAAGTTTACCAAAAATTTAATAAAATAAAATGGAAGATGGTGGGGAGTTCTGTTACATGATAAATGATTATAGAATGAAAACAATGTTCTGTTATATTGTAAAACCTATTTTTATTTTCTTTGTTACTTCATTAATATTTTCACATGTTAATAAAAAGTTGGACTAGAGAGATAAAAGTGATAGCACTTGTCTTGCGCATGACCTACTTAGGTGCACTCCACAGCAACCTATCTGGTCCCCTGAGCCTGCCAGGAGCGATCCTTGAGCACAAAGACAGGAGTAAATCCTGAGTTCTGCTAGGAGTAACTTCAAAACCAAAAAGAAAGTTGGAATAGATATAATAGCTGTAAAGTTTAAATAATTCCACTTAATGTCTTCTTAAATTTAAATATTTAATTTAATAAACTATTGACATGTTATTATAGTGTCTTCCATGTCTTTCATCTTTGTTTTGGTGTTTAATTTTTCTTCAGTTTAATTACTTTGTTTTTTACTTGCTCTTTACCTCTTTACTCCTTCCAATGTACATTTTGGTAGTTATTCTTTGTTTCCTTGCAATTGATCTGTATATTTTATAGTTTTCCTCAGTTGCTCTTGTGATCTCTGTTTGGCTTTATTTTCCTGCTTTCTTGAGGCCAAGTTTTCTCATTCTCTTGAATGTGCCAAAAGCTTGCAACATTGTCTCTGGCTCCTATATGAAACCATTTGCAGAGTTCTGCTTTTCCTCTATGTCATTAAGATGACAAATTGCCTTTTCCTTGTTTTTAAATACATTTTCCTTCGTCCTTGGCTATTTGTTTTTCTGTTTGTTTATTCTCAAAGGAAAAGAGATGCCTGAAATGGCCTTTGTACTGACGGTTTCCTTTATCTGAAAGATTCTTCCCTATGGTCTTCCTGTGGCTGAATCTTCCTGAAATTGCCATCTGTTTGCTGTCACTCCAGCTTCGCTTAATTCTCTGCATAAGACTAACAACTATCACTTTCTTCTTTATTTATGATCTGTTTTCCTTACTAAAATAGAACTTTTCAGAGAGCTAAATCTTTTTTATTTTGTTGATCCCTCCCGTCTTAGCCCCTAAAATCCTTTCTGGTACATACTGTTACTGCCTCTTTCTCAGTGTACTTGGATACTAGTCTAACACATTTTTTTGATTTTCGTCATGAGCCCTTAACAAGATAAAGAAACGATTTAATAAATAAGTGGGAGGGGAGAAGCAAATATTTCTTTCTTACAGAACAATTTCATATTTTATTTTCATGGGCTTTGTGCATATGTTATACTCCCCTGCTCCAAAGAGAGAGAACTTTATCTGCCTTTATGAATATTATCTTCATGTTACGCTATAAATGGGAAAAATTTTCAGTCACAGTGAATAAAAATGGAAAATACTACCTATGGTCACAGTCATCCTAATATGTTGGTCCTCAGGCCACTTATTGTACAGAATCTTTTTTAAAAAATGAGGAAATTGTTTGAAGATATGATCAAAGCACACAGGCACATTACCCTGGGTTATTCAAAATGACCCAAAATAATCACAGGTGTCTTTATAGACTTGTTTTTATTGTTTGGTGCGGTCATATCCTGGGTGTACTGTCTCTGTGCTGAGTAGTTACTCCTGGTTTTGGCCAGAAAAGCATATGTGATGCCAGGAACTAGAGTGTTTGCCACATGCATGGCAAAAGCCTTGGACTCTGCAACTCTCTCTACAACTACCACAAGGATCCTTAAAAAATACATAGGATCCAGAGTGATAGGGCATTTGCCTTCCATGGAATACTGACCCAGATCCGATCCCCAGTATCCCATATGGTCCCCTGAGCATCACTGGGAGTGATTCCTCAGTGCAGATCTAGGAGTAACCTCTGAGCACCACAGGGTGTGGCCCCCAAACAACTAAGAAGATACATAAAATTTTCAAGTCACAGAAAGTCAAGTGAAGATGGAAGGAGATATTAAAATGTCCTTGATGTTCTCTAAAGGTAGAATGATGTTCTTTAACGATGTAGGACAGTGCCAGGAGTCACAGAAGTTGGAACTGATAAGAAACATACTGTTCCTTAAAATCTTGCCAAAACCTTGATTTAATGCTCTGACCCCCCCAGAATTATAAAATTGCTTTATTGCTGGCACTATAATTGTAAAATTTTGCCACAGTAACAATAGGACATGAATACACTATGCTCCCAGAGTTTGGCACACAGACTTCCTAATATATTCAAGAAGATGTCATTTCTGGCTTGTTTGGAACAATGAGATGTCTCAGCTGTGTTCGTGTTTGGAAGGGGATTCCCAGAGAAATATCATTTTGGTATCCTGTGGTGCAACTAATTTCTCTTATTCTTTATTTACTATTTAGCAGGAAAATGGTGTTGTAGAGTCGATTGTCACAAGTTTTTCAACTCTTAAAATGGGACATTGATGTATTTCTCTTAATATTTTTGAGGGGAGGCACACCCAGTGATGCTCAGGGGTTATTCCTGTCTATGTGCTCAGAAATCGCTCCTGGCTTGGGGGACCATACCAGCTTGAGCCACCGCTCCGGCTCCTTCTCTTACTATCTTTCTGTAATGATTTGTAATTTATTCTAAATGCAAAATACATGGAGAATGGGGAAAATATAGTACCACTGCTCTGAAAGCACTGTCAGTATTTTGAAACTCATAAAAACAAGTGTCTAGAAACATTCTCCAGTATTGTGAAAACATTATGGTCAGACCAGTTGCAGCTCACTCCTGAGCACCTGTTTTACATGTGGCTTTAATCTCACTTATGACAACATAATATATCCAGTTGCTCCAGTCATAAAGTTGGGCAATATTCTAGACTCTTTTTTTCATGCCCCACTTTCAATCAGTTACTAACTCCCTTTCCGCCTTCTTATTTCTTTAATATGGTCCCCAACCTTTTTACCACAACTCCTAATAATTAGTTGCTGGGATAGTTATGATTATGCCCCTAATTTATTTCTCCCTTGTCCTCCAGTTTTAGCCTTCTTCTGTTTCCTCCACTGCTTTGGTCCATACTTCCTCTTGCAGTTATAATAATAATAACAATAACATTTTCATAGAATGTCCCATTTTCATTTCTTCAGTGGCTCTTCTTTCCTGTCTCCTCTCTACTTTACCAGCTTTAACTCCTGATTAGAGAACATGGAAAAGCCTCCCCCACATCCAAAAGTTACATATTATGTCCTATTTCCATCCCTCTGTCTGATTTGACTTTTCTCTGATTCATGGTCTTAAAATATCTTGTGTTTATCTCTCAAGAGAGCAGCACAGGTAGGAGAGGCTATGTGGAACCTTCACTGACATGTATTCCCTACCTCCAAGTAGAATTAGGTGTTTATTTCTTACAGCCCTCATAACATTGGGTCTTATTTTTGTGCTGGTGTTTAAATCTCAATAGTAGCAGACTCATTACTAACAATCAAATAACCCTTACTTTGTGCCAAGTTCAAACACTTGATGCATACACATACGTGAGCAAATCCACATATGCACACATACCTATCTTGTTTGCAGAAGAACTCCATGAAGTGAGTTCTATCATCATTCTACAAATATTGAGGGATTAAGTTGTTCAAATGTATGCAAGTAATAAACCTGGATTAAAAGTCTATAATCTGTACACTTAATCATTTGTTTGCCTGACTTCTTTTCTTATTTGTGAACTTCTCAACAACTTGGGGTTTTCACTATGTCACCTGTCTTATGTCTCATTCCTTGAAAGCATTTCCATGAACTGCTGCCTTAATCACTGACATAGTAAATTATGGAAGGGAGTTAATGGTTAAACAAAGCTAGCACTTATCTTTGAGAGATGACAGCAAGTAATTAAAAAGTAATGACTCTAAACTTTGTCCATCATTTCTTAGCTATCCCCATGAAGTTAACCCTAAGGGCAAGCCAAATCTTCTGTTTTTGATGTGCATACATTAATATTGATGGGTTAAGTGCAATAAAAGAACTTGGAGGCTGAACATTTATAAAAGCTACCATTTTATTTGAAAATTTTTACTTACAATCTTTGAAGATATTTTTTCTTCTTTTTCTATTTCCTACTAAATTTGGCTGCATAAGGAATGTTAAAAGATTGTTTAATTATGTGGCAACTTACCATAATAAACCAAATCATATTGTCCCCCTTCAACCTGCATCCAGTGGGGGTTGGTCTTAGAAGATGAGAATAACAAACACACAAGTACTGCTAAAGCATAAGGGTTGTCTGGAAAGTCATGAATGCCAATCACTGGCTAGCCATTTGTCATGCAATACATAACCCCAAGATTGGTTTTCAACATGTGCATTATTGGTTAAGTTGACAGTGTCATGGAGGACAGTTTGTAAACATATCAAAATTCAATGGATATGTTAAGAGCTGGAATATTTTATATTGTCTAGCAGCGAGTATCCTTACAATATAAAGTCATGATGATTTCTTATTGTATGTTTGCCTATGTTGCATGTTCCATTTAAAAGCTCCTAAATTTGGGCCGAAGAGATAGCACAGCAGTAAGGCGTTTGCCTTGCAAGCAGCCGGTCTAGGACAGATGGTGGTTTGAATTCCAGCTTCCCATATGGTCTCCCGTGCCTGCCAGGAGCGATTTCTGAGCACAGAATCAGGAGGACCCCTGAACATCACTGGGTGTGACCCAGAAACCAATAAAAAAGATTCTAAATTGTCTTATTCTCTCCTTTCCTTTCTCTTTTCCATTTTATTTGCTATCCCTTGAGTGCAATTTGCTTGTCCATTAAGACCTAAAATATTTTGTTCAGGAGACCATCCTGACCTTGGGATTTTTATGGGGGATGATTTTTCACAGAATAATATTTCCAAAGTCCAGTTGGATGGTACTGTATTTGGTGAGCTATGAGACAAGTTTTATGAAACTATGAATTTAAAACCTTAATTAATGTTGATGCTTTTATCAAATAATCAAAACTCCACCTTCTCCTTAGTCTTACTGGTTATCCGTGCTCTATGCTATTTGACTTCCTATTTCACTACATTTTTCAGATGATTAGATAGATAGATAGATAGATAGATAGATAGATAGATAGATGATAGATAGATGATAGATAGATTTAGATAGATAGATTTCAGTTTAAGGGCCACACTTGCCCATATTCAGCACTTCTCAGCTCTGTACTTCAGAAATATGAGTTGTCGGGATCTAACTGGAATTAGGCACATACAAGGCAAGACATTTAACCTCTATTCTGTCTCTCTAGCCTCACACCACACTTCTCTTTCTATACTTGTTTTATTTCAATTTGAAATGAACAGAGAAATATTGCCTTTACTTTTCTGTGGAAATTCTACTCTTTCATCAGATTACAGTTTTTTACCTGTCTTTGAAGGTTGGCATCTTACAATAAAATCTGTGGCTCCCAGTCAGCCCTAATCCATATCTCCTAGGTGTAATCCAGGCTCTAATCTACACTTGAGGAAAATGTCATGTGTTCTCCTCCCTATCCAAAGATCACCTTACCCACAAAGGCATTCTCTAAGATGTGAATGTTTTCCTGTCTTGGCCTACACAGATGATTATCAAGAGCTCAAAAGAAATATGTTAGTGGTTTTAGCATTTATTTTTCTGAGTAACAAAATAATATAAGAAGTTTATGAATTTGAATGAAACTTGAAAAACATTCTTTTCTCTCTGAGTTTCCCAAAGCAGTGGTAATAATCCACATGGCTTTCAGGAGAGATTAGCTATTTGTGCTCCAGCCCTTACTGCATGCCTCTCCATATTACGTTGACCTTTTGACTAGGAGACATAAGGTGTAAATGCATTAAATGTTAGCTTTTGATCCCACTGTCCTACCCATTACCTCGTGTAATATATTTACTTGGCTGCTCTTTCTTTTTTTTTCTTTTTTACTTCCAAGCATTTATTGACTGCATGTGAAGAGAAAAATGCATAAGATATAATTCTTTTTTAATATAATATTCATTTTAATCATAGTGGCTTACATATCATTGACGATAATATTTTAGGTACATATTAACATAAAAACGGGTTTTCCCATCACCGAATTGTCCTCCCTCCACCTCTGCTCCCGTCCTATCTACCATATCCTCCTCCCTCACCCCCTGGGCTGCTAGTATAAGTGGTCCTTTCTGTGCCTAGCTTACTACTTAGAGGTCCTACACCTGTTTGGTCTTGGTACCTCTCTTATTTCCCGCTCTAATTGGGAGGCGGGACTAGATAGTTTAAGTTATGTGGTTTTGTTTGAAGAAGAGAAAGGTACTAAACTGGGGAAAAATCAAATACGCCAAAAATGGGCGGAGTCCTTCTGGAGGCTCTCATCCTAGGTTTGAGAGACAAAGAGGAAAAGCAGAGTGAAACACCACAACACTATAAAAAGAAGTGTCAATAAAATATCCAGTAAGCACTCCAGCAATAAAGATAAGCACCACATAAAGGCCATGGTCTTGAGATAAAAACATGGTAGAGTACATAAAGGAAGAAAAGAAAAGAAAAACAAATATAAATGGAGACAACAACTTCAGTAACCACACCAAAACAAAGAAATCGACAAAAACTAGATAAATAACTAAAAAAGAAAATTGTTTTGTGCTTTTTTGCCTTTTTTTCTTTTTTCTTCCCTCCTGCACAGACACAATAACTAATGGGGTCATTTGAAAAGGAATTTCCTCGGCCTAAGAGATACAGGGTTTCTCCGCCCTTGAAGTATATTGTTATGGGATTAACTATAGACTCCTGTCAGGTTCTTTTACTCTCCTCTTGGTGCTTTTGTGGTGTATGGAAGACTTCTGCTCCGTCCTGGGTGATTGGCTGCTCTTTTTATTCAAAAGATACAATGCAATGCCGAGTTTGGCCTTTAAAATGCTCTCTTTCTTTCCTATTTCCATCTCTGCTAACTGAACACAATTTATTTGATATACAACCTGTTTCCTTCCTTCCTTCCTCCTTCCTTCCTCCTTCCTTCCTTCCTTCCTTCCTTCCTTCCTTCCTCCTTCCTTCCTCCTTCCTTCCTTCCTTCCTTCCTTCCTTCCTTCCTTCCTTCCTTCCTTCCTTCCTTCCTTCCTTCCTTCCTTCCTTCCTTCCTTCCTTCCTTCCTTTCTTTCTTTCTTTCTTTCTTTCTTTCTTTCTTTCTTTCTTTCTTTCTTTCTTTCTTTCTTTCTTTCTTTCTTTCTTTCTTTCTTTCTTTCTTTCTTTCTTTCTTTCTTTCTCTCTTTCTTTCTCTCTTTCTCTCTTTCTTCCACCCTTCCTTGCTTCCTTTTATTCCTACCTTCCATCCTTTTGTCCTTCCTCCAATCCATTTTTCCTTCCTTCCTTCCTTCCTTTCTTTATTCCTTCCCCCCTTCGTTTTCTTTTTCAGAATTGCTTTCATTCTCCTATCTCAAAATTGTGTTAATATGTTAAAATTATTTTGTTCTCCTGGAAGTAAGCCCTGAATCAATTCAAATTATTTTTTCAACTTTAAAACAAAATTAAGACTGTTTGTTTTCCTATGAATATTTGTGACCCCACAAATAACTAGCTACATTAGAGATTAAAAAAAGATATTAGAGAGAGGGTTCAACCATTTTAAGTGTAAACAGAAGACATGTGAAGGTAAATGAAGGTCTCCCTGTTCAAAAAAACAAAGAAAGAGCAGGATTGTAAGCGTAGGTTTTCTAAGATATTGTAGAGTTTTTTTTTTACAATAAGCCGAAATTTCACATCTCTAAAGCAAAATGAAAAGTTTTGATGCTAAAATGGATCATATTTTACTATTGCATAATACATATGCTAAATTTATTTAGTTAAATTTTATATATTATTTTATGTGTAAAATGCATGTTGTCTTCATTAAATCATCAAAAATTTGTTTTCTATGATTAGATAGAAAATAAGTATTAAGACAATAATTGTGGTCAGACAATAGTACAGTGTGTAGGGTATTTTCCTTACATGTGACCAAGCCAGGTTCAATCTCCAACATTACATATGGTCCCCCAAGGACTTTCGGAATATCTGAATACAGAGCTAGGAGTAAGACCTGAGCACTGCCAGGTGTAGCCCAAAAACAAAACAAAGAATTATAAGTAAATTTTAAAAAAATAAAAATTTGACCCAGTATCTATTCTTCTAGTTGCTACAAGAGTAATTCTAGTGTAGTATATGATTTGGCCTTCAATGTGTGATTAATGGGGCATTGACATTTATATATAGTACTTGCTGTTAATATTACTGATTCAATTATTTCTCACTGTCCTGCATAAGTTGTTTTGTTTCCTCTAAAAAGATTACTTAAAAGCAATTGATATTTTCTGGTTATATATGCTTTCTTTCTGACTATCTATAGCCTGTATAGTAGTTTATTCTTGCTGTAACAAATAATGACAAAGTCAGTGCTTAAGAACAACCAGGTTTGGAGGTTAGAGAGATAGTACAGGAGGTAAAGCACTTGCCTTGCATGCAGCCAACATCAGTTTGATAGTCAGAATCACATACAATCTCTGAGTTACTCCTCAACACAGAACCAGGAATAGCCTTTAAGCACCACCAGATATGGTCCGACTTCCTGCCCCCATAAATGCCTGCATTTAGGTTAAGCTACTGTCCTTTCTGAAGACTATAGGGAAGAATTGTTTCCTTGCCTTCTCTAGATTGCTTTGCTCAAGGCTCTCTTGCTCCATCTTCAAAGCCAGAAAATAAAGGCTCGAGTCCCTAAATGTCATCACTTAGAACTCTTTATCTCTTTCCATTTTAAAGAAATTTTTGATTTAGTTGAGTCCACGTGAATAATCCAGAAAAATCTTCCTATCTTCACTAAAATGTATCTGCAGTCTCTTATCATATAAGGTAATTTTCACGAGTTCCAAGAATTAGAAAACAGAAAACTTTGGCACTCATTCACCACACCTGTTATCTAACCCTGTTTAGACGACACTGGACTGGACACTGTATGTTTTGTTCTTTGGGGTTTTAAAATAAATATTTAGATATTTATAAAATAACAGAGTTATTTGGACAGGAGAGATAGTACAGAGGTGAGATCAGTTGCCTTGTACTTCCTGCTGGCTCAATACATGGCACCCTATATGGTCCCCCAAAGCTCTGACAGGAGTGATCCTTGAGTGCAGAGCCATGAATAAGACAATCACACTGCTGGGTGTTGCCAGAGTTGAAAAGAAAAATATTTTTTTAATCTTTACCTTTCTGGATCTGAGAAATAATACAGGTGTTAGTGCATTTGCCTTGTATGACACTGACACAAATTTGATTCTCAAAACCTCATCACCACTACAGTCAGTAGTCTATGATCACCAGTGGTTGTATGTGGCTCGATTCATCTCCAGATTAATAAAACAAATTATTTACTATAAATTTCTATTATAGTTCACCTTATGTCCTTTCCTTCACTAAACATAGTTTTTATGCAATTTAGATTATATACGTATGTATATGAAAATCACAGAAATCATAGAAAATACAGGAAAGATAACACATTATTCAGTCTTATCCTATGTAAACAAGTTATTGTATTAGTATATTTCCTTCCAAGTTTTTTCTTTGTATATATTTTGCATAGTATGTAATTTATGTATGTTTCATATTCTAATTTTTTATATGGAATTTGGGGGGGGCCACACCTGTTGACGCTCAGGGGCTACTCCTGGCTATGCGCTCAGAAATCACTCCTGCTAGGGGGTGGGACTGAACCGAGTCTGTCCTGGATCTGCTGCATGTAAGGCAAATGCCTCACTGCTGTGCTCAGGGCCCAATTATATGGAATTTTATTAATACCTTTTATTATACTATATTTAAAATTTATCTTAACGAACTAATGGCCAAAAACCTTTCTCTCATAAAATTAACCCATAAAATTAGTAGAAAAGTGAGAAAATACGTAAAAAAAATTTTTCTGGGTGGATCACACCTGGTGATGCTCAGGGATTACTTCTGGCTCTAAGCTCAGAAATTACTCCTAAGAAGCTCGGGGGGCCATATGGGATGCTGCGATCGAACCCAGGTTGGCCACAAGCAAGGCAAATGCCTTACCCACTGTACAATCTCTTTGACCCCAAGAATAAGGTTTTTTTAAGTGCATGATATTATCATTCAATTTAACCACTCTAATTTAAATTTAGGAATATATCAGTCAGTCATTTTTCCATTTCATTTTTTTAGAAAGAGAAAGTACACTCGACATAGCTATGTATTTTTTAATCATGCAATGTCAACATTTCAACCTTATCACATATATTATTACTACTTACATTATTACTTACATATTTTAAGGGATAAATTGCCAAATTACTATGTGGTTATTATTATCTTAACTCAATCCCTATATAGAATCATATTTCTCACCCCCATTGCCCTGGTTTCCTTCATTCTCTTCCCTTTGCCCCCTCCCTGACTGCCTATGTGACAGATATTTTTCTTCTCTGTCTCTCTCTGTCTTGTACTCATATAGGCACTGAAGCTTGCAATATTGTTACTTAAGGGGAATCTTGAATATCACTTTATCTTTTTTTTTTTTTTTTTTGGTTTTTGGGTCACACCCGGCGGTGCTCAGGGGTTACTCCTGGCTGTCTGCTCAGAAATAGCTCCTGGCAGGCACGGGTTATGGGACACCGGGATTTGAACCAACCACCTTAGGTTCTGGATTGGCTGCTTGCAAGGCAAGCACCGCTGTGCTATCTCTCCAGGCCCAAATATCACTTTATCTTCTTTCAGCATCCAGTTCCTGTCCAGAGATCAGTTCCAACTATCATTGTCATAGTGGTTCCTTCTTTGTCCTAACTGCACTGTTCCACTACTTGTGGTGAGCTTCCTACCATGAACTGGTCCACCTGGCTCTCATCTCTATTGTCTCTGTATAGTATTACCATACTTTTTACAGATTCCATAAATGAGTGCATCCATTCTATGTCTATCCACCTCCTTCTGGTGCATTTTGCTCAGCATATCCATTTCTGTATAAACAAATTTATGACCACTTTTCCTAACAGCTGCATAGTATCCACTCATCTGTTCTCTGGCACTAGCGTTGTTTCCCAATTCTGGCTATTGTGAATAGTGCTGCAATGAACATAGGAATGCATTATGTTCTGGGCTTCTAGGGCAACCCAACCTTTTCTTAATTTTAATGTCCTTGACAATTTTGAAGATCACAGATAAGCTATTTTGCAGAATATGCTTTATACGGGCTTAGTCTTAAAGGTTTCTCTTTATTACATTCAGACTTGGCTTCTTCAGCAGCAATTACATAGAAATAATACTGTCTGTCTTCTATTCAGGTGATACATGATTTTATTTGGTCTCATACTGATGATCTTAAATCTTTGAAGGTGGCCTTTGTCAAATGTTCCCACCGTTAAACCGTTTTTATTTCCATTGTAATGACTGGTATTTCTGGCTAAGTTGGGGGATTGATAGAAACTTTGTAACTATCTTACTTTGGATGTGGACTCACTGTTAAAAAGGAGTTATCATTTGTTATATATTTTCATGCCAAATGGTCCCAACCTTGGAAAGTAGTGGCCCATTCAGGTTAGTTTCTGTGTTCTTTTGCTAGCTCTTTTTATTCCTCTTTACATTCTAAGTTCCTCTTTACTTTCTTGGTCCTAGTTCTATGATTCAGCCATACCAAATCCTTTTAGAAAAGAATAGTTTCGACATCCAGGCTGGTCTATAACATCACCTGGAAGCAGTCCTCTACCACGGAAGACCTACACTGCTCAGACCTCGACCTGCTCAAAAGAGACTTCCCTTAACACTGAGAAGACTTAACAACAACAACGACCTGCTTACAGGACAGGGCTCCCTGCATTGCCCTTTGATTGTGAGGTGAAAGGAGAGGATGCTCCACATCCTGACTTCAATGTAAGATATGCAGATTCCAGGATCTTTAATACAGAAACATGATACCAACAACAGAGACTGTGTGAAAAATAAAAGTGTGTTGGCACTACAGACAATGTATTGGATTGGACGATCTAGCTTGCCTGGAGCCTAGACTTCGTCTTGTGCCAAGAAACTTCAGGGGTCTGGTCTCTTTGTACTTAGGCCAACGTTATTTCTTTCCATGTCCCTCATATTTTGGTGGGCCTATGCAAACAACAATTGCCACTCTAACACCATTTTTACTGTGCTCCTTTGACTCTAATCCTTAAAAAGAACTCACTTAAAATTTGAGGTTAACTTAAGCTAATATGCATGTATATGGAAATGTAAGAAAATACTATGCCTGTAATGTTTAAGGAGTTACGTAAGTTTTATGGCTTTAGATTGCCTTGTGTACTGTTAAGAAATATTATAATGGGTTACAATCTGGGGACTTGAGGAACAAAGTAATTGTACATGGATTCTGTCTTATTTATCTTAATGTTCTTTGGCTAAAATTTCAAAGTTAAGATATCAGCAAGGGGACTTCTGAGAATTATGTTATGGGTGATTGTCCTTCCACTGTAACTTTACCTTGTCCTCTTTCTTTGCACCCTTGTTCTCATAATTAAAAATAAAAATTAAAAGCAGTTGGTAAAAAAAAAGAATAGTTTCGAAACTCAAATATGTATTCCATGTATGTTGTTACTAGGGTACTGTTGTTTCCAAGTATCTTCAGTAGACAGAACTAGGAAATGTATACATGTCTTTGTTATTTGTCTGCTTATTATCCTCACCACCATTCCTTTTCTTTGTAGTTCTAATTGTTGACATTATTGCAATAACTAGGGCTTGGAAACATACAGGACTGTGCTGCTCACACATTTTCAGTTGTGGTGCTCTGTGGGTGGTGGTTACAAATCAGATTGCAGATATCACAAATTCAACTATAGATTCATTCCATTCACACATTTGCTAATTATTATCCTCTTTAACTGAAGCACACAAGTTATACTTGTGTCCATTGAGGAGTCACTGTGGTGCTCACACAGGAGCTTGCCAGGGGTCATATTTGTAGCTGAGGTGCCACATAATGAGAGAGGGAAAGAATATATTGTACTTAATGCGTATCAAATGGCTCTCATCAAAGTAATTAGATCTCTGTTGGATGATCTTACTCCTAATTTACAGTGTAGAGACATTTGCGTTTTGAATTATGTATTAGGGTGAGTATGAAGAATCAATGTGCAAGGGGAAATCCAATCATCTCTTCTGTGATTAAGAGTATTCAAGGTTTATTCAGATCTTGCTTGATGCCTTTTCCTTCACTGGCTCTATGAACTCACTTCCTGCCCTAGAAGCACATGTTCTGTTCCATTCCAGAGAACTTGATAGCACATCTATCATATCACTTAGCACATTGCACAACAATTACTTTTTAAAATAGCCTCTCTTGGCTAGACAGTGAAACCCATGAGGAAAATGATATGTTTCTATCTGGTCATCCATTTCCTGAGTCTAAGTGAGAAACTTCTTCAAAGCAGAATCATTTAGACTACTGAGTGAATAATTGTGTTTTATTTTGGTTTTGGGGTCACATCCTGTGGTGCTTCAGGCTTACTACTGGTTCTGTGCTCAGGGATCATTTTGGTTGGACTCCGGGGACCATATGGGGTGCTGGGGATCAAAGCTGGGTTGACTGCTGGCCAAAAAAATATCCTACCTACTATACTATTTCTTCATTCCCATTAAGTTTACTTTTTAAAGATACAAGTGGTTATCTTTGTAGAAGAGATCATATAATTGGTCTTAAACTGCAGGGTACTTGACTCGGTAGTGTCTAGCAGTTTGGAATTTAGCATGTCTGCATTGTCTGATTTTGGAAACACGTCATATTGTTCAGGGAACAAATGTCACTCAGAAATAAGCGCTCTGAAAAAGCCATGATTTTTATGACAACCAAAGATAGTTTACAAGTGGATGCTGCTTCTCCCTGGCCCTCCATTCTGACTGTCAGGACATATTTTGAATTATCTAGGTTTATTATTGTATTATTTTGCTTGCACTTATTCTTTTAAAAAATGTAAGTACAAGGGCTGGAGCGATAGCACAGTAGTGGGGCATTTGCCTTGCACGCAGCTGACCCAAGATGGACCTGGGTTCGATCCCCAGCATCTCATATGGTCCCATGAGTCTACCAGGAGCGAATTCTGAGCACAGAGCCAGGAGTAAACCCTGAGTGCCTCCAGGTGTGGGTCAAAAACCAAACCAAATAAAAAGGTAAGTACCAGAAATGGAAAGACATTAGAGGGGTTAAGACACATTAGCTACCAAAACTGGTTCTATCACTGGCATCACATGGTTCCTGAACATAGAGCTGTGAATAGCCCCTTAGCACAGAGCCAGATGTGTCCCAAACCCCCAGAGCACTCCAAAAAAAATCTAAGAACCTTTTATGTAATATCTTAATCAGAGATACAGAATTTTTTTTATTTTTGGGCCGCACCCAGTGGCGCTCAGGGGTTAGTCCTAGTTCTGCTCTCAGAAATCACTTCTAGCAATCTCAGGGGATGATATTTGATGCTAGGGATAGAACCCGGGTCAGCAACTTTCCAGGAAAATGCCCTACCTGCTGCACTATCTTTCTGGTCCCCAAAACTTTCTGATCTATTTAAGAGAGAATGTTTAGGGGAGAAGACGATATAATTTTAAGTTTTTGAAGGTTTACAAATTTTTATTTGGTAGCTTCCATTCACATAATCACTGATTTGGCTTGATGTATAAATATTATTTTTCTCTGGCATTCAACAATCACAAAACAGTCTAACTTGTTTCTTGTCTTGACATTCCTTCTCCATGTATACAAAATAGATTCCAAAGATCCTTTTTCTAAGTAGACTTCATTCTGAGTAAAATGTCTTCCAGTGACAGTGGTTTCTATTGCTAGGACGTATGTGGAAGTTGCTGTGTTGTATATAGTTTTGCAGACCTGAAGTAAGATAATAAAACTAACAATTTAGCAAATTTTCTAAAATTTTCTGTTTTTTATTATTTTTTATTTATTTTATTTTATGGTTGAACATTTTATTTTATTTTATTTAAATAAAATGCATCATATAATTGACATAACCAATCATAATACAATTGTTTCAAGATGACAGAAAGCAGTTATTAAAAAATTGAAAGACAATAGAAAGAAAAACTAAAAAAGGAAGAAAAAAGAAAAAAATCAGTAGCAAGTATATTTCTGAAAATTATTGTATCTCCAATAAACTCATTCAAACAATAGCAGGTTAGTAAGTTCTTTAGTTTTCTAAAATTTTCTAAAATTCAGAAATCTCATTCTATTGTTTATAAGGAACTATCCTTAATTTGAAGTATTCTTTACTTTTGGGTTGTAAATGTTTTTTTCACTCTTTCTTTAATGAATCAACTTTGGTAAGGGGTTGTGAGTCTCTTCACTTTTTTTTTTGTTTGTTTTTTGGGGGACCACACCCGGCAGTGCTCAGGGGTTACTCCTGGCTGTCAGCTCAGAAATAGCTCCTGGCAGGCACCAGGAACCATATGGGACACCGGGATTCGAACCAACCACCTTTGGTCCTGGATCGGCTGCTTGCAAGGCAAACGCCGCTGTGCTATCTCTCCGGTCTCCACACTTTTACTGGAAAGATTTAATGGGATATGTATACATATCTTATATATATACATATATCAGATATTTAGAGAGATAGATCAGTATGTGGGTTCTTTTTGGATTTTAGACAGTAAGTGTGCCTGTATCTGGTGTTATGTAACACCCCCAATGGGGCCCAGTCCACACTCCATTATCAGTTACAGTAATATTTCTGCAGTGAAGTGTAAGAATATTTATAGACACAGTGAGTTAGAAAAGCCTGTAGAGAACCTCACAATTGAAGGCTTCACAGCCAGAGAGGAGTTCGGGTTAGTTTCAATTTTACTGCTGAGAAAATTATAAAGAAGAAAATAATTGCTGTCCCTACCTGTGGTTGATGGAATTTTCAAAATGTGGGTAAGGGGCCATAGATTTCTAGTTTACTTTTAAAAACACTGTTACTTTGCATTATAAAATTGGCAAATCTTTGTGGAATCCAAGATGTTTTAAAAATTGTTCATGAAAAGGAAAACAGAAAAATACATTCTTGAAAGCTATTAAAATATAATTTTACTAGATTGAGGGGTGGGGACATTGAAGATCCTCTTGAATGCTTTCCTTTTTTTTTTTAATTCCCTGTGGTGTCCAGGGGCTATTTCTAAACTCTGTGCTCAGTGGTACTTCGAGGACCATGTAGTGTCCAGAATTGGATTCTGGGGTCCTGCATGCAGATCATATACTCCAACTCTTTGAGCTGTCTTTGGCCCAGGATGTATTATTTCATCCAGATAGGTGAACTTTAGCCTCTCGAAGGTAGTTCTGTATTGAGGAAAAGCATTTGCAAATAACTACATAAATTGCTAAACTGATGGAATTCGGGATGTTTGTGTTCCTGCTTATGAAATACAGTTAGCTGAATTTTACAAGTTGAAAATGAGTTGGCAACTTTGAAAGCACCTTGACCAGCAGGTGAAAATCGTGTATGGTAAAACATTTCAAGTCCCCTTTAATAAAATGTCTGATTATGCAGTTTCTATAGACCTGTGTATTGTCTCTCCCCTCTTGCCATGTCTCCATTTTCAGTATAAGTTGTTACTTATCTCCCCTTCTCTCTCTTGTCTCCCTTATAAGTTCAATATTTATTCTTGTATTATTTTTGTATTTATTTCTGATTGCTTTGTTTTGTTTGCAAGTCACACCTGGTGGTGCTCAGCAGTTACTTCTGGCTCTAAACTAAGGAATTACTCTGGGCAATGTTTGGGGGATCAAGTGGGATGCTGGAGATTAACCCAGGGTGAGCTGAATATAAGGCACCATTCCCACGTACTCAGGCCCCATGTTTCTTAAATTATTTAATTATGTCTGAGTTGTTTTCAAAATATTTTGCTTAAAAACAGACTTATTTTAGTTGGCTGGTATTGTTTTCTGTGGTACAGGAGGCTACTGTTAGCCCTTTGCTCAGATGACAGTGCGGAATCAGGGATTGAATCCTGAAAACTCCTGCACACAAAGCAAGAGTTTTAGCCTTTTAAGCTATCTCTCAGGCTGGTCTTTGTTTTGTTTGGGGCCACACCCTGCTGTACTCAGGATTACTCTTGGCTCAGTGTTCAGGTATCACTCCAGGAAAAGCTTGGGGATCATATCAAGTGCTGGAGATTGAAGCTAGATCAGACACATGCAAGACAAATGCTTTACCCACTATACTACTGTTTCTCTAGTCTGTTGATTTTTAAGTTGAAATTTCTCTCCAGTGATTTGTGAGTAGTCAATGGCAGAAAGATTCTTCATGATAGAAAATTTTACTTTGGGGAACCAGAGAAATAATACAGGAGGTAAGACACTTGCTTATCATAAGATCAACTAGGGTTGAATTTCCAGCATGTTTAAGGTCCCCTATACTCTTTCAGGACTGTTAGTGAATATGGAGCCAGGAGGAGAGAGAGAGAGAGAGAGAGAGAGAGAGAGAGAGAGAGAGAGAGAGAGAGAGAGAGAGAGAGAGAGGAAATAAGGATTACTGGGTAAAGAAACTATGATATATCTGCACAATGGAACACTATGTAGCTGTTAGAAAAAATGAAATTCACTTATACTTGGATGATAGAGAGAATATTATGCTGAGTGAGATGAGTCAGAGGGAGAGGAATAGAAATAGAGTTATCACACTCATTTGTGGGATAAAAAATGAAGTATTTTAATAATTCCCAAGATAATAGAACCAAAGCCTGGAGGACTGGTCCATGGTAGGAAGTTTGCCACAAATAGTGGGAGAGTACAGTTAGGATAGAGAAAGAACCATTATTGGAATGATAGTTGAAAATGATCAGACTGGGCTGAACTGGATGCTGAAATTAGGTAAAGTGATATGCATGATACCCCTTTAGTAACACTATTAAAAATCACAGTGTCTAAAAGAATAAAAAGGAGGAAGAGAGACAAAGAGAACCAGAGATAGAGAAAGGAGAGAAAAATGAAAAATGTCTGCCATAAAGATAGGCAGCAGAGAGGGCAGGTGGAAGGAAGGGTGGGAAACAGGGACATTAGTGGTGGGAATGTGCACTAGTAAAGGGATAGATGGGTGTTGGATAGTGCATGATGGAAACTCAATCATGAACAAATTTGTAACTATCTCAAGTGATTCAATTAAGTAATTTATTTTATTTAAAGGGCAGAGAAATAGGAGTGAGTAGGGTGTTTGCCTTGCATGAGGCCAACCTGGGTTCAATTCTCAACATCCTGGGGCTGGAGCAGTGGCACAAGCGTCTGCTTTGCCCACGCTAGCCTAGAATGGACCGCAGTTCGATCCCCCGGCATCCCCTATGGCCCCCCAACCAGGAGCAATTTCTGAGCACATAGTCAGGAGGAACCCCTGAACATCACTGGATATGACCCAAAAACAAACAAAAAGAAAAATAAACAAAAACACATGCTTAGTTTCTTCTCTTCTCAGTTTCGAGAGAGCAATCACTACACGTTGGTGGCCCTGGGTGGCCACGGTACCCCACCTGGTAGCAGGGCCCCCACGGGTCACTTTGAGCCATGTAACACTGGCCCCTGGTAGCCTGTAGGATCTTTAGCCTGCAGCCCTGCAGCCCTGGCAGCCTTGGACCATTGCAATCCCCAGCACCCCCATGTCCCCCTTGAACTCACTAAGAGTAAGCCCTAAGTACTTCTCAGTGTGGATCCTATATCAAAGATAACAAAACAGGGAAATTATACCTAATGCTGAGATGATAGTATAAAGGTGAAGGTCCTTGCCTTGCTATAGGACCAACCCTGTTCAATCCCAAGCACTAGATATGAATCCTGAATTCCACTGATAGTGAGCTCTGACCTGCCAGGTATGGCCCAAACCCCATATCACCACACAAAAGGAATGAAATTTGGGGCTGTAGAGATAGCCATGGAGGAAGGACGTTTGCCTTATATGCAGAAGGAAGGTGGTTCGAATCCTGGCATCCCACATGGTCTTCCAAGCCTGCCAGGAGAGATTTCTGAGTAACCCCTGAGCCCTGCCGGGTGTGACCCCAAAACAATACAAAACAAAAAACAAAGAAATGAAATTTTAGCCATTAGCTATCGTCCATGAATTCAATTATTTAGTAATATAAAACCTTTTAAACAAAGGTGCTAGACTGTGGTGGAAATGTCAATACTAGGCATTGATGTTTTGTTTGTTTGGGGGCCACACCTGGAGGTGCTTAGTGATTCTTCCTGGCTCTGTACTCAGGGATCACTCCTACCAGTGCTCAGAGGATCATCCATGGTAGTCCTGTGGATAAAACCCAGTCTGCTATTTTCAAGGCAGTCACCCTGCCCTGCCACTGTACTATCATTCTGGGCCTCTATGCTATGATTTGATTGAAATCCTTGATCTTCAGATGGGAAGATCTAATTTAGTAATTTCCTAACTGATTTTCCATTGATGTAAAATTATAGAGGGGAAAAAAACACAAAATATTAGAACTTAGTTTGGGAAATCTGTTTTCATAAATACAATGAAAACAAACCCCATTCCTTACATGTCATATATCTGGATACATAAATTCTAGATAAAAATCTTCCAGTCCAGGGGCCGGAGAGATAGCATGGAGGTAATGTGTTTGCCTTGCATGAGAAGGTCATGGTTCGAATCCTGGCATCCCATATGGTCCCCTGAGCCTGCCAGGAGTGATTTCTGAGCATAGAGCCAGGAGTAACCCCTGAGCATTGCCAGGTGTGACCCACCCCCCCAAAAAAGAACAAAAAAAACAAAAAAAATCTTCCAGTCCAGTTTGTTTTTATGAAATGCAGCATGCTATACAAAACATACCCCAGAGTTTCCTCAACAAGATAGAGACCCAGAACCATGGTCACGTGGGTTGGATCACATGCACACGTGGAAGTTTCAGGTTTGGTCTCTGGCACCAATGGTTATCCCTAAACACTGAGAAGAGAATATTCTTTCTCAGCACCACCGGCTGTAGTCTAAAAATAAAAAAAATGGGAGACAGGGGTGGGGTGGGGGGTTGGGCCATACTCAAAGAAAGGTGCTTATGGGGCTACTCCTGACTTTGTGTTCACTCCTGATATTATTCCTGAGGATTGAACTGGGTTCAGTCATATGCAAATACCTTAACTCTGTACTACCTACTGGCGATAAAAAAAATAAAACTAAAAAATAAAAGCATAGGGGCTGAAGAGATAGCATGGAGGTAGGCCGTTTGCCTTGCACGCAGAAGGACAGTGGTTCGAATCCTGGTTTCCCATATGATCCCCAAACCTTCCAGGAGCGATTTCTGAGTGTAGAGCCAGGAGTAACCTCTGAGTGCTGCGGCTGTGACCCTCCAACCCTCCCAAAAAACAACAAAAGAAAGCATAACCCTGTTCCAGACTTCGTTGAATATACAATAATGTAGGAACAGGATAGATGTTAAATTGTGCATACACATTTATTGTTCTAAGATTACATATCTGTATTTAAGTTGCCATTTTATGAGGTTAGTTTTAGCAGTTTTCCACTTGCAGTAATAAAAACAAAGTTTTATTTTTAAGAGAAATGTAAATATTAAAGGCTTTAATTTGGGAACATTTAACACAGCACTAATGGCATGTAAAGTAATTCACAGATGAAATAATCATATGATACTTTAAGAAGCATTATATTACATGCTCAAACCAATTATTTTTAATTTTTGTTGGTTTCTATTAGCTTACAATCCTACAGAAAAAAAAACAAATTAATTTTTATTGATCCCTATTGGGTTATAGATTTTATTTATCAAAGGTGGGCTAGTTGTATTTTGCCTAAGATGACTTCAGCCTAATAAAGAAAATGAATGACATCTATAAATGATCTTAAGAAGAAAATGAATATTTCAAATATTAAAAACTGAGAACAAACAGATTTAATTCCAAACTAGGTGACTGTTGGATAATCAGCATCATTGGAGAAAACACTGATATACAGGAAGAAACTGAGGTTCACAATTTTCTTTTAACATTTAAAACATGAAATAGAAATGAAGATTCATATTTACTTATCCTGTAACTTTATTAATGCAACTGTTCCTATGCCTCAGGTTTTTATTCTGTTAAATGAGAATAGTAAGAGTGCCTACATCAGAAGTCAGAGAGATTCTTGCTTTTATATTAAGGTAGAGCACTTGCCTGTAGGCAGCCGAACCCGATTCAATCCCTGGCACTACATATCTTCCCTCAAGCCCTGCCAGGAGTGTTGAGCCGAGAGCCAGGAATAAGTTTATGCCCTACCAAGTATGCCCCCCAAAAATAAGGTTAAAATTAAATAAAATAAAAATTTTGAGAGTGCTTACATTATAAGATCATAGTAGATATTTTTAAAAATCAAATGAGGGTCCAGAGAGAGAGAGAGAGATTACAATGGGCTAAGCATGCAGATATGCATGCAGAAAACGCAGGTTCTATGTCCTGGCACCACAAAGCTAAAAGTAGCCCCTGAGTACTGCCATATGTGTCCCCAAAACCAATAAAACAGTCTAATTATTTAGAATACAATAAAAATAAAGCGAGAAGCAAAATGATTAAATGGGGGAAAGCATTTGAACTATACTTGACAGGTGGTAGTAGTGATCAATAAATGATAATAGACATTATCAACTCTGGTTAGCTACTCCTGTACATTCTAGTTCTAAAAATCTTGATTGTCTGGAAAGTGAAAGATTACAATGGATTCAGCACATGCTTTACATGTAGGAAGCTTGGTACTACATAATTGGGAGTGATTCCCTAGCACAGAACCTGTGTGGCCTAATAATTTTTATTATTGTGTACTATGAAGACTGATTCAGTTTTAGATTCAATGTAGTCACAATTCAATTGTTCTCCAAATAGCTTTGCCTCTTCCTCTCCTCACTATTCCATGTCTCACATGACTACCTGACATATTCCTATTTAACTCTTAAACAATTTGGCATCCCCTCTACAGCCTTGTTTTGCTTCACTGCCCTATGTGAGTTCTGGCTTTCCATGTGTATGTATATTTCCTTGAATATACCCCATTCAGTGCATCTCACATCCTATTATGATCACTAGATCATTTTTGGCCTATGGCCACCTTGAGGTCTAGAGAACTAGGTATATCCAGGTTTGAAATTCTAGGGTAAATACAACACCAAAATAAAGAATTGTGGTTTGGATGCATGTATTAATGGTTGCCACCTTTGAATGTAGATTTATTTTGTATAGGTGGAAAGGAAATTTACCTAACTGGGTTGTTCTGCAGCCTGACTAAACATTCAAATCAACGTCAGAAAGATTAGTAGGTGAAAAGAACGGTTTTAATTATTTATGTATAAAGAATCTATATGGGAGTAAAATTTTCAATGAAATAGGACAAAATGTATCTCTCAGAGAAGAAATTATTTGAGACCCAGAGCTTCAAGAAAAGAGGAAGGGTAGTCACATTCTAAGGAAAAGACCACTCAAGGGACAAAGACTTTTGGCCTCCCATAAAGTTAGGTTTCATTGCCAGAAAAGCTATTTCTTGTTTTTAGAAACTCTATTTCTGGATAAGCCCTCCAATTTTCATTTCTCTTTGTAGTTAAGAGAGTGATAAATTTTCTCTTGAGCTTGTAAAATCTTTATTGAATTTAGCTTGAAACCATCCACATAACCAAAATGATGTGTCTTTGGAAGGCTTATGCTGGACAGTCTGAAGAGACTTGCCCTTCAAACTTTTTGTTCCTGAAGCTGAAAAATTAAAAGCATACATACACATATTGCATATATACATAGCATTATACATGCTATATAAGCACACACCACGCCCAAAAATGTGTGGTAAGTGTTTCAAGAGTTTAGAAAAGGGGCATTAAATAAGTATTGGAAAAATCTAATGTTTCCAAATGTAAAGTTTGGCTTGTAACTGAGGAACAAGTGGAATTTGTGGTGAGGGGAAGGGCCACAGTTTTAGTGAGAAAAATGTGTGTTGAATTGTATGTTGTATATTGAATTGTATATTGAATGTGGTTTTTTAGATTTCAAAATATTTTATTAAAACCATAGCGAGTTACAAAGTTCTTCATAGTTGAGTTTCAGACACAAAGTGTTTCAGGGACAATCCAAACACTGTCTACCCTCTTCCAACAATGTTCCCAGATTCCATCCCAGGAGTCCATCCCAGGAGTCCATCCCAGGAGTTCTTCCCAGAGTCCATCCCATCCCATCCCATGTATATTGAATATGTATTGGATGTATATTGTGTTGTGTATTGAATGAGTGGTGTCAAGTGGGAAAAATATGGAACCCTCAATACAGAGAAAGACCTAAACAAGGTGTGTTGTTGAGGGGTGGAGGAGGGCAGAAGAGTAGGTATTTGTAAACAAGTACTGATCATTCTGCAGTACCTGGTGATGCACAAATAAATCATCTGCCTGGACATTATACATCCCACAGCTATACTCAAAACATTGTATTTAATCTGTTTAAATAGTTGATTCATATCTTCGATGAACTTATTTTTAAGCTTGAAGGCCTTGGAGAAGTAATAAGAAAAGTCTGTGGATTCTGGGCTAGAAAACATTGAGCAGAAGTTGAGTTTTGTGGTTTTCACTAGGACACTTTCTACACTCCATGGTTTCAGTGTCTTTCTAAATATTGATTCTCTGCCCGCCCCCTCCACCCAGTAAACTACCCCCACCAACACCATGTCCTTCAAATAGCTCAGACATATTACAGAGAGTAGGGTGCTTGCTTTTGCACAAGGAAAACCTGGGTCCTATTCCTGGCACCCTGAACCCCTCCAGGAGTAATTACTGAGCACAGATGCAGGAGTTAGCCCTTAGTACTGCCAGATGTGACTCAAAAAGCAAGAATAAATTTTTTTCAAAAGTAGCAAAGACACAAAGTTGAAAGCATTCTAAATGGTTCTCTCTTGTGCCTTTCCCAATCCCTAAGGGCAACTGCTCTTCACTATTTGAAGAAATTTCAAATAGACTGAACTGTTTCACAGTAACCTGTGAATAACTGATAGCTACCTCATTCTGTCAGCTGTACTTATTATAATTTAACAAGCTTCTTTTCAACTCAAATGAACTTGTAATTGCTGAAATTTCTGGCACTATACTGAGCTAACAATAAAGGTGGGGGAAAAGGGAAGGTGGGGAAAGAAAGGGAGCTAGAAAAAAGACACAAACCAGACAACTCAAGAAGGATGCCCTAGTTTTGATCTCTGGCTTGGCATAGTCCTGAGCAAAAGAACCTGGAGTAACCCATTCTACTCCACCCTACCCCTCTAAAAGAGAGAAGGCACAAAACTTGGGAGTGAATCTATGCTGGAGACAATTGACATGGAAAATGATCTGGGAAGATATTTGGGGATTGGGAAAGCATTCAGTAATTTCTTTCTCAAATCTTTCTCTTCCCACACTTCCCACCTCTCTCCGCAAAGCTTTTCTGAGTATTTTTCTCTTGAAATCATAGAAACCCGAAGCTGCAACTTAATTGTTTGTAATTGTTCCCATGACAGTTTGGGAGAACGTTTGTACTGTGTTTTCCAGCTGTTTACAAATCCAGGAAGGCCTCTAATGTGAAAGGAAGTTGAATAAATAAAATGGAGTAGGATTAAGGAAACCATGAAAATATTTTCTACAAACGCATTTACATGAGTGTATCATGGGAGGTTTGTGAATAGAAAATTTGTATAAATAAAGCTACAAGCAAGGCATCATTAACCCAAAATTTTGACTTAGAGATAATGGAGTACAAACTATCTTTTTTGTTGTGCTTCTAATCCAGATTCTTAGGTTTATTCCTGTTTTTCTCTTGCTCTGGAACTTCTCCCTTGAACTGGTAATGTCCCTCCTTGACTGACTGTGGCTTCTGAGTCAATCTGTTCTTTAGGATGCAGGATCTTAGAAGCATTTATGACTGCTGTATTTTGGGGAGTTGTTTGTTTTGCTCTGTTTTTGTGGGGGGATGCTGGAACCATTCCTTGGGGTTCTCAGAGATTACTCATGACTGTGCTCAGGGACTCACATGCATTACTGTGGATTGAACCCAGGATAATTGCATGTAAGGTAAATGCCTCAACCCCTTGTGCTCTCTAAACCCAATGGGGGTGTAAGCACTGTGCTTTGCTAACCCAATAACAAAAAGTCGAAGTCTAGTAGTAGCAAAATACAACTCCTTTTTATGCGACCTCAGTTCTTTCATTTAAATAAAATCCTGTACTAGAGACATCTTCAACATCAATGCCATTGGCCAAGTAAACAGAAGCAAAAATAAACTAATTATTTTGCAATAGATTAAGAAGCTTCTACAGCCCAAGAGAAAATAAGACCAGAATAAATGAAAACTTGCATTCTGTGTAACCAAATTCTAGATACTCCAAGAAAATAGTAGTTAATTATCTACATTAGGTAGCTTTCATAGCTGCTGGGGTCTCCAAACCACTCTCTTAACATAGAAGTGTATTAAATCATGTCATGAATAGTCTCTTTCCTATGGGGAATCACATTGTTTTAGGTTCTTTGTATGGGTTTTCCCCTACTCTGCCAATTTTTAGAGAAGTGACTGGCCAGGAAATTAAGCTTAGACATTTTCTTAAAAAAAAATGGAGGAGCTGGAGTGATAGCACAGTGGTAGGGCCTCTGCCTTGCACACTGCTGACCCAGGACAGACCCAGGTTGATCCTCAGCATCCCATATGGTCCCCTGAGTCTGCCAGGAGCAATTTCTGAGTGCAGAGCCAGGAGTAACCCCTGAGCACAACTGGGTGTGGACCATATATAAAATAATAGTAATAATAATAATAATAATAATAATAATAATAATAATAATAATTGGAGGATTCACACCCAGAAAGACTAACCTTGACTTTGGCTCAGGAGTTACCCTGATCATACTCTGATGACCAAATAGATTCCAGAGATTCAAAACAGGGTCAACTGGATGCCATGCAAGAACTCTTACTGTAATGTCTCTCACACTCCCAATCCTTTCTGCAGTCAAAAGTCTCCTTTGGGACTGGAGCGAAAGCGCTTTGGTAGGGCACTTGCCTTGCACATGGCTGATCCAGGACAGACCTCAGTTCGATCCCTGGCATCCCATATGGTCCCCCAAGCCAGGAATGATTTCTGAGTGCATAGCCAGGAGTAATCCCTGAGTGTCCCCGGGTGTGGCCCAAACAAACAAAAAAGTTTCCTTTACTTTATTGACTTTAGCAGTCACTTATGAACTATCTATCAATATTAGAGCTATTGACCTCTTCTTGGGGTCTTTCTAGGCACACATATGACCTATCAAAAGACAATAAATCATTTGGGAATGCTGTTTGCCATTGTAATTTTTTGTTTGTTTCATGTTGTCCACATCTTGGTTTAGAAAGATTTCTTACTGATAAATGCAGTTGCCATGTCTACATTCTGCCAGCTCCATAGATTAACTCTGTTCTCAAAAGAGATATATAATAAGTGAAAATTCATGGGTACACTGACCACACAGATGAAAGCAGCAATATTTCAGAGGGTGAGCCAAGATCCCGCCCTGCCAAAACCATTCCAGCTGCATCCATCAACCTAAATGATGGCACTCTACAAAGACGCCAATCTAACCAAAACTCCAGATATGCCAGTATTTGAACTGACATCATCAGGATCTTTCAGTGGTGAGTGCAGGCACTCTCCTCCCTGTCATCCTCTCATAGATCTGGAAGGTTAGACCGCTGAAATCATGGCCAACAAAAGCCAAAGTATGGGCAATAGTGCTTGAAATTCCTAGACCACGTGGTATAACTCCAATTTATTTAATACTGTCATTCCCATAGGAACACACCAATTTAGATGCCAATTTGTATCTGAAGTGACCTAATATTCAGAAACAAAAAATAATTGAATGATCAACTAGCAATAAGAGCTTACTATACTAAACAATGTATTAATGACCTCATTGTAGATACAATTTTCATAAATTTTCTTGTTGCTATACTCTTTTGCCTTCCTCTCTTCCTTCTTTCTTCTCTTCTTTTTCTTTCTCTTTTTCTTCCTCCATTCTCTTTTTCTCCTTCCTTCCTTCCTTCCTTCCTTCCTTCCTTCCTTCCTTCCTTCCTTCCTTCCTTCCTTCCTTTCTTTCTTTCTTTCTTTCTTTCTTTCTTTCTTTCTTTCTTCTTTTTCTTCTTTCTTTCTTTCTTTCTTTCTTTCTTTCTTTCTTTCTTTCTTTCTTTCTTTCTCTTTCTTTCTTTCTTTCTTTTCTTTCTTTCTTTCTTTCTTTCTTTCTTCTTTCTTTCTTCTTTCTTTCTTTCTTTCTTTCTTTCTTTCTTTCTTTCTTTCTTTCTTTCTTTCTTTCTTTCTTCTTTCTTTCTTTCTTTCTTTCTTTCTTTCTTTCTTTCTTTCTTTCTTTCTTTCTTTCTTTCTTTCTTTCTTTCTTTCTTTCTTTCTTTCTTTCTTTCTTTCTTTCTGTTTCTTTCTTTCTTTCTTTGTTTTCTTTCTTTCTTTCTTATTTTAGTCAACTATGTCAAAACTATGTTAACTATGTGATCCATTGTCTTTAAATAACTTTTTTTTTTTTTTGGTTTTTGGGCCACACCCAGTAACGCTCAGGGGTTACTCCTGGCTATGCGCTCAGAAGTGGCTCCTGGCTTGGGGGACCATATGGGACACCGGGGGATCAAACCGCGGTCCGTCCATGGCTAGCGCAGGCAAGGCAGGCACCTTACCTTTAGCGCCACTGCCCGGCCCCTTTAAATAACTTTTATTTAAATATTTTTTCTTACTAATTTTCTTTTTTTGTTGTTTATTTTTTTTTGTTTTGTTTTGGGGTCATACCCAGCAGTGCTCAAGGGCTACTCCTGGCTCTGCGCTCCTCGGGGGACTATATGGGATGCCAGGATTCGAACCACCATCCATCTTGGATAGGCTGCATGCAAGACAAATGCCCTGCCACTGTGCTATCTCTCCGGCCCTTTCTTACTAATTTTAATCAGAAAACACTGTGCTCAGTATACCTCTGCATATTACATGCTAATAAAATTGTGTTTTGTTTTTGGTTACTATATGATATCCCCTGAATTAGACATTGTAAAAATATAAACACTATAGAGCTAGTACAAAGGTTAAGACACTTAATTTGCATGCAGGCAACCCCAGTTTGATCTTGGCACCACATATGCCCCCCTCATGACTCCCTCATTATGAGCACAGATACAAATATAGCCCCAAACCACCATGTATGACTCATACTCCCCACCAGCCCCCCCCCCAAAAAAAAGCCATTAGGGAAGGCTCCACTGCAACTCAGCTCTCAAGAGTTTCTCACTGAGTTTATAGTTAATAGAATCAGTTATAATCTCAAGTGTCAGGAACTGTAATATATTCAAAATATCATGGGAGTTTAGAAAAACTAGCACTGAATTCTGCAAAGGTGTATGAATGAAAACATCATGATCGGAAATATGCATGAACTCTTAAATATGAGTAAAAATTGCTTACTAGACAAGGAAGACAAGGAATTCAAAGTGGGGAGAATCATAAGGGAAACGAGTGAGGGAAGAGAGTATGTGTAATGTTTTTGGTTCATGTCAAGAATTGCTCATTACTGGATACAAGTGAGCTCTGTGATTTGTGTTGGAAGATATTCCTGGCATAGGTTAGATTGTGCAATCCGCAGCTGTAATCATGCGACATCCTGTCTTTCCTGACCTATTTTGCCCTTCCTCCCCAGCCACTTACTTCCTTAAGGTCAGTGTGAGGAAACCTTTCTCTCCTTTTTTTAGGGGTGTGTTTAGGAGTCATATTTGTTTCTTTAGTAATACACTATATATATATATACATACACACATATAAATATATATCAATACAATGCAGAAATGGCTAATGAAGAGCAGATTGAGTGTTGGGATCTGAATCCTTGTTTTCCAGTTCTCTCAGCAGCTTCAGCCAAGCACTTGAGCCAAGTCATTTAAGAACTCTTTTCTCATAAAATGGCGATATTAGCATCTGCATTGTCTACCTCTGGGTGAAAGTGAAAATGAATTTCTTAAAAAAATTAAGTGGTATAATAAACTTTTTTTATTTGGCATTATGCTGACCTAGGCTGTTATCTGATATCTGATATTTAGAACAAGTAAAAAGCTTAGTAGAGTATTGAGATAAGAAAATTGGCTTACAAGGGAATTGACAAATAGAAGTATTCTTCTTTGCTTATTAATGCCAAGTCTTTCCTTCCATCTGTGAAATGTCATTGCAATCCTGTTTCAAAACTTAAAAAGATAACATTTTCTTCTTGACAGTGGTCTGTGATATGTGCCTTAGCCTCCTTTGCTATTACATAGGCATTTCTGCTAATTAGTGATGTGTTTAAAATTTAAATTGTGGTCTGACAGCAAAAAGAGCAGGACACTTTCTTGCATGCAACTGATCTGCGTTCGATTCCAGGCATCCCAGATGATCCCCTGAGCACTGCCAGGAGAAATCCCTGAGTGCAGAGTCATGAATAAATACCGAGTACTACCAGATGTGACTCAAAAAACTAACAGAACCCCCAAACAAAAAATACTAAATTGGAAAAAAATATGAATTGGTATAATCCATTCAACCAGAGCACTAGTAATAACTATTATTTATGAAGTAGTTTGACTTCCTTATGTATTATTCTCAATAATATTTGTTACTATATGGTATGCTCTGCATCTTGTTACATGTTAGGAGTTTTTAAAAGGTTCTTATTCATTCAGGTAAGATGTAGGTTATGAAACCATGGCCTTCTACTTTGCCACTTTTGCTGATCCAGTGACAATTTTAAGATTAGAAGTAATCTAAAGCGCCTCCTTTCACTTTTCAACCCTTTGACCCCAAAGATTGAATGATAATACTAATGGAAGGTGGCTATTCACCTGAAATATAAACTTCTGAGCCATAGGAATAGGAGCAATTTTTCCTATTCCATTTATATTCCATTTATACTCTGAATCCATCTCTTTAAATTTTTAGTTCTCAAATTTTGCACCTACATATAATTTTACACAGTGCAGAGCTCTGTAAACCATTTAACTCATTCTACTATGGGCTATCTTTACATTAGAATAAAAAGATAACACTAAAAATAAGAGAGTATGGTAATAATATTCAGAGAGAATAGAGATGAGAGCCAGGAGGACAGGAAATTTGTGACTAAGAGCCAGGATTGCAGTTAGGGCTAGAAGGGTCCACTGTGACTATGATAGTTGGAAATTAGTACTCTGGACAAAAATAGGGTGCTGAAAGTGGATAATGTGATATACATAGTACGCCTTTGTTAACAATATTGCAAACCACAGTGTCAAAAAGGAAAAGAGAGAGAGAGAAAGAGAAGTTAAATGTCTGCCCAGAGGCGGTAGGTAGGAGGGAAATTGGAGACATCTGTGATGAGAAACATGCACTAGTGAAGGGTGGTGTGCATTGCTTGACTGAAGTTCAATCATGGACAATTTCATCACTACAGGGCTCAAATAAAGGAATTAATAAATAAACAAGAATCACCAGAAAGGATATTTAGAAACTTACATAGGAATACAGAAAAAGTAAAAATCAACGAATAGATACCACTCGGAATGAAATAAAATGATGATGATATTTTAAATATGTAAATGAATTATTTACACTTGACTAATATAAACCTAGTCATCAAAATCATTAATATTCTGGTTTGAGCCCTGGTACCTTATGTCATCCTCAAGCATATCCAGAAGTTTAAATTTAAACAGCAAGAATTTAAACAGCACGTCCTGAACATGACTAAGTATGACCCCCTTAATTAAAACAAAAAGGTCACTAATATTATATGAAGCTTAGTGGTCTACCGTGAAGTGATTTTTCCCTCTTTTCTTATTTTCCAACTCCTCAATAAACTAGTTCATGTAAACTTAGATAAAATACCTAATCTAGTTCAGAACAGAATATTAAATGAGTGTTGTTCTTTTTTTTCTGCCAGACCTAAAGGAAATGACTGGCAATTGTTATGTTTTCCACAAAACTAAATTAAGGAAATGGTCTGGCTTATTTATCT
Source organism: Suncus etruscus (assembly GCF_024139225.1). Lineage (NCBI taxonomy): Eukaryota > Metazoa > Chordata > Mammalia > Eulipotyphla > Soricidae > Suncus > Suncus etruscus. The sequence continues at coordinate 119,829,506 of NC_064868.1, forward strand.
TTGTTTTTGAATCTATAGTACTGTGAGATATATGTTCAAAACATTCTTCTAAAACCCAGCAGATTTAAGTCATTTTTAGATTTCGTCATTACAGTCTTTTTAACAAAAATTATTGAGAAGTGTGTGGCAAATGTCCAAAATCATTTTCTCTGTCTTTCTTGTGAATTTGAATAATTTTTACAAATTAGTGATAAAGTAAGGTGGTCAATTTTTTTTTGCAATCAATATATAAGAAGGAAGTGTCAACAGCTTTGGTCTAGGAAGATACTTAAGTCATTGAAATTCCATTTTTCAAACACTAACTGCTTTTGGAAATTATTAGCAGTATCCTCTTAGCCCACTTGAACAGAAAATGGTTGGCTAAGATACAGAGATTGTTTTATTGTCTACATAAAAGGAAGCGCCATGGTCATTGCATAAACCTCAGAAATTATGCATACATAAAAAGAATGAGACAAAGCTGAACTCTAAATGCCAATAGCAACCAAAGCTTGCCTAAAGACTTGACACTGAGCAGAATGAGGTATGGTTCCACAGACAGAACACTAAATATTTGTAGGTTTCCTGGATAAATTTTCTTGTCTCAGATAAAGTCTCTCAGCTCAAACAAATATCTCCCAGTAGGATTGTGATTCGCCAAGTGTTGCAGCTGTTTCAGGCATCAAGTGTTCAAACACCAATCCCATCACCATTGTGACCTGTATCCCCAATTTCCCTCAGATCACCCTATGCCCCCTTGCAGACACAAACAAATTTCATTAATATTGTTTGTTACAACACAGAAAGGTAAGTGAAACAATCAAAATTAGTTTACTGGTGGTAAATTTGCAATAGCTACTGTATATCTCAATGGTGTTATTAAAGTCATTGTCTAAGGACTTATTGGGCAGTGCGTTGATTGTAGTTGAACTTTCTGTGTTGTTTAGGCTCCCTGAACTTGTGTTCTTCTACACAACCTTTCCATGAGATTGGCTGTGATTATAGTAGGCTGACACTACAGTGAACTTTTGAGGTGTTTCTCAGTCCAGGATCTGTAGATCTGGAACAAATTTGGTGACTTGGCAGTTTGATAAGAATGCGTTGAGGAGCTAGGTCTGTGGGTGTCAGATGTGGCTGTGGGCTGCTGTGACTTCAGGCAGAAAGGGGAATCTACTCGCCCCCAATCTGAGAAGGACCCAGAGTTCTTAACCCTGACCAATCTACCAGAGACAGGACTGAGGCCATCATTTTATTTGGGAGCTTAGTATTAAAACTGTGTCATTTTTTTGTTAGGAATATAGCAGGCATGGGCAGGGATTACTAGTGGCAGAAAAAGGGGTGTGTGTGTGAGGAGTGGGGGGATCTTGTCACACCACCATTCTGAGAATATCCTAAAGTTTTCAGTCCATAGATTGATATCACTTGGAAAATTTAGCTGCTCGTCATATTTATTTTTAGTTCCGTGGTGTAGCTGGTCATTTCTGCTGGAGGATGTCAGGGTGCTGTGGGTTGCTTTGCCCTCAGTCAAAAAGGTACACCCCTTTTATATCCTTAAATTTCTCTGATTATTTCATGAGATTGAAAACTTCTGTATCCAATTCACTCTTCCCTCTGTTTTTGAGGGCTTAATGTGTGAAATTATTTATTGTGTGAATGTTCAGTTGAATGCTCTAGGTTTACTGTAAGCAATAAAACTAAATCCACTCAAGGATCACAGCTATGTCCATCACTGAGTTTGGTATTCCATTGTCATAAATTGTCTGGGATGTTTTTTTTTTTACCAAGACCTGTGATTTATATAGTCAGCAGTGCAGTGTGAAGGTGCTGTGAGATACATACCCATTTCTCATCACAATACATCTTGTTTCCAATATTGACTTGAGAGTGGTGAAAATAATGACTGAAATTAATGGCTGTGATGTGTGGGAAGGACGCTTACCCTCAGTTCTGACTTTTGCCATATTGTTATGTGATCATCTGGATTCACTTCCTGGGGGAAAGGTCAAAATGGTTTCTTTACAATTGTGTGCCAATATAAGGAAGATGATATGGAGTAAATTTAAAAACTATTAAGGCCACATAGCATAGAGGTTTTGCCACGTGCCTTGCACAGGGCTCTGACTAAGATAATGGTTTGAATCTTGGTACATGGTATCTTGAGCATAGCCAAGTATCGCCTGACCATTAAAGCCAGGAGTGATTCCTGAACACTGACTTGGAAGTGACACTGAACATTCTTGGTGTGGTCTCCCAGAATACTGTCAAGTGACCATGGAAGAAACCCCAGAAAAGAATGGAATTTGATTAAGCTGGATCTAGAGGGACGAGTTGTGTTAAAAAAAGATAGATTTCATTGAGATGAAACTCAGGAGCAAAGGATGGGAAGAAAAAAAGAAGTTGAGAATGGGAAGTAATTAGTAGGGGCTGCTATGATAGTGAAGCATATAGATAGGTTAGCCAGCTTGTCCTGTGTTCTTAGTGCTACATATCATTGCTCAATTTCTTGTGTGTCTATTAATTCAGTGTCTTTTTATAGGGGCTAGAGAGAATATATTAGGTAAAAAACTTGTCCTGTATTTGGCCAACCCTGCTTCAAACCCCAGCACTCCCTCAGATCCCCCAGGAGTAAGATCTGATCACTGCCAGATGTTACCCCCCCAAAAGCAAAGAAAATAACACCTCACAATTATATAGCCTTTCAATAATTCATAGGACAAAACCAAAGCATGTAAGGTCTGTGATGTGATGTTCGTATATCCTAAAATCTATCCCCTTTAAATCTGTTTACCTTAAACTTCTAGCCCTATTAAAAAAATTTCTCAGTCAGCCCAATATATTATGCTCATTGGATCCCTGTGTACCTGCAAAACAATTTCTTCTGCAAAAATTTTTAGTACTTCTCTGTTGTTGTAGTATTCTAGATATGAGCTTCTATACCATGCTTTGCCTTTAGAAGAACACATGTCCACTTAATTTAACTCAACTCTTAGCTTGAACGCTAGGGAGTATGTTTTGTTCACTGTCACATTAAGCAGAATACCTACTTACATGCAAATTCTTTTTTAGTGGTGGTGATGGTCTCTATTTCATCTGGGGCCACACCCAGCAGTGTTCAGGACTACTCCCAATAATGCAAAGTGATGGGGATAGAATCTGGGGTTCCTGCATGCAAGATATGTACCTCAGCTCTTCAGCCATTTCCCTGACCCCATGTAGCCAATTTTTATAATATATTTATTGAAGCGCTTAATTCACATCACCTGCGATTATATTTAAGAGCCCTCCAGAAGCAATTTAATTGATCAACTGAAGCTGGAGATGCAGAGACTAGATTATTTATTATTGTGGATTATTTGTTAATTAAAAAAAAACATCTAGAAGGGGGGAATTTCATAAGATAAAATGGGTAAATAACAGTACTGAATGACTGGCTCCCGAGGGCACAAAAGAGGGAAAAGTTAAAAGAATACGGATCTAAGGTAATATTACAAATTAAAAAGACAGCGACCCTTGCAAATCTGGACTCTCCTTTCAGGGAAATAGGTTGTTTTCTAAGTCGGAACTCCCAGTGTTAGTGTTCGCCTCCATCTGCCTCTGCTTTAAAAATAAACAATTTGTTCTCGTTCAATTTACGGGGACGAAGCTCAAGATTCAGACCGTGATGCTCATTATCACTGATCATGAGTCAAGATAGATAAAGCTAGAGTCAGCCTCACTGCCTACAATTTCCTCTGAAGGGGAGGTGTGCAGTGCATAGGTTTTTAAATCTACAAAACCTGCTTCTGCTTGGGGAAGCTCCAGTTGAACTGTTTTACCACCCAGAGGCACTGGGGTGCGCTACTAGGTAGCAGAGCCTCGTTGTGCATTACAGCTCTCAACTTTAAAACTCCAGAGAATTTGATGAGAGAGGAATCCACAAGAACATGACAAATGATGAGAGTTCAAACCTTAAGAGAAAAATGGGCTTATTGGTAAGAGACCTTTCTTTGCCTTTTATTCCTTGCTTTTGCTTATTCATTACATAGAAATCCTGTTGTTTTGCTATGTGGCTGGGAGGCGGTGTATAAAAATCAATTTTATATGTATTGTAGAATTCAGGAGACATATTGGTAACCATGTAAAAATAATAGAAAGCGTGAAGAAAGCTTCTTTCTTAAATGTCCAATGAAATTGTATTTCAGGTCGTGGTGCAGGATTGTTTGTGTAGCTTAAATGCAATGCAAGTTAAGAAATCTATACATATTTTTTAAGTTAAAATAAAGAATAGTGACTGGTGGAAAGAGACATCATTTCTCTCAGTGGCCACAAGATGGCGCACCAGCTTCTTTTTTAATGTACAAATAGAAGAAATAATATCAATAGGAATATAAAATAAGCTGTTTTAAAGATACTTTAATATATTTTACGTAAAAATAATGTATGTACTTGTTATTTTCTTGATGAGACATTGCTAAAACATAACATATGGATTAACACCTTGTAGCCTTTTTATGATTCAGAAATAAGGATTTGTGTCTGTAAGGCATCTTTTAAAGTAGAATAGAAATATATTGTAAAGATGCTGTTTGGAATTTTTATTCTGAAAAATAAATAAAATATTTACTCCCTCCATTTTGCATACATCAGGAGTCATCAGCTTTTGGTTAACTGTTTAGATAACGTGTCGCTCAAGGTCTCTCTGTGGACGCTATTAAGCCATAGACTTTGAATTAGTTGGGACTTTAATAATGTAGTGAGGATTGGGAAATGACCCAGAAAAAAAATCATCCAAGCTGCTTTATTTTGAAGAAAAAGTTAAGCAAGGCTAGTGCTTAGTGTTGTTTACATTTTAGAAGCTAATAGTTACAGTAATGAAAAAAAAAACTGTCAATAAATTTTGTGTTGGGCTCCACAGGAACCTGGTAGCCCACTTTAATATTTTAATAATTGATTGTGGGCAGCATGGACCATGGGTTTCTGTAGTAGTCTCTATTTGTCAGCTGTATTCCTGAGGCAGCACCTGAAGTATGTCTGTCATTGCTACCTTTTGTGGTAGCCACGAAGAGTGAGGGAGAGGCCAGAACTTGGCAAAACGCAAAGCTTTGCTTAGGAGACAGTGTCTCTATTTATATGCTTGTATTAATGGCAAACAATCTGGAAATAAGAAAGTTGGTTGTAAATGAAGCTAGAAGAACATTAGCCATATGGTCTGGTCCCTGGAAGCTTGTAGTGTGTGTCATTGGCTTTCCAATTTTCTTAGCAAAAGTGTGTATCAGCAAAGAATTGAACTCTCAGTTTCAAAAGCTCGAACATGACAAAGCATTTCGAGACTGAGTTTCTCTTGACTGGCAAACTGCTTGCTTGGGTCTAGATTTGGCTGCTTTAGTATTTTAGATCAGCTGCCAATAAATGTTATATTTAATGTCAATCACTATTCTAAACTTTCTGAAACATGAAGAGTGCTTCTAAAAATAAGTAGAATCTAGGACTTTCTAGTCACATTTTTAAGAGTAACTATAGACCCTTTCTTATTGCTCGCTGTGGTCTTTACTCTTCAGGATTTATAAATAGCCTTTATGCATTTACAGCTAAAGTAGTTGCAGAATATGCTTTTTAAAAAGTGGGCGAAAATGCAATTAAGCCACAATTAACCTTTTTTTTTTCTTTTTGCACTCCACTTTCAGGAGACGGAGGCAATTGTCTTTAAAACAAGCCGATTTCAAGGATATATTCAAAAAATCAACTTCAGGGTATGTCCAAGGGTCTGCATTTCTCTTTACCTTTTTTAGTCAATGTGAATTAATTTCAGAAACAAGACCCTGAGATCCTAGAAGATATTTAGTCATGAAGGAAACTTTCAGTATTGGAGAGCCCTGTGTTTATTAAGACAACAAGGAAATGAATTATTCTGTTAAAGAATAACACACACCATGGCGGTGTGCTTTTCGTTTTCCACTGCGCTTTCTTCAGCACACATTCAATGAGTTTTCATAGTCCTTCTATGAGCTGGGCAAAGAAACTGTTGTTTTCCAATTTTTGAAATGGGGGGAAAGGGTAATAGCAGCAGAGATCACAAAGCTAGTTGGGAACAAAGCTGTGTGTGGACTCTACAGGTGTGAGGTTCTGCCTTCTGCATATGGTGTGTTCAGAACCACTTGAAATATTTTTCGCTTTGTCACCTACATTATGCCATGAACATAACTCACTTCCATTGTTTCTTATCTGGTGAACTTCCCCATCTGTGGCTTTCATGTCTGTCTGCTTCTGTACCTTTCCACACAATCAACCAGAGACCTTGCTTTCCTTTGCTGCCAGACCTAAAAAGGTCTGGAGGGTTTGAGGGTGAGATAATGGGTGGTGAATGGGGGGCACTTACAATTAGTGGTGAATAGCCAAGGTTGATAGGCTGAAGAAGGCCAAGAACTGAGAGATAATATAAAATCCCCCTCATCTAGGTTTATCGTGAGGCAAGGCTGGAGAGTGTTCTTGCCTGTAACCCGGCATTTATACAAGTTTAAAAGGCCAGGCAGGAAATTCACCGGGTGTATTATTTGTATAAAATTCATAATACCCCCACACCCCAGGCTCATGTTTTTTTTAATATTCAACTTAATGATTCTCAGACAAAATTTGGGACTTGCAGCCTTCTAAGTATAGGACTTTTCTCTTGATATAGGGGCGTGTGTGTCTGTGTGTACATACATCTATATGAGTATTAAAAAAGAGCCACTTCTCTGTCACTTAGCATCTGTGTTCCTTTCAAAACATGGGAACAGGAGTTGGGTATAAGGAATGAACTTCAATGTTAATCTACATGCCTGTGTCTGCTTTAGAGCCATACCTCAATAGTTTTTGTATGTTATGGGCAACAAGGTGATATTTTTTTTTAAAAGGCATGTGCTTCTGTTCATTTTAGGCACAAAGAAGATAAGGGGTAGAAACATTTCTACAAAAAGGGGAAAATAAGGAAATTTTGATATTTAAGATATCATCTGTTCTAATTGGTTTGAATTTATATGTATTTTTTTAAAAATCAGCCTGGAAATTAGGCTATCCTGGGTTCTGAATAGTTAAGTCTTCAATACAGAAATCTAGATTTCATGGTGTTTCATATGTGAATATGTGATTTGCCTTATTAGGTGGTAATGAATTGTGGTAAGGGAATACATTCTATTCTCTACCTGTGGATCCTAGCAAAGTTCTCAGTTCTCAGTATTTATTGATGATTGAAGTAATTCAGCATGCATATCTTCTCTTTAGGTTTTAGTGAGTGACTTGATTGATTTGGTATTTCTGAAGTTCAAGAAATCTTCCTTATACTGTCAGTAATGGTTTATATGCCAAGAAAGCTTCAGTTTAAACAAATGCACTTTAGTTGACAAATGTGAAAACATGGCCCCAATCAATTTGCTAATGCTTGCTCCCTGTTTAGATGATCAATACAAGATTGGTTTTGCTGCCTCTTCTTCCTTTGAGGAATACATGTTATTCTGTGCCTTTCAAATCTAAATCACAAAAAATTGGTAATTTTGGAAAATCATAAGATAAATATTTTCACCTACTGACCTAACAGAATCATAGGAATTTAAACAAAATGAGCAGACACTGTAGTGGAAGACTCATTAAAATGCTCAACAGTATCTGTGACTTAAATAAAGTTGAATAAGTAAGGAATATGTAAATATATACTATTTCAAAGAAAAAATGTATTCAAATCTAGTGTACTATCTTTATTCCATGAAAAATAACTGATATTGTTCCTATAGTAACATACATGTGATTTTTAAGACATGAATGGTTCTAAATTTAGTACTTTGTTTGTGGATCACACCTGACTTGCTGACTCTTGACTCTGTGCTCAGGGATCCCTCCTGGCAGTGTGTAAGACCCCATACAGTGTGCTGGGAATCAAACTGGGAATAGTTGTATGCAAAACAAGTACCTTATCCACTGTATTATCTCTCCAGCCACTCATCTTAGTGGTTGAAGTAGACAGAATTAACCCATAACCTCTCTGACAGTAACACAAATTTAAATTTCATCTAATTGTTTCTAGGGTCAGTCTAGAGGACCTTACATCCTGTTTTTTATTTACTCGTATCAAAATCACATTAACTTTGCTTACAGTAGAACATGAGATAAAAATGAAATGATTATACTCTATTGAAAATGATTGCATCAAAGCAATAAAGTTAGACATAACTCTGTGGTTTCTTTATAACAGATAAGGGTTTCTTTTATTGAATTGCTAAATGCACTTTTTAGGTCTAGTAATTTTAAACTGTACACTTTTCAGTTCTTTTTATAATTTAGACTTAACACCATGTATTTGGAATCTTTCAGAACAATAATAATCTGCTCCCTATTTAGAAAAAAATACCTAAAATCTATCTAGAGACGTCTAAAACAGAAAATTAGAGGAATTTTTAAATAATCATTAAAATTGAAATATTATGCCAATTGCTAAGTCTCTTGACTATGATACAGTAGACAAATACTGTAATGATAAACTCTACCTTTCGGAAAATTGTTAAGTCTCCTTGCTATGGTGGTCTGTTACAAGGTTAAATGCAGGAATGAAATTTCATAAATATAAACAAATATTTGGTGGTGGATGGGGTTATTGAATGCCACTGAGTGGTTCTCAGGGGCTTATGCTTACTCCTTGCTCAGGAATAATTTTTATTAGTGCTTGGGGACCAAATTTGATGTCAGGTATAAAGCCAGAGTTTATTAAAAATAAAGTCAGGCAATCTATTCCCTGACAGTCTTTCTCGCCCCAACTCAAATATATATAATATAAGATGATATGATATGATATGATATAATATTATAATATAATGTAATAATAGATATAATATAATAAATATAATATAATATAATATAAAATATAATATAATATATAATAATATAACAATAATATATTTTATCTTTAGCTAATAGTTTCTTCAGATAGATGTCTAGTGAATTTAAGTGTTAATGAGGAGACCTGGAAATGGTTTTAAAAAAGTTATATAGAAGCTGAAAATATAGTGCCTTTTATCATGGAGATGTAAGCAGTGTTACAGATATTAATGAGTTACTAGGATTAGCACTCCATGAAAGTGTTTGCTTCTGGTTAGCAAATCATTGTGATTTCTCTGTAAGTACTAGCAAACAAGATTTACAAATGCTAAGGGAGGAAAACATGGGACTACTGGATAAGCTTCTAGACCCTACTTTAGACCAAAATAATCTTTGGTACACATGTGAGTATTATAATGACTTTTTGTAGATATAATATAAATATGATGTTATTAATTATAACTGGAATGTTGAGAGATATGCCTTATATTATTCTAAGATATTTCAATATCTTAGGTATTTATACTAGGATAAGCATCTTTGAAAGAATGTAGACTATAGAAAATATTGATTTTCTTTAACTGAAATTAGTTTTGAGACAGAATCGCTGAGCTTATTATTGAAAAAATTGTCAACCGTTTTAGATAAATATTATTAGAAATTATTTACTTTAATTAAAGAATTTCAAGATTTACCCAGTATAGGAGATCAGGGATGTAACTCAGTGGTAAGGCACTTGCCTTGTATATATAAGGCCGTGGAATCAGGAATTTCCAATTAAATTTCAAATTTAATATTGTTTATTATATTTATATAACTTTTATATTTTTCTGTATCTTAATATCCCCAAATTGAAACAAACTAGTATGGCTAACTGAAATGCATTATAACAATGTGTTTTTCAGGGGCCGGAGTGGTGGCACAAACTGTAGGGCGTTTTTTGTTTGTTTGTTTTCTTTTTTTTATTTTTAATTTTGAATCACACCCGGCAGCACTCGGATTACTCCTGGCTCTACACTCAGAAATCGCTCCTGGCAGGCTCGGGGGACCATATGGGATGCCAGGATTCGAACCACACTCCTTCTGCATGCAAGGCAAACGCCTTACCTCCATGCTATCTCTCCGACCCCAGCAAGCTGTAGGTTCTATAGTGTAGGGCGTTTTTCCTTGCACCCGGCTAAACTGAAATGGAACACGGTTCGATCCCCTGGCATCCCATATGATCCTCCAAGCCAGGAGCAGTTTCTGAGCGCATAGCCAGAAGTAACCCCTGAGCATCACTGGGTGTGGCCCAAAAAGCCAAAAAAAATGTGTTTTTCAATTTACGAGCCATATTATTTTATTTATTTTGTTTTGGGGTCACATCCAGTGTACTGAAGGGGGCAGCCAGTTCTATGCTTAGGTGAACATTTGGTACTATGAATAAAACCCCAGATTCAGGAATGCCATTCATTCACTCAACTCTTTGATATTTCTCTCCAGCCTGTTAGAGCTATATCTTACTTTTCACTCTGTAACACCAGACTTTTGGAGGGAGTGAGTGGTTGGATCACACCAATTATTCTCTATTTATTTACTCAGTGCTTAATCTAGGGTTTCTACATGCAAGACATGTGACCCAACACTTTGATCCATCTTCCCAGCTCCAGCACCAGAAATTTTAAGTGGCATTTTAGGGGTCAAATGAGCAAAATGCATGTTGTGCATGCAGAAAGCTAGAGTCAATACCCATTACCACGTGTGGTCCTTTGAGAACTGCCAGATATGGCTCCTCCATCCAAAAAATTGGTTTCAAGGCTAAAGTGTTGGTAGGATGTTTATTTTGCACATGGTCAACCTGGGTTCTATCCATGGTATCTCATATGCTCCCCCCAGACCAGCCATGAATGATCCCTGAGCTTAGAGCCAGAACTAAGGCCTGAACACTGCTGGCTGTCCTCCCCCCCCAAAATGGTTTTGATTCTTTTAAATTTGCGCATTTATTGTTGCAAACATCAGAAAATCTAAGGATGGTTTGGCCATTTTATTTAAGTGTTTCTAAAGTTGCAGAAATACATCTAGACAGTAAATTACCATCGTTTGATATCTAGAATATACAAAGTACTCACAAAGGTTAAGCCCACAAAAGTTAAAAAACACCATCAAAAATGGGGAGAGGAAATGAACAGACAGTTCTCTAAGGAAAACCATCAAATGACCAACAGCCACATGAAACAAAATTCTCATCATCCCTTCCCATTAGGAAAATCCAAATCAACACGACAATGAGATATCATCTTACAACAGTAAAGATGGCACATATCAAAAAATAATGGGAACAATTTGCATTGGCAGGGATGTGGTGAGAAAAGAACGCTCACACATTGCGAGTGGGAATTCTGCCGGGTCCAACAGTATGGAGGTAGGTCAGTAAACTTGCAATTGAACTGCCATATGACCCAGCAATCCCGTTTTAGGGTATCTAGCCCCAGGACAGAAAAACCCTCAACCAAAAGGATATTATGTGCACTGCTATTCATCACAGCACTCAGTACAATAGCTAAGCTGCAATTAACCTAGATGTCCAACAACAACCTAGAGTGGATAGTGAAGTTTTGTTACATATATACAATGAAATACTGCATAGCTGTAAGGAATGCAATGGTGTAATTTGCTGCAACATGGATGGAACTGGAAGGTGTTATATTAAATGGAGTAAGCTGGATAGAAGGATAAATACAGAATGATCTCAAATGTGGTATTTTGAATAACTGCATGAAGACATACAATTGCTTAAATGGGAGTTGTTGCGAACATCCTTGCTTCCTGAGTCAATTGAGAAGGAAAGAAATTAAGTTTAAGAGGAAGGCCAGAGAGATAGCACAGAGGTAGGGCATTTGACTTGTATGCAGCCTATCTAGGATGGACGGTGATTCGAATCCCGGCATCCCATATTGTCCCCGTGCCTGCCAGAGTGATTTCTGAGTGCAGAGCCAGGAGTAATCCCTAAGTGCCACTGGGTGTGACCCAAAAACCTAAACAAACAAATAAATAAATGGGGAAACACAGATGTGAAAGGATGGAGAACAGGAGTCTAGAGATTTCAGGTGCATTGGCGGTGTTTAAAAAAAAGGACAGAGTTAAATATCCAAGCCAAAGTCAAGAACACAAAAACAAAACAAAAAAAAAACCAAAAATAAACATCAAAAAAAAGTCAAGAACAATGAAATCACAAGACTCAAACTCTAGCATTCAAAACTTAAAATGGCCTGTTAAGCTGGCAGGCTGGGGGCAGGAGTAGTGGCATGGGTTACACTCTGGGAACATTGCTGGAGGGAGGTCGACACTGGTGGGACATTAGCCCTAAAATAATTGTATGTTTGAAACCCAACTATATAGAACTTTGTAAATAACAATGGTTTCAATAAAACATAAAAAAAGAAGCAAAAAATAAAAGGCTTCTGTTGTGAGTGATTATCTTCACTATTTTTTTAGTTTTAAAAATGGTGGGGAAATGGGCCAGAGCAGTTTGCCTTTCATGCGGCCAATTGAGGAAGGACCTCAGTTCGATCCCCAGCATCTCACATGGTTCCCTCAAGCCAGGAGCGATTTTTGAGCGCAGAGCCAAGAGTAACCCCTGAGCATCATCGAGTGTGGCAACAAAACAAAACAAAACAAAACAAAAAATGGTGGGGGTAGATATGTGGTTCATGTGGTAGAGCATAGACCTTGCATTTGTATGCTGCTTGCTCTGATCCTTGACATGACTCTGACTATCACTGGGTGTGACATCCCAACAACAGAAACAAAATAAATAAGTAAAAGTAAATAAAAACAATTTAAAGACAAAGTATATATTTAATATTTTATATCAGAAGTAAATCCTAGCTAAAGTTTTCAAATAATCAGATGAGTAGACCTTTAATGTGGACTCTGCTTTAGTAATAGCAGAATCAATACCTACTGTTCAAAAACCTTCCAGGTTATAACCTTGCTCATAACTATTTGTGTTTCTTTTTTGTTGTTGTTTTTGGGCACACACAGATGTGCTCAGTGGTTACTCCTGGCTTTGTGCTCAGAAATCACTCCTGGCAGGCTAGCAGGACCATATGCGATGCTGGGGATCGTATGTGGGTCCATCCCGGGTTGGTTGAGTGCAAGGCAAACACCCTACCACTGTGTATCACTCCAGTCCCCATTACATATTTTTTAATTAATTGTCATTCTGCCTATACATTTCTTTTTCAACTTACTCAACAAATATTTATTAAATGCCTTCCAGGAAAGCATTGGATGGACCAGAAGTAGTTGTAACTTAAGATGATTTAAAAAAATAAGATTCAAAGTAGTCCTCTTGAAAAGGGCACATGCAGTAAATGAAATACATGGTCTCTTAGGGAGCACTGGATGTATTGCCCTTGTTTGATCTTAATAAACAGTCTCTCTAAAATGCTATTTTTAAAATAATGACAAAGTGGTCATAATTAAGATAATTAAAATAATTAAGAAGGGGCCAGAGAGATAGTATGATGGGTAGGACACTACTTTGCATGCAGCTGATCTGGGTTTGTTTCCTTGTACCCCAGGAGTAATTTTATGAGTGCAGACCCCAGAGGAATTCCTGAGCACTGCTGGGGTGGTCCCCAAACAAAAACAAAAAGCAAAAAGAGAAGTATTCATTCAAAACCAGATATTTACAAAGCATGCAATTAGAAAAATCAGTATTTTCCTCCAATCACCACTCTATTACATACAAAATCCTTAAAGCTTTATTTTATTTTATGTTTTTATTTTTGTTTTTGGACCACACTCAGCAGTGCTCGGGGGTTACTCCTGGCTCTGGCTCAGAAATTGCTCTTGGCAGGCTCTGGGGACTATATGGAATGCCAGGGATCGAACCTGGGTTTGTCCAGGTCAGCCACGTGCAAAGCAAAAGCCCTACCCCCTATGCCTCCAGCTCCTAACACTTTATTTTATTTTAAAATTAATTTGTTGTTTGTTTGTTTGTTTTTGGATTACACCTTGTGGTGCTCAGGGCATATTCCTGGTTCTAGGCTCAGGGATCACTCCTGATAGTGCTCAGGGAATATGTGCAGTGCTGGGAATCAAACCACTTTCAGCCATGTGCTAGGCAAAAGCCCTACCCTCTGCACTGTCTCTCCAGGAGATAAAGGTTCCTAAGCCTTTTTAAAACAAATAGATGAGAAAACATGTCAATTAATTCAGTCCATGCATGTCAAAGATGCATAAAGACTTACTTGGGTATATGGATTTGAGAAGTTCTGAATTTCTCATTCCCTGCTAATTCTTTTTTCCACTGCAATGAGAGTCATTGATTGGTCAGAATTAGTGGGACATCAGGTTCTCAACAACTGGATCTTTCAGACTCATTTTTTTCCCTCTTTGCTTTCCGACCTCATTCATCAGAGCCCCGATTACAAAGCTGCTTGCGACATAAATACAGAGAATACTACCATTCTGACTTTCCATTTTTCTAGCCAATCATGACCTCCCTTGTCCTACTCTTTTTTTTCCCCTGTGGTTTTCTAATCGATTATTTCCTGCTTTTATTCCATGCTGGCTAATTTTGTTCTAACCCAATCTCATGGCCAAATACAAAAAACATCGGGGTGGGGAAGAACTTAATAAATACACTTCTAGTTTCTGAAATTTTAAAGATGAGGAGAGTACTTTCCTCCACATTACTTAATACCATTTTTAGTTCAGTTTTTGTTTTTGGGGGCCACAGTTGGCTGTGATTAGTGTCTACTCTTGGCTCTGTGTTCAGGGGTCAATATGGGGAGTTCTGGGAAACATATGGGGGATCAGGTATTGAACCCAGGTGGGTGTTGTGCAAGGCAAATACCTTACTGTCTCTCTCCTACCCCATAAGAAATTTTTTATGTATTTCGCACTTAATTTCCTGAAACAAATAAATGAGCCTAATACACGGAACATGTGTGTTCATGTGAATATTTCTAATTCCTATGATAAAGGGTCCTTGTTGTATTACGAATTTTTTTTTCCTGGGGCTGGAGTGATAGCACAGCATAGAGTGTTTGCCTTGCACATTGCTAACCCTGGATTAACCCAGGTTCGATTCCTGACATCCCATATGGACCCATGAGCCTGCCAGGAGCTATTTCTGAGTGCAGAGCCAAGAGTAACCCCTGGACACTGCCGGGTGTGGCTCCAAATCAAAACAAGAATTATTTTCTGTTGTCCAAAAGTTAATTTTTTTAATATGTAGTTTAAAGGATTTAATGGCAGTACTTGGTTGTCATTCAAGTATTTTTACTGATTGGCAGAACTTAAACAGAGCGCGCAATTTAGCATATCTTTAATCATCTATGAGCTATGTGAGTAGCTTGGATATTCTATATTAATTTGAAAAGTTATTGTCAGGACTGAAGAAATTACACAATGCCTGCTCATCAAAAACTGTGGTTAATGCCATTAGTTGTTCCAACTACAGGACAACCAAAACTGTCAGAAAAAAGATAGGTCCATTTTTAGGTACTATCAAAAGAGAGAGAGAGAGGGAGAGGGGGGGGGAGAGAGAGAGACTTAGTTTAGTGAGGTGGTTGTGAGGTGGTAGGATTTGAATAGGCTGTAGTAGTCAGTGAGTTGAATATTACTATGAAGCTGTTTAGAAACATTTGCATTAGAGGCAAATATGACATATTTCATGTTTCTTCATACTATGATTGGCTTAATTTATCACCCACCTTTAGCTCCCTGGTCATTCTTAACTAAGAATTTGAGAGTCTTGGTACACCATTTGGTATTGTTGGTGCTTTCCACTTTTGCTTTAAGTATGCATGTCATTACAGGAATAAATAGCTTTTCTTTGCTCTCATTTCTTTAGAAAACACAGACATATATTAAATATGGTATACTTCTTATCGAAAGGTCAGTCTTGGGGGCGGACAGATAGTTCAGCAGGTAGAGCATCTGCCTTGCATGTGACCACCTGGGTTTGATCCCAGTCCCATATAATCAATTCCCCAAGTCTGCCAGGAGTGATTTCTGAGTGCAGAGCCAGGAGTAAAGCCTGAGTGCTGCTGGGTGTGGCTTGGGAGAGAGAGAGAGAGAGAGAGAGAGAGAGGAGAGAGAGAGGAGAGAGAGAGAGAGAGAGAGAGAGAAAGATGAGAGAGAAAGGAGAGAGAGATCAGTCTTTTGGTTTTGGTTTTGGGATCAACACCCTGTGGTGCTGGTGTGTGTGTGTGTGTGTGAAGGGGTATACCCTACTTTGTGCTCAGTGTTGCTCCAGGGGATCTAACTCCCCCTACCCCTACAAGCCCCATCCCTACTCCTAGCTAGGCCTTCCAAATGCCAAGTATGCACTCAGCACTTTGAGCTGTCTCTCTAATCTAGAAATACCCATTTTTAAGGAGTGGCACAATAAAAAAGCAGAAACAGAAAATGAAAGACAGATTCATAAGGTTAGGTATATGCTATGCATGTAAGATGCTCAGGTTCCATTCCTGGCACTTCGTAGTCCACCATTCACTGCTAAAAAAAAAACTCTGGAGCACAGAGATGAGAGTAACTCCATAATGGCCTTGGCCAAGCCCTGCCATAGTCCTTTGTTTATTGTAGCTCTGAAATACACATTTGATGGGTATTTTCAGTGATTATTGTTTACAAAAATGCTTTGAAGAGCTTTGTATGTTGTTATTCTGTCTTGTTTGATGCAGTTGTCTGTAATAGAAGCCACTTTTTTTGTAAATGAAATAAATGTTTCTTCTTATGTGAATGAGTGCTTTTGACATTTCCCAGTCTAAATAGCATATTGGTGGACATTGAATATACAAAAATTATTTTTAAGATAGATGTCTAATTATTTTCTTTTTTAATCCTTGTGGTGTAAACATTTTTGGTTCTAGAATATAATAGTGATTACATTAAATAGTTGCTAAAGGGGTGGGGAAAATAGTTGCTAAATTTTGATGACTTTTTACTGTTTACTTGAAATTGGCATGATTTTACCTAATTAAGCTTTATTCTAAATGATGTATGATGAATAGTGATGTTGAGTAAATTAGTAGTATAAAGTATATTTCAGGTACCATATCTTTACTTAAAAGGAATTATTTTAAAACCTTTTGCTCATGACAGATAGTTATAAACTATAGCTAATCATTTATGAAAGGAAAAATTAATTAATAAGTGTTCACTTCATATTAAATGTTTCTAGATTTGGGGTCTTTAATAGTACAGTCTTCAAATATGGAAAAAAGTAGGGTATTATCACATTATGTTGGGCCCCGGAGAGATAGCACAGCGGCATTCGCCCTTGCCAAGCAGCCAATCCAGGACCTAAGGTGGTTGGTTCGAATCCCAGTGTCCCATATGGTCCCCCGTGCCTGCCAGGAGCTATTTCTGAGCAGACAGCCAGGAGGAACCCCTGAGCACTGCCGGGTTTGGCCCAAAAACCAAAATAAAACAAAAAATATTATGTTTACATAATCTAGACTGAAAATTGACAAAGATTTGTGATAGTGGCTGATTTCATGGGAATAGAATAAGGGCAATGAACAGGTTTTTTTAATTGCTGTTGCTTTTTGGAAATCTCTAAAACTTTATCATTAAATTTATCTTCATCTGCTTTTGGGTCTTGGTACCCACATAGCTTAGCATTCACTTATTTCTCATCCAGACATTTTGAGTAGTTGCTTTTGTTTTTGTTTTGTTTTGTTTTGTTTTGTTGGAGCCACAAGTATGCTAGTGTGCTTATATTGAAACATTTAGAAAGATAGGAGAGAAAAGAATGTGTTCAGAGAGAACACAAACTTCTCCACAGTGAAATTTAAACAAGCAAAGAGAGACACATGTTCAAGGGACAGCATTAGCTTGAAGAGTGAGTCTTGATTAAATCTTTATAGGCAAGCAAACTGCTGGAAACACCTCAATAATATGTTTATAGATATTGGGGAGGATCTTTTTTCTCAGAAGAAGTGATATTTGCACTTACTGCTTTGTAATATTTCCATAATCTGAAAATTTCTAGAATTGCATTTCTAAATCATCAACTTCTTGGTATGTACAACTAATTTGTAGTTATTTTCGGTTTTATCATTTAGATTGTTAGAGGTTTCAGGTTTTGGAAATGGGACATTTGATGAATGTGTGTGTGTGTGTGTGTGTGTGTGTGTGTGTGTGTGTGTGTTTCTTTACATTTCCAGCAAGCTGGCCACTGCTGATTGTTCCTGGAACTTTTGTGCTCCATAGTTATTAGGAATTAATACACAAATCTTCCTAATGTAAAATACTGTGTATCATTTGTGTTAGAGCAATTTTCTAACCTTGTAGAATATTTTGGCCACTTAGATATTGATTAATGCTTCTTTCTCTAAGTCGTTTGAATTTTTCTATAAGATGGTTTTGTGTGTAAATGGTAATAGAATCTAACTGGAAATATAATTTAACCCTTGTTTGTTTCAGTAGCTATTTGCTGTTTGATTGAATACAAATTGTTGGTGACCTAGTGATGGCTGATATCTATTTAACACTTAATGAAGTCCATGCATCATTGCTCATTATCTCAAAATGAACTTCCGATCCCATGTGTCCATGTAAACACTACATATACATATATATTTAGATCTCATGGGAAAATACTTCTTGAGTACTTCAGAATATTTATGTGTATATTAAAGGAAATACTTGTGATTCCTCTAGCTGATTTCATGCTGTATTTCTGGCATGTTGGATGATATATTTTGGAACTTTTGAAAGAAGTTTTTGTCATCTGTGCTTTTTGAATACACATGAGAAAAAGCTCTTAAGGAATGAAATCTCAATCTTGGGAAAACTGAGGGGGGGGGACTGGAAAAATCATCTGAAAGCCACCTCCTTAAGTTGGGAGAACAGGTTCATTGTTCAAATATGCACTTTTATGTCTGCATGAACTCTTTTATTACCCCTCTGACATCTTTTTATTATTTTTTTTCCTTTTCTAAAAGGATTTGGATTTCTTATCACTGCAGGTCTGCCTTTATTAAGCCTGCATTGATGAGGGCTAATTCTGCTTTTAGGGACAAGTAGAGGGGTGTGAGGAAGGTGGGTGTTTAGTAGCTATTTGGGAAAAACAACTTCTTGCTCCCCACCAGAAGTCAAATTCTTCAACCTTAAAGTAGAGTTCACCACCCTGCTAATTACATCCTATTTTCTCTTTTGAAAAAATCGTGTCTGAGAAAAAAGACTGAAAGGGAGGGAGGGAGATGAGGGAGAGGTGGGGGGGGGAGAGAGAGAGAGAGAGAGAGAGAGGGAGAGAGAGGAGATGAGAGAGAGAGAGAGAGAGAGAGGAGGATGAGAGAAGAGAGAGAGAGAGGGGAGGAGATAGGTGAAGTGAGAGGAAGAGAGGAGAGAGAGGAAGGAGAGAGGAGGAGGAGAGAGAGGGAGAGAGTAGGAGAGGAGAGATTGAGGAGAGAGTGGAGAGAGGAGAGAGAGAGATAGAGAGGAGAGAGAGGAGAAGCAATAAAAGAACAGCAAGCTGTGAGTGAATTGGGTGCTGGAAAGAGAAACTTAAAACACCTACTCACTTTGGGGGCACTTGGGACGCTATTGTCTGGCAGTCTTTTCAAAGCCCCGACATGGACTCAGGCTGCTCGCCTTTGCTTTCATGAAAATACCTCGAGCTGTCATCTTGCACGGTGGCTTGAATTTCTGAACCTCCTCATCAGTGACTAACCCCCTGGAGGATCTTTGCCCCTGTCGCCTGCTTTCGAATGGTCCCTGCTGGACACCTGCTTGGCCAGCCAGCATTGGTCTCTCCTCGAGGCAATTTGTGAGCTGTTTGGGGCGGGGGAAGGGGTGTGGGAGAGGGAGGGGGTGAACTGAAGGGGAAAGGGGGAGAGAGAAGGGGAGGGCAGTATTGAATTAGATTGTTGATAGCGTGCCTCGGAGGACTGCTATTAAGAGCACGCTCCTCACTACTCTGCCGCAGAAGACAGAATGATATTCTTGTGACCAGGACAGATTGTCAGTGTCTGAGATTTGGCTCAGCCCGGCTGAGAAAAGAAAAAATAGGGAAAGGCAAAGCAACTTGAAGCAGAAGCTGCTAGAAGAGCGTTCAGAGTTCTGCAGCAGTTGAGATTTGTTCTCAGAGTATTATTTTAATTTTTTTAATTTTTTTATTTTTGGCCTTCTCTAACTGGAAAAGCTAGAGACCGGGTCTTTTTTGGGAAACGGGCTCTTTCTCATAATGGCATTCTTGTGTGTGGCCCGCGCTTGCAAAGGAGAAAAGCAAGCAGCTGAATTAAGTCAGTGATCTCAATGAGCTGTGGCCTAAGGCTATGCTGAGGTTTATATCCCATTTGTATTGTTGCAGCTCAAAAGAAGACTGTTCAGAGGATGACAAGTGTATTCTGAGTAGGTATGTTGTTGCATTTTCATATGAAACCTGCTTTTTTTTTCCTGCTGCTATTGGTCAGAAATCAGGTTAATTGTTGCAGAAGATAGTACAGGACTGCAGCGCCCCTGTTAAAGCAGAACAATGGTAATGCAAACCTAAAATTAAAAATAACAATATTAACTCCTGCTTTTATTCAATAAGGCTGCCTTGTGTGGTGTGCACCGTGTGTGTATAAATATATATATGCATGTATATATACACACACGTATACATATATACTGCAGTCAAGGCTTTCTTAAGAAGGCGGCACTTATTGTTGAGTTAGCATGGTAGTGTCATCCTATGGCTTTAGGGGACAGGCAGATTTAAAGGAGGTACCTTGCAGCCCTATTTTACAGACTGGAAGCATCGGTGTCAGGGCCCGGCCGAATCATGTGCTTCTTCTTTGGTGGCACAGCTACTGCTGGATCAGTCAGTACAGTGTGGAATGGAAGTTGTAGTTGGTAGTCTGTTATGGAAACGCTGTTTACTGTTATTGTAGTACCGTGGTGACAACATGCCATTGAAATGGAAAACCAGCTCTCCAGCGATCTGGAAATTCCCAGTTCCTGTGCTTAAAACATCCAGGTCAACTCCACTTTCGCCAGCATACATGTAAGTGAGAGAAATAGGATATTAACGTGGGATATGTCATTCATGAATCAACCCGGTGGTAAAAGGGGAATAGTGCTCCCCCCAAACAACATCCCCAAACACCCAGTGTGAAAAACCTCCAGCTTGCTCGTGTTTCAAAAACACGGGCATGCCCACGTTGAGCCATTGTTTTCTTTTCCTAGGAGTTTATGTTTATTTTTCATCTAAAGTGCTAATGGTGATCTAATAACTAATATGAACGTGGAAAGGTATCCCAGATTAATTGCATCAAGATACATTTTAATCTTTTATATATGTTGGCTTTCTGAAGTGTAGATTGAAAACCTTTAAGATGATTTATTTTCTGTAATGGCACAAGAAACTGCCGATAATTGGTGTTGATGCGTTCAATGTGGGAAAGGGTTCTGTTATTTTTAGTGAATTGAAATCTCACAGTTAAGACATTGATCACAAGATGAATCTTGCAATCAAGACTTTTCTATTTGTATGGGTTTTCGTGTTGGATATTCTCTCTTTTTATAATTCAAGTTCTGAAGTGTAAGTTAGGATTTGTGTGAATTATACTTCAGTGGCTAGTAGTCTGTATTCAGGATGTTGAAAAGTGTTTCTTTTACAAATTTCTAAATTAGACACTTACTTTAATTATATAGTGGGAAGCCTTTATAAATTGTTCAAAATACTGTTTTTTTAACTTACACAGTGCAGTTTTGAAAACAAATTTCAAGAGCTATAATAAAACATTGTTTTAATGTACTTCTGCATCCTCTTGTAAAAAAAAAGTGAAGGAAAGCTAGAATATAAATTAATATACATTAAAATAATATTGATGTACATATATATCAGAACAAAAGAGCTTTGTATAAAAATCTACCTTAACTATGAGTGTTCTGTTTAAATATTTTTTAGTAGAAAAGATAGAAAAAATATTCCTGCTTTCAGGCTTTAGATTATTTGTGTTCTTAGGAATCTAGTGAATTGTCCTTTTATTACTAAGTTTTTGTTTTTTTATAAGAATCAGATGTCAGTGGTGTCTCTATTTTTTACATTTTTAAAGACTTATCTGCTAAGTGAGTGGGGTGTGCTCTCACCCCCCCCCCACAAAAGTTATTCCTTAGCACTGAAAAAATGAGGATATTTTGCAGTTTAGTCATTTTATTTTCAAATTATTTTTATGCTCCTTCTTAAAGATATTCCAGGTTAATTTACAGTTTGGATGCTTAGAATTTTTCCCCTATAAAATTAAAAATATTTTTGTATTAAAAAAGAGAGAAATCAGTTCTATTTTTCAAATGCTGTCTTTGTAAAAAGCACAAATTAATTGAGGTGACATGTTAATGGAGGTGACAAGTTAATGGAGCTCCTTCAAATAATTTGAGAAAATGAGATATGCCTATTAGCTTTATGAATCTTAGCAAGTGAGAATAACCTAAGATTTACTAAAAGCAACTTTATGATAAACACACAGGCTAGAATGTATAGGTTCTAATCAATTAAAGCTATGAATGATTCTAATATTTTTGCTATATTTTCTGTCCAAAAAGTCCAAATTGAAAATCTTATTGCAGCTGCTTTGCTAGTATTAAGGGATTTTTTAATCTTAATAACCACAAGCTTAGACGATGCTTAATATCCAGCAAATTTAATAAATATTTTTTTCATTTTAAACACTAACCTCTGACATGATAGTATGAGTAAATTGATTTCTATGCTACAAGCTTGAAAATATCACAGATCTTGCATGTGAATGAGATGTTGGTAGTACTCACGAGCAGAATGAAAAATGTCTTTGAAATGCTAGAATGTTATGACATTGTATTTGCTGTATTGTTAAATTGGCCTTAACTTATTTTTCTTTACAAATAAAATAAATACACATTGACATAAATACGTTAAATATGAGAAAAGGCTAGGTAGGGGGAGTTTAAACAAAATAATATAAATTATTTAGTTTTTGACAATTTGGAATTAATATGTATTTCTTTCTTTGATAGAATTAAAAATACCCTGTTTAACACATTCTTATTAGTGCTTCTTTATATTTCACAGTTCAAACAAAAAATGATACTTAACCATAGTATAGGTGTATTCAAAAGTAACACATTCACTCTCAAATTATGTAGCTGAAAAACAAGGGTTAAATGGTGATTTGTGTCTTTCAGGTCTAATGTCTATACATGGGAATGAAATAAATTCTGACTCACAATAAACTGGTATTTAGAAATTTGCCTTAAAAATCATATATGAATACTTAAAATATTATCCCAATTAAAGAACACTACACAGTTATTATAAGTATCTTTGTGTATGTGTAGCACGAGTGTGTCATGTTTTATTTTTATCATTTGATTTTTCAACAACTCATTATGTTATTTTCATAAATGACATGGCTGATTTTTAAAGGCTGAATTTTAATATTCTCAGCTATAGTAAAAAGGAATTATGGTAAGTGAGCAACAACAGGAAAAACATAAAGGATTTCATATTATCTTTGTAAATTTTGTGTTGGTACTACCTAGCTATATGATTTTTCATTGATACTACAGATAGGCACAATGAAGGTGTGCTAAGGAAAATTTACAGTTGAGAACATTTTACTTATTAACATAGAACAGAAAGGATGGGGGATGTGGAGTCATTGGAAGAGAACAGGCCTGACATGTGTGAGGCACCAGATTCAATCCTTGGCATGAGGTAGAGGGGAAAGAAAATGGAACACAAAAGTGATCCCCCACCTTGTTTGCTTTGCTGAAGAACCTCAAAGATATTTAAAATTCTTCATCTTTTCAAGATGAATTGATGAAAGTATTTCTGACAACATTTAAGAAAAAATAGCTTCTTACATAGAAGATAAAGACCACTGCAAAACGTGTTATGCTGTGGGTAAAGAAAAATATCTTCAAGATAAATTATTTAGGAAAATGATCTTTTGACCTCAATGATCAATTATTAGTTGAGTAGTTCTCGACCTGAGCTTTAGGTTTGCACACATGCAGAGGAGTTTGGCTGCCATGTGTAATACTGAGGGGACTGATAGAAAACCGAATTAGTGATGGGGTTAGTGTTTTCCTCTGTTCAGCAGTAGGAACAGCTTGACAGAGGCTTTCCTGGTCAGTGTCAACTGAATTTGTAAAGTCTGTTTTTGACAGTGTAAACCATATAAATTAATCTGTACTTTCCCCTAAATAAAGC
Organism: Suncus etruscus; assembly: GCF_024139225.1. NCBI lineage: Eukaryota > Metazoa > Chordata > Mammalia > Eulipotyphla > Soricidae > Suncus > Suncus etruscus. The sequence continues at coordinate 119,853,489 of NC_064868.1, forward strand.
TGGAAGGGCCATGTTATACCATTCCTTAACATTCATTGTTTTCAAACAACAGTTACTTTATTCAGGCTAACAGGATATGGTTAATATTAATATGTTGCTAGATTCTAAAGATGACCAGAAATAGAACAACATTAGCATTAGCCATCCTGCTCTCTCTCTTTTTTCACAAACTGTAAGATGTTTTTGGTTGTTTTCTGCTTGCTTGTTTGTTTGGGGCCACATCTGGCTGTGCTCAGGGATTACTCTGACTCTGCACTCAGCAATTACTGTATGGGATGACAAGGAAAGAACCAGGGATGTGCATGTAAGACAAGTAGCTTACCTACTATATTGTCTCTCCAATCTACAGTTAGCAAGTTTTGATAGTATTGGTATAACTATAAAAAGGAAGGCAATAGGGGGGGCAGGGGCCAGAGCTATAGTATAGCCAACTAGGGCTCTTGCTTGCATGCAACCAGCCAAGGTTTGATATCTGGTATCCCATTTGGCCCCCTGAACCCGCCAGGAGTAATTCTTGAGTGCCAAATAAGAAAAAACGCCTGAACATCACCAGATGTGTCCCAAAAGCAAGAAAATGGGGAAAAAAGAGAAGGCAATGGGTAGAATTAACAAACACATTATAATAGTGGATTTGCACAAGGCATACATACTAAGGTACATCCTGTGTTTCTTAGAATTTTTGCCTTTTTAGGTGAGTGTTACTGCATTTGTCTTGCCTTCCTTTACCCAAAGCATTCGCAGTGACTTAGTTTCTGCTTACAATAGTTATAATTTGTAAAAATAATTATTTGTAGTAAAGAGCTAGAGCATTATAATTCATAACTAAAACCCAAAATCTAGGGGCCAGAGAGATAGTAGTATAGGGAGGGTGTTTGCCTTATTCCCAGTGGACCTGAGTTCAATTTCATATATTGGTACTAAATATATGGCAACCCCATATATTCATCAGAACTCTCCAGGAGTAATTCCTGAACACAGAACCAGGAATAAGCTGAGCACAACCAGCTACTGCTCAAAAACTAAGATATAAACAAACCAGAACAAGCAAACAAACAAAAAAACTCCCCCAAATCCAATATCTATATTTCCTGAAAAAAGAAGAGTGAATACTACATAAATCTTCCTTGTTAGACCAACTAAAACATGCATTTCTTTAATTTGACATGCTCTCTATCCTCCAAGATGATCTTTTTTCTTCAAATTCAGTGCATAAAACAAAACCTTTGTGGTTTCAAAAAACTTTTTTTAATTTAGCAAATACTTCTTAACATTGATGGTCTCAAGTGAGGAAAGAACATATTTCATTACTTTCCCAATTACCATATGCACAAACTTCTGTCTGTGTCGACTTAATTTGTGTGCATGACATATGCTCAGTCTAACCAAATTATGAAAAGGAAGAAAACTAAACCATGAGCATTTAAATGTACCTTTTGTGGCATGTTTGTCCTTTTGAAATAGAAATTTCCATCATCTCAGCTTGTAGAATGGCTAGCTTAACTTATTAATTAATGCAAAACCATTGAGATAAAAATGACCTTAGAGGTCATTCAGAGAATCTCAACACCCTTTACAGCAGGAATTCTTCCTGTGACACCTCTGAAGGAGGTGCTATATGCTGTCTTTAATCACCATCACTGTCATGGAGCTCAGGATTGCACCAAGGTTCCCCCATTTATTCATGGGCTTCTCTTGTTTGCATTGAGTCAAAATAAGTTCTCTTATCTGGGGCTATAAAGAGATCTCAAAGGGACTGGGAGCATGCTTTGTTTGTGAGAGACTCAAGTTCAGTCCCTATGATCTGTTGAGCATCAAAAGGAACAAATCTTAAGCACAGAGCTAATAGCCCACTGAATACCACTGGTATGCCCCCGAAATAAATTTCCTTTATTTATTTATTTTTTTTTTAGTTTTTTTGATTTGGGGCCACATCGAGCTTAGGGCTTACTCCTGGTTGTTTACTCAAGTATAACTCCGTGTGCATTCGGGGACCATAATGGGTTGCAGATATTTGAAACTGGGTTGGCTATGTGCAACGCAAGAGTCCTATCCACAGTATTATCACTCCTGCCTTCCTCTAATCTTTCAATCCCTGAATGTGGTATAGTCTATGGAGTCATATAGAAAAAGCTCTATCAAAAATCTATGTTCTCGGGGCCAGAAAGATAGCATGGAGGTAAGGCGTTTGCCTTGCATGCAGAAGGACCATAGTTCAAATTCCTGGAGCCTGCCAGGAGCAATTTCTGAGCATAGAGCAGTAACCCCTGAGCCCTGCCAGTTGTTACTCCCCACAGAAAAAACAATGTTCTCTATTACATACAAGCCTGGAAACTCTTTAAAAATCACTCAGGCGACATTTTCCACACCCCTCACTCAGCTGTTCATCCTTTCTGAAGTTTTTTCATATTTATCTTTATATGAAAAGAGATATCACATCTGTTCCTTTTGTGGTCCAATTAGAGGACACTTCTCTCTCTAATTTGTCTATCTAAACAGATGTTTTGCTTGTCTTAAAGAACTTGGAATGATATTTTTAATCATAAGATTCACTTCAGAACATAGTGTTTATAAAGTGCCTTTATAGGTTTATGATCACACATTGTTAGTAGTTCTTTTAGCCTTTTCAGAACTCTTCATCTAAACTTCAGACTCTGAAGAAACATACTTAAGTATGTAAAATAAAAATGTTGTTTTCATGGGAGTTTTATTGTGTTTTTCAAAAGTTCCGTTTAATTCACTTTATAAACTGAAAATGGTGCACACCAGAAACTTTAAAGACTGAAAAATAGGATTTCTGTTGCTTTCAGGTACTTTCAAGAATTGTTGTTGTCCATAATTTATCTAGATTTTTTAAAGTTGAAATAAATGTTTCCTCTCAAAACCCTGGCCCCAGAGAGGGGAGGCGGAAATACATATCCCATACCATCATGGGAAGTCTGGAGTTACTCAGGATTCTACAGATTCCAGACATTCTGCTTGAAATTTAGAATACTTAAATAAGATGTAAGGATGGCCAAATTAGGGAAAGGGAAAAGAAAAGGGCAAAGACAAGCAATGAATTGTATTAATGTCTCTATTTTATTTTCTTATCTTTTTGTTTGGCTTTGGGCCACACCTGGCAGTGCTCAGGGGTTATTCTTCAGGAAAGACCTCTGACTATGTTTGGGAGACTACATACTGAATCAGGGTCAGCTGCATACCAGGCAAGCACCTTATCCTCTACACCATTCTTCAGCCCTTAAATGATTTTGTAATTGGTGTGTAAAAATTAGAAGTGCTTTGTATTCTGATAGTTTGCATTGAAATGGCAGTTGGCATTGAAAAGCATTATTCCATTTCCTAATACTATGATGAGAAGAGATGGCATAGTTGAAAATACTCAGATCTTTTTCACTTTAAGATTTACTTAGAAATATTTGAAGGTCTGTTACTGTCTCTTAGGTGTCAAGTATAAACCTTCTGGTTATTAAGGGTATATATTATTCTTTAACTTCCATCCTATAGTCATAAACACTTAAATTTATTAATGTATTTTATTACTGCAGGAGCTTAAAACCAAGATAGCCAGACTAAATAACTTTTTTGTTATTGAATCAGATTAATAATCTAATCTTGATAATAGTATTATGACTAGTATTATATTACTATCTGTAATTGATAAAAGATGTAATGACAATAAACACTGTAGAGGAGAAATGTGTCTAAGCTAAATAGGGAGACAGAAATTTTGACAGAGGTACCAGGTTTTGAAAGTGCTTAGTTTTCAGTAAGGAAAATGTTGTAGTTTATGTTTGAACCTCATAATGACTTCTAATTTGGGGACCTCATGCAGCAATGCTCAGGGACTACTCTGGGGTGTACTTTGGTGATCAAACCCATGGATCCTGCATTCAAAACATGTGCTCTAATGAGCACTGTGGTCTCATAGTATTCTTTTTGACAAGAAACAAATTGTTGCTTGGGTGCTACCCAAGCACAGAGCCAGAATTTGCTCCTGGCCACATGAGGTATGTCCCCCAAACAAGCAAACCAACTATAAAGAATATCATGTTTCTCCAGTTTATATATACAATCTAACATTCTCAGTCTTTTTAGATCCTAAGTTATAGCTGTTTTTCCTATGGGGAAAATGCTGAAATCCTAATTTAATTTCTTCTTTGCTGATGAAGTCTATGTTGCTGAACATTATGAAAAGAATTCAGATAAAATCAATTTACTAGGTCCAGTTGTGATTACTCTAAATTGTAACTTAATAAATAAAACAAGATTATAATTTAGCCAAGGTAGCAACTGCTCTTAAAAATAACAGTTCTGGGGCCAGCGTGGTGGCGCTAGAGGTAAGGTGTCTGCCTTGCCAGCGCTACCCTAGGATGGACCTAGGTTCGATCCCCCGGTGTCCCATAAAGTCCCCCAAGCCAGGAGCGATTTCTGAGCACATAGCCAGGAGTAAACCCTGAGCGTCACCGGGTATGGCCCAAAAACCAAAAAAAAAAAAAAAAAAAAGAAAAATAACAGTTCTTCATTTCCTGGCACCATAAAGAAAGACCTTGGAGTTTGACATCTAACATGTCAGGAGCCTGTAGATGGTCTCATGACAGTATGCTCCAAGGGTCAAGAACTAGAGATACCCTGTGTCTCTTAGGCTAAGGGAATTTCTTTTCTAATTTCTGCAATGTTTACTGTGCCTATTTTTAAAAAATGCCACATCTACTCCCCATTTTTATTAATTTTTCTTCTTTCTTCTTCTTTCTTCTTTTAATTTTATTTATATTTATAGATTTTAGACATAGGCTCCTGCCCACTTTTTTTTACAGAACCATTCTATGAATCATCTTGTTCTGCTTCATATTTCTCTGTATTCCTACAAACTGAGAAAAAAATTGGATAGGACCCAGTGGCCAAGTGGTCTCAGGAGCATTGAGGTGAAATCAAAAATGGTCAAACCTAAATCCCCAAACCAAAGTTAATGACAATAGAATCAAGTGACCCAAACTTCAACAAGCCATACACAAAAGGGACCTGATACACTAGCAGTCCAGGGGGCTAAATGTGAAGGCATGGGATACATGCTGGGAATAGGGGCTGAGGGAGGTCAACACTGGTGGTGGGAATGGCCCTGATTCACTGTCACTATGTGCCTTAAATACAACTCTGAAAGACTTAAATTCACATTGGTCTCAATAAAAATTTTTTTTAGAAAAAGGTTGCAATGATGGGAAAGAAATAATAACAGTTCTTTGACTTCCTTTCAAATGTCCTGCACTTAACGGGGGAAGACTTTTAAACAGGTGTGTGTTTTAAATTGATGTATTTTGCATTTAAATTATAATGTGCATGAAGAGTATAGTTAAAAAGTAACTCACTAGGAAATAAAGGAAACCCAATCTGAGAGACGGTGTTATTCCTAAAGGAGGACTAAATGTTAAATTATTATTCCTCAGTAAATCAACCACATTTATTTATGTCATAAATATTTTTATACTTAAAAGAGTGTAAGCTTCATTTTCAAGCTTTAGCATATAACAGATGTAAATTAACCTTATATCAAAATACTTAAATAAAATATTTTATAACTGACTTGGTAATAATAGCAGAAAACATTATTTTGTATTGATAAAATGACCTATTCTAGAGTAAGCACAACCGACAGTTTGTGAGTAAATGTAGATGTCATTTGTCCTCTAGTTGCTAAATATATATTTATTTCTAATTACTTTCTGGATTGTGCAATTTGTTGAGGAGGTCTAATCTATGTTGCCTTGAGTCCAAGAATATTTGCTTTGATTTTTGTTTAACAAGAAGTGAGGAGCCATTAAAAACTTTTGAGCAAGGAAGTGACTTTCAGAGTTATAAATATAATCATGGTATGTGAAGAAGCTATTCTATAACAAATATGTAAGTTGTATTAGTAACCAAATCCAAATAAGAGGTAATGGATACCAAAAGTATGGTACGGCCAGGAAATTTCTCAAAGTGCATGCTTTATTTATGAGAACCCAAGACTCCATCCCTGGCACCCAGGGTTCCTAGAGCCCCGCCAGGAATGACCCTTAAACATTAAACCAGAAGTAGTCTCTGAACACTCTCTGATGTGCTTCCAAATCCACATTAAAAATTAAAAAATTCCATAGTAGAGGCACGAGAGAAGAGGTAGGGAATGATATAACTATGCCAGAGTCATGGTATTGAGTAGTATTTTGACAGTTAACATGGCATGGGACATAGAAAAAAAAACAGAATCAAGGATAATCAAAATATTGTCATGCCAATCTTTTAAAAAAATCCAGGCTATCCCCAGAGTGGTAAGGATTACTTCAATCTCAGTGTTCAAGGCACTAGTGTTCAATGGGCCACTAATGAAAAGCATGACATTCAACCTGTTGAGTTTCTTCTTCGACCCTCAATGCTGCTCTTGAATGTTAGACATTGATATATAGTTGAGATGTTTAAGCTTTCTTTTAACTGACCAAGCTTTCAAAATTAATCAAATTTATTTGACTGAGAATATCTATGAATAAACAATTTTTCAGTAAAATATGATTCACAAAAAATATGACTAAGGATCTATAAATGCAAGAAATAGCTGCTATAGGGGTAGAAAAATAGTGCATTTGTTTAGGTACTATTCTTGCACATGGCTGACCAGAGTTTGATCCCTGGCACTGCATTTGGTCCCCTGAACACTGGCGCTGAGCCTCACCATATGTGCCCCCCTCAAAAAAATTTAAAAAGGGAAAAAAGAATTAGAAAATCTCTTGGGGCTGGAGAAAACCCTGGGGCACCCTTGCACATGGCCAACTTGGGCTCAATCCCTGGCTCCTTATATGGTCTTCTAAGCACTACCAGGATTCATCCCTGAGCCCAGAGCTAGAGCCTTAGACACAGTCCACTGTGGTTCAGAAACTAAAATAAATTAAAATTAAAAAAATATTTTCTGTAGATGGAGTATGTAAAGATTGTATTTACTTTTTGCTTTAGGGATCACACCCTACAGTGCTCAGGAACCATTCCTTAGGAATAGTCTTTAGGAATAAGTCCTTCTGTGCTCTGGAAACAAGATGTGGTGCCAGAGATTTAAACCAGGATTGTAACCACTGACTGCATGTAAAGTAAATGTCTTTAATTACTGTACTTTCTCTCTGGCTACAGATAATAGTATTTATTCTTTTAAACTTTGTTGATTGATTGTTTTTTGGGCCACACCCAGTGGTACCCAGGGGTTACTCCTAGCTCTGTGCTCAGAAATCACCCCCAACAGCTGGGAGACCGTATAGGATGCCAAGAATCCAACTGGGTCCCTCCTGGATTAACCACATGCAAGGCAAACTCCATACGTTTGTGCTATCTCTCCAACCCCAGAGAGTAGTATTTAAACTAACATTTTCCAACAAACTTAGGAAGATTTTCATTTTTTTATTTTCTAGACTTAAATCAACTTTTATTTATTATTTACCTTTGGTTTGGGGCCACACATATCAGTGCTCAAGGATTACTCCTTGCTCTATACTCAGAGGTTCCTGGTAGGCCTCAGAGAACCATATGTGTTCTGGATATACATCCAACTCAGTTGCATGCAAGACAAAGACCCTGGTTCAATTCTCGATATCCCATATGGTGCCTCTAGCCTGCCAGCAGCTATTTTGAGCGCAGAGCCAGGAATAACCCCTGAGCACTGCCAGGTGTGACCCAACCCCCCACCCCCAAGAAAGAACCTTTCTGCTCTACTATCACTTTAATCCATAGACAAACTTTGAAAGCTTGACTCCTTGTTATCTCAACTTGATGATACTTCTTTAGAAAAGTAAAGAAAAGAAAAAAGAAAAAATAGGGGCCCGAGTGATATAACAGTGGTAGGGCCTTTGCTTTCACTCGGGCAACCCCAGATGAACCCAGGTTCGTTTCCCAGCTTCCCATATGATCCTCTGCGCCTACCAGGAGTGATTTCTGAGTGCAGAGCCAGGAGTAACCCCTGAGTGCTGCCAGGCATGAACCCCCCAAAACAAACAAACAAAAAATACATACAAGGATTTAAAATCAAGTCAGTCACATTCAAGGTAGGTGTTCTACCAGCTGTACTCTATCCAGCCCACAATAACAATTTTTAAAAATAATTTAAAAGAAATAAATGAATAAAATTCCCATTTATATGACAGAGATTTTAGTGCTTTATGACTAATGTACCATATTATTAAAATAATATTAAAATTAACAATATTAATTATTAATATAATATTAAAATAATATTAAAATATTAGTCTACTTCTACCATTTATAGTCTAATCATGAATACATACTCTTTAGAAAAGGAAGGCAGAATTTTCCAAACACCAAATAACTCACCTCCAGATGATTTGCGTCTCCCATCTCAAAAAAAATGTCAGCTAGCCAGGAAAACATTAGCAATTTTATTAAAAAATATTGAATACTTGCAGTATGTTTCACAATGTAATCACAGTAAAAAAAACCACATGGCTCAAGGGCCCATTCCTACTGTTATTTCTCTATGTATACAGGCCTACAACAACATTTTTGTAGTTCAACTTGGGGGAGGAGGGCCCTGGGGCACACCTAGCAATCCTCAGGGTTTTTTGTTCATTCTTATTGATATATGGAATGATAGTAATGCTGATTAAACCTTGGTCACCTGTCTTCTCAGCAAGCACCTTAAAACCTGTACTGTCTTTCTCTTTTCAACTGTGCCCTTCTTCTGTACTCAAGACTCACTTCTTACTGTGCTCAAGAACCTGGTAGGAGTCAGAGACTGAACCTAGGTTGACTGTAAGCCACACGTGCCCCAACCCATTGTACTATCTCTCCAGCCTCCCAGGGCAATTTTTAACTCACATTAGCAAAGATTTCTATGACTATGAAATTGTGTTGTGGTATAGAATTAAATATTATAACCACTATTGTGGCCTTAGTTACAGTAGTTTTATAGGAATAGAATAAAGTGATGGCTTTTAATGGCATTTTAGGAGCAAAATATAAACCATTTCTAGGATTAAAGACTACTTCGAGAATATGCCACGAGAATGTGTAGATTGGTGACGGCATTGTAAGTGGCAGTAAAGATTTTTTTTCATCACCTAACCAGCAGAGCACTTTAGGTTAGACTTTAGTCATATGCCATGTCTCTTATTTTCACGAGTTTCACTTGGAATATCCTGAGATTTTACAAGAAAACTAAGTAGTTCCCACTTGTATGTCACCATGTATATATGTATGCATCTATCTATCTATCCACCCATCTCTCTAGCTATCCATCCATACTATCCATTCATCATTTCCACCCATCCCGCCACCCATTAATATATAACCTACCTACCAACTTATCTCTATCTATCTTGCTTTCATAAATATAAAGAGAAATAAGAATGAGAAATCACACATAATCAAAATTTTAAATAGTAATTTTTCTGGTCTTGATGTATAAGGGTTTTGTTTGATGTATAAGTTTTGATGTCGTTTAATAGTTATATTAGTTTTAAAAAATGATGGGAGACTAAAGTCTCAAAATATGGTTGATAGGAGCAAATGTTCATTCTGAGTTTTTCAGGGAAAAGATTGAAATATTGAGTGCAAATGCATTCTAGTTTGGACAATTAACTTTCATTGCGTTATACTTATCTAATGGAGTGTCATTTGTCATTCTGTTTAGTCCAATTTCCTCGTCTGTGTCATACTGCTATTTCTGTGACTGAGATAGTTGACTTTGGAATTCAGAATCTCTTTTTACAATGTTGATATCAGTAAAGTTTTCTTTACATTTGATCCAAGTTTTAATTTATAATCTGTTACCTCAAACATGTTGTGAGAATAACAGTGGAAGAAACATTTGGCATTGGTAATATTTTATGTAAATAAATGGTCAAAGTAGATGTTTTTGGGTTGAATTATTTGTTCTCTCTTGGATTAATTTTATTTTTTTAAATAATATCTTTACTTTAGAACTATGATTGCAAACAGATTCGTAGTTGGGTTACGGTCATGAATTAATTTATCTAGAAAATTACTTTCTTATAACTGAGTGTATTAATGTCTCTGCCATGCTACTTGTACTGATAAATAAAGCTCTATAAGGTCAGTTACCGTTAAACCTTTGTTTGTAGCTTCCTTACAGATTCCAGGCTTGATGTAATAGAACAGTGCAAAGTTCTAAATCATATTCTAGTTCAAATCATAGCTACTGGATTTATAGTGAGGCCTGAAACTGTTTAAGCTTCGGATTCCTGTCTTTAAAATGGGATTATTAAGAGGATTAAGTAGCATAGGGATAGGGGACGTGTCTGGAACAGTGCCTAGGACACAACAGGTGCCGAGCAAATGATCTAACTCTGGTGTTAAAACTGACATCCACTACTTATGGATGTAATTTGACTTTAAACATATGAATGCATGCAAAGAAGTGTTTATCCTTTATCAAAACATTTTACTTTCTGACCTTATCATCTAAACTTCTTTAAACATCTCCTGTGTGGACTCTGATTCTGCTGCAGCAAAGAAAACCTCTGAAAGATAAGTAATTATTTTATTTAATAAATTAAATGTTTGCAGTGCCAAAGATTGAACACATCTCATGCATGCAAGACATACCTTCTGCCACTGAGCAACATCCCTGGCTTGTAAGCAACTAATTTTTGTCATAAAGGCTAAATGTGTCCATAAATAAATTCATGTAGACAAGAATGTACTTATTTGTGCGATTAAAATGAGAATAATTGACCTAATATTTCTTTTTCTTCAGTCCTTTCAGAAAAAATCTTGATTTCTTTTGGGAGGATGGGTATCTGCATTAGGGATCAAACTCAGGACCTCAACATATATTCAACTGCTAAATCAAATCTCTAGTGACAAACTACTCATTGATAAGATACAATCTACATAATTTTAAAATAGCAATTTTTGATGACAGTGACTACACCCGGCCATTCACACTGGCCACTTCTGGCAGAGTCCTGGGTCCCATTTGGTATTGAATCTCAATATCCCACATATAAAGCATTGCTGTAGTCCTTTGAGCCATCTCTCCAGACTCATAATCTAAGTCTTATTAAGAAAAGTTACTCTTTATATTTCTTGTGTAATTATAGTCTACGTGTCATTTTAGTTGTAGGGGAATTTTCATTTCAACATTTAAGTTTTTTTTAAAGAAAATCGAAGTTTATTTTATACACTGTCACAGACATCATAAGCTGAAAGTATTGGTTTTTAAGCACTTTCTTTCCTATTTTCTTAATAAAAAGATGTAGGGGGGCCGGCGAGGTGGCGCTAGAGATAAGGTGTCTGCCTTGCAAGTGCTAGCCAAGGGAGGACCGCAGTTTGATCCCCTGGCGTCCCATATCGTCCCCCCAAGCCAGGGGCAATTTCTGAGCGCTTAGCCAGGAGTAACCCCTGAGCATCAAATGGGTGTGGCCCGAAAAAAATAAATAAAAAAAAATAAAAAGATGTAGGAAGACGGAGGTGGAAAAGGAAGAGTTACCATTCTAAATTTTGTGAGATTGCTATTATCCTTAGAATTCAAAGCAGTATGCATACTTTGAATATATAGGGGGAAAAGAATATATAGGAAAAAATCAAGAGGATTACTGCTACCATGTTATACATTTTATTTATATTTCAAGGATGGAAGGAAATACCTTGCCATATTTAGCACTCAAATTTAAATGAGTATGACAACAGGTGGCTAAATTTCTCCTCCACCTGCCATGCAACTCTATCTCAAGAAATGTTTCATTTAGCAAATGCTGCTAACTGGCAGACACTTCTCTGTTTCAGAGCAGGAAAATAAATGGAGCAGGAGTGCTTCTTTGAAGAAAACCTTTTTCTTGATTTCTTTTTTAAATTGTGAGTGTGAAATATATATTTTATATTTCTGGGGGTTGGATGGTGGAAAGCATGATTCAGGGCTCAATTAATCAACCCAGTTTGCTATTTATACTTATATTTCATGATATACAAATTTAAAATAATCTTTGATCTAGACTAACCAACTCAATTTGCTATATTATGCTTATATTTGCTGTATAGTAACAATGGCTTTATTTTTGTTTGTAGTTTGTATTGGTATTTGGTGCCTTCTTGCATACCAACTCACTGGCAATGAATTTCAGTTATACTCAATATTATTCTGTTAAGTTACAATATTTTCCAATGCTTTTGACACTTATGCTATTACTATGGAATTACTTTATTAAAAAATTACTAGACTTAACTTCTTTTGCAGTGAAATTATGTCAAGCAAAATGAAATAACAAATAGAGAAAAGTGCAATACCTGATTTTTATCTTTTATTCTGACTTTCTGAGTCTTTTATTTTAAAATTTTAAAAGTACAGGAAAGTAAAGAGAGCAATTTCAACATCATTGAATTATGTTTGTAATCTTGGGCACATTTTTCCTAAATGTTTATATATTCTACTAGCATTTTTGCTCCCAATGTGCTTGTTAGGTGGGAGCAAGAAGATGTCCTGCCATCATGTATGGGCTAGTACAAGAAGTCCAAGGTTTTATGTAGTTTCATGATAATCATTTCAAAAATCACAAAAATTTGCCTTGGCGATGAAATTTGACTTTGCTGGTTAACTGAGCTTATGATTAAAACCAATAAATTTTATAATTTATCAAGTTTTTTCCCTGTTTTTAATTAATAGTGTGGAAAGGTGTGGGGGTCTCACACATGCAAGACCTGTGTTGTACTGCTGTGCTGCCTCCCTGGCCTCAATACCCCCTACTTTCTCACACCTGGCTGTGCTTAGGGTATCTATGTCTGTCCTCAAAGATTATGTTTGAAGATGCCTTGCAGACTATATGTGGTGCCAGGGATTGAACCTATTCATGGTTGAATGCATTCAAGGTAGTCTCTCTGGCCTAATGCTTTATACTCTTAAATGCAAAAATAGTTACATCAGTGGGTTTGGGAGAAATTTTGCTTGGCATGGAGATTGATAAATTTGGGAAGAATAATTGAATCATTGAAGCCAAATGATATAATTGTGAAATGTTCCTTTTTTCATGTAACACAGCAGCAAACCCCAAAGGTTCTAATGAAGTCTCTAAGTTAAGTACACTGTTCTTTATACATTTGCCATGCTCTTACCTTTGTAAAACTACTAATTGTGGAAAATATATTTGAATCAGATTGATATTCTTGCTATAGTCTACCTACATGGTCATATGTGGAGTACAATCTTGAGCTATTATTGTATTGACTATAGAACTAAAAGTAAAACCATTTTGTTCATTTGGTGATTTTAAAAGTTCCATGGGGGAAAAACATTTGAGCAATGTCATGCAGACAGCGGAGACTTAAACCATGTTTGCAATGGCAATTTTGAATCTGTCTTCCACTCTGTTCTTTGATCAATTTATTTAAATATAGAATTTCAGCTTTAATTAGGCTATCCTGGAATACTAATAATTTTCTGTATATGAACCATTATTACTTTATGAATTATGTGAACATACACTTACATGTTTTCCTTTGGATTAAATTTTAAATATGAATGTTTCAGAGAGAAAATTACATGTATCACCCTAACAACATATGAAATTCTTAATATGTCCTATTTTTCTTTTTCTGGGGGGGGCACACCCGGTGATGATCAGGGTTACTCTGGCAATGCACTCAGAAATCGCTCCTGGCTTGGGGGACCATATGGGACACCTGCGTATCGAATCGCGGTCCATCCTAGGTTAGTGCGTGCAAGGCAGGCACCCTACTGCTTCTCATCATCCCGTGTTCTATTTTTCTTTGTCTACAAATAGTAACAGAAAGAAATGCCAGTCTACAAGTGTTCATATAGGTCACATTTGCGTTGCATCCAATAACATGTTTGGTCAGGGATTCTTTCCCTGCCCTCATGTTCTTTGAAAAAGTAGTTCTCAAACAAACACAGTAGACTGGTTTTTGCATACTTTGAGGTATGTTTTTATGCTCTGTGCTGGATCATTATTTAGAAAATATGATGTAACCTGTGGTAATGGAGTGGGTCTAAATGGCATGGCCACAATATATAGTCACTGTAGGCCAAGTATTTGAGCTTTAGAAGATTAATCAAACAATTTATAGCATCCTTGAAATTGGATTATTTGGAAAGAATTTGCTTGATTCTAAACTAGCAATGTAAAACTGAATCTGAATCATTGATTTCAGTAGAAATAAGAAAATGTTCTCATACAGAGCAAATGCCTTTCTGCATAATTGTCTTATAAACTTCAAAGCTATTATCTATTTATGTCCTGTAAACACTGGATTTTTCAAATTGATGAGTTGGAGAAGAACAGTAATATTCTATTATTAGGTGTTCTTAGAAGAATTTGCTGTTAGTAATAATCCCATTGTGTTTCTCACTGCCAGCATTATGTCATGGAGCCAACCCTCCAATGGGGAAGTCACTTCAACTTTGAAATTGCTTTAGAAAAAATTTCCTGGGGAAATTAATCTGTCTGTATTAGTATTTCTTTTTTTTTTTTTTTTTTTTTTTTTTTTTTGGTTTTTGGGCCACACCCTGTGACGCTCAGGGGTTACTCCTGGCTATGCGCTCAGAAGTTGCTCCTGGCTTCTTGGGGGACCATATGGGAGCCGGGGGATCGAACCGCGGTCCGTCCTAGGCTAGCGCAGGCAAGGCAGGCACCTTACCTCCAGCGCCACCGCCCGGCCCCGTATTAGTATTTCTTAATATTTCACTCTCAGCATTTTTTTTGCCTGATGTGGAGAACATTCCTGTCCATTTTTAGGGTGTTATGTGACATACAGCTAGATGACACTAGTACCCCTCAAGCCCTTTTGACAATGAAAAATGTCTGTAGACATTACAAAATACATAAGATGATGGCAAATTCTCCTTGGGTTTTTTCTTTTCCACATTGAGAACACTGTTACTTATAATGCTTTTAACCATATGACTTGAAAAAGACAAAAGTTAAAGAGCATGGGGCCGGAGTGGTGGCACAGCAGTAGGGTGTTTGGCTTGCATGCGGCTGACCTAGGATGGACCTTGGTGTGATAACTCAGTGTTCCATATGGTCCCCAAGCCAGGAGCAATTTCTGAGCGCATAGCCAGATATAACCCCTGAGCATCACAGGGTGTGGCAAATAAAACAAAAACAAAAAAAATTAAATAACATTATTTGGTGTTTAAATATCAGTCCTTTGAAGATAGTTGGCTATCATTGTGGTCTGGGTCTTGCAGAGAGGTTTCACCAACTAACAGTTTTTCAGAACAATGTATTTCACATCTAGTCAATAGAAAAAGAGATAGAAAACATTAAGTCTGCTGAGAATGTTGACTTGGCATGTACTGTTACAGATGCATAAATGATAAGGAGTGTTCTGAATGTTAAAAGTTAAAAAGATGTTGATAAAAAAAAGTCATGCAGATTATTTTAGTTAAGACTTCTTTAGATTTTGGGGCCGGAGAGATAGCATGGTGGTAGGGCTTGCAGAAGGACAAATGGTTCGAATCCTGGTCCCCAAGCCTACCAGGAGCTATTTCTGAGCATACAGTCAGAAGTAACCCTTGACCTTTGCCAGGTGTGACCCAAAAACCAAAACAAACAAAAACCAAACAAACAAATAAATAAAAGGACTTCTTCAGATGTTGAAGCAATTAATTAGAAAGCCAGCCACATTATCTTGCTAAGAAAGGGTTGCATTTTCACACTCTGCTTTTCATTTTAAGAGTGAGAGACAAATGACAAGTAAGCAAGTTGTTACCTATGTTTTATTCTAAAAGTTGTTTTTTCAGGGTATACCACAGTTATACCACATATGGTTTCAGTATTACTCTGTTCTTTTTATATCTATGATTCTATAAAAATGACTACTGATGGTCATTTAAAATACTGCACTTTAAAGAGATGTCTGTGGAAAGATTTGCAAAACTGAGATTCTGAATTCATTCAGATGTCATCTATTAAACCTCCCATGTGCCAAATTTAGTGTGAAAAATACAGAAATGGATCAAACATTCTGCTTGAATATATCAATACAATTGTTTTAGGTTAATAGAAAGTTCTGGTTAGAGATGACAATCATTATCATACTATTTTCACACATTTCCAACTTGAGTATGTAACTTAAATATCTGTCAGAGAGCAGCTTTTTAAAAGTGTGTATGATAGGGGCCGGAGAAATAGAATGGAAGTAAGATGTTTGCCTTGCATGCGGGATGGTGGTTTGAATCCCGGCATCCCATATGGTCCCCTGAGCCTGCCAGGAACAATTTCTGAGCATAGAGCCAGGAGTAAACTCTGAGCGCTGCTGGGTATAACCCCCCACAAAAAGTGCATATGATAGCCAAGAAATTATATAGGGGATATAAGGGTTATGGTGCTTGTCTGACACATGGGCAAGACCATTTCAAATTCTTGGCACCACATGTGGTCTTCATGCAGTGATACATGATCACAGAAGAGTTCAAAGAGTAAACCTTGAGCACCACTATAGGCCCCAGACAAGCAAACAAAAATGCATATGAGTATGCATATGCTATACCTCATAGAATATATATCTTATGATAATTATTTGTCACTTAATTCTGTTTTTTAATTTTATATTTAAACCATTGTTATTTACAAAGTTATTCATAGTTGGATTTCAGACATACATACAGTGTTTCAAGATCAACCTATCATCAGTGTCAACTTCCCTCTACCAGTGTTCCCAGAGTCCATCCTATGCCACCATCTCCTACCCTGAGCCTGCCAGCATAATAGGCCCATTTTAAATTTTGCTTGTTAAAGAATGAGTTTCATGTATTCATAGTTGTTGACTCTAGTTTGGATATTACGTTCTGTACTTTCTTAACACTACCAATGCACCTGAGACCCCTTGTACACTGTTCCCTGTCATTTCATATTTGTTTTTCTCCTCCTCCACTCAATTTCTTTTTTTCTCTTTACTCTTTACTCTGGGGCCTAGAGCGTTCTCAACAGTCCCATTTATCCATTGTATTTCTTCCTGCAATTATTCTAAATACCACATATAAAGGCTATCAGTCTTCATTTATACTTCTTTTTCTGGCTTGCTTCATTAACATAATATCTTCCAGTTCAATCCATGTTGCAGTAAATTTCACGATTGCATCAGTTCTCACAGCTATGTAAGAATTTCATTGTATATATGTAAAATATCTTCATGATCCCCTCGTTTGTTGTTGGATTGATTCCAACTCTTAGCTTTTATCTAAGTGCTGTGATGAACAGCAGTGTGCATCTATCATTATGGTTGAGTGTTTTTCTGTCCTGGGGATAGATACACAAAAGTGGGATTGCTGGGTCATATGGAAATTTGATTTTCAGTTTACTGAGAACGCTCCATACTTTATTCTATAGTCCTTGGACAAGCCGCATTCCCATAAGCAGTAAGTCAGAGTTCCTTTTTCACCCATCCCTGCCAACACAAATTGTCCTCAATATTTTTATATGTGCCATCCTCACTGGATTAAAATGATATCTCATTGTTGTCTTGATTTGTATTTCCCTAATGATAAGTAATGATGAGTATTTTTGTGTGTCTGTTGGACATCTGTTGGTCTTCCTCAGATAAGTGTCTTTTCATTTCCTCTCCCCATTTTAATGAAGTTTTTAGGTTTGTGGGATTAATCTTTGTGGGTACTTTGTATATCCTAGATATCAAATCTTTATCTGATGTGCTGAGTGAAAATAATTTCTTCCTCGGTTTGCTGTCTTTTAGTTTTTAGTGGGTGTTTCTTTTGCCCTACAGAAATGTTTTTCATTTATATAGTCCCATTATTCAGATTTGATTCTATAGATCTTGCTGTTGACATCATATCGTAGAAAATCCCCTTTGAGGTCTGGGCTTAGAGTATTCTGCTTATGTATTCTTCAATATACTTTATGTATTCAGGTCTGATCTCAAGGTTTTTGTTCCACTTCGAATTGCCTTTTCTGTAGGTGCAATATATATATGTATGTATATATATGTATGTATATATATGTATGTATATATATGTATATATATCCAGCTTTAATTTCTTACATGGTTATCTAATTATTCCAACACCATTTGTGGAAGAGGCTGTATTTATTCCATTTTATGTTCTCAGCTCCTTTACCAAAGATTAATTTACTTAGGGGTTTGTCATTGGATATTCTTTTCTGAACCATTGGTTTGAAAGTCTATCTTTGTTCCAATACGGTGGTTTTGAAGCCTATGGCTTTGAAGTACAGCTTAAAGTTAGGTAATAAGATGCCTCCCAGTTTCTTGTTTTTCAGTATGGTTTTGGTTATTTAGGGTCATGTATGGTTCCACACGAACTTTGTGACTGACTGCTCCAAGTCCTTGTGAATGTTGTCTGAATTTGGATAGGGATTACATTGAATCTATATAATAGTTGAGGTAAGCTGGTTTTTATTTTTTAGTGTTTTTTTATTTGTTTTGGTTTTTTAATTTTGGGGCTATACCCGGCAGTGCTCAGGGGTTGCTCCTGGCTGTGCACTCAGAAATTACTCCTAGGAGGCTTTGGGGACAGTATGAGATGATGGGAATTGAACCTGGGTTAGCCACATGCAAGGCAAATGCCCTACCTGCTCTGCTATCACAACAGCTCAAAAGCTGGTCATTTTTGTTTTTTTGTGGTATTTTTGTGAGTTTTTTTTGGGGGGGACGGTGTCACAACTGGCAGCGCTCAGGGCTTACTCTTGGCTCTACACTCAAAAGTTGCTCCTGGCAGACTTGGGGGACCATATGGGATGCTGGGATTCAAACTACTCTCCTTCTGGATACAAAGCAAACACACTACCTCCATTCTATTTCTCTCTGGCTCCCAAAGCTGGTCATCTTTATAACATTAATTTTCCAGATCCATGAGCATGGAATACTTGTTTCCATTTTCTTAGGTCTTCTTCAATTTCTTAAGTGTTTTGAAATTTTCATTGTATTATTCTCCCACCTCTTTTGTTAAATTGATTCCTAGGTACTTGATGGTTTTGGACACTATTTTAAATAAGATAGATTCTTTGATCTCTTTCTCCTCTGAGTCATTATTTGTATAAAGGAATGCAGCTGAATTTGTATATTGACTTTGTAGCCAGCCAATTTACTCTATTAGTTTACAGTTTCTAGGATTTTTTGTGGACTCTTTCAGGACTTTGATTTGCTTTGTTTTGATCTGATTTGCTTTGATTGATTTGTATATAGTTAACTATCATTGCATCCCCAGGAGGTAACCTATTTGATCACGAGGTATAATTTTTTGACGTGTTATTGGATTTGGTTTGCTAAGAATTTGTTCAGAATCTTTGCATCAATGCTCATGTGTGAGATTGGTCTATCTTAGTATCTCTATCAGCTTTGGGTATCAGCATAAGGTTAGCTTAGTAGAAGGTATTAAGGGAGTTCCTGTCTCTCCAATATTGTGGAAAACATTAAAGATCAATTTGATTATATGTTTGCAGAAATCTGTCCATGTCTTCTAGGTCATCTAATTTAAGAGTATGGTTGATCATAATAAGTCCTCATGATGTCTTAGATTTCTGGGGGTTCTGTTTTAATTTCTCCCGTTTCATTTTTGATCTGATTTATTTGAGCATTTTTTCTTTTTCCTTGTGACTCTTGACAATGGTTTTTCTATCTTGTTTATTCATTCAAAAACCAGCTCCTGGTTTCATTGATTTTTTTTGTATTGTTTTCTGGGTTTCTGTTTCATTGATTTCTACTCTGGTTTGTACTTTTCCTTTGCTTCTCTACTTGTGTTTGGGTTCCTTTATTGTTAGTTTTCCAGGTATATAAAGTGTGACTTTAGGTTATTGCTTTTATATTTTTTTTTCATTCCTTATGTAGTCCTGTATCACTATGAGTTTACCCCTAGTTACTGTACTGCTTTTACTGTGTCCTATAGATTTTGGTGATTTGTTTCTTCATTATCATTAGCCTTGGAGGATCTCTATATCTTTCTTAATTTCCTCTTTGATTCAGCTGTTATTGAGCAGCATGGTGTTTAGTCTCCAGGTGTTAGATTTTTCTTCATGTCCTCTTTTTACCACCGATCTCAATTTCTATGGCATTGTGGTCTGATAGAATGCTTCGTATGATTCTTTTATATTTGTGAATTTTTGTAAGTTATGTTAGTGACCTAAAATGTGATCTATCCTAGAGAACAGAACATTCTGTGTACAACTTGAGAACACTGTATATTCAGTTTTTTGAATATGAATGTGTCTGTATAAATCCATTAGGCCCAGCTCTTCTACTTTCTAGTTTGAGGATCTTGTAATTACTGATTTTCTGCCTAGAGTATCTATCCAGTGGTGAGAGTGGCATGTTAAAATATCCCTCTACACTCATGTTCCTGTCTGTGTGTTTCTCTAGATTTGTTGGATTACTGATCCTACCCTGATCAATATTCATACTCCACCCTAGTGTTTGTTCTGGTGTTGGGATTATTGGATTATTCTCTACTATTTTTGCCTGGAACATTTTGTATGGCAGATCTGGTCTGGGTTTTTGTCTTGTTTTGTTTTGTTTTGTTTTTTTGGGGGGCCACACCCAGTGGTGTTCACAGATTAATCCTAACTATGCATTCAGAATCATTCCTGGCAGGCTCAGGGGACCATATGAGATGCCAGGGATTGAACCCAGGACCATCCTAGGTTGGCTGCATGCAAGGCAAAGACCCTATCACTGTGCTATTACTAATGCCTGTTGTAATTCTTTTTTAAAAATTAATTGCTTCACTTACCACAAAAAGTGGTGAGTACAGTTCAAGGAATAACTACACTTACAACTATCATGACAATGGTAATGAGTTAGAAAAATAGAATGCCTGTCTGGAATACAGGTAGGGGGTGAGGGGGAGGGAAATGGGGGCATTGGTAGTGGTAATGTTGCACTGGTGAGGGGGGTATTCTTTTTATGACTGAAACTCAACTACAAACATGTTTGTAATCATGGTGCTTAAAGATATTTTTTAAAAAATTTATTGCTGGAGCCAGAACAATAGTGCAGCAGTAGGGTATTTGCCTGGCATGTGGCTAACCCAGGACAGACCTTGGTTCAATCTTCCACATCCCATATGGTACCCCAAGCCAGGAGCGATCTCTGAGCACAGAGCCAGGAGTTACCCCTGAGCATCACTGGGGGTGGTCCAAACATCAAAAAATATGTTTTTAAGCATGGTGGTTATAACGTTGTTCATTGTTGAGTTTCAGTCATAAAATGTACACCAATCTTCACCAGCGCACATTATATTTTTATTTCCCTCCCATCATTCACCCTACTCCTGCCTATCTCTAAGGCAAGCAATTTGCTTCTCTCTTTCACTCTTACACTCCCTCTCTCCATCTCTCATTATTTCCATTTGACACTGTGGTGTGATTCTTGTGTTCTTTCTTTTATCAGAATTTTGTTCTTTTACTGCTTCAAGAAGTCTATCTTTCTCATTGCTTTTTGCCATTTTGATTACTATTACACCAAAATGTTGTCTGTTTGAGTTTATTTTGTTTAGTATTCTTTTGGCCTCTTGGATTTGCTCAGCAATTTCTTTTCAGAGTGGAAAAGTTTTCTTTACTATCTCAATTATTACTTGTTCATCCTCTTTCCTCCCCCCCACTTCCAGTATTCCTGTAATTCAGAGGGGTTTTTTTTGTCTTTGTTCTTTAAGTACCTTACATTTTTTCCTCCTTTCGTCTGTTTTCTTTTTTAATATTTTATTGAAACCATTATGATTTACAAAGTCCTTCATAGTTGGGTTTCAGACATACAATATATCAAGGTCAATCCTACCATCAGTGTCAACCTCCCTCCACCAATATTCCCAGAGTGCATCCCATGCACCCCTGGCCCCAACCTGCCAGAATTACAGACCCATTTTAAGTTTTGATGGTTATAGTTTGGGACATATGATTCTCTTTTTTTTTACTTATTTATTAATGCTGAGTTTGATTTGTCTTCAAGTTCCTCTACACAGTTCTCCCCTGTGTGATTCTGCTTCGATGGCTTGCTAACATGTTCTTTAGTTCCTTCAATTGCATTTGTATGGATTTTCTCATCTTCTGAAAGAGTTCTTCTTTGAGTAGTTTGAATTGCTCATCTATTGATTGCTTAATTTCATGGCTCATGCCTCCTTGATTTCTGTTGCTAATGCACTAAGTATTGATTTTATGCCCTCATTGAACAGGTTCAGGTGTTTTGATGAGCTTGGAAATTTGCCTATGTTTTTTTCCCTGTCTGCAACTGTAGTTGACTTCCATAGTTTCCCCATTGTTATTTGCTATTTTGTGACTGGGAAGGCTGAAATTTCAGTTTCCCCATTACCTAGGAAAGTGATATATTGAATTGATTATATAAAAAAAAGACAGCTACTAATACATCTGCCTTTCAGGTTATTTTTCTAACCATGCATGGTTATTTGAGTATGCTAAAAAACACAACTTTCAACTATTTATTCAATTTGGTCAACTTTATGACTGCATGTTTTCTGAAAGAAGTGCTAGATCCTACCTTCCTAGAAATAGTAGATTTAAACTTGAATGTTTAAATATCTAGGTTCTGTGCAGTTTGGGGATGAAAGAGCCAAGAGATGTCAGTACAGGTTACATACTGGGCCTAGGAGAATGACACAAATTGTGTTGGAAGGCTAGTGAATACAGTTTATCCATTTAATTATTTTAAAAGCTATTTCTGTCTATAGTAGAAAGCTATGTTCATTTTCTATTATGCTTGTTAATATCACATTTAAATTATTTTCTTCTCTGTTAAATATCCATGAGGATTGAATAAAACATGATTACATATTATTAATTCATTTTTGCTATATTATAGCTTTAATGTCATTAAGAATAATTGATAGAACCTCCAGGGCTGATTTTTTTTGCTAATTATAGCTGGTTTAAGCCTATTTGGTTGGTGTCAGAATTAAAAATGAAGGTTTTTAAAATGTTTTGTTAAGTCTGATCAGTTGATTGTAAGTAAATGATAGAGGGGAGTGAAATCTTTATGAGATTATATAGCAAAAATAATAATTCACCATTTAGGAATGGTCATGAATTACTAAATGTCAGATGACTCGGAAAAATACAGAATTTGAGCACTTAGAAATCCATTACTTCCTTGTACTTTCTGAACATCCATTTCAGAGATCTGCATTATGGTGCACAAACCTATTCAATGGTGATTTTACCATTGTGTATTGTAGGAATGCAAGTTGCCTTTGTTTAGAAAGTAATGAATACTGGGGCCTGAGCGGTGGCACAGCAGTAGGGCATTTGCCTTGCATGCAGCTGACCTAGGACAGACCAAGGTTTGATCTGCGGTGTCCCATATGATCCCCCAAGCCAGGAGCGATTTCTGAGCTCAGTGCCAGGAGTATTCCCTAAGCATCACTGGGTGTGGCCCAAGAACAAACAAACAAACAACCATAAAAACAACCACTAATGAATACCATGGTGATCAATTTAGTATATAACCTGAGGTTCTATAACTATAAATTATTTTGTCATGTTCTCTATGATACTGACCTGTTGATGGCAGATTTTATATTCTTTTTATGAAATCTTAAAAGTTACTAATGGACTTATATCTTTACTATTAAATTTTTGAAAAATGGAAATCTCTTATATTATAGCTACTTAACAACACAATCCTAAACTGATACATAACCAAAATTCAAGAAAAATAAATAAGTTGACATCTATCATTTTTTTAGTTAGGGTTGATAAGAACTATAAAAACAAATGGAGGAACTAATATATAACATACCACAAGCAATTTTTGACTTTTCATAAGATTTGGACGTTTGGAATTAGTCTAAACTTAACTTTAAACATTTTTAAATTTATATTTCTTTAAAGCACCATGATTTACAAAGTCATTCATAGTTGAGTTTTAGACAGTACCAATCCCACCACCAGTGTGGTAATCTATTACTTAAATTTTCTCATATACTTTAATAGCTTTGTAACAATGGCTAAATTATTTTGACCCTTCATAGCTCATATTCCATTCCTTTAAAAGATAGCATATATTACATTCGATTGTTTTTAGAATTTTATGTTACATGTGTGAATTTATTGACAAGTTCTTGACATGTAATGACTAGTCAATAAGTGATCACTATTATTTTTACCCTTTGAAAATTAGCTGTTCTAATTATATTTTAATTGTGAATAACACAATTTGATGGCACCTAACCAGCACAATCCCAAGAGTAATTACTCTGATAATTAACAAACAAAACAAATGCCTTTGTGGGTCTAGTTTTGAACCATCTTTTAAATTGATTTCTCAGCTCTCATTTACTGACTCTGACCTTGAAATGTCTGTATAATTATCTTCTCTGATGCAAAAGCACATGAAACTAAAATATAGTGAAATAAAATGTATAGATGATTGACACTTAGGATTTCTCTAAATAATCTTATTTGGAATTGAATGACAAGTTTTAATTAAGCTTTATGCTTTAAAAATAATTTCAGATCTCTAGTGGAAGAGGAAGACCAGCACATGAAGTTGTCTCTTGGAAGCAGTGAAATGGGCCTCTCATCCCATTTGCAGTCTTCCAAGGCAGGAACCACACGCATCTTCACCAGCAACACCCACAGTTCTGTGGTATTACAGGTAATTAAGCCTTTCCTTTTGTAATGTTTAAATAGATTTTCGGTGTGGCATGAGATGTCAGTGGTAGGAGAATTTATGCATGTTTAGAAATAGGAGGGATATATGAATTCTGTGTAGTTTCTGTTCAATTATGCTGTGAACCAAAAACGCTCTGAAAATGTCATCATCTGCTTTTTAACTGTTATGTTAATATATTTTCACATTTTATATTCTCCATATATGTTAGTATTTTGTTTGGAGGCTACACCTGGCAGTGCTTAGTGCTACAGGGTCTTTGCATGGCCTGCTGAACATCACTCCCTGTGGTGTTAAGTAGGTAATGCAGTTTTAAGGAATAATTGAACCTAGGCCTCATGTTTGAGAAGCATAGACTCAGTTTCTTTTAGCTATCTCTCTAGGTCATGTTTTTCCTCTCCTGTTATTTTATTAACAAAAAATTCAAATGAGGGGCTGGAGCGGTGGCGCTAGCATTAATGTGTCTGCCTTGCAAGCGCTAGCCTAGGACTGACCATGGTTCGATCCCCCGGCGTCCCATATGGTCACCCAAGCCAGGAACAATTTCTGAGCTAGGAATAACCCCTGCACGTCACTGGGTGTGCCCCCCCAAAAATTCAGATGAACACCAGAGGAAAAACTTTGAGGGTTAAATGCACATTTTCCTGATGTTAAAAAAACAAAGTCGAGGTCTGGAGTAATAGTACAAATGTAAAGGTACTCACTTTGCATTGCATATGGCCAACCACTCTTCAATCCCCAGCACCACATCTGGTTTTCTAAGCACTGCTGGGAGTAGAAGACATGGTCACCACTAGATGTGGCTCAAAATTTTAACAAACTTTAAGTTCAGGTGCCAGAGTGGTAGTACAGCAGGTAAGGCACTACCCTTGCACACAAACAACCTGGGTTCATTTCTTAGCATTTCATGTGGTCTACCAGGAGAGATTCCAAAATGCAGAGCCAAGATATGAGCTCTGAATTCAGAATTCCTGAATCTGAGCACTGCTAGATGTGGCCTCAAAACAAAACAAACAAAAAATTTAAGTTTATGCTACTTTCTTACTACATGTGCTATCTGACAATACTGACTTTCCATTACATCTTAACCAGTGCAAATATCATAGTCTCTGCACTAAATTTTCTAATTCCTTACTCATACTTTGGCCATTATCATATTTCCAAATAACATACAATTTTATTTGTTTGATTAATCTTTCAATTGTGGGCATAAAATAAGAATAAGAAATGCTAGATACAAACACATTTGATAGATATAAGAATTAATAAATGAGGTTTCCTTTAGTGATAATACCGTGAATAGAGCATTTGCCTTGCTCAAAGCCAAACCAGATTTGCATCCCTATCACACTCTATAGTTCTGCAAACATGCCTGGAATGACCCCTGAGCACAAAAATAATCCCTGAATACTAGTAGTCGTGGCTCAAAAGCAAACAAACCAAAAAATCAAATGACATTAAAGGAGAGAAGAATAAAATAATGAGACACTAGAGAACTCCTACTCCATCCCCACCAAAATGTTCAAAGATGATTCAACACTCATTCCTAAACAACAACAAATATAATCATTATAATTAAGTAATTTATAGTATTTACTTTTATAGTAATTAATTTATAGTATTATATATTTATATTTAAAATATTTTATATTTAACCAGGAGTAGAGAGCCTGGTTTGAGAAGATACTTATGCTTGTTAGCTAATATTGCTCTTCTTGCTCTTCATCTTTGATTTTCACTTTTTTAAAATCTTTTTTGTTTTGGATAGCATGTTTGGCAGTGCTCAGTGACTGCTTTCAAATATATGTCAGGTGCTACTTCCTGCGATGCTGTGTTCGGTGTCCATACAGTGCCTGGGATGGCACCTATGACCTCCTACATGCAAAGTGTGTCTTCAACATTTTCAGCTATCTCCCAGCCCTGTGCTCTCTTTTTCTCTTATCTCCAAAATATGACTCTTACGAGGTGAACTCTAAATTTTCTTCTAATTCCCATAGTGATCTAATGAAATTGCATTTTTTTCCATGACTAAATCTCATGTGACCTGGGTTTTACAGATCACTGCACTGTGGTATGAGCAACAGAAATGTGAGAAGCAAACAGAAAGACCTTTTAGTAATCAGGCATCTTAATTCTATGTAAATGGCTTAATTGTTGAAATAACAAGAGACCCTGTTATCCCTCTAGTATTTGACCTATCCAGACCCTGCTACATATGCTATGCATTTAAACCAAATTTTGTGCTTGTGCTAATTTATTAAAAAATATATACATTAATCAGGGGCCGGGTAGGTGGCGCTGGAGGTAAGGTGTCTGCCTTGCAAGCGCTAGCCAAGGAAGGACCGCGGTTCGATCCCCCGGCGTCCCATATAGTCCCCCCAAGCCAGGGGCGATTTCTGAGCACATAGCCAGGAGTAACCCCTGAGCGTCAAACGGGTGTGGCCCAAAAACCAAAAAAAAATATATATACATTAATCAGAGAATAAAAGTGGCTCTTTGCAGGCCAGTGAAAGTGATTTAGAGGACTGAGTAGCCTTCAAATTTTAGTGTGCCTAAGAATCACTAAATTAAAACTTATTGCACATCACCCACTGTTTTTAAGTCAAAGTTTCCAAGTAATGCTGCAATTCTAGATAATATATTTTTAAAACTGCCTTTTAAAGGCAGAGCCTTCTACCATGAGAGTTGACCTCTCCTTCTCTGCCTATATCTCACACTAGAAGTTATTGTTGTCAAATGGGAACACTGGAGATAGCTTAAATGTGTGTCATTGGGGATATGGTTATATAAAATATGTTTCATGAAACCTGTGTAATGTCCTCTCTCTAAAAATAGATTAATCTGTATGCATTCAAAGGAAAATTATACTAAATGAAAAAATATAACAAATGTGTTATATCCACACAATAGAATTATAGAACATATTATTCAGCCGTAAAAAGGAATGAAATGCAGGTACATACTGCAGTGTAGATAAATCTTGAAAACATTATGCTAAGTGAAATAAGGAAGTTACAGAAGACCACATTGTACAGTTCCATTTGTAGAAAAGGTTTCAGGTAGAGAAATCCACGCTGACACTCTTGTTTTGCATGCAGGAGCCCCTTATTAAATCCTCAACACAGCATCGACTCCACCATGCGTGGTTCCTGAGCATCACTGATGTAGCACACAGAGACAGCATAGAGAATGAATGAATGTATATATAGAAAAAAGTTGATATCTCAAGAGACAAAGTATCCATAGAGAAAAAATAGATTAGTGATTGCTTGTAGTTGGAAACTTTGAGAAGATAGGAAAATAATAGCTGAATATTATAGGTGACTAGAGATTACTCACCTATTTGCATTCTAGAAAACACTGACCTGTACACTTCATAGGTGGGTGAGTTTTGTGGTATGTTGTAGATACATTTTAATAAAGCTTTTTGTTAAAGTAACAATGCATTAGGCATTACATAGTTCATACTTTTTTAAGAAAAAGTATTACATATATGATATATGAATATATTTGCATGGCAAAAGGTCTGAAATCGGGGCTGGAGCAATGGTGCAGCAGAAGGGCATTTTCCTTGGACCCAGCTGACCTAGGACAGACCGCGGTTCGATCCCCCAGCGTCCCATATGGTCCCCTGAGACAGGAGTGATTTCTGAGCATAGAGCCAGGAGTATACCCTGAGCGTCATGTGGTGTGGCCAAAAAAAAACAAAAAACAAAAAACAAAAAAACAAAAACAAAAACAAAAAAAGGTCTGAAATCATTAGGAAAACTGATGAATCATGTATTAGACATTTTACTCTAGTTAATATTAATTATTCTATTTGTTTAATATTTTTACAGTGGAAATACTTTTGTGTGTGAATAATGTAATTGAAAGCATACTTTTATACATAGCATGTATAGCTTAGTCTAAGAATCAACTCTTACCTCTGTCACTATTTATTGCAGCCTTTGTTGGTTCAAGCTGTTGGTAGAAACAAATGATATGAAAGTTATATGAGAATTTGTATTAAGTGAAGATGATCTTCTACTGAGTTTTTAAATGTTATATTTCCTGTGTTAGTGTGCAGCTGTTCCCACTCTTTTTTTCTATTGAGAGACTTTGTAAGCTCTCTATAGAAGTCCATGAGAAACTATGTTCTTCAATCTAAATTTAAAGGGGCCTGTTACACTGGCAGAACAGGGGGCAAAGGGTGGTGGGATAGGATATACTCTGGGGCTATTGGTGGAGGGAGGTTGACACTAGTGGTGGGAAGGGACATGACTCATTGTATAACTCAAATTCAACTATGAAGGATTCTGTTGGTTCCAGTTGTTTCAATAAAATAAAATTTAAAATAAATAAATAAATCAGCATACTAAAATGAAAAAAAAACCTGTGTTCTTCCGTGTAGAGATTTTTAATTACAAGTACTTAAAACTATTTTGGGGGGTTAATCTAATCTTAGGTGTGTAGTTGGTCGTCAAGGGAACAAAATCAAAAAGTGTTTTATGTATAAATGTTATCATTATTTTAAAATTATCAGCCCTGCAAGCCATAGCTTAAAAGGCTTTAAAAGTAACTGTCAGGGGAAAGGGATTCATGGGGAGCAACTTAAGAACTCTAGCTCTTAAGAATATCCCACACATAACTAGTGGGAATGGCTAGTGTTTAGCCACAATCTTAATTTCGCCACTTACCTATTTGTTGTATAACTTTGGGAAACTCATTTACGCATCCTGGACCATATTTCTTATCTGTCATATGGCTAGGAGATATGAAGATTAAGTGTGAAAAAAACTATGAGAAAGTAGTTAAATAATTAATTCACATGTATTTGAACTCAACAGTATCTTGTCCAAGAAAATAAAGTTGATCAGACATAAGTGGTATACCAAATAAGTACACTATCTTGGCATAATCTGCTTGAACAAAATAGTTACATCCTTTAAATAGAATCCAACAGATGAGGCTGTCAGTATGAGTAGCTGGAAAAAATTTGATAGCTAATAATACGCTTAGATTCCTTGAAAATTGAAGAAATCTCAGGAGAATCCGTGATAGATTTAGCAATGTAAATTACTGGGTTTGCTTAAATAATAATTGGCAAAATCAAGGATTATTTATTTTTTTCTCACTCCTTTACTACTATTGTAGTTGTGATTACTTATAAAGATTTCCATCTTTTGACTTTGCCCTATGATCCAAGTTTGTCAACATCTATTACTTCACCATTTTATCCATTGAAATATCCATCCTCCCACTTCTTTTTTGGATTTTTGTTCTGTTTTATTTTTTGTCGAGGGGTCACATCTATTGGTACTCAGAGTTTGCTACTGACTCTATGATCAGGTGTCATTCCTGGCAGTGCTTGTGGGAGCATATGTGATATTGGGAATAGAAGCAAGATCTGCTATCTACAAGACAAACACCTTAATTCCTGTACTATCTTTCCAGCTAACCATTAATTTCTTACAAGTAGCAAAGTTATGAAAATATAATTCACATGACATAATAGTTGTCCTTTTAAAGTATACACTTTGGTGTGTATAATGTCTATAATAACTTCACAGTTTTGTAAAGATTACAAGAATCCATTTTAAAGCACTTTCACTGCCTTAAAAAGAACACCTTCTTTCCATTAGTCAGTCATTCCCCTTCTACCCTCAATCCCTTGCCCAAACCTATATAACCCTTAATTTATTTTTGTTCCTAGATTTTGAACATATTATATTAATGTGATCACAGAATATAATGATCTATTTAATTTATTTTACTTAACATAATATTTTCAAGATTCATCTACATCCCATTTTATAACCAAACCACTTATTTTGGTTATCCATTTTTTACTGATGAACATTTGGGTTGGTTCTACTATATTAATAATGATTTGATGAACATTATGTACAGTTGTATGTGTGAATGTCTTTTAATTCTCTTTAGTATATAATGTAAGGTGGAATTGCTGTGTCATATAGTAATTCAATGGTGCATCTCTTGTAGAACTGCCAGAGAATTGTCCAGTGTCTGCACCATTTTGCATTTCCAACGACATCTGAGGGTTCCAATTTATCCATGTTCTTGCCAACACTTATTATCATTATTTTTAATTATGTCCAGACTAGTTATCCATATTATCCTTTTTAATATGGCTATGTTTTAAATGTGTGCTTATGACCATTAGTATTCTTTGTTTATTTCATTGTAAAATTGCAGTCGAGATACAGATCCTTTATCACATACTCATTTTCAAGTATTTTTCTCCCAATGCCTTTGGTTTATGGTCCCTTCCTTGATGGTATATCATAATTGCCTTCAGTTCTTTCTTTCTTTCTTTCTTTCTTTCTTTCTTTCTTTCTTTCTTTCTTTCTTTCTTTCTTTCTTTCTTTCTTTCTTTCTTTCTTTCTTTCTTTCTTTCTTTCTTCTTCTTTCTTCTTTCTTTTTCTTTCTTTCTTTCTTTCTTTCTTTCTCTCTTTCTTTCTTTCTTTCTTTCTCTCTTTCTCTCTTTCTTTCTTTCTTTCTTTCTTTCTTTCTTTCTTTCTTTCTTTCTTTCTTTCTTTCTTTCTTTCTCTTTCTTTCTCTCTCTCTTTCTTTCTCTCTCTCTCTTTCTTTCTCTCTCTCTCTTTCTTTCTTTCTTTCTTTCTTTCTTTCTTTCTTTCTTTCTTTCTTTCTTTCTTTCTTTCTTTCTTTCTTTCTCTCTCTCTCTCTCTCTCTCTCTTTCTTTCTTTCTTTCTTCTTTCTTTCTTTCTTTCTTTCTTTCTTTCTTTCTTTCTTTCTTTCTTTCTTTCTTTCTTTCTTTCTTTCTTTCTTTCTTCTTTCTTTCTTTCTTTCTTTCTTTCTTTCTTTCTTTCTTCCTTCCTTTCTCTCTCTCTACCATCCTTTCTTTCTTTCTCTCTCTCTCTCTTTCTTTCTTTCTTTCTCTTTCTTTCTTTCTTTCTTTCTTTCTTCTTTCTTTCTTTCTTTCTCTCTCTACCATTCTTCCTTCCTTCCTTCCTTCCTTCCTTCCTTCCTTCCTTTCTTTCTTTCTTTCTTTCTTTCTTTCTTTCTTTCTTTCTTTCTTTCTTTCTTTCTTTCTTTCTTTCTTTCTTCTTTCTTCTTTCTCATTCTTTTTCTTTCTCTTCTTCTATCTCTCTTTCTCTTCCTTTCTCTTTTTTCTCTCTGTCTCTGTTTCTCTTCTTTTCCACGCCCATTTGTCTTCAGGCCTTATTCCTGACTCCTGCTTACTCCTGGCATGATTCATGGGACCACATGGAGTGCCAACAATAAAGCCAGTGTCAGCTATGCGTAAGGCAAGCACTTACCTACTGTACTATCTGTATCATCTTGCTGACTTTCTTTAATAGACTTAATAGCATAGTTACTCATGGCAAACTTCTAGAACACTCCTGAGTTTCCATTTCATATGTTCATATAAACATATACTTTATTTTCACACGTCAGTGATTGCACCCATGTCTATACATTACTGTCTGGCAAACCTCTATGTCATGATGATTCATTTTAAATGGTAAGAGGTAAATTCTAATTCCAGTTTTGGTTTAAACACTTATAGAGTGGGTAATACTGCTAAGTTAAAGTGTCTTTGCATGTGTCCATTACCGTGATTTTAAATGTTATTTGAAGTTTAAGTTTGTGTGACCCATGCAGTGTTAATGGCTTCTGTTCTTCTCTTTTAGCTCTTGTTAGGGATTACCTATCAGCGGGAGCTACAAGATCTAATTTGTGGTTTCTGTATGCCTATGGTGTAGTGCTAGTGTTCACAGTGAAAATTTAATACATGTTCACCATTATTTTTATTTATTATGAGCATCATTATTACCATTAAAATAGCTAATGTATATAAAGATCGTAACCTATTAGCTGGTTTCAAGGAAGTCCTAAATATTTTTCACTGATTTTACTGATACTGCAATTCTGATGAATTTGAATGGCAGTTGTGTGTGTGTGTGTATATATATGTATATATATATATATATATATATATATATATATATATATATATATATATATATATATATATATATATATATATATATAAATGCTTGCTGAACATATTTGAAATAGTATGATGAGGTAGAAAAATCAAAAATCATCTTTGGTCTCTTGATTAGGAAACTTTAGTTCAAAAGCTTAGAAGTTTCATTGTAATAAGAAAGTGGCTGGGGCCAGAGAGATAACACAGCAGATAGGGCATTTGCTTTGCACACGACCAACCCGGATTCCATCCCTGGTATCTCATATAGTTTCCCAAGTCTGCTGGGAGTAACTTCTGAGCACAGAGCTAGGAGTAACTCCTGAGTGCCACCGGGTGTTGCTCAAAAACTAAAAGAAACAAAAGTGGCAAAACTGAGGTTTGGGATGTGTTCTGTGCTGTAACAATTCTCTTGCTGTTTGAGATTTTTTGGTTTATTCTTGAAACCCCAGAACATTTCCAGAGGAAGTCCTTGAGAACTAAATTTTGTAGTAGCCCCAAGTACATTTAGCTATGACCCCACAAACGAAACAGAACAAAATCCCTTAACAAACCAGGAATTGAACATCAGCATTCTGACTATGTATTTCTCTATATAGTTACATCTAATTATATATCTAAAGACTGCATGTCCTCTAATCTGGCTATAAACTACAATGTAATTTTATAATTTAAGATGTAATCTTACCTAAACTCTAATTTTGCTCAAAACGTTTCAAATGTATTTACTGTAAATATCAAGTATTCATATACAGTAGATGTAAAAAGACATACCAACAGAAGATAAAATATATAATTGGCATAAATTATATAGTAAAGATTTCATTCTTGATAGAAATAGCAGAACTATGCTGAATATCTTCCTACCAGATTGCTTTTCTTTCTTTCTCCTGCCAAAATGTGGTGGAAGAGACACTAAGTAATGATGTTAATTGCCAGTTGGAAGGCTCTTAATAGCATATGGCTGCCATGACTAAAGTACCAAACTTCAATGATAGTGTATATTTGTTACAAAATATTTATCTAGATGGAAACATCCCTTGGCAATTATTGGCAATGTTTGCTCAAATCTATAAGGCTTTAAAATATCTCCTCATTGGCATTTTCTCCTGTTAAAGATGGTGCCTACCAGATGGTTCTTCCCATCTGCCCTTTTCGGCTATTTAAACCAGTTTCTATGGGTGAGTAGGGACAAAGGCTTTGCCACATCAATTAGCGATTTGTGAACACCAATAGAGCATCTGAGAATTTGACTCAGTTCTGACACTAAGAAAAAGCAACTGGTTCCTCAAGGTAAGAACTCAGTCTCCGGGTCCAGGCGGTGGCGCTAAAGGTAAGGTGCCTGCCTTGCCTGCGCTAGCCTTGGACGGACCGCGGTTCGATCCCCCGGCGTCCCATATGGTCCCCCAAGCCAGGAGCGACTTCTGAGCACATAGCAGGAGTAACCCCTGTGCATTACCGGGTGTGGCCCAAAAACCAAACAAAAAAAAAAAAAAAAAGAACTCAGTCTCCAAGTTCTTTCCCGGGCTTTGAACAACTCAGTCATCAGAGTTGTCATGATCTTTTTTAGGACCTGAAAAGCCAAGATTATTTTCTGAGCTTCAGATCAAACTGTTGTAATAGCAGAGAGTTCCGAGACACATTCCTCTGATTTAATATGCTAGAATAACACAAAACATTCTAAAAACAATTTATTCTCTAGAACAAAGGAATCAAAATATTAGATACTGATAGCAAGATAGAAGAAATGCATAGAGTTATGTGTGGGGGAAAAGCCTGATTTTTCTCATTTACTCTCCAGGCATATGATTATCGCCCATATCTTCTATGTTTACCAATCCAGAAGTTCTTCAAGGATCTTCATAGTTTTTTAATGGAGGCTTCATTAGATGGGCATGATTAATTAAATTATTGATCATTAGCAAATGAATTTCCCCTCTTGCCCTTCACCTCTCCCATGAAATTGGAGGACTAAGAGGCGCAACCTCTATTCATTGTGATATCCCTGGCAACCAGCTCTCATCAGATGTTTTCAAAATTATCTTCTCTAACATAATAAGAGAGATCTTTAAACCTCTCAATTTTAGGGTATTTCAGACCTTTGGGAGCTGTGCCCAGGAATTGAATTGTGACTTTGTGTTTACAAAAAATACAAAACACAAACAATATATTTTTATGATCTGGATGTCGAATTAAAATATTTCTTTTTAAGGGACAACATTGTCTCATATTTTTCTCCATTTCATTTGTGTTTTTGTCCAATATTATTTTTAAAGTCAAAGGAAAATATAATTTTACTATCCCAAGCTATTAGCTAGCTAATAGAATACTAAAGATGTGGCTAATCTCAAAAGGCAAGCTTGTGATGCTTTCTACTGAACTAGTTTTATGAAATTCTTATTCTAAGGTAAGCAATGTTTATTATCTGTATACAATATTAAAACAAAGCTATAATATACAATTCTAAAATATATTATTAGCATATGAGAGGCAATGATTTTATATATTTTTATTTTATAGGATCTAAAATACTTCTTTATTTTAGTTTTCCTAATGACATGTAAAGATAGAAGTGAACATATAATTTTATTGGAGATGTATTTTTTTTTTGGTTTTTGGGTCAGACGGGCAGTGCTCAGGGTTACTCCTGGCTCTGTGCTCAGAAATCGCTCCTGGCAGGCTCAGGGAACCATATTGGATGCCGGGGATTCAAACCACCGAACTTCTGCATGCAAGGCAAACACCTTATCTCCATGCTATCTCTCCGGCCCCAGAGATGAATTATTTTAATATTTTAAATTCATTGTATTTCTTTTTTTCTTTATTTAAACATCTTGATTACAAATATGATTGTGATTAGGTTTCAGTCATGTAAAGAACACCCCCATCACCAGTGCAACATTCCCACCACCAATGTCCCAAATCTCCTCCATCCGACCCCACCTGTACTCTAGACAGGCTTTCCAGTTCCCTCATTCATTCACATGATTATGGTAGTTCTCAATGTAGTTATTTCTATAACTGCACTCACCACTCTTCGTGGTGAGCTTCATGAAGTGAGCTGGAAGTTCCAGCCCTCCTCTCTTTGTCTCTAAGGATTGTTGCAAAATTACTTTTATTTTTCTATAAAAGCCATAGATGAGTGAGACTATTCTGAGTCTCTCTCTCCTTCTGACTTATTTCACTCAGCGTGATAGACTCTATGTACATTCATGTATAGGAAAATTTCATGACTTCATCTCTCCTGATGGCTGCATAATATTCCATTTTGTATATGTACCACAGTTTCTTTAGCCATTCGTCTGTTGAAGGGCATCTTGGTTGTTTCCAGAGCCTGGCTATTGTGAATAGTGCTGCAATAAATATAGGTGTGAGGAAGAGATTTTTGTGTTGTATTTTTTGCAAGTGGCTAACCAGTTCTGCCAGCACCACTTGTTGAAGAGGTTTTCCCTGCTCCACTTAGGATTTCTTGCTCCTTTGTCTTCATTCTCTGTGCATGGTGTTTGCCTGTGAGGTTCCCCACTGTCATTCTTGATGTGTGATTTTTTCTGCGTGCTGTGGTGGGGTTCATTGGTTAGAAAGAGTGTCAGGCTCAGGGGACCATATGGGAAGCCGGGATTCAAACCAATGACCTTCTGCATGAAAGGCAAATGCCTTACCTCCATGCTATCTCTCCGGTTCCTCACAGCATATTTAAAAAAAAAGGACTTAGCATGTGAAATTTTAAAAAAGCTTTTTATTTCCCTCTACATGATAATGTTCCCTTAACAGTGGCTTCTCAAGATTGGGAATATGGCTCAAAGAGCTGCGTAGATGCTTTGCATACATTTGGCCCAGGTTCAATAATCACAGTCAGACCAGGAGCAAGCACTCAGTACTGAGCTGAAAGTCATGCCAAACACCATTGGGCATAACCCAAACCCCTGCTTCACACAAATAATTGACATCTTTTTGGTTGTACTTCTCTACATAACAAGGAAAAATAATTAGTAATGGGAAGTGAGCAAGGGGAACCAATAATGTTTGTGTTTACAAAGGGATAGGAACATTTGCAAATGATTTTATATTTGTGAACAAAACATATGTCAGTCATCTTTGGACAGAAAAATATGATACAAAAACCTGTCCCAAAAATACATATAATGTGCAATTATTAGGAGGATAAAAAATTGATAGCTCCAATGAGAAAGTGGCTGGATATCGTTTTGTCTTTGAAGTTTCAGTTTTATAGATTAAATAGTTCTATTTAAAAAGCAAATAATACCAGATTCATAGCACAGCGGTAGGGTGTTTACCCTGCACACGGCTGACACAGGATGGACCTGGGTTCAATCCCCAGCATCCTATATGATTCCCTAAGCCAGGAGCTATTTCTGAGTGCATAGCCAGGAGTAACCCCTGAGCATTACTGGGTATGGACCAAAAACCAAAACAAACAAACAAAAAAAGCAAATGATAGGAGCCAGAGATATAGCACAGCAGTAGGGTGTTTGCCTTGCATGTGGCCAACCAAGGAAAAATATCTAGTGAGAAGATCACTAATCTTAGTGAGCCTAAAAAGTAACATAGAAGGCTCAAAAAGCACCATCCACACGCCAGTGGATCCCTAAGGAATGATTTTAATAACACCATTGAACGATATCATAACTATTACAAATTAAGCTTTTAGTGAGCTAAGTTTTAACAGTTCCATTTGCCATTGTGTTGTAACAAATGAGATGACTTAAATTTGTAGTGCAATGTGGGCAGGCTAGTGTGGGATACTTGGGACACTGGTGAAGAGAAGGTAACATTGGTGGTGGGATTGGTTTTTGAAGACTTGTGCCTGAAACAACTATTATAAAAAAAACTTGGAAAATCAGAGTGTTATAATTAAAAAAATTAAAGAATATATAAGGACGCCTAATTGTCAAAGATCTAAGTATGGGCCCAAGATACTCAATAATAGAGCACTGGCCTTGTTTATATGAGTTCCTGGGTTTGAACCCAGTACTACATGTTCCCTAACCACCACTGTCTGTGGCCCCCAAACCAACTAAGCAACAAAACCAGTGTAATTGGGAGAAGGGAGTTCCTATCTTGCATTAAATACTATATTTCTATATTTTTTTGTTTTTGTTTGTTTGGGAGGGGGCACACCTGGTGATGCTCAAGGGTTACTCCTGACTATGTGCTCAGAAATCGCTCCTGGCTTGGAGATTGAACCGTGGCCTGTCTTAGGCTAGCACGTGCAAGGCAGACACCTTGCCACTTGCACCACCACTCTAGCCCGAGTTCTATATTATTTGATCTCAGAAACAAAATCCAAAATATCTTAGTAAAAGAGTACAGAAGGACAATTGATATATTATTATGATATTATGGTAAGGAATGTTAATATAACACCTTAATTTATGTGATAATTATCTTTCCAAATAAGGTAAAAACTAATGATGGTACAGATGGTGAATATGTATGGTCTTACGTTATTTTCTCGGAACCTAAATAAGTCTTAATGTGACCTTGTTCTAGTAAATTAAATATGTGTTCACATAGCAAGGTGATTGTTTATTTTTGCCTTTCTTAAATAATTATTTTATAAACTAGCTATGTAGCACATGCCTATTATGTAAACCGAACTTGGGGACACTAAGATTTTCTCACTTCCCCTTATTTAGTAACTTTGCTTATGTTTCCAAAAGGGCTTTGACCAGCTTCGACTTGAAGGATTGCTTTGCGATGTGACCTTGATGCCAGGCGACACAGATGATGCTTTCCCTGTGCATAGAGTCATGATGGCTTCGGCTAGTGATTACTTCAAGGCCATGTTCACAGGTATGTTGTCTTTTGAAACTCTGTATCCCATCTCTTTTATTACAATAGGGAACATGTGTCCACACAAGCTGGAAAGATAATATGGTGTGTAGGGTGCTTGCCTTGTATGCGGTCAACCCAGGCTCAATCCCTGGCATCCCAAATGGTTCCCCACGCATAACCAGGCATAATTCCTGAGTTTAGAGCCAGCAGTAAACCCTTAGACACTGCCAGGTATGGTCCAAAAACAACAACAAGAACAACAACAAAGAAAATGTGTTCACTTCTTTCAGTTTCCAAGGTAGAATTTAGTTAATTCTTTTATATTTTTAATATTTTACAATTGTGTTAATGTATGTAGTTTTGTTACACATAATTACCACACCTTATGACCACCAAAGTGTTCAAAACTCTTCACCCTCATCTCTATGTCACATCCGGTCTACCTCTTACTCCCTAAACCCCACTTTGCTTGGTTATCTTAGTTTTATAGTCAAAGATCAAGTATTTGGAGCCAGCACTGTCCACTCCATTGATTTGTCTATCTATATACCACAAAGAAGTGTTTATCCTTGTCCTCACCCTCTATTTCCAAAAAGTTGCAGTGAACGCCAAGATTCCATTTTTTCTTAGAGCTGCATAGTATAGAATTCAATACTTTGCTCTATGTCTTTACAAGAAGAAACAGGTTTTTGTTTCATTTTATATTGTTTTGGTTTTGCTTCTTGGTTTATGGGCCATACCCGGTGACACCCATGAGTTACTCTGGCTCTGCTCACAGAAATAACTCCTGACAAACTCAGGGGACCATATGGGATGCCAGAAATCAAACCTAGGTCGGCCATGTGCAAGGCAAATGCTCTACCCATTGTGCTATCACTCCGGCCCCAAGAATAAACAGTTATAAAAGAAATATACAACAGGCACATGCAATTTAGGTGGTGCTTTTTAATTTCGAAGTGATTTTACCTTTTCATACTTCAGTCCACCTTCAAAAATATTTTCCAGATTTTCTGAATAGGCCATTAGAGACCCTGGGTTCCAATTTTATATTATCTCTTATCTAGAAATGATAAGAAATGATTGGAAAACAAATGG
Organism: Suncus etruscus; assembly: GCF_024139225.1. NCBI lineage: Eukaryota > Metazoa > Chordata > Mammalia > Eulipotyphla > Soricidae > Suncus > Suncus etruscus. The sequence continues at coordinate 119,892,925 of NC_064868.1, forward strand.
TTGGCAGACAGATTAACGTATTAAATCTTAAAAAAAGAAATGATAGGAAAACATTCTGGATGCATTTTGAATCACATATGTCCTTCATTAGCATACAGAGCTTCCCTCTTTTAAATGCTCTCACATAACTAAATTATGCAGGATCCTCTGTTTGACATGAAGACTTACACAGAATCAAACTTTGCCTTTTATTGTCTCTAATTAGCGGCAGATGTGAGCTTGACCTTAATGAAATGATCCACCTTTGTGTAATTGAATGTCTTTTTATTGAAGGTGGAATGAAAGAACAAGATTTAATGTGCATTAAGCTTCATGGCGTGAGCAAAGTCGGCTTAAGGAAAATCATCGATTTTATTTACACTGCAAAGCTTTCTCTTAATATGGATACACTTCAAGACACCCTGGAAGCTGCCAGTTTTCTACAGATTCTGCCTGTTTTGGACTTCTGCAAAGTATTTCTTATATCTGGGGTAAGACTTCCTCATATCTTGAAGCTTTCTAGCAGTCACTCTGTTACTATAGGTAGTATCTTATTTTCGCTGAGATTCTTCGTTGTTTGGAGGGGCCAGCACATGGGGTGGGGGGGGAAGGTGAAAAGGTTGGGTCACACCTAGCAGTACTCAGGGGCTAGTCCTACATCAGTTCTTGAAGGTCAAACCTAGTCATGCTCAGGAGACCATGGAGCTGGGGATCAAATACTTATAAATACAATCATTCTTGTAATCATGATGCTTAAATAAAGATTTTATATATATAAAAAAACAAATACAGGGCTGGAGAGATAGCGTGAAGGTAAGGCGTTTACCTTGCATGCAGAAGGATGGTGGTTCAAATCCCATATGGGATCCCATAGGTACCCCGAGCCTGCCAGGAGTAATTTCTGAGCGCAGAGTCAGGAGTGACCCCTGAGCACTGCTGGGTGTGGCTCAAAAACCAAAAACAAAAAAACAAAACAAAACAAAAAAAACCCAAATACTTAATGTACCTCATGTGCTTAGCCTATTATGCTATCTTTCTGACGCAACTGAGACAATTTTACTTTACTTTATGCAACCATATGTGACAAAGAACTATTCTCAAGATTTCCAGATCGCATATGTCTTTTTTACAATGAAAAATTGGGGCAATAAAATCCTGTATTTTTCCTAACTTATTATATAAATGAATAATATACTTTTCTATCATTAGTTTAATGCCCATTGTTTTTATTATTTTATATTATTATTTTGCATAATTATATTATTTATGTTTTGTTATCATTAGTATAAAATTTTTATGGCTGCTAGGCCATTAAAATTTAATTTAGTAAACATGGAGTCTATCGTTAAAACCTTATGTTTCAAAGAAATGTGTCCTCCATTTTTTATTAATGCGCTATTCCTTATCTTATAAAGCCAGCCAACAGCTAATTCAACAGGACCATTGAAAGTGTGTTTTGTTTGCTGCCTTCTACTTGAAAGCACTCAAACTACTTTCTCCCAGTTGTTATTAAATTGAAGCTGACTCCTAATTTTATTCAATTAATTTAATTTAGGGGTGCAAGAAAGCAAAATCATGACCTCGTCATGTGCACTCTACCATTGAGCTACACTCCTAGACCTAATTTTACAGCTACAATTCCTAATGTTAAAACTTTTATGGCAATATGCGACTGATTTATCCTTCTTTCTCCCATCCATTTTTTATTGACTAAATGTCAGTTTATAAGACTACCTATGTTTTAGGGCTACAGTTTCACACACCTTTAAAATTGCCTTCTAGTGGACAAATGGCTGAAGAATATAATTAATTTCCCAGGATACTACCTGCCACCTTTACTAAATCTGGATGATAACCTTCATTTCAATTTAATCATATGATATTCGTACCCTCAAGAGCTTGCGGTATCTTTGCTCTTGATTTGTGCCATTGGTTTTGCTTTTGTGTGTGTGTGTGTGTGATTTTTGGGTAACACCTGGCAGTGCTCAGGGGAAACTCCTGGCTCCATGCTCAGAAATTGCTCCTGGCAGGCACGGGGGACCATATGGGAAGCGGATTCGTAGTGATGACCTTCTGCATGAAAGGCAATGCCTTACCTCCATTCTATCTCTCCGGCCCCGATTTTTGCCATTGGTATATAATAATTTTGTTGCATGGAAAAATGAATTATGTAAAATGCAGTTGTTAAATATCTCAAATTCAGTAACTAATGTAGTAGTAATACTTAATGTTTTCATTTATAAACCCTTGACATGATTTTACTCTAGTCTTGATTAAACGTGGTCCTCCTGAGCCAGTGTCATTTTATGGGAGCTAATTATTAATAAGACATATTTTACCCTATTTTTAATACCAAATTTTAATATGTACAGCTTTAAATATTGACTAAAATCAGTCTCACTTTCACTTCTAAAAGAAAAGAGCCAAATTGGATAAACATAAAAGTCTTAGAAAGTTATTGATACATACATTATTGTCAAAACAATATAACTGCATTATGAAATGATTTTGTTCTGACTATCTATATAAAGCAAATTTATGGCAAGATTCTATCATTGTTATTTTGCAGTTTTGTTTTAATTTATAATTGGAATGTCAATTCCTTAACATTTTTGATGTTTTTATTATAATAGTATTTCCTAATTTTCGAAAATGTGTATTATATTATAAACACTCTTGGCTGAGAATTATATTCTTCATTTACATTTCTCTGCGGATATCCTAAAACTCATTTCTTTTTTTTTCTTTTTTTAATTTTATAAATTTTTTTTAAGTTTTTGGGCCACACCCAGTGCTCAGGGGTTACTCTTGGCTCTGAACTCAAAAATATCTCCTGGCAGGCTCGTGGGACCATATGGGCTGCTGAGGATCGAACCCAGGTTCTTCTGGTCAGCAACATAAGGCAAACACTCTACTGTTGTGCTATCACTCCAGCCCCTAAAACTCACTTCTAATGGAGAAAAGGCCTTTTCAGGCAAAATGTTCTTGTGTTCTTGTGATATAGTTTCTTCCTAACTACCTGGAATTTAGAATTTTCCTACCTATGAGACGTTAAGAAACACCTCTTATTTTCCTTTTTGATATATTTTAATTTTTAATTTATTTAAAGAACCATATTTATAAAGATATTGATAGTTCAGTGTTAAGCATAATTGCCACATCAATCCTACCAACAGTGAGTGCTCCTATTCTCCATCATCCCCGCCCGCCAGGTTATCCCCATCCCTTTCCTTCACCTTAGGAGGCACATTACAGCTTCATGCTTTCCGTTAGATCTCACATTTTCAGTGTTGTAGAGTCTGTGCTTTGGATATATAACTATACCATTCTTTAAGCTCCCCAGTATACCCAGTATAACTGACATCCAGATCATGTTCCCCCATTACTTTCATTTCTTCACTTCTTTCTTCCCACCTTGATTTCTTTTTTTTCAATATAAGCTGCTGTTTTTATTAAAACATGCACTAGCTTTTTAAAAAATAATATCTTTATTTAAGCACCATGATTCTAAACATGTCTGTAGTTGGGTTTCAGTCATAAAAATCAACCCCTTCACCAGTGCAACATTCCTGCCACCAATCTCCCACCTCCCCCACCCCCTCACTGTCTTCTGTTACAGCCATTGTCATGATAGTTGTTAGTGTAGTTATTTCTCTAACTGCGCACACCACTGGTTCTTCCAGCCCTCATCTCTATTGTCCTGGGTGTTATTACAATAATGTCTTTTATTTTTCTTCAATCCCATTGATGAGTGAGACTATTTTGATCTATCTCACCATCTGACTTATTTCACTCAGTATAATAGTTTCCATGTCTTTTCGTTTCTGTACTTTTCCTCTCTGGGCACCGGGATCAAGGATGATCTAGGTATTCTACCTCTTACTATATTATGTTTTCTAATACAACTATTTTATCTACATAGATAAGTGAGATCATCCTTTGCCTTTTTTCTTTCTTCATTTTGTTTTGTTGCCCATGCTAGGCAGTGCTTAGGGACTACTCCTGGCTCTGCACTCAGAAATTACTCCTGGCATGGTTGGGGAACCATATTGGATCCTACAGATCAACTCCAGGTCTGCTGCACGCAAGGAAAAGGCCCCATCTGCTATGCTGCCATCCAGCCCAGTTTGTCTTTTCTTATGACTTACTTTGCTATGATAATCTTCCAGTTCCTACCAGGTTGCAGAAAATTGCATGAAATTGTAGCAAAATGCATAGTACTTCATAGTACATATCTTCATAATCCATTCATCTGTCATTCAGCAACTAGGTTGATTCCATTGTACTATTGTACTCATTGCAGAAAAGAATAATGTTGTGCATATGTCTTTTCAAAGAAAGATTTAACTCCTGGAGATAGGTACCTAAAATGGAATTGCTGGGTCATTTTGAAACTCAATTGTAAGCTTATTGAAAACTCTCCATACTATTTTCCAAAGGGGTTGAACCAGACAACATACATACCAACAGTGGCGTGAGTTCCTTTTTCACCACATCCCTTCTGGCACAGGTTGTTCCTACTATTTTTGATATGTGCAATTCTCACTGGTGTGAAATGATAGTTCTTTGTTGTCTTGCTTTACATTTCCCTAATGATAAGTGATTCTGAGCACTTTTCTCATGTGCCTATTGGTGATATGCTTGTCTTCTTCTGAGCTGTATCTGTATATTTTATCTCCCGATTTTTCTTTTGTTGTTGTTGTTTTGTTTTGTTTCTGGGCCACACCCGGCGACACCCAGGGCTTATTCCTGGCTCTCTGCTCAGAAATCTCTCCTGGCAGGCACGAAGGACCATATGGGATGAGGGGATTCGAACCACCGTTGGTCCTGGGTTGGCTGCTTGCAAGGCAAACCCCCTACTGCTGTGCTATCTCTCCAGCCCCTCGTCTCCCCATTTTGATAGGATTTTTAAACTTATTTTTATTGATCTTTGTAAATATTTTACATAACCTGGAAATTAAGCCCTTATCTAACTGTTGAATGCAAATAATGTTTCCCATTCAGTAAGATGTCTTTTAGTTTTTGCCTATGTTTCTTTGCCAGGCAGATACTCTTTAATTTTATGTAGTTTCATTAACTTATTTTTATTTGGCTGCTTTTTTCAATGGTATCAGATCATTGAAGATACCTTTGAGGTCCAAATCTTGGAGTCTTCTATCTATGTTTTCCTCAATGGACTGTGTAGTTTCTGGTCAGAAATCTAAGTGTTTGATCTACTTTGAATTGACTTTTGTGTATGGTGTGAGATAGACACCCAAATTTAATTTCTTACATGTAGTTATTTAGTTTTCCCAGCATTGTTTGTTAAAGTAGCTATCTTTACTCCATTTTTGTTCTCAAATCCTTTATCAAAAATAAACTATCCATATATATGGAGAGACGAATTCCTTTTCTTAGCATCATTTTGTTTACTTTTCTTTTTCTACTACATCCTCTGTGCTCTGGTGACCATGCAGGGCTGGTAATCAAAACCAGGCCTGATACATAAAGCACGAACCCTCTCTCTTTGAGTTATCTATCTGACCGTCTAGTTATATCTTTCTAATTACTATTTACTGAAGATATATCTGTGACTTTTCAGTAGATGTCGTCCTGCTTAAAACCCATGATAGGGGTCAGAGTGGTGGAGCAAGCAGTAGGGTGTCTGCCTTGCCTGCGCTAACCTAGGACGGACTGCAGTTTGTACCCCCGGCATCCCATATGGTCCCTCAAGCCTGGAGCAATTTCTGAGCGCATAGCCAGCCGTAACTCCTGAGCATCACAGGCAGGGCGTGGCCCCCCAAACAAAAACAAACAAAAAAACCATGATAATTTTTTGACAAGGGAAAGCATTTATTTCCCCCACACCTGACAGCGCTCTGGAGCTACTCCTGGCTCTGTGCTGAGTTATCCTTCCTAATGGAGTTCAGGGAGGTGAGTGTCAGGTTAGTCCTCCTGTCCCTTGTCAATATTGTTTTGGATATTAATACCATAATATCTTATTTTATATCTCTCAAACGAGTGTGATCTTTCTGCCTGTATCTCTCCATGCACATAAAGGAAGTACATAGAATTAAATAACATGCATACGGAAGAATTATAAGGAATTAAAGTCTAAACACAAACTTAGGATGGACCTGTCTTAAGAAATATGTGGAAGGAGCCAGAGTAGTGGAGCAAGCAGTAGGGCATCTGACTTGCACGCACTAGCCTAGGACTGGCCATGATTTGATCCCTAGCATCTCCTATGGTCCCCCAAGCCAGGAGCAATTTCTTAGCGCATAGCCAGGAGTAACCCTTGAGTGTCACTGGGCGTGGCCCCAAAAATAAAAAAAAAAGGAAATATATGGGTGGGTATCAATGAGAGTGAAGAGGGAAATTTCACTTAATAAGGAGGGGATGACTTTTTATTTCCCCTGAGAGTAAACAGAAAAAGTTTTTAAGGCACACATGCTTCACGAAAAAGTACAAGAGGATAATATTCCCACCACCTCCAAGTCATTCTTCAAGGAAATATAAGGGAGCAGAGATGCTTGTTAGATTAGGAAAAAGCAAAGTGGAGGAGTGCTAATCCCTTCTTTGTTTAAGGAAGGGCTAAAGGACAAGAGTATCTCCTTAGGTCCAGGGCTTCTAGTCCTTTTAACTCAAAATAATCTGCCTGTCAGACCAGCTTTCTCTATGGCGATCAATTCTAAGACATTGGAATGATGGGGTTTGGTCACTTTCAGGTAAACTGAAAAATGAGACCATTGGGGTTACCAAGTTGGTGGCACCACGTTAGTTGTCTCAAATGAATTTAGAACCATAAGAGAGACCAAGAAAGAAATATTTTTGCTTTTAAATTTCCCAGTTTTCTTACCAAAGGTTCTTTTCCTGGCCCCTGCAGTGTTCTTTGACCTGGAAAGGGACACCCAGATCAAGATGATTATTTTCCACTGGCCCCAAAGTAGTTGTTTTGATTTTCTCTTGGTCTTTTTTCTTTCTATAGTTGTATGTGTACACACTCATTTGAATCACTTAGAACACTAAGAAGAATTAGGTATATTGAATGTAAGGCGTTTACTAAAATTGGCCAGTTAAAAGTTCTCACTCTTCACATTTCCCTGGAGAGTATAAAAGCAGATAATCACTTTTGTTTTTCAAAATGAGAATTTATTTGTCTGACACTGAACTTCAAGAAAATAACATCGTAGATTTCAGATGAAACCTCCCATTAAAATACCAAATTATGTTAATGATAGTGTTTGAGTGCTTAGGGTATCATTTGAAAATTTAATAAAGAATCGTTGAATAACAGAATGTTAATGAAAAGACCACTTTGAAGATTAAGTTGCTGGGAACTGCTCTTAGGATGACCATGAAAATTATTTAATTGCAATGGAATAGTTTATAGAAATTTAGATTAGGAATTTGAATGCACACTTAATTGTTTCAAGGACTGTTTTCATTCTTAGAATTGGTTAAATATAGCTTTCCACTTTGCTTCTTGAGCCTGTAAGCAAGTGATATAATGATTTTGTTTAACGAGAATAGCTCCTCTTGTTTAGAATTTTGGCCAGATTACATATTCAGATGAAATCTGAATCTAGTTATGAGCTGGTTTTATAAATAAGGATTTTTTGGGTTTTTTTTTTCTTGTTGTTGTTGTTGTTGGTTTGGTTTGGTTTTTGGGTCACACCCGGCAGCACTCAGGGGTTCTTCCTGGCTCTATGCTCAGAAATCGCTCCTGGCAGACTCAGGGGACCATATGGGATGCCGGGATTCGAACCACTGACCTTCTGCATGCAAGGCAAATACCTTACCTCCATTCTATCTCTTCAGCCCCCTAAAATAAGTTTAATATATTTCTGTTACATATATGCACTGCTGATGGGTTATATACTGCATATAATCATTATTTCTTTTTGGGGGTGTTGGGTTGGGCCACACCTGGTGATACTCAGGGTTTACTCCTGGCTCTGCACTCAGAAATCTCTCCCAGCTTTGGGAGACTATATGGGACACCGGGGATCAAACCCAGGTTCGTCATGGGCAGCTGCGTGCAAGGCAAATGCCCTACTGCTATGCTATCACTCTGGTCCCCCTTGTTCCCTATTTTTGAGCTAAGTGATTGGAAATATGCTGGCAAGAGTGCTTTTAAGAATTGTAATTGAGAAGTGGATTGAAGTGAATAATTAAATAACCATAATTGAATACTTGATTAATCATAATTGAATAATTCTGTATATTTTAATAATTGCTTAACATTGCTCCATCATTCTTGATCTGCTTAGACTTATGAATCTTTGCTATTAAATCTTTAGTCTATGATTAATGTCCTTATTTTATTTTATTTTTATTTATTTTTGGTTTTGGGTCACACCCGGCAGCACTCGGGGTTACTCCTGGCTTTATGCTCAGAAATCGCCCCTGGCAGGCTCAGGACACCATATGGAAAGCTGGGATTCGAACCACAGTCCTTCTGCATGAAAGGCAAACGCCTTACATCCATGCTATCTCTTCGACTCTTGTTCTTATTTTAAAATTTTATGTATTATTATTTTGGGGCAGTCTATTTATTCCCCAAAGTACTTGGGAGACCATGATTTTTATTTATCTGTACTGATAGAGTCTATCAGGGTCTTTTCTAGTCTATTGTGTCTATATATCAGAGTATTTTCTAAGTGTCCTTAAATAAAAAGATAAGTGTCTTTCTGCTATTATTTTAATAATTGTTTTTCTAAATACATGCTTCCTGAATACCTATTTATATTTATATTTTGTGAATACATGTTTTATGAGAACATATGACAATTAATCATTTATTATATGAAGTTGAAGGGAAGTAAGGGAAAACTGAATTTTTTATCTTATTTCTAAATTTTATAACTTGGTCTCTAAAATTTAAACTTAGTTTATTTTATATGTTGTGAGTTTAGGTTTAAGCTTAATGGCTAACAGCTGATTGTACAAAGTTGCCCACTTCTGCACCCATTACTAGTTGTTTTTATTTGTAATAATGAGAAATTGCATTCTAGGAATTTTATTTGTGTTGCCATCTACTTTTGCTTATCCATACTAGTAAATGTGTTCAGAACTGTTGATTGTCTTTGCTGCAGTCAAGGACTTTATGTTTTGTTAGCAGGTCTGCTCTAGCCAGGCTTGACTCTGCAGGCTGAGGAGTATGGATCACTCTTAATAGTGTTCAGGGTATCATGCAGTGCCAGGAATCAAACTGAGGTCCACTCCAAGGCAAAGAACATGCTCCAGCCCTTTGTTCCATTTCTCCATCAAAATATTATTTCTTTTTCTTTTTGGGGGGAAGGAGGGGGTCACCCACACCCGGTGATGCTCAGGGGTTATTCCTGGCTATGTGTTCAGAAACCGCTCCTGGCTTGGGGGACCATATGGGAACCCACTGGGGATCCATCCTGGGTAAACAGCGTGCAAGGTGAATGCCCTACTGCTGTGCCATCGCTCCAGCCCAAAAAAAGTATTTCTTACTCTCTTCACAAAGTGTCTGCATTGCCCCAAAGAGGAATCCTTTCCAATTGAGAAGCTTTAGAAAATTAGGTCTTAACTGTCACAGCTTTACACAATTTACAATTTTTGAGACATCGACCTGTTAATTCAAAAATTGGAAATCCTAGCTAGAGTACCATATTAGACTGTGTATATCAAGGTCCATGACTTGCTAATTAGTTTGTGGTACAAATTTTTAACTATTTTTCATGTCTATTTATAAGTCTAATAAGCCATTACAATTTTGATGATTCTTGTAAAGCAGATCAGCTACTTTAAATAGTCCCAATTTTCTTTACTTAACTAATCTGTGAAGATAGTCCTATGTGCCTATTTATTAGTTTATGCGTTTCCAGTGGTATTGTATCTTAATGGACAATTATATTATGCAAAGGATTAATGGTTTTAGTTTCATCTTTTATTGTAAAGGATAACAGAAGATTTAGCCAACTTTCTCTTGTCTGCTCATCTATTATAAAAATACCACAACAATCTCATTGTGGACCCAATACCCTACCAAAATTAAGAAAAACTTTCTTTTGTGGGGGCTGGGAGTGTTTTTTTGTTGTTCTGTTTTATCGTTGATTTGGGAGCTACACCCAGCAATGCTTAGGGACTATTCCTGGCTCTGCACTCTAACAGGCTCTGGGGACCATCTGGGATGCCAAAAATCAAACTCAGGTCAACATTGTGCAAGCCAAGCGCTCTATCCGCTGTACTATTTCTCTGGCTCCTCAAACATTGATATCTTGCACTTTACCATTGAGCTACATTTCCCATCCCCAATTTAATTACCTTTTTGTCTTTTTATTTTTTATTTATTTTTGTATTTATTTAAGTGGCTACAAGGTTGGTCATAATACCATTGTTTTTTTCCCCCACATATAAAGCTGTTCATGATTGAGTTACAGTTATACAATGTACAACAAACTTCACCAGGACACATTTCCCATCACCAATATCCCAATTTTCCTCCTATCCTCCCCTGCCTGCCTCTGGGCAGACATTTCACTTCTTTCTCTCTTCTCTCTCTCCTCTTGATATCCCCTCTTTTTTCTTTTTTAGACACTTGGTTTGCAGTACAGTGCACATTTCTAGCAACCAATGTCCCATTTCCCTCCCACCCACTCTCCTCCACCTGCCTCTGGGTCTGGCATTTTACTTCTCTCCACCCCCCTTTTCTTTTCTTTCTTTTCCTTTTTTCTTTTCTTTTCTTTTTTGACACTGTGGTTTGCACTATTGAGTAATTATCTTTCTTCATAACCCAAAGAATGCTTTATTTCTTGCTTCTCTCTCTCACACACGCATGTGCCCCTCACTTTATTTCTTGACTTGTACTACCAATAATTCCATTAATCAGCTATATTAACTAACCTTTATAAACGTAATCAATATCTGAATCTTTGTGACAGAAAGTATAGTTAATGTAAATGATCACAGCACCTCTTGGAAAGAATATGTGAACAACTTTTGTTCTTTTTTATTTATTTTTATATAGTCACCATGAAATTACAAAGTTATTCATGATTGGGTTCCAGGCATAAAACGTTTCAATGCCAATCCCTTCACCAGTGTCCACTTGCACCCTGTTTGACTCCTACTAGTATGATTCTACAAGAGGTGCTTTATATGTGTGTATGTATATATATATATATGTATATATATGAATTACTATACTGTGGTTTACAGTATTATTTCCTATAGGGTTTCATACCTAAAATTATCACCTTTCAACACCACTTCTTCCTTCTAGTTGAATACTTTCTTTTACCATAGGCCTTTCCCACCTACCCCCTCAGGGACTTGCTCACTACTGAATTTTATTTTCTGAATTTTGTTCTCTGGATTTTTTTTGTATATTCACTACTCCATTAGTATGTTTCTCTATATTCCTCATCTGGGATAGATCATTTTATATTGTCCTTTCTATTTTGCTTTGCAACACTTTCCAAAATAGCCAAAATCTGGGAACAAGCCAAACATCCAATAAAGATTACTGGGAAAAAAAACGGTGGTACATGGATGGACATGGAAACTATTATGCTGAGTGAAATAAGTCAGAGGGAGAGAGAGACACACACAGAATAGTCTCACTCATCTATGGGTTTTAAGAAAATAAAAGACATTGTTGTAATAATACCCAGAGAAAATAGAGATGAGGGCTGGAAAGACCGGCTCACGATATGATGCTTATCACAAAGAGTGGTGAGTGCAGTTAGAGGAATAACTACACTGACAACTATCATGACAATGATAGTGAGTGAGAGAAATAGAATGCCTGCAAGGGGTTGGGGAGGAGGGAGTTAGGGGACATTGGACATTGCACTGGTGAGGAGGGTTGTTCGTTTTTGTAACTAAAACTCAACCACAAACATATTTGTAATTATGGTGCTTCAATAAATATATTAGAAAAAGAAATGGTACAGATGCACAATGAAGTAATATGAGCCATAAGAAAAGACAGTCATGTGTGAACAACTTTGGAACCAGAAGATAGTTGAAAGTTTCAATGACTTAGCACTGTCTTTGACCATGTTTTCCCCTTCATATTTTGTTTTCTTCTGTTTGTTTTGGAGCTGCATCTGGATGTACTCAGGATCTACTTTTGGCTTAATGCTCAATGGTAACTTCATTGCTTAGGGCAGTATGCAGTGTCATGGTTGAATGTGGTCTTCCTACATGCAAAACATGCTGCAGTCGCCAGCCTTGACTTTATTTTAATATCACTCCAGAGTTGTTACTTTTCACAGAACTATAATAGGATCTAAAATTTTTATGTGGCTAGAATTTTATTATTATTGGAGGGGGCAGACATTTTTGAGATCTAATCGAGTTGTAACCTCCAACTGATCATTTTCATTTAGTCGACTGCTATTGAATTAAATTATACTTATTTGTAAGATTTTAGGTGAGAATCTTTATTTGAAGCTACGTGAATAGCAAAATGCACAATTTATCCTAAGCAGGTATTTATGTCATTCAAATGTGAATGTTAAGAGCGTAGTCCTGTTTTAATTTCTTTTTTTCTCTTTTTTCTCTGACATAATAGGTCACTTTGGACAACTGCGTGGAAGTTGGGCGAATCGCCAACACCTACAATCTGACAGAAGTGGATAAATACGTCAACAGTTTTGTCCTGAAGAATTTCCCCGCGTTGCTGAATACTGGGGAGTTCTTGAAACTCCCCTTTGAGCGTCTTGCCTTCGTGCTTTCCAGCAACAGCCTTAAGCACTGCACCGAACTGGATCTCTTTAAGGCCACCTGTCGCTGGCTGCGCCTGGAAGAAACCCGCATGGACTTTGCTGCGAAGTTAATGAAGAACATCCGTTTCCCTCTGATGACACCCCAGGAGCTCATTAATTACGTGCAAACCGTGGATTTCATGAGAACTGACAACACTTGCGTGAATCTCCTCTTGGAAGCCAGCAATTACCAAATGATGCCATACATGCAGCCAGTGATGCAGTCAGACAGGACTGCCATTCGCTCTGACACCACTCACCTGGTCACCCTGGGAGGCGTGCTGAGGCAGCAGCTGGTGGTCAGCAAGGAATTGCGCATGTATGACGAAAAGGCTCACGAGTGGAAATCCTTAGCCCCCATGGATGCCCCAAGGTACCAGCACGGCATCGCTGTCATCGGAAATTTCCTCTATGTCGTAGGCGGGCAGAGTAATTATGACACCAAGGGGAAAACGGCCGTCGATACGGTCTTCCGATTTGATCCTCGGTACAATAAATGGATGCAAGTCGCATCTTTAAATGAAAAGCGCACCTTTTTCCACCTAAGTGCCCTCAAAGGATACCTGTATGCAGTTGGTGGGCGAAATGCAGCTGGAGAATTGCGTAAGTGTGTACACTTATATTAAGCATAGCGACTCATTTATTTCACCGTCCCCTCCCATTGTTGAAAGATCATAAACTAAATACCAAAATGAAAATTACATACCCAAAAATATAACTAGAATTTGCCCTTTTTTCACACTTTATTTATTGATTGATGAATTGGTTTTAGGGCCAAACCCAGCGGTACTCAGGGGTCACTCCTGGCTCCACACTCAGAAATTGCCCCTGGCACACTGGGGACCATATAGGATGCCGGGAATAGAACCGGGTCCCTCCCGGGTTGGCCGCATGCAAGGCAAATGCCCTACCGCTGTGCTATATCTCCAGCTTCTACATTTTGATTTTTTATTTGTCTTTTTGGGTCACACCCGGCAGCCCTCAAGGTTTACACCTGCCTCTGCGCTCAGAAATCGCTCTTGGCAGGCATGGGGGACCATGTGGGATGCCAGGATTCAAACCATCGTCTGTCCTGGATCGGCTATGTGCAAGGCAAACGCCCTACCACTGTGCTATCTCCTAGAATTTGATTTTTAAATGTTAGAAAATATCAGACCAATATCAGTATATGTTATCTAGGTCTCTATTGCAGATCAAGTTACACATTTTATCTTATAAGAGCACCAATGGTTGGCAGAATATTTTATTTATTCAATATACATGTCAATCCTGAAGTTGCAAATATAAAATATATTCTCAAATTTAAATTTTGATAAAGTCATGGGCAAACGTTTGGCATTTGTCCTGCCTCGCTTGTAACCAACTTGGGTACAACCATGACATTCGATAAAGTCCCCCAAGCCCACCAAGAGTGACTCCTGAGCACAGAGCTAGAGTAACCCCTGAGCACTAACGGGTATGGAAAATAAAACACACACACACAGACACACATACACCAAAAATTCCCTTATAATATTTTACTGAATAGATTTATGGGTGTTCTTTTTATGTTTTATTTTTCTTTGCTTTGGGGGGGATATATTAAGCAATGTTAGGGTCACTTTGTTGATGGTCTGAGACCATGCAGTGCCAAGGATGAAACATGAGCCTCCCATATGCAAAGCATGCATTTAATACTTATATTGTCTTCCTGAAATGATATGCAAGTTTAAATCCTTCCTTATAGAGTCTGCAAGTTTAAATCCTTCCTTATAGAGTCTGACTTTTATTATTCTCATATATAATCTGTTACCTATCAGAGGCAATAGAGTAAAATTATTTTCTTTATCTATTAAATATACAAAGTTTAATGTTAATCCAAATTTTTCTGAGAATATGACTGGTGACTACTAGTTTTAACAGTTATTCTCTCTTGCTGAAGTATTTTATTGTTTTTTTTCCACTTACCCTGATATTATAAGCTTTATTTCATAGTCACCTTTTTTCCCTAGTCATAAAATTGAGCACAACTACCATTAACATAATGATATTTTGGTGACACAAATTAGCACTAGAAGGTATGATTTTGGTTTTTTGTAGATCAAATTGGAAGAAGATAGCTGTCAAAAAAGGAAGTCATAGTAACTGCATTTTCTATCATGTCATTTCTGTCATTATCTTCATTTGCCATTTTCACATGAGTTCTAATATATTATCTCTTATATAGTTCTTATATTTGACCGCTGTTCCAAGGGTCCATAAGGCAAAAGAAGTTTACAATATTGAAATTGGCTCTAAATAAATGCAAAATAAAATCAGAATCGTTTCCTAGTTTTTAGAAATGAAAGGTAGTTTAATGCTCAATTTTTATAATTTATAGCATATAAAGCCATTTTGGAGGAGGTGAGAATTCTACCATTTAATCCAACGGTATTCCCATAAGTCAATATTTGATATTGACATAATTTGAATGTTTTTTTTAAGCTTTTAGTTTTTGGGTCACACCCGGTGGTGCTCAGGGGTTACTCCTGGCTGTCTGCTCAGAAATAGCTCCTGGCACGTACGAGGGACCACGTGGGACACCGGGATTCGAACCAACCACCTTTGGTCCTGGATCAGCTGCTTGCAAGGCAAACACCGCTGTGCTATCTCTCCGGGCCCACATAATTTGAATGTTACTGAACTTTCCCTACTCCCTTTGTTGCTGGTTTTTTTCCATTGTCACAGTTATTTCTTTTTCAAAGATAAGACTTTACTGATTGTTGTTCCAGTGTCAGGTCATAAATTACATAATTTTACTAATACATTTAAATAAATCAACTTATTAAAGCTTTTGAAGCATCACCCTTGCTATACAATTGCCACTTCAGACTCCCTATTCAACCCACACATGTTATTTTAATGCTATTATACAACTTTAAATTTGTGTCTGAATATACCCAGAAAATGCAAGCAGTGACTTGGTGCTCTCTTCAAAAAGCCGCTGACTTATATAAGAATCTTTATGACTTTAAAAATTATAGAACAACAACCCTGAAACAGTCAGCAGTCATATTGAAACTTATTTCCCAAATGAAATTGGTCTATTTCTCAGTTAGTGCTTGTTTGCAGATATTATGCACCCCTGTTAATATGCCACTATTAATTTTTCAATTTATTGTTCTTCATATTGTTTTTCTTGTTTTGTGAATTTATAATCTTCAGGCCAAGGAGAGTCCTTGCATAAACCAAGATGCTAGTGACTTTATTTTTCTGACTTAATTCCTAACCTATTTGTGTTCTCATATTATACTCAATTAGGAACTAGTAGACTACCCTTCTGGGCAAAGGTATTAAACAAAAAAGATTCCATTTCTTCTGCATTTTAGTTGGAAAGTGAGAAGTGATGAAAATCATAGTTTTCCTGGCCTAGTCCTAAATTATGTTCGGTTAGTTTAAGCTTTGAAAGCCCAATTTTCTCAATGATTACTTAAACATAAGAATAATGATCTAAATATATTTAATAGTCCTTCTCTATATGTAATACTTTTGTTGTTGTTGTTGTTGGTTTTGGGCTCACACCCGGCATCGCTCAGGGGTTACTCCTGGCTCTACGCTCAGAAATCGCTCCTGGCAGGCTCGGGGGACCACATGGGATGCCAGGATTCGAACCACCGTCCCTCTGCATGCAAGACAAACACCCTATCACCATGCTATCTCTCCAGCCCCTATATATAATACTTTTTATTTTACTTTATAAAGCACACTTTCCACAAATGCATGAACATTATGATATGTAGGCACAGCCCTCAATATCAGAAACTTCCAATGTTAAAAATATAGTGGATGGAACCAGAAAGATTGTACAGGAGGCGAGGCAGTTGTTACCTTGCATGAAACCTAGCCTGGTTCAAATTCCTGGTACTATGTTTGGCCTCCCAAGCACTGCCAGGAGAGATCCCTAAGCTTGGCTTATTAAGTGTATACAAATAAAACATTTTGATTCCAGGAAAACGTTTCAGCCAAAAAGAATAATCACATGAAACCAAAAGCCAAGAAGCTTTTTTTATTATTGTTGTTGTTGTTGTCATCATTGTTATTTTGCCCATTCTACTCCTGTTCAGTTAGTTTTGTTATATGCAAGTGGTAGCAAGATTTGTCCCATCTTGCCATGTCTGAGATAACCTGCCCTGGTTGCCTCTCCAAAGAATAATGAATTTTGATTCAGTCTATGAATAGTATTTCTCTTTATATGAATAAGAAAACCATATATATCCATTTTCTTTTTTAATTCTTAAGTCACTTATGCAGAATAGAGGATTTGGGTTCTAAAGAAATAGTTAAGTTTCTGAATATTCCCACCAAACACTTGATAATTAAATTTTCTGCTGCCCTGAAAGCAGGTTTTGTTCATTCTTTTCTTTTTTCCCTCTGGTTTTGGGCCACACATTGTGGTACTCCCCACCTCTGACCCAGAGAGCATGTGTTGCTGGGGATTTAAACTGGGGTCCTCTAAATTCAAACCATGTGCTTCAGCCAGTTAAGATATCTCTCTGACTCCCCCAGAACATGTGTAATGATTGTCTTGAAAACTGAATTGATGGTATATTTATTTAATACCAAGTTGGTTCATTAGTTCTAGAATGTCAGTTTTCCTTCCTACACACAATAAATAGCCTATATACCATTATGAAAGGAAAAACATTGCTTGCATTTTTTAATTTCCTATCATTTTAACACATTTGGCCTTTTAAAATGCTTTCATTGAATAAAAGTGTGGAACCAAACTCACATTACATAAAAAAGATACTTCTAGGGTGTATGTGAGCCTAGCTGACTGCTGAAACAGAATTCCTTAGAAACACTGGTTTCCTTTGACACTGGAAAATGGAGAATTAGGGGGAGCTTAGAGTTCTGTTACTGAAATGAAAAAAAGAATCAGTTATGTGTGACATCTTTCAAAATTATGTTATGGAAGAAATTGATCTTCCACTGAAGTGTCCTAGATTGAAGAGAAAAGGACAAATCAGATATATTTTACCAGTTCAATATTAATATCAAGCTTCAAGGAAAAACTTAAAGGAAAGAAGTTGGGTTTTTTTATTCAAATAAACGTTTGATTCGATTATTGATAGTTTTCATATTCTCCCATACCCTTAATGAATTTCTGTAGTTTCTTCCGTAAGCAACTCATTGCCAACTGGCACTCCACAATACTAAGGATCACTTCAAACTCACCCCAAGCAACCTAAAACAGCTATCCTTATCAAAATGGTTTTCTTCAGGCCCAATACCTAAGATCAAGTTGGTCCTAAGTTACCCCATTGGGAATAAGTCTGCACTCTGTTGAAAACACCAGACAGAATGAAATTGCCCCATATGAGATATTTGAAATTGGCAACCTAAGTGTAATCTAAACTGGAGGGGCCTTTAGGTGATCAGATGCTAACAATGATTCTCTAAACTAGGGGTTAGAAAACTCCCATAAAGGACCAGAAATTAAATATTTTTGATATTTCAGGCCATAGGATCTCTGTTACAACTGATCATTTCTGCTATTGCACCACAAATGCAGACATTTTATAAACAAATGGCTGAGGCTGTGTTTAAATGGAGCTTTAAATATTACCATCAAAATTTGAATTCCTTGTAACTTTAAATGTCACAAAATGTTCTTCCTTTGATTTTTTTCAATTATTGAAATATAAAAGCTATTTCTATTTTCATCTTGTGTTCCATACAAAAACAGGTGGTCTACTAGATTTGGCTCCAGAACTGTGGTTTATCTGATCCTTGCTCTAGAGTTTCCAACTTGTGTCATTACCAATCCCACCCCTCAAAACAGAATTATTACTTTGTGGCTTCAAGTTTTGTCTTCCATAATTCCTCATGCCTTCCCACCCTCAAGGTTGTTGGAAATAATGTACATTTTGTTGGATTAGAAACATGGGAACTAGGGGGATAAAGCACATAGCACATTGATAAAGTAAATGTCCGAGTCCTGGAGTTGGATCCTTGGTATGCATAAATAAATAAATAAATAAATAAATAAATAAATAAATAAATAAATAAATAAATAAATAAATAAATAAATAAATAGAGGGCTAGAGAAATAGTACAATGAAAAAATGAAAAAAAGGCAAAAGCTGGCTCCCTGTGTGTGACACCAGGCGGGGAAAATCCGCGAAAGTACACCGGCCCAGTGGGGCTCAGCTGTGAAAGACTGTGAGTGTGACCTGTCTATGTCTGTCTACTGTCCTCTTGCGTGAAACTCTTGCGAGTGGGGCAAAAAGAGCCTCCAGAAACCTCGCTCGCCCAGACGCCATTTTCAGGGAGGGACTTCAGAGCATAAAAGCCGGCTATCCTTTGCAAAAGCTGGCTCCCTGTGTGTGACACCAGGCGGGGAAAATCCGCGAAAGTACACCGGCCCAGTGGGGCTCAGCTGTGAAAGACTGTGAGTGTGACCTGTCTAGGTCTGTCTACTGTCCTCTTGCGTGAAACTCTTGCGAGTGGGGCAAAAAGAGCCTCCAGAAACCTCGCTCGCCCAGACGCCATTTTCAGGGAGGGACTTCAGAGCATAAAAACCGGCTATCCTTTGCAAAAGCTGGCTCCCTGTGTGTGACACCAGGCGGGGAAAATCCGCGAAAGTACACCGGCCCAGTGGGGCTCAGCTGTGAAAGACTGTGAGTGTGACCTGTCTATGTCTGTCTACTGTCCTCTTGCGTGAAACTCTTGCGAGTGGGGCAAAAAGAGCCTCCAGAAACCTCGCTCGCCCAGACGCCATTTTCAGGGAGGGACTTCAGAGCATAAAAACCGGCTATCCTTTGCAAAAGCTTGCTCCCTGTGTGTGACACCAGGCGGGGAAAATCCGCGAAAGTACACCGGCCCAGTGGGGCTCAGCTGTGAAAGACTGTGAGTGTGACCTGTCTATGTCTGTCTACTGTCCTCTTGCGTGAAACTCTTGCGAGTGGGGCAAAAAGAGGCTCAGAGGAGCACGGCCGCTCCGCTTCGCTACGCGGCCGTGCACTCTTTCTAAGGAAAGAACTCCATTGCAACAAGAAGGAAAAATCACACTAAGAACGGCGCTATATCACAGAAGCAAACATTTCTCTCTGGACTGTCTTCTCTGTTACATGCTCGGGCCTAAGATTTGACCCAGTGTGAGGCTTCATCCACGGAGGACTCCCCTCCCTTAGAGGCAAGTCAGCCCATCCAGAAAGGGAGGAGCCAGAGGAGTGTGCTGCCTACATCATATAGACAATGAATACCACTACAACACGTAGAAAAACCCACAATACAAATGTGACAATGGGGAAACAGCGCAGGCCAGCATCAGACATAGAGAATGAAGATGACAATTCTGAGGACCAGATAATGACTGAACAACTAATCAACCTCTCAGATAAGGACTTTAGACTAGCAATATGGAAGGTGCTCAACAGACTCCAAGAAACCATGGATCGAGTTGAACAGAACACTAATAAGAACAAAGAAAATATGAAGGCAGAAATGACAAAACTCCAAACTGAAATAACATGTCAACTAACAGGCCTGAAAAACTCAGTAAACGAAGTGAATGACAAAATGGATAAGCTCTGGGACAGGGTATCAGAAGCTGAGAATAGACTTGGTGCTGTGGAAGATGAGATACATAACAATTCCATACAGCAGGAGAGATTGGACAAAAAACTTAAAGCAAATGAGCAGACAATGGAAAAATTAGTCAAAGAATGGGAACAGACGAAAATAGAAGTCTATGATAAGATCAACAGAAACAACTTAAGAATCATTGGAGTCCCAGAGACCCAGGAAGAAAATTTCCAGGAAGAATCAATGGTCAAGAACATCATTAAAGAGAAACTCCCAGAGCTAAAGAATATATGTGATCAAATCCTGCATGCCCGAAGAGTACCAACCAAAAGAGACCCCAGAAAAACCACCCCAAGACACATCCTAGTCACAATGACAAATCCCACAGATAGAGACAGAATTCTGAAAACAGCAAGATCAAAAGGGGAAATCATGTTCAAGCAAGCTTCCCTGAGATTTACAGCAGACCTGTCACCAGAAACGCTCAATGCCAGAAAGCAGTGGTGGGATATTGTGACAAGACTGAATGAAATGAATGCTTCACCCAGAATACTATACCCAGCAAAACTCACTTTCCGGTTTGATGGAAGAATACATGGTTTCACAGACAAAAAACAGCTCAGAAACTTCACAGACACAAAACCAGTCTTAAGAGAAAAACTGAAAGACCTAATCTAAGACAAGACTACCCAAAAGACACACCAAATTTTGAAATAAAGATGGCGTTAAATCCCAGGACAATTCTTTCTCTCAACGTCAATGGACTAAATGCACCAGTTAAGAGACACAGAGTGGCTAAATGGATCAAAAAACTCAATCCAACCTTCTGCTGCCTACAAGAAACGCACCTGAATAGTCAGAACAAACATAGACTCAAAATAAAAGGCTGGAGAAAAGTTATCCAAGCAAACAACACCCATAAAAAAGCTGGAGTGGCCATACTAATATCAGATAATGCAAACTTTATACTCAGGAAGGTTGTAAGGGACAAAGACGGACATTTTATATTAATCAAGGGGTACGTAGAGCAGGAAGAATTCACTCTCCTAAACATATATGCACCGAATGAGGGGCCAGCAAAATATTTAATACAACTGCTGACAAATCTGAAAAATAATATCAACAACAACACAATAATTGTGGGGGACCTAAACACGGCTTTGTCAACACTGGACAGGTCAACCAGACTGAAACCCAACAAGAATATACTAGACCTGAGGAGAGAAATGGAAGAAAGAGGCCTAGTGGATATATATAGGACACTCCATCCCCAGAAACCTGGATACACATTCTTCTCCAATGTACATGGGACATTCTCCAGGATAGACTACATGCTGGCACATAAAACATACCTCCATAAGATCAAGAGGATAGAAATTTTGCAGACTACCTTCGCTGACCACAAGGCTCTGAAATTATTTGTGAACTCCAAAGGGACTCAGAAGAAACACTTTAACACCTGGAAGTTAAACAGCCTCATGCTCAATAACCAGTGGGTCCGAGATGAAATCAAGGAGGAAATAAAAAGGTTCCTGGAAACAAATGACAATAAAGACACAAACTCTCAGAACTTATGGGACACAGCAAAAGCAGTACTGAGAGGAAAATTTATAGCTTTGCAAGCACACATCAGGAAGGAAGAAGGAGCTTACCTGAGTAACTTAATGACACAGCTAATAGAACTAGAAAATGCTCAACAAAAGGACCCAAGAACAGGAAGACAGAAGGAAATAACAAAGCTGAGAGCAGAAATCAACGAAGTGGAAACTCAAAAAACAATCCGAAAGATCAACGAAAGCAGAAGTTGGTTCTTTGAAAAAATAAACAAGATTGATAGACCACTGGCAAACCTAACAAAGAAAGAGAGAGAGAGAAACTTGATAACTCGTATCAGGAATGAAAAAGGAGAGATCACTACTGATATGACAGAGATTCAAAGGGTAATCAGAAACTACTTTGAAAAACTCTACGCCACTAAAAATGAGAACCTGGAAGAAATGGATAAATTCTTGGACTCTTATAATCTTCCACGGTTGAAGGAAGAGGATGTAGCATATCTAAACACCCCCATCACCATTGATGAAATTAAAACAGTAATCAAATGTCTGCCGAAAAACAAAAGCCCAGGTCCAGATGGATTCACTAATGAATTCTATCAAACTTTCCAAGAGGAACTACTGCCAATCTTGGCAAGACTCTTTCATGAAATTGAACAAACAGAAACACTTCCAAATAGCTTTTATGAAGCCAACATCACCTTGATACCTAAACCAGACAGAGACGCTACCAAAAAAGAAAATTACAGACCAATATCACTGATGAATGCAGATGCAAAGATCCTCAACAAAATCCTGGCAAATAGGATTCAATGCCTCATTAAGAAGATCATCCACTACGATCAAGTAGGTTTCATCCCAGGAATGCAAGGCTGGTTTAACATCCGTAAATCTATCAACATAATACACAACATCAATAACAAGAAAAATAAAAACCACATGATCATATCAATAGATGCAGAGAAAGCATTTGATAAGGTCCAACACCCATTCTTGATCAAAACTCTCAGCAAGATGGGAATGGAGGGAACCTTTCTCAATATAGTGAAGGCCATCTACCACAAGCCAGTGGCAAATATTATCCTCAATGGAGAAAAACTGAAAGCCTTCCCTCTAAATTCTGGCACAAGACAAGGCTGTCCTCTCTCACCACTCCTATTCAACATAGCACTGGAAGTACTTGCTATAGCGATTAGGCAAGAAAAGGATATCAAGGGAATCCAGATAGGAAAGGAAGAAGTCAAGCTCTCACTGTTTGCAGATGACATGATACTCTACTTAGAAAACCCTAAAGACTCTATCAAAAAGCTTCTAGAAACAATAGACTCATATAGCAAGGTGGCAGGCTACAAAATTAACACACAAAAATCAATGGCCTTTCTATACACCAACAGTAATAAAGAAGAAATGGACATTAAGAAAACAACCCCATTCACAATAGTACCACACAAACTCAAATATCTTGGAATCAACTTGACTAAATATGTGAAGGACCTATACAAAGAAAACTATAAAACTCTGCTCCAAGAAATAAGAGAGGACACACGGAAATGGAAACACATACCCTGCTCATGGATTGGCAGGATTAACATCATCAAAATGTCAATACTCCCCAAGGCATTATACAGATTTAATGCCATCCCTCTAAAGATACCCATGACATTCTTCAAAGAAGTGGATCAGACACTTTTGAAATTCATTTGGAACAATAAACACCCTCGAATAGCTAAAGCAATCATTGGGAAAAAGAATATGGGAGGAATTACTTTTCCCAACTTTAAACTGTACTACAAAGCAACAGTTATCAAAACAGCATGGTATTGGAATAAGGATAGGTCCTCAGATCAGTGGAATAGGCTTGAATACTCAGAAAATGTTCCCCAGAGATACAACCATCTAATTTTTGATAAAGGAGCAGGAAATCCTAAATGGAGCAGGGAAAGCCTCTTCAACAAGTGGTGTTGGCACAATTGGATAGCCACTTGCAAAAAATTAAACTTAGACCCCCAGCTAACATCATGTACAAAGGTAAAATCCAAATGGATTAAAGACCTCGATATCAGCCCCAAAACCATAAGATATATAGAACAGCACATAGGCAAAACACTACAGGACATTACAGGCATCTTCAAGGAGGAAACTGCACTCTCCAAGCAAGTGAAAGCAGAGATTAACAGATGGGAATATATCAAGCTGAGAAGCTTCTGCACCTCAAAGGAAATAGTGCCCAGGATACAAGAGCCACCCACTGAGTGGGAGAAACTATTCACCCAATACCCATCAGATAAGGGGCTAATCTCCAAAATATACAAGGCACTGACAGAACTTTACAAGAAAAAAACATCTAACTCCATCAAAAAATGGGGAGAAGAAATGAACAGACACTTTGACAAAGAAGAAATACGCATGGCCAAAAGACACATGAAAAAATGTTCCACATCACTAATCATCAGGGAGATGCAAATCAAAACAACGATGAGATACCACCTCACACCCCAGAGAATGGCACACATCACAAAGAATGAGAATAAACAGTGTTGGCGGGGATGTGGAGAGAAAGGAACTCTTATCCACTGCTGGTGGGAATGCTGTCTAGTTCAACCTTTATGGAAAGCGATATGGAGATTCCTCCAAAAACTGGAAATCGAGCTCCCATACGATCCAGCTATACCACTCCTAGGAATATACCCTAGGAACACAAAAATACAATACAAAAACCCCTTCCTTACACCTATATTCATTGCAGCTCTATTTACCATAGCAAGACTCTGGAAACAACCAAGATGCCCTTCAACAGATGAATGGCTAAAGAAACTGTGGTACATATACACAATGGAATATTATGCAGCTGTCAGGAGAGATGAAGTCATGAAATTTTCCTATACATGGATGTACATGGAATCTATTATGCTGAGTGAAATAAGTCAGAGAGAGAGAGAAAAACGCAGAATGGTCTCACTCATCTATGGGTTTTAAGAAAAATGAAAGACACCCTTGTAATAATAATTTTCAGACACAAAAGAGAAAAGAGCTGGAAGTTCCAGCTCACCTCAGGAAGCTCACCACAAAGAGTGATGAGTTTAGTTAGAGAAATAACTACATTTTGAACTGTCCTAATATTGAGAATGTATGAGGGAAATGTAGAGCCTGTTTAGGGTACAGGCGGGGGTTGGGTGGGGAGGAGGGTGATTTGGGACTTGGGTGATGGGAATGTTGCACTGGTGATGGGTGGTGTTCCTTTTATGACTGAAACCCAAACACAATCATGTATGTAATCAAGGTGTTTAAATAAAAAAAAAATTAAAAAAAAAAAAAAAAAAGAAAAGGAAAAAAAAAAAAAAAAAAAAAAAATAGGATAGGGCTGGAGAGTTAGTACAGCAGGTAGGGAATTTGCCTTGCATGAAGCTGACCCAAGTTTGACTCCAGCATCCCATTTGGTACACTGAGGACTGCCACAAGTAATCCCAAAGAACTGCCAAGTATGAGCCAAAACCAAAATAAAAACTAACATGAAAAAAAAAAAAAAAAAAAAAAAAAAAAAAAAAAAAAGAAAAAATGAAAAAAAGAAATAGTACAGTGGGTAAGGACATGCCTTTCCTTGCAAGTGGCCCACCCAGTTTGGGTCCACAGAATCCCATATGTTCCCATGAGCCTGGCCAAAATAAATTACTGAGTTCTAACATGTGTTGCCCCCCAAAAACTGAAAACAACAACAAAAATAAATGTAAGAGAGAAAGAGCTAGGAAAGGTTAGTGAGTATTCTATGTTAAGGCTAGTTACTGGGGCCAGCGTGATAGCACAGCAGTAGTGTGTTTGCCTTATATGCAGCTGACCTAGAACTGACCCAGGTTTGAACCCCGGCATCCCATATGGTCCCCTGAGCCTGCCAGGAGCGATTTCTGAGTGCAGAGCCAGGAGAAACCCCTGAGTGTCACCAGGTGTGACCCAAAAACAAACAAAAGCTATATACTATAGTGTGTGTGTGTTAAGCAAGATAGTTTTCATCGAATAAAATTTGCTTAAACAAAATTGTAGAGGGACGAATATTTGTTCAAGAGAACACCGGCTTTTTCCAAGTCAAAAAGACAGAAAGAGTGACATTAAAGAGCAAACATATCCTTGAAAAAGCAAAGATACCTGCTCAAAAGAGAACAGTATCTTGAGAGAGCAAGCGAAAAAATAAGCAGAAATATATATAGAGAATCATATTCAAGGGATAACTTGTGCTTCAAGGAGCAAGTCCCTAGGTTTTTAAAATAATAACAACAGTTCTGCATGGGGATTCAAAGGTTAACAAAGATTAAATTTTAAAAATACTAAGAGATATATTTTTAACTTAAAGAAGACAAGTTTAAGGATATTAACTATTATATATTATTGTGATTTTGGGGGAGAAACTACTGTATAAGAAATTAAAGATGTATTCTTATAAACTTTACAAGGAAAAGTGGAATTAACTGACATATATATAGAGAGAGCATAATCTGTCTACACAGGAAAAAGTAATGAGTAAGAGTCAACAGCTATTAAACTCATAGCCACTATTAAAAGTATAAAGGGGAAAACAATGGAAACTGCATTCAAACATATTGAGTTAGAGAGTTACACTCTAAAGCAGTAAGTTCAAGGCAAAATTTTTATTAAGAAAAGTATAGCGGGGGCAGGAGAGATAGCACAGCGGTAAGGTGTTTGCCTTAGACGCAGAAGGACGGTGGTTTGAATCTTGGCATCCCATATAGTCCCTCGAGCCTGCCAGGAGCGATTTCTGAGCATAGATCCAGGAGGAACCCTTGAGCACTGCTGGGTGTGACCCAAAAACCAAAGAAAAAAAAAGAAAAGAAAAGTATAGTACTGTATTATAAAACCTTTTTAACTGAAAATAGAAGAGAAAGATATCTTTAGAAGTTGCTTTTTGATAGGATTTGTGCTTAGACTATTTTCTTTGATCAGATAAAGCCCTACCATTAATTAATTGTTGATGCCAATTTCCAATCAATAAATGAGATCCTCTATAAGTGGAGAGTGAGAAAAGTGATTAGTACATTTAGTAAAATTTTGCTTGTAAATTAGGTGAAATTTATACTAAAGACAAGTGGAAATAAACATTAAAGAAGATGTACAGTGACTGGAAATAGTTTTTAAAAAGTTCTGAAGTATGTGGTTATTTTTCATTGCCATTAATCTTGGAGAAAAAATTCCTTATTTTAAGAAGAAAATGTATACTTGCTACTTGATGAAAGGGTTTATAAGAAATGGAGTTGGTAATGGTCCAAGCCTAAAATAATGAACAAAAACTAACATGAGAGTAGCTCAAAAATAAAAATAGTAAAACTCTTTGATATAATACAAAAACTTCAAAACTGAAGTAACTGCAAGGGGGATGGGAGAAGGGGTATAATGTGATGTTATTAAGAAAAAAAGTACTTTATATATTTAACTTCATGAAGAAATTAAATTATTGAATAGAGTAGGAAAATAATTTATTTCTCTAATTTGTCTTTCTTATCTTATTTTTTAAATAATCAATCTTATTCAAAAGATAAAACATGAGTCAAGATTACATTTATCTGCAAGTAACTAAACTTTATCCCAGTTTTAGCAAATTGCTTAAACTCTGTAGACAGAAATTTCAGTTTCATTGCCTAGAATTCTAGCTTCAAGAGAATGTACTAATTTGAATTCAGTTTTGAGTTTTGAGATGGTGCTTACCAGAGCCATTTTGTGGATCTGTTGGAAGAAAGAGAGAAAAGTTATGGTGAAAGAAATTGGCTAGTGCCTGACAGTTTCTGCAATAAACAAAATAAAAGTTTCAAGTCAGTGTGGACTTAATGTACCTGAAGGAGGTACTCATATTGATCTATTTCTTCCTATATTTTAAGAAAGGATCACATTTATATTTTTGTCTGGACTCTCATTGTTTTAGAAGTTAATAACAGATTAACATTTTAGTAAGTTGAGGTCACTTCTCAATATAGTTTCTCTTAAAATGATAATTTTATTAAAATATGTAATTTTTCTATTTAATTTAATTTTAATTTTAAATAATTTAATTTTAAAACTGCTAACTTATCTTAATGTCTAAATTTTGGAAAATTATAGTGTTCATTTTTAGCCTGAACTGAATGAAATAAATTATTCAGATAAAGTCTTCGGTACCATTTCATAACCAAGCCATGTGCACCCTTTCATTCTAAACAAAATTTTACTTAATATCTAATAGCCTTTGTTTCTTGTATGGATGGCATAACAACATGGGGGAGAGGAAATGATACTTTCCTTTTTCTTTTTTTACTATCCCATATATTTCAAATGAAGAAATAGGAGAAATGTTAAATTCTTTTTTTTTTTTTTTTTTGGTTTTTGGGTCACACCCAGCGCCGCTCAGGGGTTCACCTGGCTCCACACTCAGAAATCGCTCCTGGCAGGCTCCGGGGTCCATATGGGATTTGAACCACAACCTCCATGCTATCTCTCTGGCCCCCTAAATTCTTTATTTATTTATTTATTTTGGTTTTTGGGCCACACCCGGCGGTGCTCAGGAGTTACTCCTGGCTGTCTGCTCAGAAATAGCTCCTGGCAGGCACGGGGGACCATATGGGACACCGGGATTCGAACCAACCACCTTAGGTCCTGGATCGGCTGCTTGCAAGGCAAACGCCGCTGTGCTATCTCTCCGGGCCCTTGATTGTTTGTTTATTTATTTATTTATTTATTTATTTTGGTTTTTGGGCCACACCCAGCGGTGCTCAGGAGTTACTCCTGGCTAAATTCTTAAGTATAACAAGATAGTGGAATAGAATAGACCCAAGTAATTCCTGCAGTGACAGTGTGCTATCTTCTTTAAGTAACTAGGATAATACAACATGTATTGATTGTTAACATTAATATAATATTAATAATTAACAAAATATCTTAAACCTATAATCGGTTTGTTTCTATAGTTTGATTATTATTGCATTCTCCAAAATAAAATACTATTATTAAATTTAAAATTATAATATTTTTTCTTAATAATAGCTACAGTGGAATGCTACAATCCCAGAACAAATGAATGGACCTATGTTGCCAAAATGAGTGAACCACACTATGGCCATGCTGGAACTGTGTATGGAGGAGTAATGTATATTTCAGGTAAGCAATTATAAAATGAATGAAATTGATATAATTCATATACCATTAAATCTGTTTCTGTATCTTGATATGTTAATAATAACCCAGAAAAATGAGTAATCAAAATATAACATCTTGATTTTAGATGTTGTGTGTGTATTTGCATATGAATGCCTTTGACATTCTGTAAGTTCATAGAGCTAGTAGGCGACCAATTCTGCTATAAATACCTAACTTAGAATTAATTTGAAAATGTTTAGTATCTCTACTTCATTATTTTATTCCCCACATTCTATTTGTAAATGGACCCTGTGCTCTAACAAACACCATTCACATTCTCTACAGTAGCACTTAATACATTGTTATTTAAAGTATACTTAAACTAAGCTGATGGTGTTACTCAAATGCAAAGTGTGTACTTGCTTTTCAGGCGTGCAATGCCACCCTGGGCTCCATCACTGGCACTACCAAAAACGTTTATATACTGTGAAGAAATATAGGTTCCTATATAACACATATGCTCTACTGGGTATCAATTTGTTTGTGATGCATCTATATTTCATAATAATACTCATTTTCTAATGTAGTACAACTCATTACACATTATTTTTTTCTTAAAATTACAGTAGTTATACTTTGATCCCATTGCATAAATAATTCTGTGCTACTACCTATTTTTCTAATGAAAAGCTCTAAAACATTTACAGTTACCGGTAGCTCTTACTGTTCTAATAACAGCTCTCATTCTCAAATTATTGGGGTCAAATCAAATTTACATAAGATTTAGACAGAATTCTTATTTTAATACAATGTTCATCTCTAGCACTGCTATTTTTCTTTGTTAAGCAAATTATTATTATTTCTCTCTGATACAGTCTACTTTGTTAGACTTTTCCTGTTTTGATGGCCTGCTATTCCCTGGCCAGAAGTTACATTATTAGAAAACAAAGACATTAATTTGATATTTCTAGTCAAACTCTCTGAACCAACTATTTGATGAAATCTGTGACCTAAAAGGAACAGTGAAAGGCATAGAGTGAGTGATTAGTAGGTTTCTGGTGTTAAATTTATGAGAGAATCTATGGGATATCTTATATTGAGTTATCCAGGAAAACATATGATTTACACTAATCAATATTTTACACTATCTACAAATTTTATTTGCCTAGTTAGGATGACAACCAATTTGTGGAGGGTATAAAATTGAGTTTTTCTGGTGGTCTTTTGTCATAATGCAAAATATATAATAACTAGATATAAGGTACAAATTACCTTTCTTATCAATGACAGGATTGATACCATAGGATATTTTCAAACCAAAGTTTGAAGTTTAGTTTCTTGGAATTTTATAAACACAGGAAAAAAACATTAAATATCAGAAAGAGAAACACAGTGGTTGTCATCTGTATACCAGACAATAGAACAACAAATGACAGAGTTGAGAATATATTTTTCTCTCTCTCTCTTTAATATACAGAACATGGTGCTTCAGGTAGAGCATTTGCCTCCAGATCACCTGGGTTTAAGCCCTGACACTGCATATGGTCCCGCAAGCCCTGCCAGGAATAATCCCTGAGATGGCCCCAAACAAACAAAAAATGCAAAACATACAGTCTGATCCTTTTAATTGTACAGATTGACGGACATGTAATTGAAGAATATCCCACCAACAAAAACTCAACAAAAACAAATAATCCTGAATAATCTTTTGTGTGTTTGTGAGTCACACCTAACTGTGATCAGGGCTTACTCCTGGCAGGGTATCTGGACGATATGTAAAACCTGGGATTGAAACTGTTATAACATGTGGCCAAGAGTTCCTTTGCTATGAACCTTTTACTCTGCTTTTGTGTTTTTAGTACTGGTCTGTTTCCTTATTGTCTAACATTTGCATCTTTAGGAGGAATTACTCACGATACTTTCCAAAAAGAGCTCATGTGCTTTGACCCTGACACCGACAAATGGATTCAGAAGGCCCCAATGACCACTGTGAGAGGTCTGCACTGCATGTGTACCGTGGGAGAGAGGCTTTATGTCATCGGTGGAAATCACTTCAGAGGAACCAGTGATTATGACGACGTCCTGAGCTGTGAATACTATTCACCCATCCTTGACCAGTGGACCCCGATTGCTGCCATGTTGAGAGGCCAAAGTGATGTTGGGGTTGCTGTCTTTGAAAATAAAATCTATGTGGTTGGTGGGTATTCCTGGAATAACCGCTGTATGGTAGAGATAGTGCAGAAATATGATCCAGATAAAGATGAGTGGCATAAAGTGTTCGATCTCCCAGAGTCCCTGGGTGGCATTCGAGCCTGCACGCTCACTGTTTTTCCACCCGAAGAAACCACACCATCACCTTCGAGAGAGTCCCCTCTTTCTGCACCTTAATACCCCTCCAACTAAGATGCTATAGTCCTCTCTTTGCAATGTGTCCTGAATTCTCTTATTTACCCCATCCTTCCCCTCCCCCGTTAAGTAGTGTATGTTAGGATTAGCCTCCAGTAATTGATACAGATATTGGGAAAAATGACATTGATGTTATTTGTGCTGTTTGTTTGGCTTAGAGTGTTTATAAAGTGGTGACAAA
The DNA here is from genome assembly GCF_024139225.1 of Suncus etruscus. Lineage (NCBI taxonomy): Eukaryota > Metazoa > Chordata > Mammalia > Eulipotyphla > Soricidae > Suncus > Suncus etruscus. The sequence goes on from NC_064868.1 coordinate 119,924,427, forward strand.
AACATCCTAAAAACCTACCCCCCTAGAAATCGATGTTTAACATATATTTTACAAAAAAGGGGTGGTGGTGGGGAAATGAGGTATTGTCTATAAAATGTTTTTTCAGTACTTTTTGATGCTGTGTGCTGAGTGTAAGGTAGTTGTCATCTTGCATTGGAACCCTCAATAAACCAAGTTGAAGGTGGATTATAGTCAAGTGTGCAACTGTGCTAACTAGGCTTCAAAGTCAAAATTTTTCTCTTCATCTTTGACTGTACAATTCAAAGGGAGGCGCCCGCTCCAACCGAAAACAGTAGACACAAGATTGCCAACTCGCATGAGCTACCTCCCTCTTTTCACAAAGTATTTTTGACCTATCTGTCAACTCACCTGTCTGTGTGGGTACAATGGGTACATATAATGTTTCTTAGACTTGCAGGAGAAATAATAACAAATTCACCACTAGTAATTAAAAGTCAAACAGCATGGACCCACAACTTAGAAATAAGGATCTGGGTTTTTTACACATACACATATCAAACACAATTTGAAAAATTGGCGTGCCAAAGAAATGTGAGAAACAACTCACTTGACTTTTCTTCCAGAAATGCAGTTTCTATTAAAGTGGGAACACACATAGGTAGAATCACAGTAAATTTAGGTGAATAAGGGCTAGAAATTTGCAGCACCCAAATTTGTCACTTGACCAAATTTTATCTTCCCAAATTGTAATCTACACATTCTCCTTTGCTGTTGAGGTGACTGACATATTATACGTATTCTGTATACTCTCAGTTTGTAAGGTTATTTAGCACAAAGTATAGCAGTTTCACCTGGTGAGCTGCTTTTGCTCAGTAAAATCAACTTCCATGTTTTATCTTTGTGTTCAATAAAAAATTTACTGTCATTTTGCTGTGTGTCTTTCTATTATTGTCTATTTGACTTCCTTTTATTTAATGTCTTCTTGTAATTTGGGGTTCTGAAGAGGGGGAGCACCTCCCAAAAGTTCTTAGGACATACTTATATAAATTACTTCCAATGGTTCTCAGGATGTCAGAGGTCAAATCTGTCTCAGCCAGGTGGAAGGCAAGTGCCCTACCTGCTTTACTATCTCTTTGGTACAGCAAATGTCTCTTTTTTTTTACTATGACAAGATCCAAATAACCATAAGAAAGCCTGTCTAGAGTACAGGCGGGGATTGGGTGGGGAGGAGGGAGATTTGTGACATTGGTGATGGGAATGTTGCACTGGTGATGGGTGGTGTTCTTTACATGACTGAAACCCAAACACAATCATGTTGTAATCAAAGTGTTTAAATAATATATATGTAAAAAACATATATATGCAAAAGGAAAATTCTGAATACTGTATTATTCAGCATCCATCACATTCAACAATAGTAAGCTGAAAAAAAAATAAAATCACAGGGGCTGGCGAGGTGGCGCTAGAGGTAAGGTGTCTGCCTTGCAAGCGCTAGCCAAGGAAGGACCGTGGGTCTATTCCCCCGGTGTCCCATATGGTCCCCCCAAGCCGGGGGCAATTTCTGAGCGCTTAGCCAGGAGTAACCCCTGAGCATCAAATGGGTGTGGCCTGAAAAAACAAAAAAAAAAAAAAAGAAAGAAAAAGAAAATCACAGATTTCACAATGTTTTGTGCTTATAGTAGCTATTACTGTGAAACTGTCATCATTGCTATTAATGCTTTCTGTTGTAGCCGTGTTTGTTTCGATGTTCACACCAGAATATAATTGGATACTTGAACATAAAAAATTTTTTTCCAAAAAAAAGTACCAAACAGCCTCTGTCAATGAATAGTAATGACGTTAATTCAAGGAAGGAAAAAATTGACCCCACTTACTTAGCCTCCTTGTTCAATACTCATTGCTGTTGTGGAAAAAATGCTTATTGGTCCTTCATCCCCACAAAAGATCTGCCAAGTATGTGTAAGTTTACAGGATCACATACACTTCTGAGAATAATTTCTATGATATTCACAAAGAACATTATAAGAAGGGGCTATGTAAAATGTACTTGCGATTTATTCTCAAGCTAGAATAATAAATGAAAAATGTTTATGTGATAGTCTTTGAAAATTATGTTAAGGGCATTGGTATGGGGTTTTTCTTACTTGATCTTTCCTTATTTTATCCTTAGTATTTTGACTTTTTGTTTGTGTTGCTTTATTTTTTAAGTAAACACAGGTTTAATTCTTTCCATATTAGATAATTCTTGGGCTAGGCAAAGAGGAAAGCACAGATCTGAGAGTAGCCCATGATCACTACTGGATATGGCACAAAAACCCGATGGGGTGGGTGAAGGAATATAGAACATCTGGAAAATACAAGAGGAAAAAGTCATGTTTTCCATAGACAGATAACTATTGCTGTACATGCAATGTTTTTACAAATCACAAAAAAAATTTTATACAATATATAATATAAAATTGATTTTGCTATAACAAGGCATCATGTTCTGACACAAAATACTACTCTGATACATCAATCTATTTATTTCTATCATAAGTTTCCAATGCATCAATTAGCATCACTGGTAGTGATCCCAAGCATTGCAAGGTGTGACCCCAAAACAAAATCAAGCCAAAATATGAGACTAATTAGTCATTCTAATATCCAAAAAAAAAAAGAAACACTTCTACAGGGGTTGTAATTGACTCTTTTTGATTTGTTTTTGACCCGTACCCTGTAGTGTTCAGGTTTTATTTCTGGCTCTCCACTTAATTACTCCTAACGGGCTTTGCTGACCAATTGGATGTTGGAGATTGAAATTTCCTACCCATTGCGCTACTTCTCCTGTCCCTATTTTAACTTTTAAAAACTAATTTTGGGGTCCAGAGAGATATCATGGAGGTAGGGAGTTTGCTTTGCATGTAGAAGGATGGTTATTCGAATCCCGGCACCCCATATAGTCCCCTGAGCCTGCCAGGAGCGATTTCTGAATGTAGAGCCAGGAGTAACACCTGAGCACTGCCAGGTGTGACCCAAAAAACAAACAAAAAATAAAACCTAATTTTTTGCTGAAGTAGAATTGGTTATAGGACTGTGTATCTTTTAATGACATAATTTCATGTTTCTTTAACTGTATGATGATGTAGCATTCCCAGTACCGAAGTATCAAAAATACCTCTACCACAGTCCATTGAGTCCATTCAATACTATCTACCCTCTAGATATATATGTATATATAAACGGTGAATTATAGAGGGCAGAGAGATAGCCTGGCGGTAGGGCATTTACCTTGCATGCAGAAGAATGGTGGTTTGAATTCCGGCATCCCATATGGTCCCCGAGCCTGCCAGGAGCAATTTTCTGAGCATATAGCCAGGAGTAACCCCTGAGCACTTCCAGGTGTGACCCAAAAACAAAACAAACAAAAAATAGTATATTAAAATCAACTTGTTGTGATATCAAATTCATGACTTCCCACATGCAAGGCAAATTCTCTACCATTGAGCCATATCCCCAGGCCTAAATACATTATAATCTTTGTGAAGCATGACATACCTGTAGTCATTCGTTAAAGTGTAGACAATATGTAAATGAACATGCATAGATGTGGAAGAAAACTTTTATAATGGACACTAATATTTAAATTACACATATAACTTTCATCTATGATAAAATACTGACTTTTTGATGTGTTCAGCCACTTGACAGCCTGAGACTATTTCTAATTCTATGAATCATCAAAATGCAGACCACAAGCAAACTGAGTCTAGTTTATTGACACCTACAATAGAAGAACATTTCATTATATTCATTTATTCCTTTTGACAAACATTGACTATGAGCTTGTTTCATATCAACCCATGAAGATTTCTGGAGTCTAAAAGATGAATCAAATGGAATCCCTTCCCTCAGAACTCAATCTAGTGGGTAGAAAGAGGCTTGGGGTATATTTTGCTAATATCATTAATGGGTATGAAAAGAGGCAAGATCTAAATAGGTGCAGTCAGTGACCAAGTGAGAAGTTGTAGAAAAAAAGAATTCCTGAATTTATAAATTACAACTTTTCTCACTACTAAGTTATAAATAAAGGTATACTGATTGGGAAGTTACAGCCAATCCATAAAAGTCTGGCTCTTGTTCCCGAAGGTGCAACTTTCTTGACACTCTAGGTTCTGTCTCCTGAGATTTAATTTTATCTTGCTAATTTCTCTTTAATTTATTTACTAAAAAAACTGACTTTCTGGTTATGTGCTAGTTAAACACACACAACATTCCATTTCAAATACTTTTTAACCAGCACCCATCAGGATGGAATATTTACTAAGACTTTAATAAGACTAATGATCTTAGACTCCACTTACATTTTACTATATGAATCTCAACAATTAAGCAATGTGTTTTCTTACAGAAACAGAGGTAAAGAACACTAGAGGTAAAGAAAATCCCAAGCAAAGGGTAATTAGCTCAGCATAAAATACTCAGACAGATGGTTTCTTGGTTTTTGATTTTTTTGTTTTGTTTTGGTTTTATTTCCCACTGTTTGCAATCAGAGAGCAAACACCATTTTGCCAGTAGCATTCTTCATTCACTTCCAGCGAGGGAAAAAGCCTCTCCTTCAATCATGTAATTTAAATTCTTCTCCTCAGTCTAATGGAGCCAACTTAGGATGTATGACTGCCCCTGAACCAGTTACCAGGGGAATGCCATGCATGGATTGGCTAAGATTAATGATCTGATGTGAAATTGTTAGGGAATTAACCATAATACCCTGCACTCTGGAAGAACAAGAGGAAAGCACAGAATGAGATTTGTTTAGCTAATTGGGTTTACTTGGTTCAGTTTGCCTATAATCAGTCTTGGATTTTTCTAGCTTAGTAGTTTTCAAAGTATAGAATTGCTCAAAATGCTGTCTAGGGACTCTTGTGCCTGAGATTCTTTTGGGAAGTTCATGAAGTTGAAATCCTTTTCATCAGAATGTTCAGATTTCATTTTCTGTTGGACCAGCTTTCTCTCACAGTGTACAGTAGGAAGATGATGCTCTTGCTGTCAGGGAGTGGAATGTGATTTGTGTGTTCTTGTGTTTTTTTTTTTAAAACTTATTTTTAGTTATACTGCAGGAATAATCCATATCAACAAAAGCCCTTTGTATCCACAAAAACTATGACTATAGGGTCTGGAGCCAGAGTACAGGAGGTAAGGCATTTACCTTATACCTGGCCAACCCATGTTGGCCATATATGTCACATATATTGTCATATCTGAACCCTCCAAAAGCAATCCCCAAACACAGAGCCAGGAATAAGCCCTGAGCACTACAAGGTGTGGCCTCCAACAAGCAAACAAGCAAAAACAAAAATAAATCAATGGTTTAATTGTAAAGAAGTTTTGAGGCCAAAAAGTTTGAGGGGCCGGAAAGATATTACAATGGATAGGCCATTTGTTTTATGCTTGAAGTAGATTTGATCCTGGTACCACATATGGCCCCCCGAGCCTGCCAGAAGTGATCCCTAAGAACACAGACAGGAGTAAGCCCTGAACATCATCAGGTATGACCCTTGAAAGCGCAAAACCATAAATTAAAATTAGAAAATAATGTACTAATTCTAGCTTTAAGCTTAGCAAAAAATTCAGAGAAATGGAATAAATCATTTAATGTGTCTCCAACATAATTTTTAAGTATTTTGTGTATTTTGATTGTATATGTGCATACATACAGATATATGTATATATGTATATACAGATTTATGTGTATATGCTTACTTATCCACATATGCATACAATCAAAAGAAAGATTTACAATGTAGATGCCTATGTATGTATATGTTTATAATTATATTACTATATAAATATCTTAAAGGATAAATACAGAATGCTATCACTTATATGTGGTATTTAGAATGATTGCATGAACAAATTCAATAGTTTACATGGGCATTGTCTCAAACATCCTTAGCCCCAAAGAAGGAAAAAGAATGAGTGGAGGAAGAGAAAAACAAATATGAAAGGTTGGGGGCCAGGGGCCAACAGGTCTCAAGGGCATTGGTGGTACTTAAAAAAAAGAACAGAACGAAATATCCAATCCAAAGGCAACAACACTGGAATCAAGATACCCAAACTTTAATAATTTAAACTTAAGACTGGCCTGTTACATTGGCAGACTTGTGGGGGGCAGGGAGTGGTATGGGATACACTTGGGGAACATTGGTGGAGGGAGGTGGACATTGGTGGTGAGATTGGCCCTGGTTCATTTTATGTCTGAAACCCAACTATGAACTATTTGTAATTCACAATGATTTCAATAAGATACTTTAAAAAAAACAATTGAAAACCCTATGTGCAATGATCCCTGGTTACACTCTATATAATAAAGTTTCTCTTTATGCCTTCAGTAAGGTGCACTCTCAAACCTTCTGGATTAAAGTCCTGACACCAAAGAAAAAACTCCCCAAAGATCTATCACTGAAAGTCTCAATTCTCAGTTCTTATATCCAGTCTGAAAATCTACTTTTTCTCTCATTCATTATATCCAGGTGACCTCGCCTCTCTAGGATGAATAGAAATGTGCATGATAAATACTTCAGAAGTGAATATGTACTGCACACAGTATATATTTAGTGTGATACAACAACTATGACAGCTGGCTTCACAGCATCATATAGTAATTGCTTAAGGCCTTTTCCAAAAGGAATAGTAGTTCGAGCACACCAAAATAAATGTGAAATGGAGCCAAGGAGAATGCTCAAATGGTTCAAGTGTAGGCTTTACGTGTAGGAAAGCTGATTCAATTCCCAGAACCACATGGCCTGCTGAACTCTGCTGGAAATAGCCCCTAAGCACTGCTGGCTGTAGTTCCAAAATGAAAAATTATACAGACATGCATATGAAGTGCAAAGAGGGGCTGCTTTCAAACACTTGAAACCAAACTCAGTTTGAACTAGAAAGAGAAAAACTACAAGAGCACATTAATTGAGAATCTCAGAAAGCATAGGAGTTCCATAATTGCATCCAGGACTCAGGAAAATGAAGAAAAGTCTTTTAAAAAACACTTGGGCCGGAGAAATTGCATGCAGAATGATAGTGGTTCGAATCCTGGCATCCCATATGGTCCCCCAAGTCTGCCAGTAGCAACTTCTGAGTGCAGAGCCAGGAGTAACCCCTGAGCACTGTCAGATGTGACCGCTCCCCCCCCCAAAAAAAAAGAAACAAACAAAATAAGCACTCTATGATTTTCATTTCTCTGAGGGTCATCTTGATGCTTTTCTAACAAGTTTCCTTGTACTTTTAGTGACTATTCAGGAAGCCTTCAGAACAAATCTTCCTTTTAATACCGTGGAGATAATGCCTCTCACCACCCCGTTGATTTCACCCTCCCTCCAGAAGTCAACTCAGTGATAGAGCCTCATTCTTGTATGCCTGGGGACCTCGAGTCTGATCCCCAGCATATTCTCTTATCCCCAAGTGTGATACCCTGCACAGCTAGTCTGATGTCACAGAAGTAAACCAAGTGTGTGACCCCCAGAATATTGAGACAACATAAGGAAGAAAAGAAAGGGGAAAAAACAATATTAAAACTCTTCGTCTAGGAAAACTTCATTACTTCATCTCTCCTAATGGCTGCATAATCATAAAATTTTCCTATACTTGGATGCACATGGAAATTATTGTGCTGATTGAAATAAGTCAGAGGGAGAGAGATAGACATAAAATAGTCTCCCTCATCTATGGGTTTTAAGAAAAATAAAAGACATTATTGTAATAATGCCCAGAGACAATAGTGATAAGGGCTGGAAAGACCAGCGCACAATATGAAGCTCATGACAAAGAGTGGTGAGTGCAGTTAGGGAAATAACTACACTGACAACTACCACAACAACGTCAATGAGTGAGAGAAGTAGAATGCCTGTCTGGAATACAGGTGGGGAGTGGGGAAGGAGGGAGATGAGGGTATTCATGGCAAGAAAGTTGCACTGGTGAAGGGGGGTGTTCTTTTTATGACTGAAACCCAACTATAATCATGTTTGTAATCAAGGTGTTTAAGTAAAGATATTATTAAAAGAAAAAAAAGCTTTGTCAAGGGTTGGAGCTATCACAGTACAACACTTTCATTCATTGACCCTTGGGTCAATGCACACACAACCAAAACCAAAAACCACATTGCTTACCACATACAGTAATGTACCAAGCTTAGATCATTTACTTTAAATTACTACACAAAGCTTCAGAGCATTGATCAGAATATCCAGGAGTCAATCCTTGTAAATCGACTGCATTCTAAATTAATGTGAAATTGATCAAGCCAAACTTTCCTCAAAGTTGATGTTTACAAAACGAACAAGATTGAGCCTGAGGATGACTCAGTGTTAAAGGTCCTGCCTTGCATGCATGAGGTCAAAAGTTTGATCCATGGTGCCACTCTTGCACACTGAGCTTGATCCTAGAAGCTTTGTTCTTTGGGACTTCAGCACTGTGGTGTTTGGTCTCCTGTGCACTAAAACCAGATGTGTGCACCTGAACTCAAGTGTATGATCCCTGGAGAATACCATATCCAAAACATGTGTGAGAATCACAACTGGCTCAATGAAGTCAAGGTTAAGAGTTCAAGCTCTGCAACGAGATGTAGGGTTCCCATATGCACCATAACTAAGTGTGCATGCAAACCCCAATAATGACCATAACCACAAAGGGAACTAAAGGATACAGAAACTACTACAGAGGTAAAAACAAAGTTAAGTCACATGGTCCATCCACTTGGACCCCCCCCAAACTAGATATTTTTTGCTTTGGGGTTTGTTTTATTTTATTGTATTTTATTTTTGCTTTGGGGGTACCACTCATGATGCTCAGGTTTTTTCCAAACTCTACGACTCAGAAATTACTTTTGGAGGTGCTCAGAGGACCAAATCAGATGCCAGATATTAGACCCAGGTCAGCTGAGTGCAAGCTTAAATGCCCTCCTGACTGTACCATCACTCCTGCAGAAAAATAGATTTTAACTGGCCAAGAGTTCAGAGTTTGGGGTGAGGGAGACACCTCAAAGGACTGCTTGCAAGTGAGAAGTTCCTGTTTGATCCACAGCACCATATAATCTTCTAATGTAACTCATTACACACAGCCTTCCTTATCCAATGTTTTAGGGCCAGGTAGCGAAGCATATGCAAAGCAAGAAAATCTGGCAGCATGTAGGCTAGTGTTTGTTTTGGAAGCTATTTTAAAAAGGCAGTTTCCAAGCTGTTAGCTAAACACAACAAATGTGCAGTGAAGTTGCTGCTGCGAATCTAGGGAATAGGACTCAGTCTGGAATAACAGGGCACTCAGACCTGTCAGGATGCCCTAGCCTTAAATATATCTGGTATTCAGGCAAGAAAGTAAAGAGTTGCAGTTTTTCCAAGGTCACCTTCAGGCAGAAAGGCCCAAGTCCTAGAGCTGGGTGCATGTGACAAGTTAGGGACTCGTGATCTTGGATACAGGAGCAGGTGACTGTAAGAATAATGAAAACCAAAAAAATAATGAGTATTGAAGACTAGGACCAGAGTGATAGTACAGAGGAAAGGGTGTTTGCCTTACATGCAGCCAACTCTGTTTTGATCCTCAGCATCCTATATGGTCTCTGAGCACTTTAAGAAGAAATTCCTGAAGGCAGAGCTAGGAGTGATCCTTGAGTACCTCTGTGTATAGCACCTAAACAAAATAAAACAAAAAAGATTATTGAAGACTGGGGAACCTATGACTCCTTCTGCTCCTGTACTTTCTCACTTAGTCTTTGACTGTTTTTTTTTTCTTTTTGGAAAGTGAGTTTCCCTCCCATTTTTATTGAATGTCTTCAATTTGAGAACTGTTAACAAAAAATAAGGTTTCTTTCTTTCTTTCTTTCTTTCTTTCTTTCTTTCTTTCTTTCTTTCTTTCTTTCTTTCTTTCTTTCTTTCTTTCTTTCTTTCTTTCTTTCTTTCTTTCTTTCTTTCTTTCTTTCTTTCTTTCTTTCTCTTTCTTTCTTTCTTTTCTTTCTTTCTTTCTCTTTCTTTCTTTCTTTCTCTTTCTTTCTTTTTCTTTCTTTTTTCTTTCTTCTTTCTTTCTTTCTTTCTTTCTCTTTCTTTCTTTCTTTTTTCTTTCTTCTTTCTTTCTTTCTTTTCTTTCTTTCTTCTTCCTTTCTTTTTTCTTTCTTTCTTCTTTCTTCCTTTCTTTCTTCCTTCCTTCCTTCCTTCCTTTCTTCTTTTCTTTCTTTCTTTCTTTCTTTCTTTCTTTCTTTCTTTCTTTCTTTCTTTCTTTCTTTCTTTCTTTCTTTCTTTCTTTCTTTCTTTCTTTCTTTCTTTCTTCTTTCTTTCTTTTTCTTTCTTTCTTTCTTCTTTCTTTCTTTCTTTCTTTCTTTCTTTCTTTCACTCTCTTTCTTTTTCTTCTGTCATTTTCTTTCTTTCCTTTCCTCTTTCCTTTTCTTTCTCTTTTTCTTTTCCTTTCTCTTTTCCTTTCTTTCCTTTCTTTTTTTCTTTCTCTTTCTTTTCTTTCTCTTGTTTTCATGCCATGTCTACTTGTACTCAGGATTTAGTCTCTGCTTGAAGTCACTTCTTGGAGAACCACAAGGTGCTAGCGATCAAATCTGAGGTTTTTTTATGCAAAACATTAGCCTCAGCCCTTTGATGCACCTCACTGGTTCCCAAGACTTGGACTTTTTAAAAGTAAAAACTTCAATCATATTGGGAGGAAAGCCTAATAAACAGCTACATACCCATATGTATATGTTATGATTGTAAAGATTTTCTATATTAGCTGAGTCTCATTTTTTTGGTTTATGCCCCAAACTTGACAGTGCTCAGGGTTTACTCCAGGCTCTGCGCTCATGGATCATTACTGGCAGGGCTCTGGGACCACAGAGATCAAACTCAGGTCAGGTTTGGCAAGGCAAGCACCTAGCTTGCTATGCTGGAGCTCTGGTTTCTGCTTTAATGCTATGTATATTATAATGCTATGTATATTATATGTTATATATAATTATATATTATATTGTATAATAAAATATATATTATATATAATTATATATTATATATTATAATGCTATGTATATTATAATGCTTATTTCATAAATACCTCAATATCATTCAATACATATATGTGTATGCAAGGGAACAAGCCAAGCTCAGCTGTTGAGCCACATACCTAACCAATATTATATAATTTGTTTAATTTATTGTTTGGGGGTCATTCCAAGTGACAGTCAGTGATTACTGATGGCCCTGTATAAAGAAATAGAGACTATATGGCCCCAAGTCAGCCATAAGTGTGTAATGTCTATTTAAGGATGAAGACATCATTTACTAGACACCTGCCCTTGTAACTGCTGCAGAATGACAGTTGACCTGGGCGTATATAAAGCCCTGAGTTGAAGTGCTAGAAGGGGCCCAAGAAATTCTGCTTGTACTGCTTCTACTGGAGGGTCACTGCTGAATTGCCAGAAAAACTGTTAATTGGGCTCTCAGCCTCTGCTGCCTTTTGCTGCTTCTCTCTCCTACTGCGTCAGGCTTAACACTAACAGTTGGTCTCCCAAACAGGGTGAGTAATGATTCTCTAGGGAATCAGAATTGTGATCCTGTGGCTCAAAGCCATGATCCCTTTGTGGATAGAGTCAAGGGCTGGAAGGGCCGGAAGGACCAGCTCATAATTTGAAGCTCACCACAAAGAGCGGTGAGCTCTGTTAGGGAAATAACTACACTAACAGCTAACATGACCATGTTAAAGAATGAGAGACGTAGACTGCCTGTATTCGCCACAGGTGGTGAGAATGTTGCACTGGTGACAGAGGATATTCTGTTTATGACTGAAACCCAAATACAAACATGTTTGAAATCATGGTGCTTAAATATTTAAGTTAAAAAATTAAATTAAATAAAAAATATGGATGCCAGAAAAGAACAGAGGAAAAAAAGATCCTAATCCTGTGGTGGATTACATCAATGCTGGCCCCCTGGATATTTAATGAAAGTTTTTTTTACCTTATTTTAAAGATCTACTGCTATTTATGTTATCAGGGGTGATGACATGTTGGTGTGTATATATATATGTATATATACATATATATATATACATAATAAAAATGCTGTACTTGGGGCCAGAGAAATAGCGCAGCAGTAGGGTATTTGCCTTGCATGTGGCTGACTTAGGATGGACCTCTGTTCGATTCCCAGAATTCTATATGGTCCCCCTAGCCTGCCAGGAGCGATTTATGAGCACAGAGCCAGGAGTAACCCTGAGCACCGCCAGGTGTGGCTCAAAAACCAATATATATACATATATATACATTTATGTATACATATATACATATATATGTATATATATTTACTATACTCAACAAACTACTTAAAAATATTACCCCTTCAGCCCCTCTCAGGCCCCCCCCTCCAGAAGGGGCCATCAGACAAAATTTAACTGTGAGTGTCATCCTCTCAGCTCCTCCTGTGCCTATGCTTCAAAAAAAGAGAACTTCTCCTGCAGAACCTCGATCAAACCCAATGGAGAGTGTTACTCTCACTCTCCAATAAAGGAGCATTTCATCTAACAAATGCCATGAGAGAGAGGTGTCTTTTCAGTAGAAACTCAGGCTTGATCTCAAAGCCAACCTCAGGCTGATAATATTCCAAATGACAGTCTTGCATCTTCTAGGCAAGACTTAAACTCTAACACCTCAGATGAGGAGGCAGTTAATGTCTCTTCATAGTCCGAGTCTGGAAATTCTCTTCCACAGCATAGAATAAGGTCAGAACCCAGAAGATCTAGGTCTTATGAGCTTTCATCTTACCAAGGACTAAAAATAAATTATCTTGGCCATTTCAAGAAAGCTTGTCCTGCTTATGGACCACTTCTCTATATTGCAAAAAAAAATTAACTGGTTGGAATAAAAATGCACTTTGGAGTCCCAAGATTTTCAAACAGTGGCTAGAATATACCTGAGACCTTCACAGTACTTGCAGTGGAGAATGTGGTATAGTAATAAGGCAAAGGCCAAATTGCACAACCTAGGTTGATTTGGAAGGAGATTGTCCCGGGTCCAAATTACATATGACATACTGATAGAGGAATAATATGGAAAAAATGATATAAAAAAAGGCAAGCTACCCTGCCACGTTGCATTCTGACTCATATCCAAGAAATAGCATTGGGCCCATGAAAGAGGATTGATGTGGATGCAGAATTCAAGGGCAGCTACACAAAAATTTTCCAGGGGCTCACAGAGACTTATGCCCAATTTACAGGAAAATTAACAGATGCAATGCAAAGGCAGTGGCCCTTGAAAATGTCAGTCAATTTTGCATCCAATTAGGGAGAGAGAAGTTGATATGGGCTACATGAAAGCATGCTGGAACATATGTTCCATCTCCCACCAGGAGATATATAATATGCCCTTGAGGCCTACCTAGAAGGCTAGAGGACCAGGTTATCCGTGCAGAAAATATAGAGCCCCACCCAACCATGTACTTTTGAAGCCACCACTTTAAAAAATCCATGTGAAGTAGGAGCCAGAGCTATAGCGCAGCTGTAGGGAGTTTGTCTTGCATGCAGCTGATCCAGCACAGACTGCGGTTCAAACCCCTGCGTCCCATATGGTCCCCCAAGCCAGGAGCGATTGCTGAGTGCATAACCAGGAGTAACCCCTGAACGTCACCAGGTGCAGCCCGAAAACAAAATATCAAATCAAATCCATGTGAAGTATTTTCTTGTGTTCAAGAAGTTCAGTTGCATTTATATACTTGCACAGGAATCAGAATGTAGTTATTTATCTACAATAAGATAAACCAATAAGAATCCAATTTTGTCATTTTCCCTTTCTCCATTTAGGTAGATGTCAAAGAGTGAAACTCTGGCAATCCTACAACGCCCTAGTTCAGCAGGGGGTAGTTAGGCAATCTTGTCAGCCAGTTCCTAAAACATCAGAGTTTTCATTTATTGAAGGAAGATAATTATAACAACCTTCTGTACTTGGGTCACTGTTAAAATTATAGTTTTACTTCTAGTAGTTCTTTGATATTTCATTTTTTTCTCTTTTATGTTATTTTCTGGTTCTATTTGTTTTGGTTGCTTCTTTAGATTTTAAATAGTTTTCCTTTTAGTTCTATGACTCTTACAACATGTTGCTATTTTTACTGTTCCAAAACAAGGTTTCCTTTTCTTTTCTGGTCCTTTAGCAATGAAGTGCCAACCCTGCCTATTAAGATTAAAAGAACTGGTGCTTGCAACCAGTCTACCACCTACTTGAATTAGCTTAAATTGGCTTCTTAGACTGGGGTCCTGGCTCAAAGACCTGGCTTTTTTTTTTTTTTTTTTGGTTTTTGGTTTTTGGGTCATACCACTCAGGCATTACACCTGGCTCTATGCTCAGAAATAGCTCCTGGCAGACTCGGAGGACCATATGAGATGCCGGGATTCGAATCACCATCCTTCTGCATGCAAGGTAAATACCCTACCTCCATGCTGTCTCATTGGCCCTGAAGACCTGGCTCTTTTGACCTGCAGAGAACCATTGACTTCCTGACTGCCCTGCTCCCATATATTACATCATCATCAGAAATCCTTCAAATCTGACCTACCTGAAACTTGATCAGCAGTGTAGAACTAGAACTAGAACTATACTACTCTCCCCCAACATTTTTCTTATGGAAAAGGGTGGAGATGTAAGGAAACAGAGATACATATGGTCCCCCAAGCCTGCCAAGAGCAATTTCTGAGTACAAAGCCAGGAGTAACCCCTGAACACCAGCGAGTGTGACCCAAAAACAATACAAAAATATTGTACAATATGTTTCTCTTGGGTTATGAGTTTATGTTAGAACCAAGTTATAGGGATTGCTTAGCTTGTTGTTTTTACCCCAGTATTCACCAGTAGTATCCTGTATCATTGTTTCTTTTTGCATAGGCACATTAAAATAGGGAAATCTTACATATAGAAAGAAGTTCTTATCTAATAAAGATAGAAACTCCTAATTTTTTGCATTGCAGGGGGGCCTTTCACTCTGAACGTTTGTCACAGTGACTTTCCCTAGGCTGTAGTCGATTGAACACTGGCTGTTCATCCTCAACCTTGGATTCCATCTTTGGAACTGGCACATAATTTTCTGCACCAGCATTAGGAATTGAACTTCTCTTGGGAAAGGCCCTAATGCTGCCCTGGCACCAACTTACTCCATGGTTAGCTCATATGACACCCTGATGACTTGGAAACAGCAACAACTTGCTTTCAGGGCATGTTTTCACACCTCACCATCTAATGATGAGATGAAACTAGAATATACTTTATGACACCCTGACTTGGACATAAGACTGGTGCAAAAAACTAAGATCTCTAATTACTGATGCCTGACTGTGACAACAGTGATTTTAGGAGAAAAGCTCCATGGGTTGGGACACCCTGTTTTTAGACCAAAGATTTGTTTTGTTTTTATTTTCCTCAACTTTTGCTGTGCCTATGCAAAAAAATGCAATCTCTTTTTATCTTTTAGAGGAGGCTCCCACCTTTTTCATAGAACCTTGGGACATAAATTACTTTGTTATATCCCATATTTCTGCATTTTTCTATAAACTTAAGAAGGGAGAAAGAGAAAGAAAAGATGAGAGCCAGGAACCAAATGATCTTAGGTGAATTGGTGGAGATATAAAAAAAAAGAACTAAATATGCAATCCAAACCCAACAACAATAGAATCAAGAGACCCAAAATATAACAATCTAAACTTAAAATGGGCCTGCTATACTGGCAGGCCAGGGGGAAATGGAAACACTGGTGGAAAGAGACGGACCCCGGTGGTGGTGGTAGCCGGACACTGGTAATGCGACTGGCCTTGATTTGTTATATGTCTAAAATCCAACTATAAAGGACTTTGTAAATCACAATGATTTCAATAAATTAAAAGTTAATAATAAAAAAGACTGTTATGTCCCTTTAAGGCTGAAGACACCACTTACCAGAAGCCCTTTGCCTCTTCACTGCTGCAGGATGACAGTTGGTCTGGGGGTGTAGAAAGCCTGTTGATGTGCTGGGGGTAGGGGAGGAGACTGCCCTTCTGCTCGTGCTTGAGGGTCACTGCTGCCCAACTGCCAAAGAAACTATTTACCAGACTCTGGCTCTTGCCACCTTTTGTTGCTTCTCCTACTGCTCTGGGCCTAAATGTAACAGAAGTCAGAAGTCTCTCCTGGTGGTGTCTAGCAAAGCATATGGGGTGCTGGAGATTGAATCCACGTCAATCACATGTGAGGCATGTTCCCTACTTATGTATTATGTACTTTAATGGTAAAGGATATTTTTCCTTCTTAACACCAATTCCATGATTCTGTCTAACAAAATTCATAACTCTTTCCTCAGTATCATTTAAATTACCCCTAAACATTTAATATCCTCAGGCATTCCCAACTATAATCTTTTATCCTTTGGTTCAAGGCAAAAGAGAAATCAAATCTGTGGTCCAAGAACAAAAATTCTAAACTATTTTAGGGCCAGAGATGTAGTTTAGCAGGAAGGTCATTTATTTGCACTTGTGAGTCCCTGGGTTCTAATCTGTATGCCACACTAATACAAAACTATCCTAAAGTAATGTGCAGTAGATTACAAGGTAGTAAACAACCACCATGTATGATATCCTAGCCAAAATATTACACATGACCAATGGCCAAGGGGGGGGCTATATTTGCTGTCTCTTAAGGGATTTAAAGTGTCAGTGATTACCATCAGTGAAAATTTGTCAAACAGAACTTTATCAGCCTTCAGGAAAGTGAAATTTCAGGAGCAGAGTAAAAGGTCTGAGAAGGATGTCGAGGACATTTCTGAGAACAAAGAACAAAGTGTGCTTTTAGGTCTTTGGGAGGGAGCTCAAGTGGTACAGCACATAACTACCATGTAAGAAGCCCTGTGTTCAATCACTGACACCACAAGGTCTCCCCCACTACCCCAGTCGAGTGTGGCCTCTTTTTGTTAAAAGGGACTCTTTAGATGGTTCAAAGGACTGGCGCACTATTGAATAAAGTCCTCAGGTTCAAACACCAGAACACTGGAGAGACGCGGTTCTGGAATCGGATGAAGATCTGAGAATAAGTCACACACACACACACACACACACACACACACACACCCCAAGAGAGAAAAGGATTTTCAGGAGTTCCCCCACATTTGCTCCTAGAAAGCGCCCAGCTACAAGGAGGTCCAGAAACGGAAATGCAAGAGGGTGACATCCTCTCCATCTGAGTATTTAATCTGAGGGAAAGTGAGGTAGAAACAGATCAATCCCAATAATACCATAGAGCACATATTATGGTGCAGAAAACCCAGTTTAATTCCCTAACATCCATTTTAAGAATGGAAAAGGAGGGGCCTGAGTGGTGACGCAAGCGGTAGGTTCGATCGACCACGGTTCAATCCCCTGGCGTCCCATATGGTCCCCCCAAGCCAAGAGTGAAAAGCCAAGAGTAACCCCTGGGCATCACAAGGTGTGACCCAGAAACCAAAAACAGAAAAAAAGAATGGGAAAGGATATCAATGTATTATATCACAAAACTATTATAATAAATTGACCCCCAAATGAGTTTGACAGTGAAGCACTGGCATTTTAGGTCCTCTCTTCATTTGCCATTCAGAAGCCAGCTCTTCAATATATAGTTCTTTAAGCAGCTCCATGAGAAAGAATGTAGAGGAAGTAAAGGGAATAAGTAAGGATCATGTGAAAAAACTGTGGGATCCTAGATCTAAATAGAGTCCACAGAACTTCTCAGACGACTACATGACTGTTTAAGGTGGCTCGGAAATCTTGTTTGGAGTTGGGCTCAGGAGAAAGAGGGAATTATAGAGAAACTTATTAAAAGAGTCTGTCCCCATGAAAGAGTCTCACCTTTTTGACTTAAGTGGCAAAATGATAGCAAGGACCTGGCAGCATCTCATTCTGCGTGTGTCAGTCAAAGGAAGAGCCCATGGGGCCTCAGATCTTTAAAGTCAAGAAAGGCGATGAAAATAGATTGCTTTTCCAGATGGAGGGAGCCTCCATCTGCTATTGTGGACTGGGATATTAAATGGACAGGTTCAAGAAAATCTCGTGCATTTCCTTTGATGGTTTATTCCTGAATGAGGTCGCAGGCACAGTGTCTGAGTGTCAGAGTGCTGGAGATGGCAGGTTTTGCCCATCTGCCTTGACCTATGGGACCTCGTTTTACATTTTGAAAAGCAAGAGCAAGTATATGAGGAACAACTTCTGAAAACTGGTTTCATTTTCTTTCTTTTGTAAGAGAAAACCAACAAACACCTAAAACCAAAAACCAAAAACCAAAAACACCACAAGACACCCAGGAGAAATTATTGCATCAGGGCAGAACCCTGTCAACAATGATTCCAAATAAGAATGTTTCTTTAATGTTTATGACTTTTGTGCCATATTTGGTGATATGAAGGGGTTACTCCTTTATCTGTCTCACGAATCACTTCTGGGTAAATGACGTATCAGATATTAAACTGATTAGAACAGATACTACACTAGATCTTAGCCAAAACGGCATACCAAGTAAAAAGTTCATGTGCTGCAAGAGAAACTGGACAAAATAAAAAGATAATCTACTGAATAAGAGAAAATATTTGCATACTATACATCTGACAAATGGCTACTATCCAAGATATAGAAAGCACTCACTGAACTCAACAACAAAACAAGACTGTCACATTAAAAAATAAAAAAAAAACAGATATATACTGATGGCCAACATGAACATGAATGTATGTGTTAGTATTACTGAATATGGCAATATATATAGGAAAATATATTTGCATTTGAAAAAGGAAAATGCAAATTAAAACATTTAGATATCTTATACTGAAGTGAGGAAATTCAGGAAACTAGATACAGGACATTCTATGAGTGACTCATTCTAGACGCTGGGCAAAAATCATAAATCATAATGGGATTACAGGAAAAAAGCAAAAGATCACGTCCAATCAGGTAGATAAGCAGGAACAGAACAGAGTCATAGAAGCAATTAGTAAATGTCTAAATGAAACTCAAACTAATATATTAAGCACTGATTGTACCAACTATCATGTTAGCAACTCTGTTAGCAACAGTATGTACATTAGATGAAAATTGTTTTCATAGAATCAATGTATCCTGTATCCAAGCTCTGTGTAAATGCATTTGTGGCTATACCCATTTTGGCATTAGGCAGATTAGGTCTGCATGTGTTAAATTTAACCTGAGTCTCCCTCTAAAAATATAAAATAAAATAAAAAAGAATCACTTCTGGAGATTCTTGAGGGACCATATGATGCCTCAAATTAAGCCCAGGTCAGCCGCATGCAAGACATGCTCTCTACCCACTATACTCTCTCTCTAGCCCCCTCAAAGCTTTCATTGACTAGTGCCTAAAAAATTCCCAATCTCCCAAATTGGCCAAAGGAACATATAAAGGTGTTCAAAGGCTGAGCCAAAAGTATATCACTCCGATGAAGGGTGGGCAGGGCATGGAGTCTGTGACCTAATTGTCTTTTTCTAACAACTTTCCATATTTTCAGTATACTGCAGAATATTTTTGACTTTTGTGGAGTCAGGTTGTCAACATTCTGCAGAGCTCAGAGAATACTCCTGGCATGTTTCTTGGAGGTCACTCAACTGTGCTAAAGGGGCTGAATCTGGCATTCTTTATGCAAAACATGTGCATTAGAACTTAGAGCTTTTTTCAAGCTTTCTTCCTGCTTCTAGAAGTTCCTCTTACCATTCAATTACTTATTTATATTCAATGCTGTGCAGATAAATATGTTAATAATCAAGGAAAAAATATAGGTGGGTTGGAGAAATAATGCATTTGCCTTCCACCCAGAAAAC
The DNA here is from genome assembly GCF_024139225.1 of Suncus etruscus. Lineage (NCBI taxonomy): Eukaryota > Metazoa > Chordata > Mammalia > Eulipotyphla > Soricidae > Suncus > Suncus etruscus. The sequence goes on from NC_064868.1 coordinate 119,944,194, forward strand.
CCAGATTCAACATTTGTATTATGATATGATCCCCCAAGAATCACAAGGAGAGTTTCCTGAGTGCAGACCTCTGAGCAGGTCGGATGTGGCCCCAAATTTAATAATAATATTAATAATAATAATAATTAATAATAATGACACATTAGGAGTGGGACAGGGAAGATAACAGAAAGGGTTGGAGCACAAATTTTGAATGTGAGAACCCCAACTTTGATTCTTAGCAACTGGCTGCCTCCTCCAGGCACTGAACTATGAACAGTTCCTGTGCACTGGTGAGTGTGACCCAAGAACCAAACAGAAAAAGTAGAAAGTGAGATGCTCCAGTTTAAATCACTTGTCATATTCTGTGGCACAAATATTCCTACTTTGGTCCACTTTAAGATAGCATGTGACTTCCCTGGAAGTAGCTACATTAGGAAAGAGATGCAGTCATTTCTCATAAACCAGCATGATGAGTCAGCACCAGCTCAAAATTAATTTTTATCAAGTGAGCAGGTCACACTTTGGCCTATTAAAGTTTATGGGGTTCGACTTTGGGGTTAGACAACTTAGTATGCCTGGAGCCTGGAGTTGGTCTTATGCCAAGATACTTCATGGGTAAAGTTTTAGGCCAAAGATTTTTCCTTTCTATTTCTCCCATATTTTGCTGTGACCATGTAAACAACTGCCACACACACACTTTTTTATTGTATTTTTATCTCTTATCTTTAAAAATAGAGATTACTAAACCTTTTGCTATTATATTAATGACTTTATAGGAGATACAATAATTTTCACAAATATACTTGCTACTGAGCTTTTTCTTCTTTCTTTTATCTACACTTTCATTTTCTTTTTTTACTTTTATTTTCTTTCTAATTTATCAATAACTTTGCTTTCCCTTATCTTGAAGCAAATGTATTATGATTAGTTATGTCAACTATGTGATGCATATTGTTTAAATAAAAAAATTTAAAAAAAAGAAAAAAATGAGGGGCCGGTGAGGTGGCACTAGAGGTAAGGTGTTTGCCTTGCAAGCGCTAGCCAAGGAAGGACCGCGGTTCGATCCCCCGGCATCCCATATGGTCCCCCCAAGCCAGGGGCAATTTCTGAGCTTAGCCAGGAGTAACCCCTCAGCGTCAAACGGGTGTGGCCGAAAAACCAAAAAAATAATGAATAAAGTTTATAGGGTTCAAGTATACATCATTTAAGTCAACAATTATATAAAGTAAATTTTGTTTGCCACCAAATGTCTAATTCATCCTCCACTGTACAATTGACTCCTTTTACCTGTTTTTTTGCCCCCTTGCTCCTTCTCTTCTGGCAACCACTATTTTGTTATTATGTTTTTATTTTAACCATGCTGTCTATTGTTATTTTATTATTTTGTATTGTTATTTTGATTAATAGGCTCAAACATATGCCTGACCTTGGTTCTCAACATTTTTTAGTCGCAGTGCGTGCCGTGGATTGCACTTCTGGTTGTGGTGCTGGAACTTGAAATGCCGAGAGCCACACTTCTTTATTTGTGGTGCTTTGCCCATGTTCAAAAGAAGTTGGACGCTTTAATTCTGGTGGTCATGTACATTCTGGTTGAGGTGCTTGCTGGGTAGGTGGGATTGCTGTAATACTCACACACATGATCACCAAGCATTGCTATTTCTGTTGGTAATAATCTCACATATTGTGTTTTAATGGTGCTGCTTACTAAGGGGCTGAATCCATTTTGTTATTTTGTTCACATGCACCTGAGTGAAGTAGAGTTGAAAATAACTTGTGGTACTGGAAATCACAGAGAACAGAGCCACCCAATTCAAATAGCAGAGCTGCTAAAATTGTACTTGGTGTTTGTGGTAATACTAGGGATCTAATTCATGGTTGTATGCTTGCAATGCTGGTACTCTAAGCAAATATTCTGGCCATAAAAGCCCCATTACTTTGTTCTTATAGTCTAAAAACTTACTTTTCTTTTATTTAGTTCATTTTCTGCTTTCTCTATGTTGTTAGTGAAATTATATGGTTATGTCTTTCTGTGTTTGCTTTATATCACTGAGCATAACATCCTGGAGTTCCATCTATGACACAATTTACTCTTTAATGATTGTCTAGTGCTTCATCAAACACACATATGTACACACAAGCACATACAGAAAAACATTTCCTCAAGGAAAAATAGAGATGTCCAAAAGGCACATGAAAATATGC